>NC_086452.1:42512170-43112170 GCF_028390025.1 Pseudophryne corroboree | reverse complement strand
TGAGCCTTCTCCGCCGGGAAAAAAACCTTCTTCTGGTCTGTGTCCAGAATCATGCCCAGGAAGGGCAGACGCGTCGTAGGAATCAGCTGCGACTTTGGAATATTCAGAATCCAGCCGTGCTGTTGCAACACTTCCCGAGAGTGTACTACGCTGAACAGCAACTGCTCTCTGGACCTCGCCTTTATGAGGAGATCGTCCAAGTATGGGATAATTGTGACTCCTTGCTTTCGCAGAAGCACCATCATTTCTGCCATTACCTTGGTAAATATTCTCGGTGCCGTGGACAGACCAAACGGCAACGTCTGGAATTGGTAATGACAGTCCTGTACCACAAATCTGAGGTACTCCTGCTGAGGTGGATAAATGGGGACATGCAGGTAAGCATCCTTTATGTCCAGAGACACCATAAAATCCCCCTCTACCAGGCTTGCAATGACCGCTCTGAGCGATTCCATCTTGAACTTGAACCTTTTCAGGTAAATGTTCAGGGATTTTAAATTCAATATGGGTCTCACCGAACCGTCCGGTTTCGGTACCACAAACATTGTGGAATAGTAACCCCTTCCCTGCTGAAGGAGGGGAACCCTTACCACCACCTGCTGGAGATATAATTTGTGAATTGCCGCTAACACTATTTCCCTCTCTATGGGGGAAGCTGGCAGGGCCGATTTGAGGTAACGGTGCGGGGGCATTGTTGGGAAATCTGCTTAGGTCCCCTCGATATGATGGCCCCTTTGGTACCAGTGAGAGCAAGGCTTAACGTAATATGAAACACACGAGTAAATGGTTAAGAATTACTCTGTTTATTATAAAAATTACAGCGTACTATATAGATAAGAAACATGGGTGTATACAATATGTGCAAGCATATGATTGGATAAATAGAAGTAGCATACGACATTACATGCAGGATATTTAGTAACACACAGAAGTAACAGTTTTGATCTGGTATGTAATTGTCCTTGAAGATAAGACACAAACAAGCCTTATATTATATGAACAGACAAGGGCATCTTGTAGAGAGTGCGTACGTGTCTATTCAAGCACATAACAGTTCATATAGCATGTTTAACCCTTCAATCCCCTCTTAGAATCATATATTTATATAACATGATTCTTTACATGGAGCTTTTTATTTCTATATTCAGTTAGGTATTGCTTATAGGCTGCAGGGGAGTTAGGAGGGATTGTAAGGATGGCTTTATACATAAGCGAGTTTTCAATACCTTTTGTGGCGAGTTTTCTGCAGCAGGGTATAATGCAAAAGAAAACAACACAAAAAATTGCTATCACAATCAATATGTAGATTCCTAGTTGAACAAGACCCTGTTTCCAATTTTCAAACCAACCAAAGTATTGGCTCCATGGGTTATCAATACCTGAATTCTTTTTTAGCTCTATGGATAAATCATCTAGTTTTTTTATGGCTAGGGTAACTTTACCATTTGGCCCTGTGTTGTCAGGGATAAAGGTACAACATCCTTCTACCTGTTTTATGTAGACACAAACTCCACCCTTTTCAGCTAGTATCATGTCTAAGGCCATACGGTTTTGGAATGTCATTTGAGAGGTGGCTTCTAATTGTTCAGCTATACCTTTGAGTGCAACTTTGGTATCATTAATGAATCTCTGTTGGTTATAGTAGATATAATTGATCCATGCAACATTTTTATTGGCAGTTATTATAGGAATTAAGGATTCAAATCCTGCAGCTACTTCATCTCTAGCTTTGAATTCGTCTGGCACCCCTCTTGGGACCCCAATTGTGTCAATATAAACATGTGGATCGAAGCTACCTATTGGAGTTTCCCTTTTTCTTCTATGTGTGGGAGCAGTGTTTGAGGTAGGGGAACCTTCATTAGTTGGGAGTATGTGTAATGGCATAATTATTTTGGCTAAGGCACATTGACCTTTCCATGGGATATTTAATCTAGTTCTGAGTTTTAAATCTCCACAGATATAATAAATGTCCCCTAGGGACTTGGTTTGATTAACTAGGATGGTGTTACGTGTTTCTGAGCAGTATCCAGGAGGAAAATTTTTAAAATCCTTGCCAGAGTGGCTAGTGGAGTTGTAGCAGGTGTAGTTACCTGGGTATATGGTTATTGTGTTACCAGGGTTGGGTTTTTTTGAGAGTATGGGGTATTCCTTTTTCCACATTTCACATTGGCTGTCATTGGTTTTGGTGCCGTTGTAAAGGCTGAAAAAACAACTTTCTTGTTCTAGGGGTATATTAAGGGGCACGGTGCCTAGGTGAGGCCTAGATCTGCCACAAACATAGCAGTTACTTTTATTATGTTTATTGGCGCTATATTTCATCCATTCTAACCAGAAATTGATGTCAGAGAAACCAGTTTCAATAGCTAGGATGTCTTCAAAGGTGGGATTGTTAATGGCTATCATTTCCTTGAAGGTAGCTATATGAGGCCTTAGGGGTTTGCCTTGGGGGATAGCCTTAGACTGATACGCTGGATTGTTAAACATGTCCCATAAATGAAAGTTTTGCCTTTCGCTATAGTACCCTGTTCCCCACCATATTCCAACTACATAGGTACCATTATCTGCTCTGCTGGGGCGTTCTATGTTTAATCTGAACCTATATGCACTTGGGCCCTCGTCCATCTTAAAGATAGACATTCTAGAGAGTAGAGGTATTCCATCAGGTTGGCTCCATCTATTTAAGGCATCTGATGGTCTGTACCCCCAGTCAATGCCTGTGTTCCACCCCACAGATTCCCAGGAATCACAGTTGTATCCCCACCATGAATCAGTAACACAAATATAAACTGTCTCAGATATTCCTGATTTTCTTTTTTTGTGTATAGAGTGTTTTGCTTCAGCAAGCTTGGAGAACATAAAGTAATCTAAGACATAGGTGGCTACGTGTGTGTTGGAGGAGTTATACCATAAGGTGGTCACCCCTTCCTTTTGTGAGATGTCAACCTCAGTTCTACAGGGAAGTGTTAGGACTGTGATGAGGGTTAGGATAACACATGCCCAGCGGGGTCCGTGGTTCACAATCATCTTCTCCATGTGTGAGGTCATCTTGGTTGGAGGTCAGGGCTGTCTGCCCCCGTTAGTACCTCTCCTCGTTGGAGGTCAGGGCTGTCTGCCCCCGTTAGTACCTCTCCTGGACTTGCTTCGCGGTTTGGGCTGGGTATCTTCTTTACTCGGGATGCATGGATCCAGGTGGGCCCCTCCTCAGTAAGGACAGCTGTTCTGGTTACTGCAACAACTTCTGTTTCTGGACCATAGGTGAAGTCTCCTGGACTCTTATTCCTGGGAAGCACCTTCACCACGACTCTGTCTCCGACCTGGAAAGGGTGTGTTGGTTCCTGTGGGTTAAAAGGATTTTTACAAACAACCTTGTGTTCAATTTCATCTAGTTTTGTTATGAGGGACCTGACGTATTCTTCCCTTATGAGCTCTAAGTCTCCTTCCTGTACTACTAATGGTTTCTTAGCCCAGGGTGTAGGGAAGGGCCTACCCATAAGTATTTCAAAGGGTGAGTAACCTAGGGTCTTTTGTGGGGTCATTCTGATTTCTGCTAAGATAATGGGAAGGACCTGTTTCCATTTGTGGAAGGTACCTCCTGTGGCCTTCCTAAGTTTGTCTTTGAGGGTCCTATTCATCCTCTCTACGACCCCTGAACTCTGCGGGTGATATGGAATATGGAATTTCCATTCAATTTGTAAGGCCTTCACCAGGGCCTGTGTGATTTTTGCTGTAAAGGCTGCGCCTTTATCACTGTTTATCTGTAGTGGGCATCCCCATCTAGGGATGATTTCTTGGGTTAAAATCCTTGCTACAGTCTTAGCATCTTCTGATTTTGTTGGAAATGCTTCTGGCCACCGTGAAAACATATCAACTATGACCAAGGCATATTCCTGTTTTCCTTTACCTGGTATGTGTGTAAAATCAATTTGCAAATGCGTAAAGGGTGTAGTAGGGTATTCAAGATGCTGATGTTTTGCTTTATCAGGATTATTTGGGTTGTTGCGTAGACAGGTAACACATCTACTGACGTAATGATCTACCAGTGTTTTAACATCAGTGATATAAAAGTCTTTGCTTAAAAGTAAGGCTGTGGTGTTCTTGCTATGATGTCCTACCCCATGGTAATGAGCAATGAACAAAGGGGCACTTGTTTGGGGTATACAAGGTTTCCCCTCTTTGCAGATTAATCCTGATTTGGGATTTTTCTGCAATACAGGATATATCCAGTCATCCAAATCCTTGTTGGAGGCTGTGGCCTGTAGCTCCGTGATAAGATATTGATCATTTATGGCAGGGGGGGTCATGACAGCCATATGGGACTGGGCAATGGGTTGTAGAGCTGCTTCTTTGGCAGTTTTGTCAGCAAGGGCATTGCCTTTGGATATGTCGTCCTTGCCACCAGTATGGGCCCTGCAGTGCAAAATTGCAATATCAGAGAGCAGTGTGATGGCATGGAGGAGGTTTGTGATAAGCTGTGCATGGGAAATGCCTTTTCCATCGGCTCCTACAAAGCCTCTTCTTGCCCAAATAACTCCATGGTCGTGGACAACGCCATGGGCATATTTGGAGTCTGTGTAAATTGTAACGGGTTTGTTTTGGTACATTTGGCAGGCTCTGGTAAGGGCTATGAGCTCTGCAGCCTGTGCCGACTGGTATGTCATTAGGCAGGCGCACAACGGAATAACCTGCTTGGTATGTGGAGTCATTTGGTCTGCTACAGGAGCCATCAACAAAGACATTGTCCGAACCGGGTATGGGTACAGGGGACATGTCTAATCTCGGGGAGGTCTCTGATTCTATTGATGCTGAGCAGTCATGGTTGTCAGGTATGTCATCTTGGGGACCCTTTAGTCCTAGGAGTGCATTAAGAATGGGTGCTGGGCCTGATGACGTGTTTGCATATTTGATGATGAGGGATGGGTTGCTTTGCAATAGGACTTCATACCCACTAAGGCGTTGGGCTGACATATGCTGTGTATGCAAGCCGTTAAGTATTGCTACTACATCATGTGTTGTGTGTAGAATTGTTGTGTGACCTAAGGTGAGTGTAGTTGCCATCTCAGCCACCATTGCGCAAGCTGCCAGTGCTCTGAGGCAGGCAGGCATACCTTGGACCGGAACAGGCATTACTTTGGAAAAAAATGCCACGGGGCGCAGTTTGCTTCCATGAAATTGAGTCAGTACCCCCGCCATGGTTTTTCAGTTGTCCCTTGCATATAAATGAAACGGTAGTACATAGTTTGGGAGGCCCAGTGCCGGACTTTTTACCAACATACATTTTAGACTTTCATATGCAGTTAACATTTCTTGTGACCATTGAATCTGTTTAGGTTTGTCATTGAGAGTGGCTTGTCTCAAGATATTGTCATAGTAGGAACAATCAGATATCCACTGTCTGCAATAATTAATCATGCCCAGAAAGGATAGCATTTCCTTCTGAGTAGTTGGGGTGACCAGGCCCAATACAGACTGAATGCGTTGTGGACTGATTTTCCTTTCTCCCTGTGTGAGCACAAAACCCAAATAGTTAACATGCTTTTTACACCATTGCATTTTTGTTTTAGACACCTTGTGTCCACATTCACAGAGCCAGTTTAACAGTGATATACCATCCTGTCGGCAGGCCTCCTCCGTTTGACTACAGAGAAGCAGATCATCTGCATACTGTAGCAGGACAGAACCATAGGGGGGGTGCCAGGGAGCCAATGTGGCTTGGAGTACAATGCTATACACAACAGGTGAATCAATCCATCCCTGTGGTAATCTGCACCATGTTAACTGCTTGCCCTCAAAAGAAAAGGCAAAAAGTAACTGTGTTTGGGGGTCCACTGGTATGCTGAAAAATGCATTTTTTAAATCAATCACTGAGAAAAATGCAGCATCTACAGGGATGGCTGAGAGGAGTGAGTTTACATCAGGTACAATTGGTGCAATGGGAACAATTAGTTGATTGATTGCTCTGAGATCTTGTACAAATCTCACAGACCCATCTGCTTTTGCTACAGGGTTGACTGGTGTGCAGTATGGGGATACTACATGTCTAAGAATGCCTTGTTCTAAAAATTGCTGTACCATAGGTCTAAGACCTTCTATTTTTTCTTTTGACAAAGGGTATTGTTTGTGGTACACGGGTTGTGAGTCAGGTTTGAGTGTAGCTTTGTATGGTGTACATGATATTAGGCCAGTGTCATAGGGCCCTTCTGACCATACCTGGGGGTTTACAGTTTCTAACTCAGGTGGTGTGTCAAGGTTTACCCACACAGGTAAATGAGGTGATACAACATCCATGCCGCTACTTGAGGCAGAGGGACTAATTGTGATTTCGAGACGGCTGAGAAGATCCCTTCCCAGTAGGTTTATTGGGCATTCAGGTATTACAGTAAAGTTGTGTCTTCCCATATAAACGCCCTTCAAAGTTTCTATACTGATGGCGTCGGTAATATAGGCTTTTGTGGGTATCCCATTAATTCCCATTGAAGGAGCAGTCCTTTCCAGATGACCGTTGTACAGGTCCTTACACAAAACACTGGTAGTAGCACCACTGTCCACTAAGAAGGGGACGGTTTTTCCTCCCACAATTAGAGTGAGCAGCGGTGGGTCCTTCCAATGCTTTGTGATTTGGGCAAAGGCTGAGATACCCTCCTCCGGGCCCCGTCAATGGGTTTGTTCCTGCCAGTCAACTCGAAAACGGGGAAAGTCTTTAATCTGGTCTCTGGGTTGGCTGCGGGGTGGTGCATCGTTGTGCATAGGGTCCCGGGCCTGTCGGGGTCTGCTGGGGGGATATGGACAATCCCTGGCCCAGTGGCCATCTTTCCCGCAATTGTAACATGTATTGGTCTGTCTCCTAGAAATAGGTGGAGGTCCCATAGGGCCCCTCTGGAACCTATTGTCTTGGGGTGGGCAGAAAGACCTATTCGGCTTTCCCGGGGGGTTCTGGTAGTTATGTGAGGGTATAGTACTGACAGATTTCCTCATTTCAAAACAACCCGCTGCTTCTTTCTCATATAGATGTTTCTCAAATTTTTCTACAGTGTCAGAGGTCCAGCTAGAAACACTCTGTTTTACTGTGAGGCCAATAGAGGGCAGCAGATTATTAACAAATGTGGAAACAAGAAGATTATCATTGTTTACCAGGCTCAACCCTGCTTCCTCGGTCCAACACTTCTTAAATCTTTTCCAGAACTCTGTTACTGATTCACTAGGTTTCTGTTTACATGCTACGGCAATCGGGAGAGATGAACGGGTTTTAAATACCACATTCATGTGATCACTAAGTTCCTTCCACATTTTGTCTATTCCATCCTGCGTATTTAAAGGATAATTAGTGGCAGTTTGATTATCTGCTGTTATGGGGGTGTTAATTGTGGGTACTTTTGTCCAATCCCACCCATTGTAGTGATCTATGACCCCATCTATGATGAGTCTCATGTCTTCTTGTGTGAAACTCCGTCCCTTAGAAGCCTTTTTTAAGTAAGCAATACATCCTAAAGGGGTGATCATTGGTTTAGGACAATTTTTAATTATTCTGTCTAGATCCTCAACTTCAATTGGCTTTTTTAACAATTGGTCTCCCACTGTCATAAAAGGTAGATGTAGGGCTGTTACTTGTTGGCTGCCTTCGGAAAGTGAGATAGGTCTACCGGAACGGGTGTGTGAGGGACTAGTGATTTCGTTGGTGACTATGGTGGAGTCTGCTGACTGACGGCTGGTTGTGAAAGGGCGAAGGGGTGATGTTAAAATATTGGATAGAGTATCCCAAGATGATGTGGGTAGGGGGGCGGGTGGTGATTGGGACGGTAATGTCCTGTTAGAGACCGGGGTCACTTGGGTTGTGATGACTGTCTCACGAGGGGCAGTCGGCAGTGGAACATGGGCGGGAGTGGGATTGGAAGCCTGTGGTCGGGTTAAAGCAACGGCTGCCATGATGTCTTCATTAGTTAGTGAAGGATACAGTGGACCATAGGGGGGCGGACAAGTATTTTTAATTATCTTACTTGTTCTGTCTTCTTCTGCCTTATGTAATTGGGTAGTTATATTTTTTAGTTTTCTTTGTTTCTTATTAGTGGAACTATCATACCAATAGGGTGCTATAGTAAGCCACTGTTCCCCTCCTGCTCTCATGTATGTCATATCCCATTGTGGATCATGATCATACCATGGCCAGGCTGTTTTATCTTCTAAACATAGTCCCTTAACCATATCCATATAGAAGGGAAAATTTGTTCCATCCCGTGGGAAAGGTTTGGGACTTCCTACGGCTTCTGTCCAGCCTGCCAGATTATCTACCCATGGGTTAACAAGATAAAAATTTGTAGGAGAAACACGGCCGACATAGTCTTTACATGTTTCTCTGGGGAGGGGCGGGGGATATTCAGTCTTTTTACTCTGATTTGCTCCCATCTCTTAAATAAACTTTCAAAACAAACTAACAACAGATTATACAAGTATATATATGCGATTATATAAAAAAGTCACTGAGGGGGAATATCAGTTTACGTATGCATTCAGCTGATCTGATCATAGATCATTGGTAACATGTTGGATTACACATTCCTACATAAACCAAAGGGACATTGGGTATACAAAATGTTTTTATGATATCAACCATACGTACACTTACCACCCGTATAATTGATATTTTGCAAATAAAGTACAATTTTCTTGCATGAAATAACTGTAAATAGCAATGTTATATGACATTCAGTGTCCGTACACTTACCACCCGTACACTGAATATCCTAATACAAATAAACAATATAATTTTTACAAATATATGGCCATATTCAAACTAACTAGGCGATCAGATCGAGGAGGCGTTGTTATTTGGACCCCTGGTCCATCTATGGTATCCCGGATACCTGTGCCTTTAAAGATTATATGGACCCCTGGTCCTTCTATGGTATCCCTGATACCTTTATGTGGCACCCGGCGCCTTTAAGAAAACAAGTTTCTTTTCTGCCAAGTCCCGGACTTGGATTGTATTTCTTGTCACGTGTTCCCGGAACACGAAATGAGTTCAGATCTAGTAGTAATCGCAATCCCTGAACGGAAAAGACAGACAATAAAATTCTCTATCTTACCGGGCAGGGGACGATCGCCTAGATCCCGGACTTCGAGCCCCCAAACTGTTGGGAAATCTGCTTAGGTCCCCTCGATATGATGGCCCCTTTGGTACCAGTGAGAGCAAGGCTTAACGTAATATGAAACACACGAGTCAATGGTTAAGAATTACTCTGTTTATTATAAAAATTACAGCGTACTATATAGATAAGAAACATGGGTGTATACAATATGTGCAAGCATATGATTGGATAAATAGAAGTAGCATACGACATTACATGCAGGATATTTAGTAACACACAGAAGTAACAGTTTTGATCTGGTATGTAATTGTCCTTGAAGATAAGACACAAACAAGCCTTATATTATATGAACAGACAAGGGCATCTTGTAGAGAGTGCGTACGTGTCTATTCAAGCACATAACAGTTCATATAGCATGTTTAACCCTTCAGGCATCACTTCGAATTCCAGCTTGTATCCCTGAGACACAATCTGTATAGCCCAGGGATCCACCCGTGAGCGAACCCACTGGTGGCTGAAGTTTCGGAGACGCAACACATCCTTCATAGCTATAATCATGTAGCGGATGGCTTTAGCCATTTTAGGCTGCAACTTTGCATCATCGCCATCGACACTGGAGTCAGAATCCGTGTCGATATCTGTGTCAACAATTTGGGATAGTGGGCGCTTCTGAGACCCTGACGGCCTCTGCGCTGTAGGAGCAGGCATGGGTTGAGACCCTGACTGTCCCAAGGCTTCAGCTTTATCCAACCTTTTATGCAAGGAAGTTACATTATCATTTAAAACCTTCCACATATCCATCCAATCGGGTGTCGGCGGCGATCCCACATTCATTTGTACCTGCTCTGCTTCCACAAAGCCTTCCTCGTCAAACATATCGACACAAGCGTACCGACACACCACACACACAGGGGATGCTCTATTTGAGGACAGAACCCCCACAAGGCCTTTTGGAGAGACAGAGAGAGAGTATGCCAGCACACACCCCAGCGCTATATGACCCAGGAATTACACAGTAACTTAGTGTTTAGTGTTTACCCAGTAGCTGCTGTATATACTGATTTTGCGCTAAATTTATGTGCCCCCCCCCCCCTCTCTTTTTACCCTCTTTCTACCGTGAATCTGCATGGGAGAGCCCTGGGAGCTTCCTCTCAGTGGAGCTGTGGAGAGAAAAAGGCGCTGGTGAGTGCTGAGGAAGAAGCCCCGCCCCCTCAGCGGCGGGCTTCTGTCCCGCGATTTTGTGTAAAATAATGGCGGGGGCTCATGCATATATACAGTGCCCAACTGTATATATGCTGCTTTTTGCCAAGAGGTTCTCAATTGCTGCCCAGGGCGCCCCCCCCTGCGCCCTGCACCCTACAGTGACCGGAGTGTGTGGGTTTAATGTGGGAGCAATGGCGCACAGCTGCAGTGCTGTGCGCTACCTCATATGAAGACTGGAGTCTTCTGCCGCCGCTTTTGACGTCTTCTTTCTTCTCACTCCGGCTTCTGGCTCTGCGAGGGGGACGGCGGCGCGGCTCCGGGATCGGACGACCAAGGGTGCGTTCCTGTGTTCGATCCCTCTTGAGCTAATGGTGTCCAGTAGCCTAAGAAGCATGACCTATCCGCAGTTAGTAGGGCTGCTTCTCTCCCCTCAGTCCCACGTAGCAGAGAGTCTGTTGCCAGCAGATCTCTCTGAAAATAAAAAATCCTAACAAAATACTTTCTATTTAGCAAGCTCAGGAGAGCTCACTAAGGTGCACCCAGCTCGTCCGGGCACAGATTCAAACTGAGGTCTGGAGGAGGGACATAGAGGGAGGAGCCAGTACACACCAGTATTCCTAATTCTTTCTTAAAGTGCCCTGTCTCCTGCGGAGCCCGTCTATTCCCCATGGTCCTTACGGAGTCCCCAGCATCCACTAGGACGTTAGAGAAAAAGCTTTCTATACCTTAAATTTCGCAGACCTGTGTTATGGGCTAAATGTGGGACAGGTACGTGGAGGTGTAAATAACGTGGGACAGGTACGTGGAGGTGTAAATAACGTGGGACAGGTACGTGGAGGTGTAAATAACGTGGGACAGGTATGTGGAGGTATAAATGATGTGGGACAGGTACATGGAGGTGTGAATGATGAGGGACAGGTACATGGAGGTGGAAATTATGTAGGACAGGTATATGGAGGTGGAAATGTTGTGGGACAGGTATGCATGCTGAGGTGTTGTATTCATGGGAGAGGGGTAATAGTGTTTATTCCAACTTTATACAAATTACAAACTTATATGTAAAAAAAAATGACTATAGACATTTTTCTGTTCCCCCAAATGCTGGAAAGACTTTGATGAAAAAACGCTGGCTATCACTTTTACACCATTAATAAAATGTGCACAAATTCCCCCAGTACTTTCTTTATGGCCACTAACAGCCTTCTATATGTTCCGGTTATCTGAGTTAACACTTTTTTTGAGGTCCACTATGATTTCCCCACTTTTTCATGCACTTCTCTCAGGTCGCATTCTGAAGAGAAGTGGTGTAATTTGGCCACAAATAACTTCTTATTGAATATCCCATTTCTAGGGTGAGTGCACTTGCGTGATACAGTATACGCACAGTATTATGCAAGTTTCATGAAATAACCTCATTGTAGCAAAATCTAACCTAAACGAGTTGATCCCCTACGACGGATTGCGTTTACTCCCTTATTAATCATCCTCTCCTACTGTATTTCATATTTAGTATCATGCCCACAAAAATAAAATAACTCTGCATGTACCTTTTGCATTATTTTGATCCTTGGAGGTGGGTAACATAAGACTAGTGAAATGTTGGCAGCATATTTTTGTATATTTCACTTATAGGACATTTTTATTTCACTCATAACATGCAAAGGCAACACAGAAAACAATAAATAACTCTGCACGTTCTAGGATTTATTGCATTTTTGCTTATTAATCCTCCTCTCCTGCTTCATATTTATTATTACCACAGAAAACAAATAACTACACGTTATTTGACTTATTGCATTTTTGCCGATTAATCCTCCTCTCCTGCTTCATATTTTCTATTATTCCCACAGAAATCATTAATTACTCTTCAAGTTCTATGATTTATTGCACTTTTGCTCTTATTAATCCACCTATCCTACTTCCTATTTACCATACCTCCCAACATAACCTTCTCCAGAAGGGAAAACATTTTCTGCTTCTGGACTTCCCTCTTAATTTATGATTGTGAATACCTGTTTTGACCGGGTTAATGGATAAGAAAAGTGTTTCACCACAGGTGCTAACAATCATAAAGTAAGAGGGATGTCCAGGAGCAGAACATTCTGTCCCTCCTGGAGAGTCATGTTAGGAGGTATGTATTTACTATCATTCCCACAGAAAGCAATAAATAACTCTACACAAGTTCTCTGACTGATTGAATTTTTACCCTTATTAACCCTCCTATCCTACTTCATATTTACTATTATTCCCACAGAAAAAAATAATTACTAGTCTGCAAGTTCTTTGACTTTTTGCATTTTTTTCACTACCTCCTATTTACTATTATTCCCACAGAAAATAATTACTCCCTTTGCATTATTTGCACCATGAGGTGGGTAATAGTGGAATGCTGGCAGCTGTGTGAGATTACATTTTTCATTTACATTTTTCACTTATAACTAAACATATTTTATAAGTATTTCTCACTTATAATGAAGTTTATATTGGTATTTTTCATTAATAACACGTAAAAGCATCGCAGAAGTAATACTGTCCTCTTTGCATCAGTCACTCAGCTCGTATTACTGTGACAGGAGTACGTTGAAGGATACAACGAACTAATTACACAATTCCCAGTATGTGAAACCCAATAAAAGACAGTCTTTCTGCAAAGTTCCCCCATGTGCTATACAGGAGCCCGTCTCCCAACATAACCAAAACCCTCACGCACAGCTTCATCAATGGCGGGCGGCTAGCCGTGCAGACGCCGTCTTATATTAAACCACCTCAGCCAATCGCGAGCCGGGGAATCCGCTGGACGCATACGGATTGGCCCGTACCTGTCCCCGGGCCAAGTGATTGGCCTCGAGCTCGTGACGGTCACCTGCTGCAGACCTGGGGGCGTGCCCTCCACCTGTCATCCGTTGTGGGCGTGGCCGAGACCGGCGCACTATGGGGGCGTGGGGATAATGTGCTATTCGCGAAGGGCACTTACGTTGTCCCGGCTGCGCAAATCCTTGTCAGACGGGGAGACTTACGTCAAAGAACTGGAGAGAGCTGCTTTTTTTTTTTTTTTTTTTTTTTTACGGGCGATCGATCGCTCTCTCCCTGCTTCCCTGTTCCCAGGTGAGGTCAACTGGATCAGGACAGGAGGACAGAGGGAAGGAGCAAGTGACAGGAGAGCTATGGCCGGCAAGGAGAACGAGCTGTGCGAGAGCCTCATTATCTGGGTGAGAATGGGGAGGGGGCAGTGACGTCATCTGTGGGGGGTTATTGATGTATGGGGGGCTATGATGATGTATTTCCATCTGGGGAGGGGGGAAGCTCAGATCATGTGTAACCTGGACATTGTCTGTCATATCCTATGCAGCTGCACACAGATATATATTAAATTAATGACCATTATTGTCTGAGGGGCATTACAATCATTGCAGTGCCCCTCAGACAATAATGCTCATTAATTTAATGCAATGCAATGTCTCAGTATTCCTGGACATTAATTGCTCAGTATTCATGGACATTGTGGTTTCATTATTCCTATCATACACATTATACTTTGCAAGCATATGTATTTATTATGCAAGAAGAGGCAGTCCAGTTGTGGAACTACAAGTCCCAGCATGAACTGACAGTTCCCCCACCTTTGCACTTAAATTGCTAGACACACACATGCTGTATGGATACACATACATACATACATACATACATACATACATACATACATACATACATGCACATATTTATATATATATATACCGCTCACCACTTCAGCACTCTTCGTTCATGGATGTATGGCACCTTGGATCGTTTATTACACGTATAAGTAATTGCACAACTTCCCCCTAATGAATTCCCAGGGAATGCACCACAGCTATACGCCGGAGTATGTAGTAGGGATCGGGCCTCCTGCATCTAAGGTATTTCCTTCGGGAGCTTATTAACCCCCAGTAAGAATGTCTCAGTGACATTGGATGTCATTGATAATGTTTTTTGTACATTTTATAGAATTGCCCATATACAGAGTTTTCTGCTGTATAGTGTGATACAGTATGTGCGTTTCATGTTATGCTAGTGCCTTAGGTGGGTTATCTGTGTGCCACAGACTATAGGGCTCATGTATAGTTTTATGTAAACGCTATATGCTCGTTTTTGCTAAATGTATTTTTTTGGGGATCCGGTCTCTAGGTCGACAGGTCAAAAGGTCTACATAAGTTTTTCACAATTTTTTTCTTTTTTTTTAACCTTTTCATACTTAACGATCCATGCGGACTACAATTGGGAACGGTAACCTGTGCTGAGCGCAGCGGTAGTGGTGCGAGACACCTTCCGCTCACCATGCGAGGGGACACGGTGCACTAATTAGGGTTCCTGGACACGCTACAAAGAAAACGACACAAACCCCCCCATAAAAAAAGTAATGTCGACCTTTTGACCTGTCGACCTACAACATGTCGACCTAGAGACCCTGTCGACTTACAACATGTCGACCAATAGTGGTCGACCTAGACACTGCCTACCTAGTTACTATCTACTTTCCATACCACACTCATTTTTTGTATGGGTTTTTTTGGACTTAGGACACCTTGTGCTTAGGTAGAAAGGAAGTGGGATGGAGGAGGCATGTAAGTGCGGAAAAAGTGCAGTAAGAGATGGACGCGTCTTGTGTATACGGCTAGCTTTGCATATTAAGTAAAATTCACCTTTTTTTGTGGTGCACTTTATGCTTGCTTGTAGACGGCAGACTGGGACAGGACTAAATTTCACACCAGTTACCTCGCCAATTCATTCAGGTCTGGATAGGGTCCTGCGTAATGTGTCGCTAAATAATAATGGCGGGCAGTTTTTTTTAAATCAATTTTATGTAAAAAAATATTGTGAAGGGTTGTAAATGCGGTTTGTTTAAATGAGACTTATTGATCTGTGTACGTAATATCTCTCAGTGGGAGGAACGTATGAAGGGTATGCGGTTAAAATACCGCCTGTCGGGATCCCGGCTGTCTCAATGCCGACAACAGGATCCCGACAGGGGTACTACACTGCTGCCGGAATGCTGACCAAGTAGGCAATTCTCCTTCTGTGGGTGTCCACGACACCCATAGAGGGAGAATAGAACCTGTGGCGTACAAAGCTCGCCACTGAGCCCGCAAGGGGCTTCGTTTAGCTCGCCTCCCTGCCCATTCGGGTGGTTGGCAAAATCCAACATCTCGGACCCAAAAATGATTGCAATCAGCGAGTTGCAGATTTTTAACATATATTTTGCGGATCCCCTGAGAAATTGCCGATCATTGAAGTTCGTTGATCAACGAATCAGATTGCGGATCGGCAGCGGGGATTCGCCCATTAGAAGTATAAGCCAGTGATGGTGCCCTGGTAATGATTGGCTGCTGCTTCTAATTGGCTGAAGTGCCTCTGCATATCATTTTGTAGCTGCTACATCATATGAAGTCGCAGCCATCCACGTTCTAGAACTGATATTCGCACCACGGCAAATAACAATATTCCCGTTTGATTTTTAAAGCGGAAGACAGTGGATGTTTGTGTTTCATTGAATTTAATTTGTACTTTTAGTTTGCATTTGTGTCTGTCTTAACTCTATTTTACATAATAAATGGAACCTCCATATTTATACTGTCCGGACACTGTTCTACATTATGTATATGACACTTTGTTACAGAATTATATTAATAAGGTAATGTGACTTTAGTGTTTGCGGCTAGCGCTGTCACGCTGCAGTAAACCAGACGCATTTACTATACTACATTCTGAGACGTGCCCATATCGGCAAATACACGCTATTTCGTCTTACGTTTATTTATCCTGTATCACTCCTGCCTTTTTTACATACAGTGCATTCATCGGGTGTAGTATGGTATGCCGGCGGCCGGGCTCCCGGCGACCAGCATACCGGCGCCGGGAGCCCGACCGCCGGCATACCGACAGCATGGCGAGCGCAAATGAGCCCCTTGCGGGCTCGGGACGCTGTGGGCACGGTGGCGCACTACGCACGCCACGCTATTTTATTCTCCCTCCAGGGGGGTCGTGGACCCACACGAGGGAGAAAAAGTGTCGGTATGCCGGCTGTCGGGATTCCGGCGCCGGTATAGTGTGCGCCGGGATCCCGACAGTCGGCATACTGAAGAGCACCCCATTCATCTGTTCATGAAGCCCATTATATTACATCCTTTGGTCAAAATTAATTCACCTTTTGCATAGGGGGAAAAAAAAAATATATATATATATATATATATATATATATATATATATATATATATATATATAGTATTTGTGGAGAAACACAACTGTACCCATACTGGTGAGCATACAGTACAGTCTTTATAGTGTTTATATCATTATAGTGTTTATATAATTTATAGTGTTTATTTAGTGTTTTTATATATATATATATATATATATTATAACAGTGTTTATATAGGGCTGGATTGTACATATTTGAAATACATTGTTTATCCTTTTCCATTTGCAGACATAGGGGTGAATTCAATTGTTTTCACTGGTGGCTGTTCCGTGCTGGGCTCCAGTTGATGCTCTGTTTGGGCGCGAAAGCTGCCGACACCGCCATTTCAGCTCGCTAACCCCAGAGGTGGCGAGCTGAAATGTACAAGGAGTCGGCTGTTTGGGCACCCAAACATGTTGGGAGCACGTTGCCGGCTTCTGGGATCCCGGCGGTCAGCATACCGACCCTGAGATCCCGCAACAGAATGCCGCGGGAGGGCGAGCGCAACAAAGCCCCTTGCGGGCTCGGTGGCTCACTACGCTCGCCACAGGTTCTACTCAACTCTGACACCCACGAGTGGGAATAGACCCTGTGGGTCAGCATTCTGTCGGCCGGCGTTTTGAGCGCTCGAGATTCCGGCGTCGGCATGGGGACCGCCGGGATCCTAAGCGCTGGTCACATGACCTCATCTTGCCCAAACAGCACTTTTCGCGTAGCGCCCGTTAGTGTAGTCGGGTTTAGCCGCTTTACGCGGCTGAACTCAGTCTGTTTGGGTACGACGTGCGCAGAAAAAAATAGAAAATCGCTCTCCATCTTCCGTCACTTTAGACGGAGATCGGGTGCAAAAAAACGATTGAATCGCAGCCATAACGTTACATTGGTTATGGTGCAGGTGTCTGAGGCTAAATATGTTCTGAGTTGTTTTAAATCCGAAGGAACGACCTGCTGGCTTATGCTGTATTATATTTCAAGTTGAAGCGATTTACATTCCATCACGCTAATTCCTCCATTGAGAAGTCGGGATGTGAACGAGAGGATCCATTGAATAAAACTGTCTTTAAAGTGAGTGAGCGAGTTTAGGGCTGATCTCTGCAGGAAGGACAGACTGGATTACCTACTGTCACCTAAGCATACAACATAGGGCCTGAATCAGTGATGTATGCTAATGCATTTGCAGCTGCGAATTAATGTTCTAAAGTATGTTAATGTAGCTGCCGCCTGGAAGTGTACTGAGACCCCCTCCGGCGGTCTCGCAAATCTCAGCGACTGCGTCCAATCACGCAGTGTCGCTCACAGATCAGTCTATTATCAGGCTTCTGAGTGGCCCTATGTCCACATGGAATGAGACGCCAATGTCACTGCTTACTGGCGCAGGCTGAGATGCGTCCTGAAAATGATCACGAAACAACTGCCGTTTCCTCCGTTTCCACTCCCCGGTCCATCTCAATCACTTTGCGAATAAATGCTCTCTGTGACCGCCGTTGCAAGACCACCGCCTCACATGCGCACAGCGACTCAGACACATGTGCTGGTAATTGCTCAATTGCGAAATAATTGGGTTTGCACGCATCTCTGTACCAGGCCCATATATCAGTGCAAGCAGTAAAGATCCCTATAGGATCCTAATAGAATCATAAGAGGACTGATTGTTCACAGTCACTTTTTCGAATAAAGGGCCAAATGTATTATGCCTTAAAAAGTGATAAAGTGGAGAGCGATAAAGAGAGATAAAGTACCGGCCAATCAGCTTCTGTCATTTTTCAAACACAGCCTGTAACATGGCAGTTAGGAAGCCGATTGGCTGGTACTTTATCTCTCTTTGGGTGGAATTCAATTGTTTGAAAAGTCGGTTAGGTGTCTGTTTTTTCCTGTGTATTATATAGGAAAAAACAGACTCCCAACTGACTTTTCAAACAATTGAATACCCCCCTTTATCACTCTCCACTTTATCACACTTTAAGGCTTAATACATTTGCCCCAAAGTCTCACGAAGTCATTTGTTTGCACGCAGCCAGATTTCTCCATGTGTCACATAATTATAATATAGGCTGAAACTTAATCCATTGTACACATGTTGCGGCTGATCTAGAGATGACTGCAAATGCATGCAAGGAAATAAATGGGGATATTTGCATAGGCGAGCACAGACACCGACACGGGGGTGCCGTTCCGGACTTCCCACCTCCGCCGCGTTATGGTCTACTCTCCCCTCCCCTGTCGAGAATATAGACTGTTTACCTGGGCGGCCCAGCCAGGTGAGCAGTCTTATGTCCCAGAGGAAGGGGTGGAGGAGGTAGTCAGTTACCTGGCGGAGGGGTGACGTCCGGAGCGGCACCCGCGTGTCGGCGTCCGCGCACGCCTATGGATATTTGTGTATATTCTTAGTCCTATGCATCTCTGCTTCCACCCCCATCCACCTGCTATCAATGCTTACTTGATCTGGTCCTATCCTTGGGGCAAGAGATCCGTCCAGTTTTTGTGTTTGCTCTGTTCAGAGTAGCCGTCAGTTCTGCCTACACGCTCTTAGTACACTTAGCCTACCTGTGTTTTCACCATTGTTGGACAGTTACGCCGCAAACGGTGATGCGTAGGATTCTCAACAGACCGTATTTGCCCATAATTGCGTTCGCTCAGTCGTGGAGTATTCGCAGGGCTAAAAATCGCAACATCTGACTGCAGAACATACTTGTTTGCAATTCTGAAATCAGGCGCGTTGTTGGCAGTAAATGAGATTGGTTTTATAAAAAGGGGCATTTAAGTCATTCTATTTGTATTTATTATTGCACCTGTATATAACGTGTAATCATCCTCCTGCTTATTTGTGTGCACACCTCCAGTCTACTTATATTTATTAGCACATGTACAGACAAGTCGCAGGGATAAGCATCGCCTTCCTGACTGCAGACCTTATTCGATGTACAGTTGCTATAAAAACGTATTCACCACAATGTTCACATTTTATTTTTATACATGGACTCAAAATGGATTTATACACCTAAATAAATAGTAGACCCATCTGTTCTCTTCAGACTTGGGTGCAATTTTAGTGTTTAATGTGATTTTAAAATAAATACACCTATCTGACAGTAGGCTAGGGCAGTGGTTTCCAAACTTTTTTTAATCACGGCACCCTAGAATATCAGAATTTTTTTCACGGCACCCCTAGGCCAAAAATGTCTTATTGAGAAATTTAGAAAGAAATATTACATTAAGTAGATCGCGTTTCTATGTCATCCTTAGGGTCAGTTGTGTGGTGAGGGACAAGATTTGCTGCTGTTTGGCCACATATTGTATGACTGGCAGCCACCAGCACTGGTTTTGCCTATTATATTGACCATGAATAATTTGAATTGGTCCTGGACCACCAACCCAGGACACCTCTGCAAGTGTCCCGAGGCACCCCAGGGAGCCACGGCACACAGTTTGGGAACCTCTGGGCTAGGGGCTTTCCAAACACGAGCTTCATCGTGAAGATCACGAAGATTCCAAGCAAATCTGTATATGATTACTTGCAATTGTTGTTTAAAGAGAGGCCATAGTAAAAATTATTTATAAAACATTTATAATATATAATATAGTTAATTGTGTTATACTTTGTTAAAGTAAATTAGTTGCTTTTATTGACATGCAATTACCACTGTAGTAAGAGTATTTTATTCCTCAGTTTTACAGATCAATATTCAAATGTAAATTTTTTTTTTACTCTTACGGTAATAAATGTTTTCTTTCTTTGGGAAGCGGATATGATGTATTACTCTGTTTACAGTATGTTTTATTTTTATTTAAAATACTTTATGCTATTTTAATATAAAGTACTTTATCTATGATTCATCACAACTTTTGCACCATATAGCCGCACTTACGGATGCAAGTATTTTGCACTTAGGGGGTCATTCCGAGTTGATCGCACGCTGCAACTTTTTGCAGCCCGTGCGATCAACTAGACGCCGCCTATGGGGGAGTGTATTTCTGCATGGCAGGGCTGCGATCGCTTGTGCAGCCCTGCTATGCTAAAAAAGTTTTGTGTAGAGCAAGACCAGGGTAAGAGTTACTTACCCTGTGCGATCAATCCAGCGTTGCAGGTCCCGGAATTGACATCAGACATCCGCCCTCCAAACGCCTCGACACGCCTGCGTTTGGATCTCCACGCCCAGAAAACGGTGATTTGATGCCCCGGAATGCCTTCCTCCTGTCAATATTCTTGCGGTCGCAGCTGCAACCACTTTCTTCGTTAGCGTCATCGCCACACAACGACGCGCCTGCACAATGCGGCCGCCAAGCATGCGATGGGGTCGGAATGACCCCCTAAATTTAGTCGATCCCTGGGACACTTGTGCTATGTGCAGTTGCACCTGTTGCTGTTAGTTACGGGAGGAAAACCTCACTCATTTGTGCTGGCGCCTATGTTATCTTTACCGATTAACCCATATTGTGGGGCAGATGTATTAAACTGGAGAAGGCATAAGGAAGTGATAAACCAGTGATAAGTGTAAGGTGATAAACGCACCAGCCAATCAGCTCCAGTATGCAAATTGACAGGAGCTGGCTGGCTGGTGCGTTTATCACCTTGCACTTATCACTGGTTTATCACTTCCTTATGATATTAGCAACGGAACATCGCTGTTATTTGAATCACCCCCAAAGGTAGAAATGTGAGAAGAGGATGGCCCCCCCGAGGCATTGCCATAAAGAGCATCTTTTATCATAGTTTTTCCTATCAAACTCTACTCTGGTTCGCTACGTCACTAACCATTCTGAGGGCTCCTGGGTAATAGGATTTGATGTCTGAAGTGTTATTGAATGACGGCTTCTCAGAAGGCTGAATTTATGTAACGCTCAGATTCCTTCGGCTTATGAAAAAATGTAAATCTTTTAATGCACTTTTGTTAGCGGTGGAAATCCTACCAGTTGTGCCGCTAGTCTGTCACTGCATTGTGTGATACAAGAAAGAGCAAGCCACTCCGATATATTTAGCCCAATACAGACATTCATCCAGCAAATACCATTACTTAATCAAATCAGCTCTGCTGTGTTGCTTAATCCAGGGTATTTTTCTAGCAAGGATTTGGTTGCCTGTACATGATTAGAATCAGAATCAGAATCAGCTTTATTGGCCAGGTGTACTCACGTACACTAGGAATTCTTTGTGGTACAATGCATCGCCAAGCAGCAACATGAAGGGGGAATACATAGCATACGAAGGGGGAAGAACATAGCATACATTACACACATTTCACGTATGAGTTGATACTGCACATTGCAACTGTACAATAGACTCAACATATTAGACATATTATACACGTAGGACTAAACACAAAGGCTGCTTGGCAGAGCAGCACCGAGGCAGCCATCCGCGGCGCCAACTAGAACTCAAACAATGCACATAATACAGAAGATTTAAGTATTACATCAAAAGATAAACCACACAGACAATAAAGACAGAAAGCATAATGCAGGGTTGGTGTAAGCATTTTGGGTAATAACCTCCAGGGGTTGTGTATTCCACCCTCACAAGGTACCAGGTGCGGCAGCCATCTTAGGCGCTCTGCGTAGGATTACCCAGGGTGGAATAGTCCACCCCCAGAAGAGAACACAAAACGGGGAGATTGCTGAGTCCTTAGGTTCAGAGTAGGGTTCCAGTAAAACCATCAGGTCCATGTGTTTTTCATCCCATCCACAAGTTTACCAGTTAAGGCAGCCCTGTTGGGCGCACTACGAAGGTTACACAGTGGGAGATGAGCCATACAAGGGCCAAATGCATTTACGGGAAAACTGACACGAGTGTAGGAGTAGCGTGTAGTAATGTCCTTTATGGAGAGTACTTCACTCCTAACTGTTCTCAAGGAGGAGTATTAGAACTGCATATACATTTAGATAAAGAAAGAAACTCCATTTTGCTAACTTGACTTGGTTATAATGAAGTAGAATCAGCGGCTATGGGGTCTATTCAATTAGTGTCGGAATTTCCGACAAGTCGGAAAAACTGCACTTTCCGACTTTTTTAGGTCAAATCTGGATTCGACCTATTCAAGTCCAGTGCCATTTTTCCAACTTGTCGGAAAACATGTGGATCGGCGGATTAGCCGCGGATCCCGGATTTTTGTCGAATTTGCGGGCGTTTCCAACAGGTTTTTGACAATGCCGATTCAACTTTAAAAAAAAAGTCGTATCGGCATTGTCGAAAACGGGCAAAAACCTGTCGGAAATGCCCGCAAATTGAATAGTGAAGTGTCGGATCCTCTTCGTCGCAGAGGATCCGACACTAATTGAATATACCCCATAGTGGTTAAATGCGCTGGTTAAAACTGGCCCACAGAATCTCGTTATGATCTGCTATGACTATGGACAAGTGACATTGGGGTCTATGTACTAAGCCTTGGATGGAGATAAAGTGGACGGAGATAAAGTATCAGCCAATCAGCTCCTAACTCATTTTCTCTATCGTCCTAAGTGGATGCTGGGGTTCCTGAAAGGACCATGGGGAATAGCGGCTCCGCAGGAGACAGGGCACAAAAGTAAAGCTTTTACAGGTCAGGTGGTGTGTACTGGCTCCTCCCCCTATGACCCTCCTCCAGACTCCAGTTAGATTTTTGTGCCCGGCCGAGAAGGGTGCAATTCTAGGTGGCTCTCATAAAGAGCTGCTTAGAGAGTTTAGCTTAGGTTTTTTATTTTACAGTGATTCCTGCTGGCAACAGGATCACTGCAACGAGGGACAGAGGGGAGAAGAAGTGAACTCACCTGCGTGCAGGATGGATTGGCTTCTTGGCTACTGGACATGAAGCTCCAGAGGGACGATCACAGGTACAGCCTGGATGGTCACCGGAGCCACGCCGCCGGCCCCCTCACAGATGCTGAAGCAAGAAGAGGTCCAGAATCGGCGGCTGAAGACTCCTGCAGTCTTCTTAAGGTAGCGCACAGCACTGCAGCTGTGCGCCATTTTCCTCTCAGCACACTTCACACGGCAGTCACTGAGGGTGCAGGGCGCTGGGGGGGGGCGCCCTGGGAGGCAAATGTAAACCTTTAAAAAGGCTAAAAATACCTCACATATAGCCCCAGAGGCTATATGGAGATATTTACCCCTGCCTAAATGTACTAAATAGCGGGAGACGAGCCCGCCGGAAAAGGGGCGGGGCCTATCTCCTCAGCACACGGCGCCATTTTCTGTCACAGCTCCGCTGGTCAGGAAGGCTCCCAGGTCTCTCCCCTGCACTGCACTACAGAAACAGGGTATAACAGAGAGGGGGGGCAAAATAAATGGCAATATATTAATATAAAAGCAGCTATAAGGGAGCACTTAATCATAAGGCTATCCCTGTCATATATAGCGCTTTTTGGTGTGTGCTGGCAGACTCTCCCTCTGTCTCCCCAAAGGGCTAGTGGGTCCTGTCT
Source organism: Pseudophryne corroboree (assembly GCF_028390025.1). Taxonomy (NCBI): domain Eukaryota; kingdom Metazoa; phylum Chordata; class Amphibia; order Anura; family Myobatrachidae; genus Pseudophryne; species Pseudophryne corroboree. The sequence continues at coordinate 43,088,284 of NC_086452.1, read as the reverse complement.
TCGTATAGAGCATTCCCTGTGTGTCTGCTGTGTGTCGGTACGTGTGTGTCGACATGTATGAGGACGTTATTGGTGTGGAGGCGGAGCAATTGCCAAATATGAGGATGTCACCTTCTAGGGGGTCGACACCAGAATGGATGCCTTTATTTGTGGAATTACGGGATAGCGTCAACTCGCTTAAGCAGTCGTTTGCCGACATGAGGCGGCCGGACACTCACTTAGTGCCTGTCCAGGCGCCTCAAACACCGTCAGGGGCTGTAAAACGCCCCTTGCCTCAGTCGGTCGACACAGACCCAGACACAGGCACTGATTCCGGTAGTGAAGGTGACGAATCAACCGTATTTTCCAAAAGGGCCACACGTTATATGATTTTGGCAATAAAGGAGATGTTACATTTAGCTGATACTACAGGTACCACTAAACAGGGTATTATGTGGGGTGTGAAAAAACTACCAGTAGTTTTTACCGAATCAGAAGAATTAAATGACGTGTGTGATGAAGCGTGGGGTGCCCCGATAAAAAACTGCTAATTTCAAAGAAGTTATTGGCTTTATACCCTTTCCCGCCAGAGGTTAGGGAGCGCTGGGAAACACCTCCTAGGGTGGACAAAGCGCTAACACGCTTATCAAAACAAGTGGCGTTACCCTCTCCTGAGACGGCCGCACTTAAAGATCCATCAGATAGGAGGATGGAAAATATCCAAAAAGGTATATACACACATGCAGGTGTTATACTACGACCAGCTATTGCGACTGCCTGGATGTGCAGTGCTGGGGTAGTTTGGTCAGAGTCCCTGATCGAAAATATTGATACCCTGGACAGGGACAATATTTTACTGTCGTTAGAACAAATAAAGGATGCATTTCTTTATATGCGTGATGCACAGAGAGATATCTGCACACTGGCATCACGGGTAAGTGCTATGTCCATTTCGGCCAGAAGAGCTTTATGGACACGACAGTGGACAGGCGATGCGTAGAGGAGTTATTTGGGGTCGGTCTATCGGATTTGGTGGCCACGGCTACGGCCGGGAAATCCACCTTTCTACCTCAAGTCACTCCCCAACAGAAAAAGGCACCGACCTTTCAACCGCAGCCTTTTCGTTCCTTTAAAAATAAGAGAGCAAAGGGCTATTCATATCTGCCACGAGGCAGAGGACGAGGGAAGAGACAGCAACAGGCAGCTCCTTCCCAGGAACAGAAGCCCTCCCCGGCTTCTACAAAAGCCTCAGCATGACGCTGGGGCTTCGCAAGCGGACTCGGGGGCGGTAGGCGGTCGTCTCAAGAATTACAGCGCGCAGTGGGCTCACTCGCAGGTAAATCCCTGGATCCTGCAGATAATATCTCAGGGGTACAGGTTGAAATTAGAGACAGAGCCACCTCGCCGTTTCCTGAAGTCTGCTTTACCAACGTCCCCCTCAGAAAGGGAGACGGTTTTGGAAGCCATTCACAAGCTGTATTCTCAGCAGGTGATAGTCAAGGTACCTCTTCTACAACAAGGGAAGGGGTATTATTCCACTCTTTTTGTGGTACCGAAGCCGGATGGCTCGGTAAGGCCTATTCTAAATCTGAAGTCCTTGAACCTGTACATAAAGAAGTTCAAGTTCAAGATGGAGTCACTCAGAGCAGTGATAGCGAACCTGGAAGAAGGGGACTTTATGGTATCCTTGGACATCAAGGATGCGTATCTCCACGTTCCAATTACCCCTCACACCAGGGGTACCTCAGGTTCGTTGTACAAAACTGTCACTATCAGTTTCAGACGCTGCCGTTTGGTTTGTCCACGGCACCTCGGGTCTTTACAAAGGTAATGGCCGAGATAATATTTCTTCTTCGAAGAAAAGGCGTATTAATTATCCCATACTTGGACGATCTCCTAATAAGGGCAAGGTCCAGAGAACAGCTAGAGATGGGTTTAGCACTATCTCGAGAGGTGCTAAAGCAGCACGGATGGATTCTGAATATTCCAAAATCCCAATTAATGCCGACAACTCGTCTGCTGTTCCTGGGGATGATTCTGGACACAGTTCAGAAAAGGTTTTTCTTCCCGAAGAAAAAGCCAAGGAGTTATCTGACCTGGTCAGGAACCTCCTAAAACCAGGAAAGGTGTCTGTACATCAATGCACAAGAGTCCTGGGAAAAAATGGTAGCTTCTTACGAAGCAATCCCTTTCGGCAGATTCCATGCAAAGGGATCTGTTGGACAAATGGTCAGGGTCGCATCTTCAGATGCACCTGCGGATAACCCTGTCGCCGAGGACAAGGGTATCCCTTCTGTGGTGGTTGCAGGAGGCTCATCTATTGGAGGGCCGCAGATTCGGCATGCAGGATTGGATCCTGGTGACCACGGGTGCCAGCCAGAGAGGCTGGGGAGCAGTCACACAGGGAAGAAATTTCCAGGGAGTGTGGTCGAGCCTGAAAAAGTCTCTTCACATAAGCATTCTGGAACTAAGAGCAATCTACAATGCTCTAAGCCAGGCGGAACCTCTGCTTCAAGGAAGACCGGTGTTGATCCAGTCGGACAACATCACGGCAGTCGCCCATGTAAACAGACAGGGCGGCACAAGAAGCAGGAGGGCAATGGCAGAAGCTGCCAGGATCCTTCGCTGGGCGGAGAATCACGTGATAGCACTGTCAGCAGTATTCATCCCGGGCGTGGACAACTGGGAAGCAGACTTCCTCAGCAGACACGACCTTCACCCGGGAGAGTGGAGACTTCATCCAGAAGTTTTCCACATGCTATTAAACCGTTGGGTAAAACCAATGGTGGACATGATGGCGTCTCGCCTCAACAAAACACTGGACAGGTATTGCGCCAGGTCAAGAGATCCGCAGGCAATAGCTGTGGACGCGCTGGTAACACCTTGGGTGTACCAGTCGGTATATGTGTTTCCTCCTCTGCCTCTCATACCAAAGGTATTGAGGATTATACGGCAAAGTGGAGTAAGACTAGTGGCTCCGGATTGGCCAAGAAGGACTTGGTACCCGGAACTTCAAGAGATGGTCACGGACGATCCGTGGCCTCTACTTCTGAGAAGGGACCTGCTTCAGCAGGGTACTTGTCTTTTTCAAGACTTACCGCGGCTGCGTTTGACGGCATGGCGTTTGAATGCCAGATCCTAAAAGGAAAAGGCATTCCAGAAGAAGTCATTCCTACCTTGATAAAGGCAAGGAAGGAAGTCACCGCGAAGCATTATCGCCGTATTTGGCGAAAATGTTGCGTGGTGCGAGCAGCGGAGTGCTCCGATGGAGGAATTTCAACTGGGTCGTTTTCCTACATTTCCTGCAATCAGGATTGTCTATGGGTCTCAAATTGGGATCTATTAAGGTTCAAATTTCGGCCCTATCAATATTCTTCCAAAAAGAATTGGCCTCAGTCCCTGAGGTCCAGATTTTTATCAAAGGAGTACTGCATATACAGCCTCCTGTGGTGCCTAAGGTGGCACCGTGGGATCTAAATGTAGTTTTAGATTTCCTCAAATCAAATTGGTTTGAACCACTAAAGTAGGTGGATTTGAAATATCTCACATGGAAAGTGACTATGTTACTGGCCCTGGCTTCGGCCGGGAGAGTATCTGAACTGGCGGCTTTGTTTTATAAAAGCCCTTATTTAATTTTCCATTCGACATAGGGCAGAGCTGCGGACGCGTCCGCATTTTCTCCCTAAGGTGGTATCAGCGTTTCACCTGAACCAGCCTATTGTAGTGCCTGCGGCTACAGACGACTTGAAGGACTCCAAGTTGTTGGACGTTGTCAGAGCCTTAAAAATATACATTTAAAGGACGGCTGGAGTCAGAAAATCTGACTCGCTGTTTATACTGTATGCACCCAACAAGTTGGGTGCACCTGCTTCTAAGCAGTCGATTGCTCGTTGGATTTGTAACAAAATTCAACTTGTACATTCTGTGGCAGGCCTGCCACAGCCTAAATCTGTTAAGGCCCATTCCGCAAGGAAGGTGGGCTCATCTTGGGCGGCTGCCCGAGGGGTCTCGGCATTACTACTCTGCCGAGCAGCTACGTGGTCAGGGGAGAACACGTTTGTAAATTTTTACAAATTTGATACCCTGGCAAAGGAGGACCTGGAGTTCTCTCATTCGGTGCTGCAGAGTCATCCGCACTCTCCCGCCCGTTTGGGAGCTTTGGTATAATCCCCATGGTCCTTTCAGGAACCCCAGCATCCACTTAGGACGATAGAGAAAATAAGAATTTACTTACCGATAATTCTATTTCTCGGAGTCCGTAGTGGATGCTGGGCGCCCATCCCAAGTGCGGATTATCTGCAATACTTGTACATAGTTATTGTTAACTAATTCGGGTTATTGTTTAGGAAGCCATCTTTCAGAGGCTCCTCTGTTATCATACTGTTAACTGGGTTTAGATCACAAGTTGTACGGTGTGATTGGTGTGGCTGGTATGAGTCTTACCCGGGATTCAAAATCCTCCCTTATTGTGTACGCTCGTCCGGGCACAGTACCTAACTGGAGTCTGGAGGAGGGTCATAGGGGGAGGAGCCAGTACACACCACCTGACCTGTAAAAGCTTTACTTTTGTGCCCTGTCTCCTGCGGAGCCGCTATTCCCCATGGTCCTTTCAGGAACCCCAGCATCCACTACGGACTCCGAGAAATAGAATTATCGGTAAGTAAATTCTTATTTTTAAAACCCAGCCTGTGACATGACAGTTAGGAGCTGATTGATTGGTACTTTATCTCCATCCACTTTATCTCTATCCAAGGCTTAGTAAATTGACCCTTATATCTCCCACTGGTCTGATACCTGCTGTCGTTGCTTTTATGCGTAGTACTGGCGCTTGCCTGGGCTCTGCGGTTCTAGTGTTAGGGAGCATTGCTCCATTTAATGCCAGTTACACCCATGGAGGTCAATGTAGTAACGCCCACTGATTTCCCCTGACCCCCAAACACAAGTGAAACAGCCGCACATCAGACAGATTTGTGTTCCACATGACCGGATGACAAACACCATTGTGTACTGAGCCTTTGTCTCCGGCACCTCTCGGACATGACTGACAGGAGTAGTGAATAACGGGATCCGGTCTAAAGATCGACACTGTCTAGGTCGACAATGTTTAGGTCGACCACTATAGGTTGACAGTCACTAGGCCGACAGGGTTGGAAGGTCGACAGGGTTTCTAGGTCGACATGTGCTAGGTCGACAGGTCAAAAGGTCGACATGAGTTTTTCAAAAAATTTTTTTTTTTTTTTTTACTTTTTCAAACTTAATGATCCACGTGGACTACGACTGGAACGGTAATCTGTGCCGGGTGAAGCGGTAGCGGAGTGAGGCACCTTGCCCGAAGCATGGCGAGCGAAGAGAGACATGCGAGGGGACACGGTGCACTAATTGGGGTTCCCGGTCACTCTACGAAGAAAACGGCACCAAAAAAAAAACTCATGTCAACCTTTTCACCTGTCGACCTAGAACCCCTGTCGACCTAGTGACTGTCGACCTATAGTGGTCGACCTAAACATTGTCGACCTAGACACTGTCGATCTAATGATCCACACCAGTGAATAACAATGGTTATCTCATTACAATGGCACTTGTCAAGAGGTGGGACATATTAGGCAGCAAGTGAGCAGTCAGTTCTTGAATTTGATGAGTTCCTGGTATGCAGTGGTTAATACCTACCAAAAATGGTCCAAGGAAGGACAAACGATGAACCAGTGAATAGGTTATGGGCTCATTGATGCCTGTGGAGAGTGAAAGCTAGCCCAGCTGGTCCTACCCTGCAGAAGAGCTACTGTAGCACAAATTGCTGGAAAAGTTCATTCTGGCTATGATAGTAAGGTGACATGGCTTCGTAGCCGCATACCAGTCAGAGTACACATGCTGAACCCTGTCCACCACCAAAAGCATCTAAAATGGGCATGTGAGGATCAGAACTGGTCCATGGAGCAATGGAAGAAGGGGGCTGGTGTGATGAATAACGTTTTCTTTTACATCATGTGAACAGTTGTGTGTGTCATTTACCTGGGGAAGAGATAGGCCCCCTGTGATGCACTATGGGAAGAAGGCAAGCCGGCGGAGGCAGTGTGATGCTAAGCAATGTTCTGCTGAGAAACCTTTGGTCCTGCCATCCATGTGGATGTTACTTTGACACATACCATCTACCTAAACATTGGTGCAGATCCTCCATGGCAACGGTATTCCTTGCTGGCAGTGCCTCTGTCAGCAGAATAATACTCCCTGTCACACTGCATAAATTGCTCAGGAATGGTTTGAGGAACATGACAAAGAGTTCAAGGTGTTGACGGTGCCATCAAATTGCACAGATGTCAGTCCATTCGAATATCTGTGGGATGTACTGGAAAAACAAGTCCGAGCCATGGAGGCCCCATTTCGCAACTTACTGAACTTACAGGATCTGTTGCTTGGTGCCACATAGTAGTGTTCACTCTAGGATTTTTTTAGGGCAGGGTGCTGAGCATTGAAGAGGGCACATTTTTGATGTGACGCTTTGCGCACAAAGCATAGCTCATATGTTTATAGTTTTTGTACATACTGTACATTTTGCCCTTAGTAAATCATATACCCATACATACATATAAGCAGGGGTTAAAGTGAGCCGGAACGGGGCGGAACTGCGCTCCGTCAGTTCCACTTGGAGACGGAACGCAGTTCCGCCTCCTCCGGCTCACCTAAACCCGGCGATGTGTCCCCGTCGCTGCAGGGAGATGACGGGCGCCCGCTGAGAGTGTGTTACCAGCGGGCGCCCGTCTCCCCGCACAGCGGCAGCCGGAGGCAGGAGCTCAGTACTGAGCTCCGGCTTCCGGCTCAGTCAGTGCGCGCTATGGGAGAGACGTCATGACGTCTCTCTCATAGTGCAGAGGAGCGGGCGGCGAGAGGACTGCATCGGCCGGACACGGCATTACCATTAAGGGCATTACTACTGGGGGCACTACTAATGAGGGCATTGTAAAGGGGGCACTTCATAAGGGGCATCACTCCTGGGGTCATAAGGGGCACTGCTATTGCGAACATTGCATAAGGGGCACCACTACTATGGGCTCTATATAAGGGGCACTACCACTGTGGGCATTGTATAAGAGGCGCTACTGCTGTGGGCATTATGTGTATTATGGGGTGCTACTACTGTGGGCATTATTACTATTGTGTAACATGCCCCTTTTTTGCGGCTCGCGCCTACGGCGCGCGCAATACCTTTGTTGGGTGGGCACCGTGGGGAGGGGGGTGAGTTCCACCACCTCTCTAGGACCACTTTAAGCACTGCATATAAGACACCTAACATATGTACTGAAAAACATACTGTATATGTCCAGTCTTCTTGAAAGATCGGCTGTAGCATATACATAAGTAGATAATTATAAATGTCTTTTCCAGTGCTGAAGTGGTTATAATCCGTATGTGTCATAAAACAGAAAAGTTAAACAATGGGTTAAAATACATAGGGAAAAAAAGAAGTCTGTTCTACTAGGGAAATACTGTAAGCAGTACCTGCTCACTGCTTACCCTGTTCTTTCCCTCTTTATCAGAGTGCTGTGTTATTTACAGTGCCTCCTCTGCCATCCAGTTGGCTAAGGATAGAAATTGTGTTTCCAATTTCAGAGGTGGGCAAGGAGTAGACGACAACATTGTAACATGCGCTCTGACTGTTACATTCTGTATACAAGGGGGCGATTTATGGTCCTGCAGGGTGCACTGAAAAAGGGCAGGGTGCTTTTTCACATTTCAAAAATGGGCAGGGTGCAGCACCCTGCTGAGACAGCCTAGAAGGAACACACACATAGCACAGGACACCTTCCAAGTCCATACCTCAATGGGTCAGAGCAGCACAAGAGAGGCCTACACAATATTAGGCAGGTGGTTTTAATGTTATTGTAGATAGATAGATAGATAGATAGATAGATAGATAGATAGATAGATAGATAGATAGATAGATAGATAGATAGATAGATAGATGGGTTCAGTATGACTGACCACCGGACGGGATGCCAGCGTTCACAATACCAACGCCATCATCCCAATCTGTAAAATCCCGACAGGGGCAAAGTAAGTATGTTCCCTCTAACCCTCCTTTCCGTAGCCTAACCCTAACCTCCCCCCTTAGTGCTTAACCATAAACTCCCCTTGGTGGTGCCTAAACCTAATCCCCCCCCCCTCCCCGCAGCCTAACCCTCCCCCTTAGTGCTTAAACCTAACCTCCCCAAGGGTGGTGCCGAGCCCTAACTCCCCCAACCCATCCCTCCGCAGCCTAACCCTAGCCCCCTGGGTGACCACCTAAACCTAACCATCCCACCCCCAATGGCTCTAACCCGTCCACTATACTTCTGATCTCCTAAGCCTGTCAGGAATAATGGCGTTGGTATTTTGATGGTTGTCAGGATTCCAGAATCGGCTATCCGATATGTGCATGAGCCACATTCTCTCCAGAGCCGGCCAGTCACACAGAAACCATTCCTATGGCATGGATAAAATCTGGCATCTGCTGAACAGTTTATACTACTTTGACTAAAGCTTTGTTCACGTTAAAGACTTGTAGAACCAGTTCTGACAAATCATGGGTGTGTTTACAGCCTGACGGAGGATGCAATCTAAATAAGCTGTTTGCAACTAAACTTTCATTAGTACTCCTGAGTGTGAAGTCATTATTTATTTGAATGGAGTATTCTAACCAGAATTCATTTTACCTACGGCTCCTGAAATGTAGACTAAGGGCCTGATTCCGTGTTGTACGCAATGCAGATAGTAAAGAGTCTTTAGTGGACGACTGCCCATGCGTCACAGTCGCACTGTGTTCGATGCTCTAGTGTCAAAGGTAGCAGAGAGGATTAAATACCAAAGTGATTGACAGTCAGGGACAGTTTGTGGGCGGTAATGGGGAGTGGTGGCAAATACACAGGCGTGCCGTGACTTTTCTGGGCGTGTCTCACCCTGCGAATGTGATGTCATACACAGAAAACATGGCGACAGCTCCTCGGTTCCCGTGGCCATTTTGTGTGAGCAGAGTTACTCAGGACAGCGGCAAGCATATGATCTGCAGTCGATGCTGCGTCGCCTGTGGGAGTCTCAATACAAATCCTGGCGGCTGATACATTCGCATGTTTTTCACACAGTATCCGTGTACGGGATCACTACTGCGAATGCATTACCGTGCAACTCTGAATCAGGTCCTAAGAGTATTGTGAGGTCGCAAGTGGCTCTCCAACTTGTGTCAAACTAAAAGTTGCAGCATACCTTGCTACAGTACATCTGCTACTATAATAGCCGGTCTTGCACCCCAATATTTGATCATTTCTAATATCCAATAGTATCTATACTGAGGTTTCTTAATGAGTGTGTTTGTGTCATGTCAGCATGGGCACACGCATGCCTCTTTACAATAATATTACCTATCCATTCTAATACAATGAACATACATACATACATACATACATACATACATATATATATACATACATACATATAAAGGTGTATCTGCATATACAGTAGAGCATTGGCTTCCTGCAAAACAGGTAACAAGGGCCCTCATTCCGAGTTGATCGCTCGCTAGCAGTTTTTATCAGCCGTGCAAACGCTAAGCCACCGCCCACTGGGAGTGTATTTTAGCTTAGCAGAAGTGCGAACGAAAGGATCGCAGAGCGGCTACAAAATAATTTTGTGCAGTTTCAGAGTAGCTTCAGACCTACTCAGCGCTTGCGATGACTTCAGACCATTCAGTTCCTGTTTTGACGTCACAAACACGCCCTGCGTTCGCCCAGCCATGCCTGCATTTTTCCGAACACTCCCTGAAAACGTTCAGTTGACACCCAGAAACGCCCACTTCATGTCAATCACTATGCGGCCAGCAGTGCGACTGAAATGCTTCGCTAGACCTTGTGTGAAACTACATCGTTCGTTGTATTAGTACGACCCGCGTGCGCATTGCGCCGCATACGCATGTGCAGAAGTGCTGATTTTTGGCCTGATCGCTGCGCAGCGAACGTAACAGCTAGCGAACAACTCGGAATGACCACCAAGATTCCCTCACTGCAATATTTACTGCTTCTAAATTGCTGCGTTAAACCTGGCATACTTGTTCCATTCTGAAAGTAGGTCTTCCTGACAGTCACTCACATCTGGGTATGTACCCTAATCAGTGTGATGTCGCTTAAAGCTGCAGTACAAACATTTGGGAAAGATTTTGTTAAGGCACAAGACCCTTGCTACAATCCAGACCACACTTCTCCCCTACCCATGGTTACTACATGTCTGCTCAGTGTACCAGACCCTTGCTACAAATTCCAGATCATGCTTCTCCCTTACCCATAGCTACTTCATGTCTGCCCAGTGTACCAGACCCTTGCTACAATCCAGACCATGCTCCTCCCTTACCCATGGCTACTTTGTGTCTGCCCAGTGTACCAGACCCTTGCTAAGATTCAGACCACGCTCCTCCCTTACCCATGGCTACTTCTTGTCTGCCCAGTATACCAGACCACGCTCCTCCCTTACCCATGGCTACTTCTTGTCTGCCCAGTGTACCAGACCCTTGCTGCAATCCAGACCACGCTCCTCCCTTACCCATAGTTACTTTGTATCTGCTCAGTATACCAGATCCCTCCTAAGATCCAGACCACTCTTCTCCGTTACTCATGGCTACTTCTTGTCTGCCCAGTGTACCAGACCACGCTCCTCCCTTACCCATGGCTACTTCTTGTCTGCCCAGTGTACCAGACCCTTGCTACAATCCAGACCACGCTCCTCCCTTACCCATGGTTACTTTGTGTCTGCCCAGTATACCAGACCCTTCCTAAGATCCACACCATGCTTCTCCCTTACTCATGGTTACTTCGTGCCTGCCCAGTGTACCAGACCCTTGCTAAGACTTAGATCTCGCTTCTCCCTTACCCATGGCTACTTCGTGCCTGCCCAGTGTACCAGACCCTTGCTACAATCCAGACCATGCTTCTCCCTTACCCATGGTTACTTTGTGTCTGCCCAGTATACCAGACCCTTCCTAAGATCCACACCATGCTTCTCCCTTACTCATGGCTACTTCGTGCCTGCCCAGTGTACCAGACACTTGCTAAGATCCAGATCTCGCTTCTCCCTTACCCATGGCTACTTCGTGCCCGCCCAGTGTACCAGACTTTTGCTACGGATAATGACCATGCACTCTTTGCTACTGCCTAGACCAGAACTTGGAACTATGTAGACTACATTTAGAGAGACAAAAGTAATATGAGGCAATTTGTCAGAAGTGCCAGTTATTCAATGCTAAAAATCTGTGTTTTTGATAAATCGCATTCGGTTACATTTCGCCCAATGTCAGCTCAATACTATTCGGTCTGTATTACCTGTACCACTAGTATCAACCCAGCACCTCTGCTTTCATCCTCCTGCCATACCCACTCCTAGTTTCTGCCACTGGTGTCCTCCTCTGATCTAGCTGGGTAGCATCGCGACGCTACCCCTTATCATGTTGCACTCAGTGCCATACCCAGTAGCACACTGAATGATGGATGGTGCTGGTCATACACCAATCAGAGTGGATGAGGAACCGGGCTTTGCTAAATCACCTCCCCTATCACCTCTGCTGTCCCTATCACAGATTAGGGCTCTTTTACTTCCAGTAATATAGAACCAAAAAATAAATGTAATTCACCTCTTTTCATATGGCGGATGGGTTGTGTGAGGGGAGGAACAATTACCCGCTGCAATGGCTGCGACTAGTGACATAGCTGAGGCATGAGACACAAAGTGTACACTCTAAGCCACAGGTTCTCAAACTCAGTCCTCAGGACCCCACACAGGTTCTCAAACTCAGTCCTCAGGACCCCACACAGCTCATGTTTTCCAGGTCACCTGTGGATTTTAAAGTGTGACAGTTGGTGGTACACAATGCAACTGCTGGGTGACCTGGAAAACATGGACCTGTGTGGGGCCTTGAGGACTGAGTTTGAGAACCACTGCATTCTAAGCCTAGACTGCTATTCTCCTGGAATATCCCGGAAGACCCCGCGCCTGCCTGTAAGGTGGTTGGGTACTTGTCATAATGAGGCAAAACACCTCATCAGACCTCACCCACATAAGGGTACAAGTCCTTCATCATACGCGTTACCAATTTGCCTCATCAGGTGCCTCATCACTTTTTCTTTTAAGACCTCGTCTCAGCCTCCACCGGAAAGTGAGGCATGAGAGCAGGCAAGTATGACATTAAGCAGCTCCTAGCTGAGCATTCTGGGTTCACTACGGCTGGCCGGCGGTCGAGCTCCCGGCGACCAGCATCCCGGCGCCGGGAGCCCGACCGCCGGCTTACCGACAGCGTGGCGAGCGCAAATGAGCCCCTTGCGGGCTCGCTGCGCTCGCCACGCTACGGGCACGGTGGCGCGCTACGCGCGCCACACTATTTTATTCTCCCTCTATGGGGGTCGTGGACCCCCACGAGGGAAAATAAGTGTCGGTATGCCGGCTGTCGGGCTCCCGGCGCCGGTATACTGAGCGCCGGGAGCCCGACCGCCGGCATACAGAAGACCACCCGAGCATTCTGGTAGTGGTGACCTGAATAACCATCATGGCACTGTACACAGGTTGGGTACGGGATTCCAGCAGTCAGGAGGCTGGCGGTCCGTATACCCACACTGGAATCCCGACTGCCGTAATCCCAACAGGTTTGAGCAACTAAACTGACCCTACCCCTTACCCTACCCCTAACCCTCCCCTCCTGCAGCCTTACCCCTACCCACAGCCTAACCCTCCCCCCACAGCCCAACCCTCCCCCCGCAGCCCAACCCTCCCAGCATACTTACAGTACGTCCGGGATTCTAATAGGTGTTAAGATTCCAGCGCCAATCTTCTGACCGCGAATCCCGTCCATTGGGATGCCAGCTACATCCCCTGCACATTTCTTACAATTTACCAGTGCCTGAATTTTGGCAGATACTGAATCCCACAAGAGCCGCCATTAACTCCATGTTGTCTTCTCTCTGTCAGATCTACACACATGGTTAACTTCAGTCTGAGAGACATTGTTACTTTGGTTTAAATCCCCATGAATGAAAGATAAGGACGTTTGCCCTTAGCACCCTGATAAGACAGCCTGTGTCTGAGGAGAGGCTTTTAAATAATATTTACATAGCTGTGAGACATCATTAAAACCAAACGTTCCTCACAGCAGAAGCTGGTAATGTGTTACGCCTGTAATGCACAACATGTGTGCCCCCTCGAAGCCTCCCCCTTGTGCTGCTGTCCATATGGACCCTCAACACTGAGAAGGACATTTCAGGCCACTCTGTAGAAATGTTGACCATAAAATTGTTACCAGGCAAATGTCAGAATCTGATTTTTTTTTGTGGGCATTGCCTGTTGTTCTGCACCGTGCGTTGCCAGATTAACAACAGGACAGCTGGGGCGGTCTCCCAGCCCCCAGCCACACCCACACACACACAGGAGTCCCCACACATAGCTAGAGCATGGGGGGCACTTCGGCATGTGACTCACGTTACTTTTCATGTTCACTTTCAAGTTTCAATTATCACACAAGGGGCCTAATTCTGAGTTGATCGCAGCAGCAAATTTGTTAGCAGTTGGGCAAAACCATGGTGGTCATTCCGAGTTGTTCGCTCGCTAGCTGCTTTTAGCAGCATTGCACACGCTAGGCCGCCGCCCTCTGGGAGTGTATGTTAGCTTAGCAGAATAGTGAACGAAAGATTAGCAGAACTGCTACTAAATATTTTCATGCAGTTTCTGAGTAGCTCCAGTCCTACTCCTAGACTGCGATCACCTCAGTCCGTTTAGTTCCTGGTTTGACGTCACAAACACGCCCTGCGTTCGGCCAGCCACTCCCCTGTTTCTCCAGCCACTCCTGCTTTTTTACCTGTCACGCCTGCGTTTTTCAGCACACTCCCTGAAAACGGCCAGTTTCCGCCCAGAAACACCCACTTCCTGTCAATCACACTACGATCACTCGAGCGATGAAAAAAGGTTGCTCGAGCTTGTGTAAATCTACTAAGTTTTGTGTAAAAATACTTAGCGCATGCGCACTGCGTACCATGCGCATGCACATTTTTGCAGTTTTTTCACCTAATCGCTCCATTGCGAAAATCGGCAACGAGTGATCAACTCGGGATGACCACCCATGTGCACTGCAGGAGGGGCAGATATAACATGTGCAGAGAGAGTAAGATTTGGGTGGGGTGTGTTCAAAATGAAATCTAAATTGCAGTGTAAAAATAAAGCAGCCAGTATTTACCCTGCACAGAAACAAAATAACCCACCCAAATGCAAATGTTATATCTGCCCCCCCTGCAGTGCACATGGTTTTGCCCAATAGCTAACAAACTTACTGCTGCGATCAACTCAGAATTACCCCCAATATACTGCAATCTTTTAGCAGCATAAATACAGCGGGGTTCGAAAGTTTGGGCACCCCAGGCAAAAATTCATTTTAATGTGCAAAAAGAAGCAAAGGAAAGATGGGAAAATCTCCAAAAGGCATCAAATTACAGATTAGACATTCTTATAACATGTCAAAAAAAGTTTGATTTTATTTCCATCATTTACACTTTCAAAAGAACAGAAAACAAAAAATGGCGTCTGCAAAAGTTTGGCCACCCTGCAGAGTTAATACCTTGTACTGCCCCCTTTGGCAAGTATCACAGCTTGTAAATGCTTTTTGTAGCCAGCCAAGAGTCTTTCAATTCTTCTTTGAGGTATCTTCGCCCATTCTTCCTTACAAAAGTCTTCCAGTTCTTTGAGATTCCTGGGCTGTCTGTGACGCACTGCTCTTTTAAGGTCTATCCATAGATTTTCAATTATGTTGAGGTCAGGAGATTGTGAAGGCCATGGCAAAACCTTCAGTTTACGCCTCTTGATGTAATCCACCGTGGATTTTGAGGTGTGTTTAGGATCATTATCCATTTGTAGAAGCCAGCCTCTCTTTAACTTCAGCTTTTTCACAGATGGCATCAAGTTAGCATCCAAAATTTGCTGGAATCTTATTGAATCCATTTTTCCTTCTACTCGTGAAATGTTCCCTGTGCCACTGGCTGCAATACAACCCCAAAGCATGATTGATCCACCCCCATGCTTAACAGTTGGACAGAGGTTCTTTTCATTAAATTCTGTGCCCTTCCTTCTCCAAATGTACCTTTGCTCATTCCGGCCAAAAAGTTATATTTTAACCTCATCGCTCCACAGAACTTTATTCCAAAATGCATCAGGCTTGTCTATATGTTCATTTGCAAACTTCAAACGCTGATTTTTGTGGTGAAGACGTAGAAGAGGTTTTCTTCTGATGACTCTTCCATGAAGACCATATTTGTACAAGTATCTCTTTATAGTGGAATAGTGTACCACAACTCCAGTGTCTGCCAGATCTTCCTGGAGGGATTGGGCAGTCAAACAGGGATTTTGACTTGCTTTTCTCACAATCCTGTGAGCTGTTCTGTCTGATATTTTTCTTGGTCTTCCAGATCTTACTTTAACTTCCACTGTTCCTGATGACTGCCATTTCTTAATTACATTCCGAACAGAGGATATGGGCATCTGATAACGCTTTGCTATCTTCTTATAGCCTTCTCCTGCTTTGTGAGCGTCAACTATTCTCAGTTTCAGTGTTCTACACAACTGCTTAGAGGAACCCATGGTGCTGATTGTTGGAGCAAAGTCAGATGAGTCTGGGCTTTTAAAACCTTTGAGATTGACATCACCTGGTCTTTCCAGACGATGATTGAGAACAATCCATGACACTGCCAGGTCTCAGCTGTCCAAAGGGGGCAGTACAAGGTATTACCTCTGCAGGGTGGCTAAACTTTTGCAGACGCCATTTTTTTGTTTTCTGTTCTTTTGAAAGTGTAAGTGATGGAAATAAAATCAAACTTTTTTTGACATGTTATAAGAATGTCTAATCTTTAATTTGATGCCTTTTGGAGATTTTCCCATCTTTCCTTGGCTTCTTTTTGCACATTAAAATGAATTTTTGCCTGGGGTGCCCAAACTTTCGAACCCCACTGTATACTATGTGAAATGTAATATTCATGTAATGTGTCCTTTAGTTAATGGAATGACCCATTTACTCATTTATACTGTACTTTTTATAACATCGCGAGCATATCAAGTATCTATAAATTGTGTGCCCCCCTGACCAAAAAATTTCTGGTGGCTCCCCCCCACCATACAGTAATTATAATTTTTACCTACTTGCTCATTGCCAAGGGGTTTCACGCTTGTCGTTGGCGCCAGCGTTCCTGGAATCCCGGCTCTTCCGAGTAACGCTATACTAGGGTGACCATAATATCCCTTTAATCTGAGACACCTATGATTTACCCAGGTTCTGTGGCTGGCTAAAACCAGGTGAAATTCAGGCTAGGGTTTAGCCAGCCACAGAACCTGTGTAAATTATAGTCCCAGATTAAAGGGATATTATGGTCACCCTAGCTATACGCGCTGTGCTTCACTGACAGACACTAGAAGTCCAGTAGGACCTCTAGCATATGTCTCACTCCTGGCAGCGGCCATTTTTGAGGGACATTTTCAGCAGATTTCCATGCAGACTTCCAGACCGCATTGAATTTGTATAACACAGGTGCCGGCTACGCCACTGATGTTGACCGTTTTACTAGTAGGGTCCTCAACAAGATAGTTGCCTTGGGGCCTCCACAAATCTTTATTTCAGCCCTGGCACCATTGCCCGTAAAAAAAAGTTTTTATTTATTTTCACAGCCCTGGAATAAGACCCAACTCTGCTGCGCTCTCTTCATTACATGCAAATGTGTCTAAAATCAACCCAGTGATATATAGACATGGCTGAAACACACAAATGCAGAAGTCATTTCATTAAGATCATGTGAAGGCAATTAAGCAGTAACAATATAAATACGTTTTAGCTGCTAGTGTGTTCTTTTTTTACATATAGTGATAAAGAATACATTTTACAATGTTTGCATTTTACAATTAATTTATAAGCAAAGTGCTGTTATTCTCACATCAGCGAGAAGTTCCCACCCAGGAGGATCGAAATTTATCATCCTTAGATAAATGTTTTGCTATTGGCTGTAATGTGACAATAACTCAGCCAATAGCACGCACTGATCCGCAGACCACCTTTCTGGATTCAACAATGACTGCACAACATTAACGTCACTTTAATATGTTTTTATTTCTTCAGTGAGATAGATTGTCATCAGTCGCTTGGTTTATTTTAGTAGCAAAACTTGCCTAAAGTTAATTATCTTTTCTCTGACGTCCTAGTGGATGCTGGGGACTCCGTAAGGACCATGGGGAATAGCGGCTCCGCAGGAGACTGGGCACAGCTAAGAAAGATTTAGGACTACCTGGTGTGCACTGGCTCCTCCCACTATGACCCTCCTCCAGACTCCAGTTAGAATCCTGTGCCCGGCTGAGCTGGATGCACAATAGGGGCTCTCCTGAGCTCCTAGAGAGAAAGTATATTTTAGGTTTTTTATTTTACAGTGAGATCTGCTGGCAACAGTCTCACTGCAGCGAGGGACTAAGGGGAGAAGAAGCGAACCTACCTAACTGGTGGTAGCTTGGGCTTCTTAGGCTACTGGACACCATTAGCTCCAGAGGGATCGACCGCATGGAACCGGCCATTGATGTTCGGTCCCGGAGCCGCGCCACCGGCCCCCTTACAGAGCCAGAAGCAAGAAGAATCCGGAAAATCGGCGGCAGAAGACATCAGTCTTCACCAAGGTAGCGCACAGCACTGCAGCTGTGCGCCATTGCTCCTCATACACACTTCACACTTCGGTCACTGAGGGTGCAGGGCGCTGGGGGGGGGCCGCCCTGAGAAGCAATAAAAACACCTTGGCTGGCAAATATATCACAATATATAGCCCCAGAGGCTATATATGTGATAAATACCCCTGCCAGAATCCATAAAAAAGCTGGAGAAAAGTCAGCCGAATAAGGGGCTGAGCTATCTTCCTCAGCACACTGGCGCCATTTCTCCCTCACAGCTCCGCTGGAAGGAAGCTCCCTGGCTCTCCCCTGCAGTCTACACTACAGAAAGGGTAAAAAAGAGAGGGGGGGCACTAAATTTAGGCGCAATATACATATAGCAGCTATAAGGGGATATAATTTAGTTAATCCCTGGATTATATAGCGCTCTGGTGTGTGCTGGCATACTCTCTCTCTGTCTCCCCAAAGGGCTTTGTGGGGTCCTGTCTTCTGTCAGAGCATTCTCTGTGTGTGTGCGGTGTGTCGGTACGGCTGTGTCGACATGTTTGATGAGGAGACTTATGTGGAGGAGGAGCAGGTGCCTATAAATGTGTTGTCACCCCCTGCGGGGCAGACACCGGAGTGGATGGACTTGTGGAAGGAATTACGCGAAAGTGTCGACTCCTTACATAAAAAATTTGACGACATGCCAAATGCGGGGCAGCCGGCTTCTCAGCCCGTACCTGCCCAGACGTCTCAAAGGTCATCAGGGGCTCTAAAACGCCCGCTACCTCAGATGGCAGACACAGATGTCGACACGGATACTGATACCAGTGTCGACGACGAAGAGACTAATGTAATGTCCAATAGGGCCACTCGTTATATGATTGAGGCAATGAAAAATGTTTTACACATTTCTGAGGTGACCCCAGGTACCGCAAAAAAGGGTATTATGTTTGGGGAGAAAAAACTACCAGTAGTTTTTCCCCCTTCTGAAGAATTAAATGAAGTGTGTGAACTAGCGTGGGCTTGCCCCGATAAAAAATTGGTAATTTCAAAAAAATTACTAATGGCGTACCCTTTCCCGCCAGAGGATAGGTCACGTTGGGAAACACCCCCTAGGGTGGATAAAGCACTTACGCGCTTATCAAAAAAGGTGGCACTGCCGTCCCAGGATACGGCCGCCCTAAAGGAACCTGCTGACAAAAAGCAGGAGGCTCTCCTGAAAGCTATATATACACACACTGGTATTATACTGAGACCAGCTATTGCCTCAGCATGGATGTGCAGTGCTGCAGCTGCATGGTCAGACTCCCTGTCAGAAAACATTGACACCCTAGACAGGGACACTATATTGCTAAACGTAGAGCATATTAAAGACGCTGTCTTCTACATAAGAGATGCACAGACGGATATTTGCCGGCTGGCATCTAAAATAAGTGCACTGTCCATTTCTGCCAGGAGAGGGTTATGGACCCGGCAGTGGACAGGTGATGCAGATTCTAAAAGGCACATGGAAGTTTTGCCTTATAAGGGTGAGGAGTTGTTCGGGGATGGTCTTTCGGACTTAGTGTCCACAGCAACGGCTGGGAAATCAGCATTTTTGCCACATGTCCCCTCACAACCAAAGAGAGCACCGTATTATCAGGTACAGTCCTTTCGCCCCCAAAAGAGCAGACGGGGTAGAGGCGCGTCCTTTCTGCCCAGAGGCAGAGGTAGGGGAAAAAAGCTGCAGCATACAGCCACTTCCCAGGAACAAAAGTCCTCCCCCGCTTCTTCTGCTAAGTCCGCCGCATGACGCTGGGGCTCAACAGGCGGAGCCAGGTACGGTGGGGGGCCGTCTCAAAAACTTCAGCAATCAGTGGGCTCGCTCACAGGCAGATCCCTGGATCCTTCAAGTGGTATCTCAGGGGTACAGGCTGGAATTCGAGACATCCCCCCCCCGCCGTTTCCTCAAATCTGCCTTACCAACGACTCCCTCAGAAAGGGAGGCTGTGTTAGAGGCAATTCACAAGCTGTATTCCCAGCAGGTGATAGTCAAGGTGCCCCTACTTCAACAAGGACGGGGTTACTATTCCACAATGTTTGTGGTACCGAAACTGGACGGTTCGGTGAGACCCATTTTAAATTTGAACTCCTTGAACACATATTTAAGAAAATTAAAGTTCAAGATGGAATCGCTCAGGGCGGTTATTGCAAGCCTGGAAGAGGGAGATTACATGGTATCTCTGGACATCAAGGATGCTTACCTGCATGTCCCCATTTACCATCCTCACCAGGAGTACCTCAGATTTGTGGTACAGGATTGTCATTACCAATTCCAGACGTTGCCGTTCGGCCTGTCCACGGCACCGAGGGTATTTACCAAGGTAATGGCCGAAATGATGATACTCCTTCGGAAAAAGGGAGTTTTAATTATCCCATACTTGGACGATCTCCTGATAAGGGCGAGGTCCAGAGAGCAGTTGTTGGTCGGCGTAGCATTATCTCAGGAGGTGCTACACCAGCACGGTTGGATTCTGAATATTCCAAAGTCTCAGCTGGTTCCGGCGACACGTCTACTGTTCCTGGGGATGATTCTGGACACAGTCCAGAAAAAAGTGTTTCTCCCAGAGGAGAAAGCCAAGGAGCTGTCATCTCTAGTCAGAGGCCTCCTGAAACCAAAACAGGTGTCGGTGCATCACTGCACGCGAGTCCTGGGAAAGATGGTAGCTTCCTACGAAGCGATTCCATTCGGCAGGTTCCATGCCAGAACCTTTCAGTGGGACCTGTTGGACCAATGGTCCGGATTGCATCTTCAAATGCATCGGTTGATAACCCTGTCTCCAAGGACCAGTGTGTCTCTGCTGTGGTGGCTGCAGAGTGCTCATCTCAGAGAGGGCCGCAGATTCGGCATACAGGACTGGGTCCTGGTGACCACGGATGCCAGCCTTCGGGGCTGGGGAGCAGTCACACGGGGAAGAAACTTCCAAGGACTTTGGTCAAGTCAGGAGACTTCCCTACACATAAATGTTCTGGAACTGAGGGCCATTTACAATGCCCTAAGTCAGGAAAAGCCCCTGCTTCAAAACCAGCCGGTTCTGATCCAGTCAGACAACATAACGGCAGTCGCCCATGTAAATCGACAGGGCGGCACAAGAAGCAGGACGGCGATGGCAGAAGCCACAAGGATTCTCCGATGGGCGGAAAATCACGTGTTAGCACTGTCAGCAGTGTTCATTCCGGGAGTGGACAGCTGGGAAGCAGACTTTCTCAGCAGGCACGACCTCCACCCGGGAGAGTGGGGACTTCATCCAGAAGTCTTCCAACTGATTGTAAACCGTTGGGAAAGGCCACAGGTGGACATGATGGCGTCCCGCTTAAACAAAAAGCTAGAAAAATATTGCGCCAGGTCAAGAGACCCTCAGGCGATAGCTGTGGACGCTCTAGTGACACCGTGGGTGTACCGGTCGGTTTATGTGTTCCCTCCTCTTCCTCTCATACCCAAGGTACTGAGGATAATAAGGAAAAGAGAAGTAAGAACTATTCTCATTGTTCCAGATTGGCCAAGAAGGTCTTGGCACCCGGAACTTCAAGAATTAATCTCAGAGGACCCATGGCCTCTGCCGCTCAGACAGGACCTGCTGCTGCAGGTGCCCTGTCTGTTCCAAGACTTACCGCGGCTGCGTTTGACGGCATGGCGGTTGAACACCGGATCCTAAAAGAAAAGGGTATTCCAGAGGAAGTCATTCCTATGCTCATTAAAGCTAGAAAAGATGTAACCGTACAACATTATCACCGCATATGGCGAAAATATGTTGCGTGGTGTGAGGCCAGAAAGGCCCCAACGGAGGAATTCCAGCTAGGTCGATTTCTGCACTTCCTACAGTCAGGGGTGACTATGGGCCTAAAACTGGGTTCCATTAAGGTCCAGATTTCGGCTCTGTCGATTTTCTTCCAAAAAGAACTGGCTTCACTGCCTGAAGTTTAGACATTTGTCAAGGGAGTGCTGCATATTCAGCCTCCTTTTGTGCCTCCAGTGGCACCGTGGGACCTCAATGTGGTGTTGGGTTTCCTAAAGTCACATTGGTTTGAGCCACTCAAAACCGTGGATTTAAAATATCTCACGTGGAAAGTGGTCATGCTTTTGGCCTTGGCTTCGGCAAGGCGTGTGTCAGAATTGGCGGCTTTGTCATGTAAAAGCCCCTATTTGATTTTCCATATGGATAGGGCAGAATTGAGGACTCGTCCCCAGTTTCTTCCTAAGGTGGTATCAGCTTTTCACTTGAACCAACCTATCGTGGTGCCTGCGGCTACTAGGGACTTGGAGGACTCCAAGTTACTGGACGTAGTCAGGGCCTTGAAAATGTATGTTTCCAGGACGGCTGGAGTCAGGAAGACTGACTCGCTATTTATCCTGTATGCACCCAACAAGATGGGTGCTCCTGCTTCAAAGCAGACTATTGCTCGCTGGATTTGTAGCACAATTCAGCTTGCGCATTCTGTGGCTGGCCTGCCGCAGCCTAAATCTGTAAAAGCCCATTCCACGAGGAAAGTGGGCTCTTCTTGGGCGGCTGCCCAAGGGGTCTCGGCTTTACAACTTTGCCGAGCTGCTACTTGGTCAGGGGCAAACACGTTTGCAAAATTCTACAAATTTGATACCCTGTCTGAGGAGGACCTTGAGTTCTCTCATTCGGTGCTGCAGAGTCATCCGCACTCTCCCGCCCGTTTGGGAGCTTTGGTATAATCCCCATGGTCCTTACGGAGTCCCCAGCATCCACTAGGACGTCAGAGAAAATAAGATTTTACTCACCGGTAAATCTATTTCTCGTAGTCCGTAGTGGATGCTGGGCGCCCGTCCCAAGTGCGGACTGTCTGCAATACTTGTATATAGTTATTGTTAACTACAAGGGTTATTGTTGAGCCATCTTTTGAGAGGCTCTGTTATGTTCATACTGTTAACTGGGTATATTATCACGAGTTATACGGTGTGATTGGTGTGGCTGGTATGTGTCTTACCCGGGATTCAAAATCCTTCCTTCTTGTGTCAGCTCTTCCGGGCACAGTATCCTTACTGAAGTCTGGAGGAGGGTCATAGTGGGAGGAGCCAGTGCACACCAGGTAGTCCTAAATCTTTCTTAGCTGTGCCCAGTCTCCTGCGGAGCCGCTATTCCCCATGGTCCTTACGGAGTCCCCAGCATCCACTACGGACTACGAGAAATAGATTTACCGGTGAGTAAAATCTTATTTTTATTTTGTTCTGGTGCTGCTCTTATTTAGTCTTTTACCTCCTTGGGGTCAATTCAATAGCGCCAGGAGGAAGCTCCTGGAGCTATTCAATTCAGAGCGATGCTAAGTCGGTGAATGCCCGTACTCCCGAACTAAACAAGCGTTCTTAGAGGGGGGGGGTGCTAAGTCGGAAAATGCCCGTACTCCCGGATTAAACAAGCATTCTTAGATGGGGGTGCTAAGTCGGAGACTGCCCATACTCCTGGACTAAACAAGCGTACATTTTGGGATGGTACCTAAAGGGGGGTTTTAAATCTGGGAATGTCCGTACTCCCGGACTAAACAAGCGTTCTTAGAGGGGGTGCTAAGTCGAGAAAGCACATACACCTCGGACTAAACAAGCGTTCTTAGAGGGGGGTAGGTGCACCACAACTGCGGCCAAATTGCGTTCAGACCATATGCTTTAAAGGGTTTGTAATGGAATAAATCCCAAACAGTTATGTTCACTTTTACTCAGTGCATTAATCAGGTTTTCATTATAGTTTTCTTTGCACAAGTTATTTTGAATATTCTCTCTTCTATTTCAGTAAATGAGGTGGAATGTCACTCTTGTGTCCGGTATCTCATCGTCATTACAGACTGACTAATCTTTTTTTGTTGTTGTTGTAACAGTTACAGACGTTCAACACTAGCGCTCCATGTAAGACTATCGGGGACCTCAGCAGCGGCGTCACTATGGCACAGATCCTTCACCAAATGTAAGCTGCCCCTCCGCTTATTACATTGGGCCTAATATCGGGGTGTAATAGACAGTTAGGCAATGATATTCCTCTCGTGTCACCTTTATCTTTCCTGTACGCCTGTAAATGCATAAGCTGTGATGTTCTTGTTTAGGTTGTGTACTATTATACTGTATAATGCATTTATAGAGCTGGTTTGCGGATGTTTACTTGCTCAGTAACGCAGAGTGTCAGTAGGGTATACTGCCATATCCATGAAGCCGGGCAGCCGTGAACCTGCTGTGCACACGTCGTAGTTTGATTAGTCTGGAAGCTTTGTCATTACAATTTCATTCCAGTTCCTGAAGCGGGAGTAGCCTCATTATATATACTGCAACAAGAAAGCTGCATCCTCCTCATTTGCATAGAGCCATGCGGAAGACGCTGATTGGACAGACAGACATTTGTGCACTTAGGGGGTGATGTACTATAGCAGCACTTACACATGGTTCTGTTATCCAGCACTGTAGTCTGTTCCTAGGACCTGTATAAGGGGAATGTAGTCAGGTGACCAGTGGTCAGCATACCAACGCCATATTTTCAACTCCGAACCCCAATTATTAGATATGGATGCATTATTTTCATATTGTGAGAATCATTGTTTGCCTTCCATCACCACTAAGAGGAGCCCAGCCCACAGATTGAAAACTAATGCTACAGAACAACATAAAGAACATGCTACCACCAAGCCTACACGCTTAGCACATGGGCAGAGGGCGGGAAATCTCAGATTGGCAGGCACAGGATGAAGCACTGCCCAACCACTGAACACGGCGATACCAGAGAACTTTATCATTGACCGTTTCAAAGACCAAAGAGAATCCTAGAAGAGACATTTAGGGAGTCTTTCCCATTTAATTAGGATGTCGCTCCTCCAATCAGCAGCCGGCTTCCGTTCATGATTATTTCTGCACTAGAGAGATCTAAGGTGCCACAGCCGATCTAATGCGGTCTTGGCAATATATGAGTGCTGGGATGTCCAAGGTGAGGGAATTCCTACAAAATCCTGTGGTAGGGAATGGAGATTTTGGCACAATACCGTCTAAGATGTAAAACGCCTTTAAAATGATGGAATTCAGAAATATAACTTAATATAGACTCATACAGATGTGTTCTCATACACTGTGGATTCTGCGGCTCCAAACAGACCCTCTTGCTAATTACCTCGCCTGAGGCTATCCAATTACCCCCGATGCCCAAGCCAGGCAAAACCAAATCCGCTCTAGGAAGCCTTCTTTCCACGATCGCTGCTGCGAAAACACATAGGTTTACGTATCATATGTTTTCCCACGAAAAACCAAAAATTTTCAGATGGAAAAAATAGGGGCTCATTAAATAGGACAAAAAAAAAATCCTTGATGAAAAAAAAACGCAAAAAACACTGTTTTTCACATCCGAGTTTAAAACGAATTCTTATGCGGTAAAAGTCGCAGCCCAGCATCTCTGGTACACTGTGAGTGGTGTTTTCCTGCGTCTGATGCGAATAAGACGCAATATTTAAGGAAAGAGAAGGTACACCACTCCTCGGAGCGTCCGTATGGCTTGTTGAGGCTGGTCATGTGAGGACACATCTGTAGTTACAGCTCAGGACGTCACCAAAGGTGACAGAATTATTCATTTAATCTCATTCCAACCCATTTGTTAAATTTCTCCTCGTTTACCTCAGAATTATTGTCCATACTGTGCCATATAGAGCTGATCACACAGACCTGTTGTCTCCTACCCATAGCGACAGCTCACACTTCGATGATTCCTGGCTGGCTCGTATTAAAGAGGACGTGGGAGATAATCGAAGGATAAAGGTATTTATAACTGTTCACCAATCACCTTTTCTTAGCTTGTCACTTCAGCAATAAAATGTGTTTTTTTCTAATGTAAGATTCACCATCCTGTGGTATAACTCGCCCAGATTCAGTCAGATGTGGAATAATACATCTTTCACGCTCTGCGGCTTTAGACAATTGTGCAGTGTGTACACGGATCTTACGGAGACGGATGTCCGAGCAGGAACAGGGCAGACTGGAACATGGCCTGAAGGAGCCTTCCCCGTCACCTGAGTCTTACAGCGTACCACAAGCCGCCAATAGCGCTCCATCACCTTTATATTATAGAGAGTGTTCCTGTTGGGGGCAGGGGGTAGGGGGGGATCCCTGTTTACTATACATGTTTGGACAGCCCCTTTAATATTCCTTTACATAAATACTCTACCGGAACCTTTTCTGCTGTTGTCTTATGTAGTAGAGACACATATATTTATGGAATGTTGCATTGGCTGTTTGGAACCAACTGTACTTACTGTAACACCATTGCTGCGTTCCTCATCACAAGTTCTGTCTAATATACTGTAGGGTATGGGTCGTTAGGTCGACCACTATTGGTTGACATGGTCATTAGGTCGATATGTACTAGGTCACAATGGAAAAAGGTCGACATGAGTTTTTTAACTTTTTTGGGTGTCGTTTTCTTCGTAAAGTGACGGGGAACCCCAGTTAGTGCACCGTGTCCCCTCGCTGCGCTCGGCACCGGTTACCGTTCACGATCGTAGTCCGCGTGGATCGTAAAGTATGAAAAAATTAAAAAAAAGTGTGAAAAACTCATGTGGACCTATTTCCATGTCGACCTAGTACATTTCGACCTAGTGGCCATGTCGACCTAATGCATGTCGACCAATAGTGGTCGACCTAATGACTGTCGACCTCAGTGTTGTCGACCTAATGACCGTATCCCATACTGTAACCTCTTCAGTCCCAGACAATATTATTACTAAACGATTATTCTAAACTTGGGCGACAAATATAGACAGTGATAATAGAAGGGTGCGTCCTAACCATATGCAAATGGTTGTGCGTTATAAATACCAGGTGTGTATCCTAGTGACAGGACAGCTATCACTAAATAATAATAATAATACATTTATTATAGGAAAAGTAAATATCTGACTTTGGGTTATATTCAATAAGAGTCGGGTCCATTCCGACATGCAGTTGTCGGAATGGACCCGACAACCCCTATTCAATGGACGGCCAAATCCGACTGTCGGATTTGGCCGTACACAGGTCCTGTGCTGCCGCTGCTGTCAGCGGCTGCTGATGCTGTGCAGATCGCGGTGGGCGTGAGCGGGACGGCGGTAGGAGGAGCAGGCTGCGGGGGACATGTCTGCGGCGTCCGGGGGGAGACGCTGCATGGAGAGAGGTGCCTGGCCGTCCCCCGGACGCCCGTCCACCCTTTCTCCCGGCAGCGCCTCCCCCCGCCACCGCATACATGTCCCCCCACAGCCTGCTCCTCCCGCCGGCCGCCGATCCCTGCTCCCCCCGCCGCCGCGGCACCACTAGTCTCCTCATCTCAATCTGACTTTTTTTAAAGTCGGATTGAGATTGTCGGAAACGGTGCTAAAACCTGTCAGGTTTGGCCCCGCTTCCAACAATGCACGCTGATCGGCAGCTGAAGCCGCCGATCAGCGTGCATTCCGACAGCATTCTGACAAGTCGGGTTTCCCGACTTGTCAGAATAAACAGGGCACTAATGAATAGGTCGGAACCCCTTCCGACCTAAAACTGTCGGAAGCTGCCGTCTTTCCGACAAGACGGCAGCTTCCGGCAGTTATTGAATTTGTCTTTATGTAATGTCATGTATGGAGATATTGTATATAAATGAGACTTTATAATAAGCCCCTATGCTCACACAGCGTACCTGGCAAATCCTACAGACCGCTGTGATGTGTGTACCGAACATAAGCGATTACAGCAAACTCTTATTTACAGATTTTTTCCCATTTGTACCATTAAATATAAATAAAGTTGAAGTGACCAGATTCACTAATGTGCTGCAGTAAATCTGTGCGTTCTCATTGCTTGGCGTGCCGCCGAGGTGCAGCGGCGATACTGCATGTATGTATTTTGGGGATCCGTGTGTCGTAAGTGTGAACTTGTCCTTTGTTTGCGTAGATCAATAACCTAAAGAAGATCCTGCAGAGAATTGTGGATTATTACCATGAGGTAAGGCAGGACACAGGATTTATCCTTTCCGCTGTCTGTCTCTCTGTAACTTGCTGCTGACGGAACATATCGCTGATCATTTATATACAGCGAATTCCCCAACATGTCTGTGACACTGGTAGGTAGAGTACTTCGGGCCTAATTCAGACCTGATTGCAACAGCAAACTTTTTCTCTAATGGGCAAAACCATGGTGGTCATTCAGATCTGATCGCTTCTGTGCGTTTACACACAGCGGGCGATCAGACCCTAACTGCGCATGTGTATGCACCGCAATGCGCAGGCGCGTCAGACAACAGCAACGGGATAGTGCAAAAAAGCCGATCGCATGGGCGTTTGCAAGGTGATTGACAGGAAGAGGCTTTTTGTCGGTGGCAACTGAACGTTTACAGGGAGTGTCTGGAAAAAACGCAGACGGGCTCAAGCGTTTCCAGGGAGGGTGTCTGACGTCAGCTCCGGCCCCGATCAGCAGGATTCAATCGCACTGGAGGAGTAAGTCCTGGGCTGCGCAGAGACTGCACACATTGATTTTTAGTAGCTCTGCTACACATGCGTTCGCACACTTGCATAGCGAAAAATACACTCCACCTGTAGGCGGCGACTATCTGATCGCAGGACAGCAAAAAACGCAGCCCAGCGATCAGGTCTGAATTACCCCTTAGTGTCTATCCAATCCAGTGCCTCGATAGCTTGGCCCCAGGATGTCCTCTCCTACGTGTACTGTCTGTCCCAAGCTGTACTCTATGTCTGTGTGCTATAGGGGCAGATTCCATTGGAACCTAGCGAGATGTGCGCTCCCATGTGGGGCTATTACAGGAGGAAGGTCTTGTTTTGTTCGCACCTCTTTGGGACGCAAGTAAAAATAAGCAAGGTTTTCCTGCCCAGATAACCCGCACAATATTATCACGCAACCCTAACATATAATTGAGTCCGCCCCATTATTCCTGTATCTGATCTTACTCAGTAGAGATAATTTATTTACAATGCAGATGGGTAAACAACAGTATCCAATCATCAGTTAGCTGTTACATATCGTGTGCAAGTTACAATGACAGCAAGGATCTGATTGGGTGATGTGGTTTAGTGCACATTTTGCAGTTGAACACAATGGGGCCTGATTTAAGGCCCATATAGACAGGCCGTTGTGGGAGAGATGTGTGCTGAGCGAACCGCTCAGCACATATCTCTCCCGCCGCTCAGCACAGCGCGATGTGTGCTGAGCGTGCGGGGGGGAAACGGGGGGGCCGCTCACTTCACCCAGCGGGTGAAGTGAGCGACCCGCTAGATTGGCCTGCATGCAGGCCAATCTAGCAGCAGCGATAGCGATGCGCGGGGTTGCGCATCGCTATCGCTGTAAGGGGTACACACGGAGCGATCAGGCTTAAATTCTAAGCAATCTAGTCAGATTGCTTAGAATATCGCTCCATGAGTACCCCCCTTTAGAGTCACACACAAAGCGATAGGAAATCCATGCACACATCCACTTGTGCGCCAGCACCTCCCCCAGCCATCCGATTGTGAGTGCAGCCATTATCACTATTATCTGTATGGCAGGTCAGTTCTAGGCGGCAGTGCCTAGAGACTCAATGCCTCCCAGCTCAGTGCCTCCTAACTCAATGCCTCCCAGCTCAGTGCCTCCTAGCTCAATGCCTCCCAGCTCAGTGCCTCCTAGCTCAGTGCCTCCTAGCTCAATGCCTCCCAGCTCAGTGCCTCCCAGCTCAATGCCTCCTAGCTCAGTGCCTCCTAGCTCAGTGCCTCCTAGCTCAATGCCTCCCAGCTCAGTGTAACGTGGGGAATATTAGCTCAGTTCTGTCTCTGATGATGATTACTCTGTGGTGTAGTGGGAGAGGATAGGATGTTAGGATGTAGCAGGGACATCCGGGAGCTCTTGTGCTGTGACACTGACATCTACTCAGTTATATCCCTGTAATACCTTACTCAGCAGCCTCAGTGTTCATTCCCACGTCTCTGTCTGTGATAACCATAAATGAGGATGTGAATCTGTGTTTGTGATTCCAATGTTGCAGGTTCTAGGTCAACCAGTCTCGGAATACCTCCTTCCTGACCTCAGCCAGATTGCAGAACACTCTGACTCCAGAGAGATGGGGCGCTTCCTGCAGCTCATTTTGGGGTGCGCTATTAACTGTGACCAGAAAGAAGGTACAGTATGTGCAGCGTGGGAAGGGGGTGGGTGAGGGTCATGTTCCATTTCATTCAGATTGAAGCCGTTATCATTTATTTGACCTTTGATCTACACTTATCACTCTGAAAGGAAGTTCCTCCATTCCAGCTGTTGTTTATTGCCGTCAGCGCTGTGATTTCCGGTAAACGCGGCCAGTTTTATCAGTAAAGGAAAAAAAATCAATGAACGATCACGTTCCCGAAATCAGGGACACATATTTATATTCATTGCAAGCTAGGGGTGAATGCATTATGGAGCTGATTCTCAGTCGCTCGCAAGTACAAAAGCGCACGCATCTAGCCATCTTTAGCAGTCCACGCATGGGCCGCACCATGACGGAGGCTCCGCGCGCGGACAGTTCTGTCTCTTCATGAAATGAGCGTTTCTGGGTGTCCGTTGCAGATTGGACATTTGGGGTCATTCTGAGTTGATCGCTTGCTGCAGATTTTCGCAGCGCAGCGATCAGGTAAAAAAATGGCGAAACTGCGCATGCGCACGCGGCGCAATGCACACGCGCGTCGTACGGGTACAAAGAGCATCGTTGCTGTGCAATGGATCTAGCGAAGAATCCATTCGCACAGCCAAACGCAAGGAGATTGACAGAAAGAGGGCGTTTATGGGTGTCAACTGACCATTTTCTGGGAGTGGTTAGGGAAAACGCAGGCGTGTCCGGGCGTTTGCAGGGTGGGTGTCTGACGTCAATTCCGGCACCAAAAAGACTGAAGTGATCGCAAGCGCTGAGTAAGTCCTGAGCTACTCAGAAACTGCACAAACTGTTTTTGCTGAGCTCGGCTGCACAGGCGTTCGCACTCTTGCAAAGCGAAAATACACTCCCCTGTGGGCGGCGACTATGCGTTTGCATAGCTGCTAAAAGTAGCTAGCGAGCGATCAACTCGGAATGACCCCCATTGTTCCTCGTGATCAGCCCATGCGAGATCAGCTATAGATCATAGGGGTCACTATCACTACTGTCAGACACTGAGATACTCACAGTGAGGCACTGAGCGATCCCCCTGGATTATCTGTGTATTGATGCCTATTGCTTAGTCCAGTGCTTTGTAATTCACAGAACACATCCAGATAATAATGACCCTGGAAGAGTCCGTGCAGCACGTAGTTATGACTGCCATCCAGGAGGTAAGGATTTACTTATACCTAGAAATGTCATTTATTATATATGTTTCATATATAAGCTGCCCAGAGCACAAACAATGAGATCAGTATGAAATACCTTCAATCAAAATCCCGACGGTCCAAATCCTGACGGGATACGGTCATTAGGTCGACATGTACTAGGTCGACAGGTCAAAAGGTCGACGTGAGTTTTTCACTTTTTTTGTTGTTGCACTTTTCATACTTTACGATCCACGTGGACTACAATTGGGAACTGTAACCTGTGCCGAGCCCGAAGCATGGCGAGCGAAGCAAGCCATGCGAGGGGACACGTGCACTAATTGGGGTTCCCCGTCACTTTACGAAGAAAACGACACCAAAAAAAGTAAAAAAAAAAAACTCATGTCGACCTTTTCACCTGTCGACCTAGTACATGTCGACCTAATGACCATGTCGACCTAGTGGCCTTGTCGACCTAATGCATGTCAACCTATAGTGGTCGACCTAAGTTGTGTCGACCCAACGACCCATACCCATCCTGACAACAATTGACCGACGGTCAAAATCCCGGCAAGGTCAAAATACTGACAAGGTCAAAATACCCACATTTAAAATGTCGACAAGTCAACATAGGTTGACATGGACACCGTATAAGTGTACTGCATCCCCTCACGTTCTATGCTCGCCATGCTTCTGGCGCAGTGCCTCGCTGCGCCCGGCACACTATTGTATTCCCACTCCAGGTCCACTGGGATGGTAAAGTATGAACAAGTCGGTTTCAATGGAAAAATCATGAAAAACCCATGTCAACTCTTTGTCCCGTCGACAATTTAAATGTCGGTATTATGACCTTGTCGGTATTTTAAATGTCGGGCAATGGTTGTCGGTATTTTGACCGTCGGGATTTTGATTGTCGGTAAATTGACCGCATCCCGCAATTACCCAAAGTATCTTATTGCTATCAAGGCTCCTTCCTCAGTCCAATAACTGTAATCCTATGTATTCTGCATGTACAGTATACTGTGTGTGTGTGTGTGTGTGTGTGTGTGTGTGTGTGTCTGTGTGTGTCTGTGTCTCTCTCTCTCTCTCTCTCTCTCTCTCTCTCTCTCTCTCTCTCTCTCATATCCATCTATCTTTGTGTCTGTTATTATTAATATTGTCCTTTATTTGCGGAAAATTGTCCTTAATTTGCGGAACAAAGTGGCCACGTTTATGGAGGCGCAGAAGTTTGCGCATGCAAGTAGAGGTGTTGGGTAGAGTATAGGTGACCGCACAAGTATACCAGAGGCATTGCTGTGCTTTGTTGTGCAGGGCAGAGTAATATTACTGTAATGAGGTAAATGAGGGCAGATGGCACATTTTTGGGATGTTACTCAACGAGAGTGGGGTCGCTCAGCCCTGTGCAGCCCCCAAAAGACGTTCTTAGAGTTGGAAAAGACCAGATTTGTCCTGCACTTGTGTAACACAACAGACCGTGTGCCCCCTAATTGCCCAGCCAGCCTCCGCCCTTACACACGCTGGGAGACCAAGGATTCCGGGTCCCAAACCCCAGAGCTACTGTTAGTGCTGTGATGCCCCAATCACTGTGCCGCGGAACCCGGAAGGGTTAGGCATAGCCAAGGCTGTTTGATACGTGAATCTTTTAAAATCACAAAGAGAAATCATTATTAAATGTCGCTTGGTCTAAGAAATAATGTAACACATACTGACATAAAGTAGTCATAAAAAAATACAGAAATAAATGCAAAAAAACTTTTTTCTGTAATAAACTCAGGAAATGGAGAAATAGATTCACTTAGTCTCTGGCTAAATCTGAGGCCGGGTAATTACTAGAACTGGGCAGTTCAGTAAAAATAATTGTAACCTTTTTTACCTCCGCTTGCAAGAGGTTTTTACAGATGTGTCCTCTTACATCTAGCCGCTTTACACCATGCACCGCGAGATGCCTGGGGTTAGTGAGCCGGCAGTTCCCGGACAGCTTTGCTAACATTGGGCGTCTTTTTTTGCCAAAAATGCGTCTTATTCACATCGCTGTATACAAAATGATACGTTACAGTATTTTCCAGGAAACACTGTAACGTAGCATTTCCTATGCAGATACAGCCGCATTCACACACAGAATATTTGAATCAGAGTCTCCTTCTGCGTCTTAATCGCATAACAAAATGCATAAAATGACGCCTGGCGTTAGTAAATGCGCTCACGACAAGTGCGACTAGAAGGGCTGTTTAACGTGACTGCAGTGAGGATGTAGGAGGACACATCTGTAAGCCTGTTTTTCATAGGCGCTTTCCCTGTGACCTCCCTGTGCTGTCCATTGCAGCCAACTTATCTTCTTGCCCGAGAACATGTCTATTCACTCCACTAGCTCTGGTATCATTTGTGTACTTATAGATATACAGATGGAGCCTAGCTCATCTAGCCTTCTCTGCTGCGCCTAGGTGCACCAAGGTTTATTAGCATAAGCCTTTCATCTATTGTTCTCAGCTGCAATACAATACAGAGAGAACAATACAGCAGGGGATTAAGTCCGACTGCCCTGGCTCAGTTAACCCTATTAAAGGGATAGATGAGCAGGGCTCCATCTGTATGTAGACAGTAATTTGGTAAGTTGATTTCAAAGAGACACATCAATCTTAAAGGTTCCTTATGGGGAATGGTTGGGAGGGCGTGGAAAAGAAAAAACGTGACGCTAGGACTTTCTAAAGTAGGACTGGAGTCTCTATTCCGCCCCCCAACGGAGAACTCCAGTCCTACTTTAGAAAGTCCTGGCCAGCTCTTCACACGGATGCATTCCTGGAAGGAGATGGGGATGTCCAAGCAGGCTCAGCATGGTCATGCATCCAGGAGTCTCTGCGCGGGGGGGGGGGGGGGGGGGTAATCAATGGTGGAGCGGCACATTTTTTTGAGTCTCCGCGGTGATCCGGGTGTAAGTGCACCCCCTTCCCCAGCGCCTGCGCCTTTGTCATGTTTGGAGAGGGGGGACAGGACATGCTGGACCCTTGCCTCCCCCATTCCGACGCCCCTGCATGTTATTCCAATAGTTTCAGGGGGGGGGGGGGGGTGCAACCTCTATGCTGTTGTGGATCTGTTAAGCAGTACGGGTGCATGGGGAGGGAGCATTTTAATTATATGTTATATTTGTTATTACACTGCATAGTATCTGGTCTGATCAGAGGAAAATCTCCATCACTTGAGTCCTCAGGTAGTTGTGACGGACAGTTACCTCCACTCAGACCATAGATGCTATTGATTCATTTAAGCCAGAACGCGTAGCGTGCAGATTCATTTGATTCACACGGTACAGTTTGCACATACTGGGCGCGATGTAATGGAGTCCGAGTTTGCCGACGTGCGGGATGCCGGGCTGAACTCGGATGTTTTTTTTAAAGTTGCAATCATTTATAAGGCATGGTCATACCCTACGTTATTAGGGGCATTTTATACCATTCAACCCTGTGATAAAAAGTAGTATTTTGGTACTGCGACTTGTTAATGTTACTGAATGCAGCTCCTGCAGCGCTTGTACAATCTGTGTGTTCTGTGTCTTACAGCTGATGAGTAAAGACAGTGTGGACTCTCCAACTATAGAGTCGCCCGGAGATCTAGAACTGCAGGTAAGTGCTCTTCATTGTCACTTTAAATTCACTGGACCGAGGCAGAGGTGAAAGGATGTTGGTTTTGCGGACGTATCCTGTGTGTCCTCGCACTGCCGCACGGTCCATGGCTGAGCCACTGCGGGAACAAGGTCGTATGCAGCTCAGACGCTTCTCCATATGCGGACAGAGGCGCGTAAGTAGGTAGTATCTGGGAGATAGGGATTATGGTAAGAACCAGGCGCACCTGAGAATTATACCCCTTTCACACCGCACAAATAACCCAATATATTACCGGGTCAACGTGGGTCTATGTGCGGTGTGAACGGGGTAAGTCCTGAATTCCTGGGTCACCTGACCCAGGAATAAAGCAGGGTTATTCCCGGGTTATTACTGGGTCAGGTGCTGTGTGAACAGGTAACCTGGGTCAATACGATCCGGAACCCGTTCACACTATGGAGGAGGCGGCGCGGAGATGATCTCATCTCCAAGCACCGCCTTCGCACCAGCCCTTGATGACGCCTGCGCAGCCTCCGTTCCCGCCTCCCTGATGGCAACCCGACCCAGCATATTACCGGGTCGTGTTGCCAGACTAAAAGGGGTCTCATGCAGGTTGCACCCGAGAAGGACCCATGTACAATTCCCGCGTGCGACCCGCGCCTGTGATCTGAAAGCAGTATTAATAACCTGATAAATTGAATGCAGCTCCCAGTATGGGTACAGCCGTACCCCTAACAGTACCAAAATATATCATTGCAGTTAGACAAATATATAAATACATTAATCACAGGTGACTGTGACGTATAGCTAGCTCGATGGTATCAACCAAGGGGTGTGGTATTTTCCATCGACGTCCATCATGTTGTCATGGTCGTAGTGTCAACATGCACCAACTGTGACACTGAAGAAGGGCGAGTCGGTCTAGAACGCACCCGTCGCTCCAAATCGTCCCAGAGGTTCTCAGTGGGGTTAAGATCTGGACATCACTTTGATGATCCCCTGTTCAGACTCGGTTAGCTCCTTCCGGTAAGCCATTTCATTAGCAAATCAGTGCCCTGTTACCCGTTTTATACCGTCACGAACATGTGTCTGGTGCAGAGGGTGTCCAATCACTTTTGTCTACATGGTGTATATTTCTCCTGTGCAGAAATGTAATGTCGGCTTTACACTGGCAGATATATTGGCCAATCAATTGATGGACCAATATATCTTTTGCTGATCTGCTGGTGTGTACAAGCAATGTGTCTGTGAACGACGTCTTTATATTGCATCTGCTGTACAGCACAGCAGATGGCCACTATATCTATATATAATATATTGGTTCATCTTTCTGTGTGTATGAACAACCACCAGTGGCAGCTATATCTGCAGATCGATTGAACTGCAAATATATCTGCCAGTGTGTACCCAGCTTAATTCTCGGTACATATTGGCCAATATATCGGCCGTTCTATTGAACGGCCGATATATTGCTGTCCTGTCGGCCAGTGTGTATGAGCGATATATCTGTGAACGCCGCCGTTCACAGACATATCGCGTCGGCCCTGCAGCACAGCCGACTGCCAATATATCATACGATATATTGGTGCCTTATGCTGTGTGTATGTGGGCTGTCAGCCGACCGCCCATTCACTTGCTGCAGACGCCGACAGTGTTTGACAGCACAACTGGGCCGCCCAGTTCGTGACATCAGTCCCAACGGATCGGGCAGTGTGTATGCAGAACCCACTGCCCAGTCCGTCTGTAGATATATCTGCGTGTGTACCCAGCATAACACTCAATGATCTGACCGTGCGCCCCACACATTGCAGGCTGCAGTCTTATCAGATACATTATATAACAACTTTGACAGCTAATAACATTTTCAATATTGAACTTTTCTCCAGACTTTAATATGGAAATATTCAGTCTTGTATCCCTTATGCAGGGCACACACTGGCCGACCTCCCCTAGTTAGCAATCAGCGCTATATCTCTGATTGCTAATTAGGGGAAATCATCAGTGCATACACAATGATATCGATGAATGATATCATTCAGTGATGTCATAGTCCACACTCCCAGAACATGCAGCTCAGCAATATAATTAACATTGAGCTGTATGTTCGGTAGATCATGGATAAACAAGAACAACCCGCGGGTGCGCGCATAATTCATCCATACACACTGGACGATATGAACGAAATGATCTTTATTGCTCATATCGTGTGTACGGCCAGGAACCTTCATGTAATTTCTCCGTTGCACATCCCAACTCCAGTAGAAACCAGCTGATGTAGAAATCCCTGATATCTTCCACCTGTAGGAAATAATGAAACAGAGTCCACCTCCTCCTCCTCTTCTTCTTCCTCCTCGTCCACCTCCTCCTCCTCCTCCTCAGTTCCTGACACAGTCTCAGGATTCTGGCAGTAACTCCGTGTCTAAAGGCCCATACACACTGGGCGATGTTGAGCTGAAAGCAGGTCACTTTTGGTGTGTTGAGCTGCTTTCAGCTTAAAGCCGCCCAGTGTGTATGAGCAAGCGATGAGTAGTGAGCGCTGATGCGCGCACCCGCTTCATCGGTGCCGGCCGCCGTTCATCTACTGGTATTACAGATTTACTGCATTGTGCTAATGCCAGCTTCAGTAGGGCTAATGTGGGGATTGTGCGCCTGCAAGCGGGAATCCGTGCCGCCAACTTCCAGAACTGTCACCATTTGTAACGGCACTTCCCCAGCCCCACGCTAGCTGCAGGAGGTACAGCAGACACAGTCCTCCCTTCCCTGTGTGTGCAGAGCTTTCCATATATATTTTGAGGGAAAGGAGTATTATAATTTTTTACATTATTAATAACTTTGTATAGTACTCGTCATTTGTTCCTTTTATTGCACGTTTTTATTGTTGTTAGTATAAATAAAGATAATTAAAAAAAAAAAAAAAGAAGGAAAAAAATGACCCAAGCCAAACTGTGAATGATGTGTATATATTATAATGTATGTGTATATTACACGGTCGAGTCACATGAGCACCAGGTAATAGCCAGAGTAACCGCCGTGTGCAGCACGGACAGCAGCTAGACGGGCTGAACTGTCATGTTAGACACACGTCTAGTAGCCCCCAGGCTCATTGTGACGGTGATCTGCTCCACTGTAGCGTGTCGGCCAGCCCTCACGCACCTTCATAGCCGACGTTCACCTCTCACAGTTTCCACATTATTCACAGTGGTGCCATTTGTCCAGTCACGATACACCTTCACCGCAGCAGCACGCGGACAGGTCACACACTGCGCTATGTCAGTAATACTGCCATCTGTGCCCGAAAGCCGATAATCATCCCTTTTTTCAACTCGGATAAATCGCCCCTTTTACCCATGACAGCAACGAGTGATGTGTGTGCAGACGGCCTATCACTCACCTTATATACCCACCAAGCCAGCGCACAACACGTGACGTACTTCATGGGCTACGCACTGCCGACGTCAAATGTAGGAGGTGGTCATAATAATGTGACTCGACCGTGTATAATGTTTATCATAAATGCTACAGTACATAATCACATGCTAATTTGTGATGTGTTAAAACTAGTTTGGAAATAGCTCCTGTTTGACACATTCCTCATCCACGGTTTCAGCCACACCCGGCGTATCCCCCGCCAGTACTCCATATTAATACATGCTGCATACCATAGTACTGTACATAGACATCATACACAACACATGAATCACTTTGGGCAAGCTTTCCACAACGCTTGTCAAAGTCTGTCACCAACTGTCCTCTGACGTCACCATCTGTGGTTATTAAAGCTTTAATGTCACGTTTTATTAGTTTCATGAAGCCACTTACATGGAGGCACTAGTCACACTTACTAGTCATTATATAATATATAGCTGGATAGAATCCTCGAAGCTGATTTGTAAGTTGCTGTTTCAGTCTAAGACAATTAGTTATGTGACCGAGACATTGTGGGAAGGACATGATACTGTGCTTTGTACATTAAAATGCATCTGTAGATCTGCACACATCTTAGTCGGCCATCTTGTAGGATGAACCGCACACATCTGAGGCAGCCATCTTGTGGCATAAACCAATGTTTATATGCAGACAGACCAATTATTCACTAGCAAATGCAACGCAAGGTGGGTTGTGCCCGCTGCATGCCTTCTACGGAACAGGGAATAGATATGTATTTTTCTGACCGATCACTGTAAATGTTAGGACACGGGTCATTTCATGGCTAAATACATGCAACACGCAGGTGATCTTTCTGTGTCATATTTCCT
Organism: Pseudophryne corroboree; assembly: GCF_028390025.1. Classification (NCBI taxonomy): domain Eukaryota; kingdom Metazoa; phylum Chordata; class Amphibia; order Anura; family Myobatrachidae; genus Pseudophryne; species Pseudophryne corroboree. The sequence continues at coordinate 43,049,519 of NC_086452.1, read as the reverse complement.
GTCATAAATATGTTTTAGATGAAGAGAACTTTGGAATTACTTCATGAAGCTGTAGCAGAAAAAGAGGAACTGAAGCAAAGGTGCCGGGAGCTGGACCTTCAGGTGAGGATACATTGTGTCTTGGAGCAATAGTTTACCTTCTCTGAGGCCCAATCACTGGGGAGCTTTCTGTATAGGTTGTTATATGGTGCAGGCAGTCATTGCCATAACCCGGAGTGTTTGCACTACTGAGACCAAGAGGAATCCAACTGTTGAACAATAGACACCATTCTGCAGTATTTCCTACTGTATCCCAGAAGGTTTACTGATAAGTTTTTCAGTCCCCCTGCTAGAGCTACATTGTCCTGCTGTCCAGAGTCTCTGCTTACCTTGCGCTGAGTACAACCCTTCCTGAGATCCCCCCATTTTTAGTGTCCCTCTACTATTCCTGTACTGATTACAGTCTCCCTATCATTCCTGAGATCCCCCCATTTCTACTGTCCATATATTATTCCTGTACTGATTACAGCCCCTCTAATATTCCTGAGATCCCCCCATTTCTACTGTCTCTCTACTATTCCTGTACTGATTACAGCCCCTCTCTCATTCCTGAGATCCCCCCATTTCTACTGTCTCTCTACTATTCCTGTACTGATTACAGTCCACTATCATTCCTGAGATCCCCCCATTTCTACTGTCTCTCTACTATTCCTGTACTGATTACAGCCCCCTATCATTCCTGAGATCCCCCCCATTTCTACTGTCTCTCTACTATTCCTGTACTGATTACAGCCCCCTATCATTCCTGAGATCCCCCCATTTCTACTGTCTCTCTACTATTCCTGTACTGATTACAGCCCCCTATCATTCCTGAGATCCCCCCATTTCTACTGTCCCTCTACTATTCCTGTACTGATTACAGCCCCTCTATCATTCCTGAGATCCCCCCATTTCTACTGTCTCTCTACTATTCCTGTACTGATTACAGCCCTCCTGTCATTCCTGAGATCCCCCCATTTCTACTGTCTCTACTATTCCTGTACTGATTACGGCCCCCTATCATTCCTGAGATCCCCCCATTTCTACTGTCTCTACTATTCCTGTACTGATTACAGCCCTCCTATCATTCCTGAGATCCCCCCATTTCTACTATCCTATCCCTCTACTATTCCTGTACTGATTACAGCCCCTCTATCATTCCTGAGATCCCCCCATTTCTACTGTCTCTCTACTATTCCTGTACTGATTACAGTCCGCTATCATTGCTAAGATCCCCCATTTCTCCTGCCCCTCTACTATTCCTGTACTGATTACAACCCCTCTATCATTCCTGAGATCCCCCCATTTCTACTGTCCCTCTACTATTCCTGTACTGATTACAGCCCCTCTATCATTCCTGAGATCCCCCCATGTCTACTGTCCTTCTACTATTCTTGTACTGATTACAACCCCTTATCATTCATGAAATCCCCCCATTTCTACTGTCCTTCTACTATTCCTGTACTGATTACAGCCCCCTATCATTCCTGAGATCCCCCCATTTCTACTGTCCCTCTACTATTCCTGTGCTGATCACAGCCCCCTATCATTCCTGAGATCCCCCCCATTTCTCCTGTCCCTCTACTATTCCTGTACTGATTACAGCCCCCATATCATTCCTGAGATCCCCCCATTTCTCCTGTCCCTCTACTATTCCTGTACTGATTACAGCCCCCTATCATTCCTGAGATCCCCCCATTTCTCCTATCCCTCTACTATTCCTGTACTGATTACAGCCCCCTATCATTCCTGAGATCCCCCCATTTTTCCTGTCCCTCTACTATTCCTGTACTGATTACAGCCCCCTATCATTCCTGAGATCCCCCCATTTCTCCTGTCCCTCTACTATTCCTGTACTGATTACAGCCCCCTATCATTCCTGAGATACCCCATTTTTTGTCCCTCTACTATTCCTGTACTGATTACAGCCCCCTATCATTCCTGAGATCCCCCCATTTCTCCTGTCCCTCTACTATTCCTGTACTGATTACAGCCCCCATATCATTCCTGAGATCCCCCCATTTCTCCTGTCCCTCTACTATTCCTGTACTGATTACAGCCCCCTATCATTCCTGAGATCCCCCCCATTTCTACTGTCTCTCTACTATTCCTGTACTGATTACAGCCCCCTATCATTCCTGAGATCCCCCCATTTCTACTGTCTCTCTACTATTCCTGTACTGATTACAGCCCCTCTATCATTCCTGAGATCCCCCCATTTCTACTGTCTCTCTACTATTCCTGTACTGATTACAGCCCTCCTGTCATTCCTGAGATCCCCCCATTTCTACTGTCTCTACTATTCCTGTACTGATTACAGCCCCCTATCATTCCTGAGATCCCCCCATTTCTACTGTCTCTACTATTCCTGTACTGATTACAGCCCTCCTATCATTCCTGAGATCCCCCCATTTCTACTATCCTATCCCTCTACTATTCCTGTACTGATTACAGTCCCTCTATCATTCCTGAGATCCCCCCATTTCTACTGTCTCTCTACTATTCCTGTACTGATTACAGTCCGCTATCATTGCTAAGATCCCCCATTTCTCCTGCCCCTCTACTATTCCTGTACTGATTACAACCCCTCTATCATTCCTGAGATCCCCCCATTTCTACTGTCCCTCTACTATTCCTGTACTGATTACAGCCCCTCTATCATTCCTGAGATCCCCCCATGTCTACTGTCCTTCTACTATTCTTGTACTGATTACAACCCCTTATCATTCATGAAATCCCCCCATTTCTACTGTCCTTCTACTATTCCTGTACTGATTACAGCCCCCTATCATTCCTGAGATCCCCCCATTTCTACTGTCCCTCTACTATTCCTGTGCTGATCACAGCCCCCTATCATTCCTGAGATCCCCCCATTTCTACTGTCTCTCTACTATTCCTGTACTGATTACAGCCCCCTATCATTCCTGAGATCACCCCATTTCTCCTGTCCCTCTACTATTCCTGTACTGATTACAGCCCCCTATCATTCCTGAGATCCCCCCATTTCTCCTGTCCCTCTACTATTCCTGTACTGATTACAGCCCCCTATCGTTCCTGAGATCCCTCCATTTCTACTGTCCCTCTACTATTCCTGTACTGATTACAGCCCCCTATAATTCCTGAGATCCCCCATTTCTACTGTCCCTCTTCTTTTCCTGTACTGATCCCAGCCCCCTATCATTCCTGAGATCCCCTCATTTCTCCTATCCCTCTACTATTCCTGTACTGATTACAGCCCCCTATCATTCCTGAGATCCCCCCATTTTTCCTGTCCCTCTACTATTCCTGTACTGATTACAGCCCCCTATCATTCCTGAGATCCCCCCATTTCTCCTGTCCCTCTACTATTCCTGTACTGATTACAGCCCCCTATCATTCCTGAGATACCCCATTTTTTGTCCCTCTACTATTCCTGTACTGATTACAGCCCCCTATCATTCCTGAGATCCCCCCCATTTCTCCTGTCCCTCTACTATTCCTGTACTGATTACAGCCCCCATATCATTCCTGAGATCCCCCCATTTCTCCTGTCCCTCTACTATTCCTGTACTGATTACAGCCCCCTATCATTCCTGAGATCCCCCCATTTCTCCTGTCCCTCTACTATTCCTGTACTGATCACAGCCCCCTATCATTCCTGAGATCCCCCCATTTCTCCTGTCCCACGGATGATCCGGACCTGAGCCATACTTGGTTTAAACATTATGCTGTATATACAATGTATTTACCAGATTCATGCAAATATAGACAATCTGTTTCTCATTTAGCCAATTTAAAATTTGTATCTTAAAAAAGAAAATGCAAAACACGTTAAATCTATCTGATTATGAATATGATTAACGATGTGAAATAGGAGGGCGCATGTATTTGTGCCTGTGAGCCACCTTTATATGTCTGATGTCTGGTCTGGCGATAGACGGTGTGCGGCAAGCACTATGTAAATACCAGGGATATAGATGTTTTAGTGTGTGTTTTAAAGTAAAGTGTATTTGTTGCTTTGACTGTATTATATATACATTGTGGCACTGCAATCTTGTGGCTGGTTAATGAGTAATACGGTAATCAGACGTTCCCATCGCATTAGCCAATACCGCTGGCCTTGCTCCCACGTGTCATTGCACATAGTCACTTTGTATTTACTGCCCTTGAAGTGGGCCGTGGCTCTGTCAATTTTAACATTGCCCCTTACATAAGGACGTCTAGTTACACAACTGTCCCGTGCAACTGGTTGTATAAGATCATTCACCAATAGCTCAAAGTCAAAGCACCCACTGAGCACTTTATATTACTGATTTACTGTATTTACCATCTCCTTACCCGTCAGAGATACATATTAGGACGCTATAAAGTAAAAACAAAGGTCTCTGGGGGGCGTGGCTTCGGCGGACATGGAGTAGCACACAGGCTGTGTGTCTCTCCAGCTACCTAATCCTGATCTACCATCCTGTGTCCCCCCATGGGCCTGCAGTGCACCCCAATACCTGCAGTACAGTGTGGAGGTGCCCCTGTGCCATTTTGGGACCCGTCTGCCCGCTATCCGCTCCAGCAGGGTGATTCTGGTGTGCCGGGGCCCGGGCCTGCTGGAACACGTGGGACGCCGCCATCCTGGTGCCTGCGCTGAGTGTCTGCATCCGGCTCCAGTCTTGAGCGCTGCTCACACCCGGGTCCGCGGCTTTCCCTCTGCCGCCGTTGTGGAGACTGTGGCGAGCGCCTCTCCTCCCTTGCTCCTGTCTCTGCCTGGGAGCGTCTGCGGGCGGTCCACGGCCGCGCCGCCGTCACGTGACCCGCTGCCGTTCTCCTTGTTCTCTCCGGCGGCCCCAGCCTGTACCCTCCGTCTCCTGCACATCCTGTGTCCTACTGCTGGGGAGGAGGTGCACGGCACGGCTGAGTGTTATAAGTGCCTGTGCCCTCCCCATGATATAACTGCTGCCCTGCTGAGCTCTGCTCCAAACAGGGACGGGGCACAGTGGGATATTAACCCTTGGAGGGCCTCAGTGTTGCTCAGTTTCAGCTCCACAGGACATAATTAATTTAATCCAGTTCTATGCTGCATGTGCCCCATATGCTGAAGGGGGAGTAAAAATATTTCTATATCCTGTTGCATTTGTTCATTCTGTGCTGACAGAGGCTGATTCTTCCGATATCATACATGTTCACTGGTCAGTTTTGATATACTACACTTACCCGCAGGCAGCGACTGGACAATCCTGATATACTACATTGAATTCTTCATTGGCCGCCCCTGGACAGCTCTTGATATATTATTTTCTATACTTCTTGCTCCCTGCCGTCCGCTCGGCTATAATGGTCAAACCGCATCAGTCTGCCGCGGCTGCGGCAAAGTTGGAGAAGTATGCCAGAAATCCGCCGACACGGTCCCAACAGGGGGGGGAGGTGCGGTCTACCTCGGCACCGCCTTCTCCGTCAGCTAGCTCCTCATCTGTGGAGGCCACCGATGCTGCTTTGCAAAAGGTGCTGGATGCGGTTACGGCCAGTGAAGCCCGCTTGGCCGACAGGATCGGTCAGGTCCAGGCGGACTTATCCATTATACACCAAGACCTTCAGCGGGTGCGAGAGAGGGTCGGTGAAGTTGAGACGCGCACCTCCACGCTGGAAGACACAATTACGCCTCTCGGTAGACGCACCTCTGCTCTGGAGTCTCAGATGATGGAGGTACATAAAAAGATGACCGATATGGAGGGGAGATTGCGGCGAAACAATGTCCGTTTCGTCGGACTCCCGGAAAAAGAGGAGGGTGCCTCCCCAGAAAAATTTCTTGAACGGTGGCTGCTGGATGCGTTTGGACCGGAGGAGTTCACCTCACACTTTGCAGTGGAACGAGCCCATAGGGTCCCGATGCGCCCGTTACCTCCAGGGGCGCCTCCTCGTACGTTTATTGCCAAACTCCTTCACTATCGGGATAGAGATGTGATTCTGAGACTGGCCCGTACTAGGGGTCCCCTTAAGTGGAACGGTTCCCCGGTTTCAGTTTTTCCGGATTTTGCTGTCGACGTCCAAAAGGACAGAGCTCAGTTTGTCCCTGTGAAGCGCAGGCTGCGTGAACTGAATATCCCCTATGCCATGCTCTTTCCGTCTAAATTGCGGGTGGTCTCGGATGGTGAAACAAAATTCTTCATGACCCCTCGTGAAGCATCAGTGTGGCTGGATGGACGCTTTCCGGCACGGCGGGCATTAGCCGCTGATTGAACTTATGCATTTGTTCTCTCTATTTGCAAGTATACTGTTTCTTTTATGCCTGCTATGTTATGATTATATTGGCTTGGGAAGGATGTATAGTTGTTTGTAGATATGTTATTTGTGACTCCCTGCGAGATGTCAGTTTGGCTGGTTAGACGCTTTCCGGCTTGGGGAGCGGTGGCCGCTGGTTGTAATCCTGTATGTGTTTTCTCAGCTAGTCCATACGCTACTGTTTGTCATGTGCTGCTATGTTGCTCATGTTAGGGCTTTCTGCAGCCCTTATGGGCCTTCACTGGGAGTGGATGGCTCTGTGGAGACGGGCGACTGTTAGACGTTGCCTCTACGCTGATCTTGGGCCTTAGGCTCTCGGTGATTGCTCTGCCATAAAGTCTTTAAGGGGTAGACGGTTATTCAGTTGGGGTGGGTGTAACGGCCCAGGGGGGGGATTGGTTTTGTTTTGAGTTTAGCTGGGGGATTCTCCTGTCTTAAGGTCATTATATTCTTGGCCCCTTTAGTAGATATAGAAATTTGATCTTGGTCGGTATTGGCGGAGTATGTTACGGTGCTCTCTGCCTTAGCTGTTATTGTTAGTATTTAGGGTGTTTTCTTGTTTGGGAACCAGGTATGCTGCTAGTTGTAGGTGGTATACGGGGTGGGGGTGGGGGTTACTTTAGACTGTTAGTATTGATGTGTTTTTATCTTTTGCTGTGCAATGTGCTTATTTCTGCTAGGTCTATGTTGCAACTAATTGCGGGCATATCTTCTTTGATGTTCACTGGCGTTGGCTGGCCGCGGGCGCTCTGCAATATTACAACTATGCTCTGCTATGGCTTTGGTTAAGTTACTGTCGTGGAACGTGCGGGGGATCAATGACAAAATTAAACGCTCCTTGATCCTTCGACAGATTAAGCTTTATGCTTCGGATATTATTTGCCTGATGGAAACCCACTTACTGGGTACCAAGATTATGTCCCTTAAAAAACCATGGGTGGGCTGGGCTTACCATTCTATGTATACTGCAGCGTCCCGGGGAGTGTCGATCCTAATTAGGAAGTCTGTCCCCTTTGCGCTTGATTCTGTGCAAACGGATCAATGGGGTAGATATGTATTTCTTAAGTGCAGAATTAACTCCGTCCCCTTGTTATTGCTGGCTGTGTATGTGCCCCCTCCATACTCGCACGACGTTCTTAAAAAGGCGTCTGCCTTTATGGCCGCTTCCCCTGGGATAACTGTTATCTGTATGGGGGACTTCAACAACGTTTTAAATCACGAGTTGGATAGGTTGTCCGGGGCGTCCTCCAATCCACGGCCCAAGCATTCCCCATTTGCAGATACTGTTTCGGAGTTGGGTCTGATTGACCCCTGGAGATTGAGGAATCCTGATTTGAGGCAATACTCATGCTTTTCATGCTCTCACTCTTCCTTCTCTAGGATAGATCTGGCTCTTCTGTCCCGGGAGCTTTTGCCCAAAGTTCAAAGTGTCAAATATGAGACTAGGGGTATCTCGGATCACTCCCCTATATCGTTACATATTGACTTAAACTGTCAGCGAGGCCAAGCAGTGTGGAAATTTAATCCCTTTTGGCTGACGCATATGGGTGAGGGATCCGAATTGGAGGCTAGCTGGTTAGAATTCTTTGTTATGCATGATGACACCTCGGACGTGACTCTGTTATGGGACACTTTCAAGGCTTTCTTGAGAGGAACATTGATTAAACGGGTGGGGAGTCTTAAATCCTCCTTCAAAAAACATGAGTCTGATTTGGAGGCCCGGGTGGTTGCTTCAGAGGTGACGTATGTGCGGGATGGCTTGGACGCCTCTAAGTTGGTGTGGCTCCATGCGCAGGGTGAATGGAAGGATTACCTGTGGGGGAAAACCCAGCATAGACTTCTCTTCTCCTCGCATGTCCAATATGCTACTGGGGATAGACCAGGTTCTTATTTGGCCAATCTTGCAAGGGGTGACCGTTCCTCTCATACTGTAGTGGAGATTTTGGATTCAGCTGGGTCGGTGCTGGACCGCACCCCACAGATCGTGGCGGAATTTGTCTCATACTATCAGGCACTATATAGTTCTAAATTGACCTGTTCCCCAGTAGAACTGTGTGACTACTTGGATGGAGTCCACTTGCCCCATATCTCCAGTGAGGCCAGGGCCCTTCTAGACGCTCCTTTGTCGGTGGAGGAGATTGAGCTTGCGATCTCTGCCTCCCCCGATGGTAAGGCCCCTGGCCTTGATGGCATCCCATCAGAACTGTACAAGAAACATACAAAATTCTTTGCCCCTCGGTTGCTTGAGTTGTTCAGTGAAATTTTTGCCCAAAGTGCGCTTCCCCCGTCTATGGCGGAGGCTTTGATTATAGTGATTCCCAAGCCAGATAAGGACCCCAGGAGGGTTGAATCCTACCGTCCTATTTCCCTGCTGCCCACGGATATTAAAATCCTGGCCAAGGTTCTAGCTTCCAGACTTGGCCGGGTTATCTCTCAAATTATTCACCCTGACCAAACGGGCTTCATGCCGGGCAAGTCCACTGCTGTGAATTTGAGGCGCCTGTTCACTCATTTCCAAGTTTCTCGGGAGGAGGACTGCTCTGCCGTTATAGTCTCCTTAGATGCCGCAAAGGCCTTTGATTCGGTGGAGTGGGCCTTCCTCTGGGAGGCTATGAATAGATTTGGTGTGGGCCCCAACTTTATCAATTATGTTAAATTATTATACTTTCAGCCCATGGCCAGAGTCTCGGTGAACGGGTTTGTTTCGGACTCCTTCCCCCTATCCAGGGGAACGAGGCAGGGCTGCCCTCTGTCCCCGACTCTGTTTGCCATTGCTATTGAGCCACTAGCATGTTTGATTAGGGCAACTCGGGATGTTGTGGGTATTAGGGTTGGCGCAAGAGAGGACAGGATAGCGTTATACGCTGATGACCTGTTGCTCTTTGTGGACGACTACGTTTCCTCCTTACCTAAACTCCTTGACTTAATAACGGACTATGGACGATTCTCCGGGCTCAAAATTAACTGGGATAAATCCACCATTACTCCACTTAGAGGCCCGGTCACGGAAGCCTCAGTGATCCAAACCCCCCTTAAATGGGTAGAGTCTTTCAAATACCTAGGTATATGGGTATCGAATGACCCTTGTACCTATGTTTCCCTTAATATCATGCCGCAGATGAGGTATCTTCGCTCGAAGGTCAGGGTTTGGGGGTCCTTGCCCCTGACTGTTACTGGCAGGGTCAATTTGGTAAAAATGGTATATTTGCCAAAACTCCTTTATGTTCTCCAGCAATCCCCTATATATATTAACTTGAAGACATTTAGACAGATTGACAGTTTGCTCTCTTCTTTAATATGGGCCAGCAGGAGAGCACGGTTGAGACTTGACGTCCTTTCCAGGCCGAAAGTTCTGGGAGGCTTAGCTCTCCCTATATTTCGATTTTATTATTATGCTGCGCAGTTGGTACATATATGGGAGTGGGTGAATGCCCCGGATGCTCTCACTATACACTCACAAATGCTTTTGCAGGTCTACCCTGCCGGCACTCCATTACAGATGCTTCTTTGTGGGAACCCTAACTTGTCCAAGATCCCTATAATAAGACAAGCCGTCCTCATATGGAAACAGGTACATGTCATCCTACTAGGCCAGGGTATTGACCCTGATACTCCTCTGGACAATGCCCTTGGCTTCCCAGAATTGGCTTCACTACAGACTGGGGCGGTGTGGGGGAGGTGGGGAGTGACGTCCCTGGGACACTTATATAACGATGGTATACTGAGGTCCTTCCTGCAGCTTCAACAGGATTACAGTATACCCTCTTCACATTTCTACCGATACCTGCAGCTGCGACATGCACTTAACGCACAATTTCCCGATACTCCTCCAATGATTGCTGACTCCCCGGTCAAGTCTCTCCTACAATCCCTGGGAGGCGGGCATTTGGTGTCCAATATTTATACAAGCATGCTTCGGTCTCACTACTCTGACCCGTTGTCCCTTCTCAGGGACAAGTGGGAATCTGACTTGGGTGCCATATCTGATGAGATCTGGGAGGGTGCGTTATGTTCTCCACGATTATCCACTACCACCACTAGATATCAACAAATCCAACTGTTTATAATACACAGAGTATATATGACGCCGGTGCGTTTGCGACACATAGGGGGTACCAACTCCTCCAGATGTCCTAAGTGCGATAGTCTGGACGCAGACTTTTGGCACATTATCTGGCTATGTCCTAAGGTAGCCGTATTCTGGTCGGGTGTTGCTGACGCCCTGATGTCAACGGGTATTCCCTCGTCTGTATGCTCCCCGACGACATGTGTATTATCTGCTGTGGAGGAGGATGCCCTGGACCCCCCTGCCAAACGATATGTAATTAATCTGTGTGGCCTAGCTAAGGTGTGTATTGCCAGGCTTTGGCTAGCCAAGGATGCGCCCACACTACGGTCCTGGGTCTCACTTGTAAATGATACGGCCTCTCATGAGAAATATGTATACTTAGCTAGGAAAGCGGAGAAAAAATATCAGGACCTGTGGGGTAGATGGCTTGAGTCCCCGCTCTCTGGGACCCGGGGCGTCTGAGCACCCGCTACTGAGGGCTACATGTCCCCTGGCGCCCGCGGTTAGCCATTCCCGTGCCAGTGCTATAGCTCTGTGTTCAGCTCAATATTTATGATGTTGCCATAGACGACCATGTACAGCATAAATTGTTCTGTAAGCTTCATGTTAACATGTGATATTGCTTATAACTTTTCATTTATGTCTCGGATTGTAAGCCTGCACCTGTTTACTGTGATAACTGTGTTAACTGGTCCCTACTGGACATGGGAATCTGCGCATTCCCTGGGTTGGGGATCTGTTGTGGGTTTGTGTTGTTTTTTCTTTGTAATTTTGTTTAATGGAAAACAGAAAATCAATAAAAAAGTATTGAATTAAAAAAAACAAAGGTCTCTATGTACTAAGGAAATAGCACATTTGTATGTACTAAGGAAACAAAGAGGAACAGAGAGTCACAACACATTGAGCGAGAAATCGAAGATGCACACCTCACCACTCCACCCAAAAAAGCCATGTGAATCCCTAGCAAGTAACTCTATAATACCCTGGCATTGGACCCTGAGAACATGCTATTGCTGGGTTGGGTTTGCCATCTGGGGGCGAGGACCGCGGCGGCATGGGGGGGAGGGGCGGTGCGGAGGCGATGCAGAGAGAGGAGATAATCTCCGTGCCGCCTCTCCCTATGCTGTGAACGGGTACCGCGTCGCATCGTCCCGGGGTAACCCGTTCACACGGGTGTAGTACGGCTGACCGACGCCGGGATCCCGGCGGGGAGGGGCGAGTGCAGCAAGCCCCTTGCAGGCTCGCTGCGGGTTCGGCGACCTGCGGTCACCACGGGTTCTATTCCCACTGTATGGATGTCGTGGACTCCCACGAGTGGAAATAGTCCCTGTTGGTCGGCATACCGACCATCGGGATAGTAAGCGGTCGGGATGGTGGAGGAGGTCATGTGACTGTCGGTCACCCGACCGCCGGTCACATGAATACCACCTCGTTCACACTGCCCCGGTGATAACCCTTCTTTATTCCCGGGATGAATTACCGGGTCAGATGACCGGGGAATTCGGCAGTGACCCATTCACACCGCACAGCGACCCGTGTCAACTTATACCGGCAATATACAAGGTTGATACTGGGTTATTTGTGCTGTGTGAACGAGGTATTAGGTAACCACATTTTGAATGATTCATAGATTACGTGATCGTTAAGTGATCGGGTCACCTGATGCCAACTTCAGAAATATTCCAAACTAAACTATCAATTTTCTGTGCTATTTCTGATAATTTTCCACCCATCATGAAACATTTTTTTACATTTATTTTAAAAAAAAAGTGGTTATCAAATGAGCACGGGGCAACTATGTATTGACTGACTATTGAAGTGATAGAACACCCTCCCCGCCAACACAAAGTAATCCACAAATCTCTTGTGAACCTATAAAATAAGAATTGCGCCAGTTGGATGAATTGCCATAATTGTTTGCAGAATCTGTATATACTACCGCTGTGCTGCCCGTGTCTCTTACATTGCGTCTCTTGTTCCCCAGGTGGCCGGCCTCCAGGAGGAAAGGAACAGTTTACTGGCTGAGAACGAGTTCCAGAATGAAAGGCTAAACCAGTTAGATCCCTTTGACGAGTCCAGCACAGTGGTGACAAAGAAATATTTCCAGATACAGCTGGATCAGTTACAGGAGGAGAATTACAGGTACAGATAGATTGGGATGGTGGAGTCCGGTCAGTCGTACGGTGGTCTCACCCGCAGAGTAACGCTTCAGCCTATTTCTCTCTGCAGACTGGAAGCGGCGAAGGATGAATACCGGGCTCACTGCGAGCTGCTGGAGAAACAGCTGATAGAGACGCAGAACAGGAACGACGAGTTGGCTAATGTGGCTGAGGAATCCAGGGCGCTGAAAGATGAGATAGATGTTCTCAGGTATTCCCATTACAGTAGTAATGTGCTGTACACCATTACCAAAAGATGTGCGATGAAATACTCTTCTCCACCAACTGGAAGGTGCAAGGTGCGCCACATTACAGTATAGTACCAGACCAGACCTCCGATAGCTCAAAGCCGGTACAAGACTTTAGTCCTTTTGCGGAGATGAAATTACTGACTGTCCTCCCTCACTCAACACACTGAATACTCATGTTTTCATTGCTCTATAAAACTTTGCACACCAGCGCACCTGCTTCATACTTTTTCCAGCCAATGCCTATCTTCATCTAGTGCAGCTACTCCGCACTCACTCCACCTCACTCCATACTTACACCACCCAATGCCTATCTTCATCCAGTGCAGCTACTCTGCACTCATTCCACCTCACTTCATACTCAAACCACCCAATGCCTATCTTCATCCAGTGCAGCTACTCCGCACTCACTCCACCTATCTCTTCCCGTCAGCCAGTGCACCTACTCTGCACTCACTCCATACTCACACCACCCAATGCCTATCTTCAGCAAGTGCACCTACTCCTCACTCACTTCATACTAAAACCACCCAATGCCTATCTTGATCCAGTACACCTACTCCGCACTCACTCCATCCAACTCCTATCATCGGCCAGTGCACTTACTCCATACTCACACCACCCAATGCCTATCTTCATCCAGTACACCTGCTCCATACATCACCCAAGTCCTCCCATCAGCCTACTCTGCACTTGCTCCATACTCCTTCCACTCAACTCCTTCCATTGGCTGGTACACCTATTCCGTGCTCACAGGACCCAGCTCTTATATTTCGTCTATGCACCTACTCCACACTCACTCCATCCAACTCTTATCTCTGGCCAATGCATCTATTCCATACTCACTCTACTCAACTCCTCCCATCAGCCAGTGCACCTACTCCATACTCACACCAACCAATGCCTATCTTCATCCAGTACACCTACTCTACACTCAATCCATCCAACTCCTCCCATCAGGCAGTGCACCTACTCCATACACAGACCACCCAATTCCTATCTTCATCCAGTACACCTACTCTACACTTACTCCATCCAACTCCTCCCATCAGACAGTGCACCTACTCCATACTCACACCACCCAATGCCTATCTTCATCCAGTACACCTACTCTACACTCAATCCATCCAACTCCTCCCATCAGGCAGTGCACCTACTCCATACACAGACCACCCAATTCCTATCTTCATCCAGTACACCTACTCTACACTTACTCCATCCAACTCCTCCCATCAGACAGTGCACCTACTCCATACTCACACCACCCAATGCCTATCTTCATCCAGTACACCTACTCTACACTCAATCCATCCAACTCCTCCCATCAGGCAGTGCACCTACTCCATACACAGACCACCCAATTCCTATCTTCATCCAGTACACCTACTCTACACTTACTCCATCCAACTCCTCCCATCAGACAGTGCACCTACTCCATACTCACACCACCCAATGCCTATCTTCATCCAGTACACCTACTCTACACTCAATCCATCCAACTCCTCCCATCAGGCAGTGCACCTACTCCATACACAGACCACCCAATTCCTATCTTCATCCAGTACACCTACTCTACACTTACTCCATCCAACTCCTCCCATCAGACAGTGCACCTACTCCATACTCACACCACCCAATGCCTATCTTCATCCAGTACACCTACTCTACACTCAATCCATCCAACTCCTCCCATCAGGCAGTGCACCTACTCCATACACAGACCACCCAATTCCTATCTTCATCCAGTACACCTACTCTACACTTACTCCATCCAACTCCTCCCATCAGACAGTGCACCTACTCCATACTCACACCACCCAATGCCTATCTTCATCCAGTACACCTACTCTACACTCAATCCATCCAACTCCTCCCATCAGGCAGTGCACCTACTCCATACACAGACCACCCAATTCCTATCTTCATCCAGTACACCTACTCTACACTTACTCCATCCAACTCCTCCCATCAGACAGTGCACCTACTCCATACTCACACCACCCAATGCCTATCTTCATCCAGTACACCTACTCTACACTCAATCCATCCAACTCCTCCCATCAGGCAGTGCACCTACTCCATACACAGACCACCCAATTCCTATCTTCATCCAGTACACCTGCTCTACACTCACTCCATCCAACTCCTATCATTGGCTACTGCACCTATTTCATACTCACTATAACCAGCTGCTACCATGGTCCACTGCACCTACACCGCACTCACTCCACCAATCTCCTCACTCGGCCAGCGCCTCTCCGGCTGAGTCTCAGGCTCTCTGTGTAATTTGGTCACACATTTAGGTGGCGTGTTGAATGATATCTGGTTGGTGGGAGTTCGGGTTGAACAATCTGGTGTTGATGGGGCTTTTGTACACGTCAGAAGATGGCACCACACACAGAATGATAAGGATCATCTTCCAACTGTATGTACTAATGTTTCCTATAATGATACCGCTGAGTAAGGTATCATTATAGTTATTCCTGTACAAGCTCAGGGGCGTGCAAAGTGTGGTTATGACATTGGGTGGACATTATTGGTGGTATTACCATGACTCTTATGGGGTGTACACACGGTGAGATTTATCCTTGCGATTTTGACTATATAGTCAAAATCGCAAAGAAAGTGTACATAGCAAGGTGTTAGCCACCATGCGATCCCAATGCGCGGTCCCGCGAGGTCCGTTACGCAGTGGCTGTGCAGGCAAGTCAATTTTGACTATCTAGTACTAAAGTATAGTCAAAATCGCACATTGGGCCCAATTCAGGTTGGATCGTAAAATTTGCGATTCGCAATCTGGATGATTATCGATCGACTGCGCGTGCAGCATTCGCATTGCGTACACACTAGCCAAAACAACGACAGAAAACGCGTACACATTGCGATCGCAATGCAGCCCCTGTTTGAGTGACAGGAAGCCGGCGTTTCTGGGCGGAAACCCGACGTTTTCTGGGTGTGTCTGAAAAAACGCAGGCGTGCCCAGGTGTTTTTAAGGAGGGCCTCTGACGTCAGCGATGACCACTTCCAGCCTCTTGTTTAGCAAAAGGACCAACTTGCCTGGCGCAGATAGGAGAAATCTTCGATGTTCCGGTAATTGCGTATGATTTTGCCATCAACCCGCATATTGCGATGCATTCGCAATTCTTACGATGGCCGTTTTTTATCTATTTCGGGGCAGCAACTATTTGATCGCAGAAACTGCTTTTTAGCAGAAACCGCAATCCTTACAGAATCGGGGCCCATAGCCAATATCGCAAGCACTCATAGGGGGTCATTCCGACCCGTTAGCACGCAGCGGTTTGTCGCTGCGGTGCGAACGGGTCTGGAATGCGCATGCGCGGCGGCCGCACTGCGCACGCGCGTCGTTGACCGGTGACAGGGGTCGCCGGAGTACGTTGCGGACAACGAAGAAAGCGGTTGCAGAGGCGACCGCAAGAAGATTGACAGAAAAAAGGCGTTCCTGGGCGTCACCGGACCGTTGCCTGCTGTTTTCGGGGAGTGGTGAAGAAAACGCAGGCGTGTTTAGGAGAACGGAGGGCGGATGTCTGACGTCAAAGCTGAGATCGTCGCACAGGGTAAGTATGTCCAGGGCTGGTCTTGTTCTGCATGAAATTTTTTTAGCTTAGTAGGGCTGCACAAGCGATCGCACCCCTGCTACATAGGCGTGGACTAGTTGATCGCAGCAGCAGCAAAACGTTGCTGGCTGCGATCAACTCGGAATGACCACTATAGTCAATATCGCATAGCCAAAATCTCACCGTGTGTATGCACCTTTAGTCCTAAACTATGACAGAGAGCAGGCAGGGAGCCCTTACACCCTAATCTTCTGCATATTCAGCCAGAGAAAACATAAATCTGTCTACTATAGGATGTCGTAAGAAAAAGGGGTTTGTTAACCGCACAGACTTGAGAACAAATAATAAATATATCTGGGTCAAGGGACAATCTATAAGTATGTAACACTCTACCCCAAATTTTCTGTGTATTGCACTTCTGTGCCTGTGTATTGAATAAGGGCAATGGGGGGTGCTCCCTGAGAGTTGGGTTAAAATTTTTTAAACTTTACCAAAAGAGGTAAACAAGAACTCTCCTATAATGGGGCACTCAAATGGTGTTCAAAATATATATGCTACACCCTTGGATCAATAATAGGGAAAGAAAAGAAGAAAAAAGATAGAGATGGAAAATACTCTATTGAAACTTAACTTTTATTATGTGATTAAAATAGTTTGGAGATAGCACTCTCTTTATCTAAAAAGGCGAAATATAAACACATTACATACAGTACAACATGTAACAAAAATAAAAGGTACAGGTATTGTATAAACTCCAACGGGCCTTAGCCCTCTCAATTACTGGAGAATGATTCTATGAATGACACCATCAAAGATTTAGTCAAGACCTTGTGGCATTTTTCTTGGTTCTGCTGCCTCGTATGTGCTTTTGCATTATATACGTAGGTAAGAGACCCTTACTTGTGCCAGTCTCTATAGTCACAGACAGTGCCAGAGCATCAGCGGAGAGTGTCTCATTCACTTCTACTTTTGGTTGATGACCTGTGGTCAGTGCAGCCAATGAGAGAGCTACTGACACTTAACCTGCTCTGGTGTTGAAGAGAGTACAGAGTGTATAAAAAGGCAGGACTATATATCAGACTTCGTGGTTCTACTGCCACGCATGTGCTATAGCATTATATGCGTGGTGAGAGACCATTACTAATGCTAGTCATTGGAAACATAGATTAGGCCAATCAATATGCACTGTGTCTCATTCGCCTCAGATACTGGCTGATAATACTAAGATCAGTGCAGCTGGCGGCTTTATCCTGTAAAAGCCCTTATCTGATTTTCCATTCGGACAGGGCGGAATTGAGGACTCGTCCTCAGTTTCTCCCTAAGGTGGTTTCAGCGTTTCACCTGAACCAACCTATTGTGGTGCCTGCGGCTACTAGGGACTTGGAGGACTCCAAGTTGCTAAACGTTGTCAGGGCCCTGAAAATATATGTTTCCAGGACGGCTGGAGTCAGAAAATCTAAAAATCGCTGTTTATCCTGTATGCACCCAACAAGCTGGGTGCTCCTGCTTCTAGGCAGACTATTGCTCGTTGGATTTGTAGTACAATTCAGCTTGCACATTCTGTGGCAGGCCTGCCACAGCCAAAAATCTGTAAATGCCCACTCCACAAGGAAGGTGGGCTCATCTTGGGCGGCTGCCCGAGGGGTCTCGGCTTTACAACTTTGCCGAGCAGCTACTTGGTCAGGAGCAAATACGTTTGTAAAATTCTACAAAATTGATACCCTGGCTGAGGAGGACCTGGAGTTCTCTCAATTGGTGCTGCAGAGTCATCCGCACTCTCCCGCCCGTTTGGGAGCTTTGGTATAATCCCCATGGTCCTTACGGAGTCCCCAGCATCCACTTAGGACGTTAGAGAAAATAAAAATTTACTTACCGATAATTCTATTTCTCGTAGTCCGTAGTGGATGCTGGGCGCCCATCCCAAGTGCGGATTGTCTGCAATACTGGTACATAGTTATTGTTACCAAAAAATCGGGTTATTGCTGTAGTGAGCCATCTTTTCTAGAGGCTCCTCTGTTATCATGCTGTTAACTGGGTTCAGATCACAAGTTCTACAGTGTGATTGGTGTGGCTGGTATGAGTCTTACCCGGGATTCAAAATCCTTCCTTATTGTGTACGCTCGTCCGGGCACAGTATCCTAACTGAGGCTTGGAGGAGGGTCATAGGGGGAGGAGCCAGTGCACACCAGATAGTCCTAAAGCTTTCTTTAGATGTGCCCAGTCTCCTGCGGAGCCGCTATTCCCCATGGTCCTTACGGAGTCCCCAGCATCCACTACGGACTACGAGAAATAGAATTATCGGTAAGTAAATTCTTATTTTAATCACATAATAAAAGTTAAGTTTCAATAGAGTATTTTCCATCTCTATCTTTTTTCTTCTTTTCTTTCCCTATTATTGATCCAAGGGTGTAGCATATATATTTTGAACACCATTTGAGTGCCCCATTATAGGAGAGTTCTTGTTTACCTCTTTTGGTAAAGTTTAAAAAAATACTATAGGATGTCCCCAGTATTAGGATATATATAGATACAAATAAAAAGGTTATTTTGAACATAAATATATCTCATATTATCACATTATCCGTACATCAGTGGATTTAGCAAATACAATTCAATTGTTTTTTTTAATGAATGGAAAACTCCGTTGGATTTGTACCTGCTTAGAGTGAGGTGGGATCCAGTGCTTAAAGTGAGGTGGGATCCAGTGCTTAGAGTGAGGTGGGATTCAGTGAGTCCGGTCATGCCGCAAAAGCCTTTTTTTTATCTACTAAAACATGACCTTTTTTCATGATACTTAGGGGTACATTTACTAAAGCTTCTAAAAATGAAAAGTGGCGATGTTGCCCATCGCAGCCAATCAGAATCTGTCTATCATTTTCTAGGCTGCAATAGAGAAATGATAGACAGAATCTGATTGGTTGCTGCGGACAACAACACCACTCTAGTCCATTTTCCCCTCAATGTCTATGTGAAGATGCAGCCAGCGTTATCCCAAGACGCTTATTCCGGCAAACCCACAGTAATATCCCCCTGATACTGTGCATCGGTTGCAGTCGGAGGCACCAGATAAAATAAATACCAGCCAGTAAAATACTCTTCCTCCTTGTAGAGCCACCGCTGACAAGGCCACTAAGCTGGAGTCCACGATGGAATCGTACCGGAAGAAGCTGGAGGACTTCAACGACCTGCGCAGACAAGTGAAGTCCCTGGAGGACACCAACCTAATGTACATGCACAATACAGTGAGCCTGGAGGAGGATCTGAAGAAAGCCAGCGCCGCGCGCACTCAGCTGGAGACTTATAAGCGGCAGGTAGGCGCTTCCTCCGGGGGGCGCTAGTAATGTATTTATACATACAGTGAGCGGAATCCTCGCTTAGGGCTGATTCTGACGCATCTGCCACTTTTCCGTACAGCCGCAGCAGCCTATAGCGAGTATCCGCCTGTTTATGCTAATTATGCGTCCGTCTGTCTGTAGATGGCCGACACGCCCGCTGTGTTATCATTAGTATTGTCACTGACTCATACCACAGGCGGGTTGCAAAAGATCTGTCTGAAACGCGGCGACCCTTATCCATACAAACGCGCCGAATGACCACACAAGTCGGCCTACACCGCCATGACACGAGGCGGAACAGTACTGTGCGATCGCAGGGTAGCTGCCAGGATGCACCCATTTCACAGATGGGGGATATCCAGTTAGGCTCGGGGGCTTGCCGGATTATCGAAGCAGAATCCCCGGAAACAGACCCTTTTTCGTCCGAAAACGAGGCTGTTTCACACGAAAACACACAGGTTTCACTGAACCTGTGTGTTTTCGGGAGAAGGGTTTTTTTTTTACAGGCGATCCACCTGGATAGCCTGTAAAAAAAATGGGCGAAACATCGGAAAAAACTCTGTTTTACCGGGGATAATTGGATATCCCCCCATAGAGTGCTCCGTCGGCAGATTCATCCATCCGTCCTCATTTTCAATCCCCATCCGTTCACATACGCATGGTTTAACTCATGCGCAGTCTCTGATCAGTTTGCAGGTATGCATAGGTCCGTCAGAATCAGCCCCCCAGTGTTCCGGTGGGTTGGGC
This sequence comes from Pseudophryne corroboree, assembly GCF_028390025.1. Lineage (NCBI taxonomy): Eukaryota > Metazoa > Chordata > Amphibia > Anura > Myobatrachidae > Pseudophryne > Pseudophryne corroboree. The sequence continues at coordinate 43,029,119 of NC_086452.1, read as the reverse complement.
ATGGTATACCGGCGGTCAGAATAGACACTGGCATCCCGATTGCTGGAAATCCTGACAGGGGTGCTGCATCAAACTAACCCTAATGCCCCCCCACAGCCGAACCCTCCCCAGCATACTTGCGTTCAAGATTCCAGCTGTTGGGATTCCGGTGTCGTATTCAGACCGCCGGGATCCCATAAGCCGGCGTGTCAACTACATCCCGTTCAGGTGATACATCAGTAAATGTCAGAGTAATTTGAATTCTGCGGGTTTCTTTATATCTCGGTAAAAAGTCGCAATCCCAGATCTTGGATTTGAGGCATCCTGGCCGATGTAGACAGAAATATGAAGCTCCTGGGAAGAAGGTTTTAGGGCCGTTAGTAAAATGTGTGTAAAGGACAGAAGCTGATTGGGTCACACACGTGGATGTATACAGTAGTAGCTTCTTTGTTTTTGTCTTTAAATGTCACGTTGTGGCCAATGTGAGTGTTTACTGGTGTCCTGTGGAAACAGCGCAGAGGTCACAAAGATCTCATTGGACCTCGTCATGTTCCAGCCATGGTGAAAGTTTGGATGGTAACCATGACACAGATGCATTGATGGTCTTACACTGCCTACAGTTTATATTCGGTCTGGGCACCATGTATGGTTCCCAGTGTAACCACTCAGCTGAACCGCCCATATTCCTGCCATGTGACGTATGCCGGGTTTTCAGCAGCTGTTATACACCGTTATCTAACGCATTGTTCCATGTGTCTGACACTCTCATATATAAAGGTCCAGGATCTACACACTAAGCTTTCCATGGAAACAAAACGAGCTGACACCCTGGCGTATGACATGAGCCGGCTACAGGAGAAGCAGGACGCTCTTGTGAAAGAAAAAGAGGTGACAGCAATAGAGGCCAATACTATTCAGAAACATATGTAACTCTAAATAAGTATACAGTCAACATTCATAACGTCGACACCATAAGATCGACGTGGTCTGAAAATCGACGTTCAGTATGTGGACATGTTCGTATTGTTGACATACAAAGTCAACACTGGCATAATATGGACACATTATTTTAGGGTTAGGCTGCAGTTAGGGTTAGGGGTTAGGCTGTAGTTAGGGTTAGGCTGCAGTGAGGGTTAGGCTGCAGTGAGGGTTACAATGCACAAATATTGGAAAGCTGCTCAATCAGATGTAATATCAGTCAGGTGCTAAAAGGGAGGGGTAATTCTGTGTAAGAAAAAACTATTTGTGTTCCCTAATGCACACTGAGTGAGTAATAATACTACATAATAATCAGATAATACGGAGATCTTAGTTGAGTATATCTGCAGATATAGGGTTAAGCCCCCAGGCCGATCGACAAGGCTTCTCCGTCACTGGGGGTCCCTAATACTAGGTATGGGTCCGGGGTGCAGGACCCCATCATGCCGACACAGGTCGGCTACCCCAGGTCAGCACACAGGTGAAAATTAATAAGGGTTAATAAGAAGCACAGAAGTGCTATATAAGTGAAGTGTGATTAAAATACAAAAATATATACAAAGTGATAGGGAAAATCATGAGTGTTAATAAAGTGTTAGGGTGTGCCGACCTGAAGCCACCCAGCGATACCGACACAGGGGCCACCGCACCCCAAACCCACCCCATAAATAATTACATATTTGTCTGGGTCTAAATGCCCAGTGTAAGGCCACATGATAATGGCTCCTACAGCATCTGAGAGCCAGCTTACCTGGAGACACCCCTGGCTTCCCCAATGGCACTCTGGAGTCAGCAATCCCTCCTAATGCTGACAGCAATCCCTCCTAATGCTGACCCTGTAGTTAGGGTTAGGCTTCAGTGAGGGTTAGGCTTCAGTGAGGGTCAGGCTGCAGTTAGGGTCAGGCTGCAGTTAGGGTCAGGCTGCAGTGAGGGTTACACTGTTGTTATGGTTAATCTGTAGTTGGGGTTAGGCTACAGTTAGGGGTAGACTGTAGTTAGGGTTAGTCTGCAGTTAGGATTAGGGGTTAGGCTGCAGTTAGGGATAGGCTACAGTTAGGGTTAGGCTGCAGTTAGAGTGAGGCTGCAGTGAGGGTTAGACTGTAGTTAGGGTTAGGCTGCAGTTAGGGTTAGACTGCAGTTAGGGATAGGCTGCAGTCAGGGTTAGGCTGCAGTTAGACTGAGGCTGCAGTGAGGGTTAGACTGTAGTTAGGGCTAGGCTGTAGTAAGGGTTAGTTAGGGTTAGGCTGCAGTGACGGTTAGTTAGTTAGTTAGGGTTAGGCTGTAGTGAGGGTTAGTTAGAAAGGGTTAGGCTGCAGTTAGAGTTAGGCTGTAGTGAGGGTTGGTTGGTTGGTTGGTTGGTTAGGGTTAGGCTGTGGTGAGGGTTAGTTAGGGTTAGGCTGCAGTTAGGGTTAAACTGTAATGAGTGTTAGTTAGTGTTAGGCTGCAGATAGGATTAGGCTGTAGTCATGGTTAGTTAGGGTTAGGCTGCAGTTAGGGTTAGGCTGCAGTTAGGTTCAGGCTGCAGTGAGGGTTAGACTGTTGTTATGGTTAATCTGTAGTTGGTTAGGCTACAGTTAGGGGTAGACTGTAGTTAGGGTTAGTCTGCAATTAGGATTAGGGGTTAGGCTGCATATAGGATTAGGCTGTAGTGAGGGTTAGTTAGGGTTAGGCTGCAGTTAGGGTTAGACTGTAATGAGTGTTAGTGTTAGGCTGCAGATAGGATTAGGCTAGTGATGGTTAGTTAGGGTTAGGCTGCAGTTAGGGTTAGACTGTAATGAGTGTTAGTGTTAGGCTGCAGATAGGATTAGGTTGTAGTGAGGGTTAGTTAGGGTTAGGCTGCAGTTAGGATTAGACTGTAATGAGTGTTAGTGTTGGGCTACAGATAGGATTAGGCTGTAGTGAGGGTTAGTTAGGGTTAGGCTGCTGTTAGGGTTAGGCTGTGGTGAGGGTTGGTTGGTTGGTTGGTTGGTTGGTTGGTTGGTTGGGTGGTTGGTTGGTTAGTTAGTTAGGGTTAGGCTGCTGTTAGGGTTAGGCTGTAGTGAGGGTTAATTAGGGTTAGGCTGCAGATAGGATTAGGCTGTAGTGAGGGTTAGTTAGGGTTAGGCTGTAGTGAGAGTTAGTTAGTTAGGATTAGGCTGTAGTGAGAGTTAGTGTTAGGCTGCAGATAGGATTAGGCTGTAGTGAGGGTTAGTTAGGGTTAGGCTGTAGTGAGGGTTAGTTAGTTAGGATTAGGCTGTAGTGAGAGTTAGTTAGGGTTAGGCTGTAGTGAGGGTTAGTTAGTTAGGATTAGGCTGTAGTGAGAGTTAGTGTTAGGCTGCAGATAGGATTGGGCTGTAGTGAGGGTTAGTTAGGGTTAGGCTACAGATAGGATTAGGCTGTAGTGAGGGTTAGTTAGGATTAGGCTGTAGTGAGGGTTAGTTAGTTAGTTAGGGTTAGGCTGTAGTGAGGGTTAATTAGGGTTAGGCTGCAGATAGGATTAGGCTGTAGTGAGAGTTAGTTAGGGTTAGGCTGCAGATAGGATTAGGCTGTAGTGAGGGTTAGTTAGGGTTAGGCTGCAGTTAGGGTTAGACTGTAATGAGTGTTAGTGTTAGGCTGCAGATAGGATTAGGCAGTAGTGATGGTTAGTTAGGGTTAGGCTGCAGTTAGGGTTAGACTGTAATGAGTGTTAGTGTTAGGCTGCAGATAGGATTAGGCAGTAGTGATGGTTAGTTAGGGTTAGGCTGCAGTTAGGATTAGACTGTAATGAGTGTTAGTGTTGGGCTACAGATAGGATTAGGCTGTAGTGAGGGTTAGTTAGGGTTGGGCTGCTGTTAGGGTTAGGCTGTGGTGAGGGTTGGTTGGTTGGGTGGTTGGTTGGTTGGTTGGTTGGTTGGTTAGTTAGTTAGGGTTAGGCTGCTGTTAGGGTTAGGCTGTAGTGAGGGTTAATTAGGGTTAGGCTGCAGATAGGATTAGGCTGTAGTGAGGGTTAGTTAGGGTTAGGCTGTCGTGAGGGTTAGTTAGGGTTAGGCTGCTGTTAGGGTTAGGCTGTAGTGAGGGTTGGTTGGTTAGTTAGTTAGGGTTAGGCTGCTGTTAGGGTTAGGATGTAGTGATGGTTGGTTAGGTAGTTAGGGTTAGGCTGTAGTGAGGGTTAGTTAGGGTTAGGCTGCTGTTAGGGTTAGGCTGTAGTGAGGGTTGGTTAGTTAGTTAGGGTTAGGCTGCAGATAGGATTAGGCTGTAGTGAGAGTTAGTTAGGGTTAGGCTGCTGTTAGGGTTAGGCTGTAGTGAGGGTTAGTTAGTTAGTGTTAGGCTGCAGATAGGATTAGGCTGTAGTGAGGGTTAGTTAGGGTTAGGCTGCTGTTAGGGTTAGGCTGTAGTGAGGGTTGGTTAGTTAGTTAGGGTTAGGCTGCAGATAGGATTAGGCTGTAGTGAGGGTTAGTTAGGGTTAGGCTGCTGTTAGGGTTAGGCTGTAGTGAGGGTTGGTTGGTTGGTTAGTTAGTTAGGGTTAGGCTGCAGATAGGATTAGGCTGTAATGAGGGTTAGTTAGGGTTAGGCTGCTGTTAGGGTTAGGCTGTAGTGAGGGTTGGTTAGTTAGTTAGGGTTAGGCTGCAGATAGGATTAGGCTGTAATGAGGGTTAGTTAGGGTTAGGCTGCTGTTAGGGTTAGGCTGTAGTGAGGGTTGGTTAGTTAGTTAGTTAGTTAGTTAGGGTTAGGCTGCAGATAGGATTAGGCTGTAATGAGGGTTAGTTAGGGTTAGGCTGTCGTGAGGGTTAGTTAGGGTTAGGCTGCTGTTAGGGTTAGGCTGTAGTGAGGGTTGGTTGGTTAGTTAGTTAGGGTTAGGCTGCTGTTAGGGTTAGTTAGAGTTAAGCTGCTATACCCCCAAGAAATGCTCAAACGAAGCCCTTGTAGATTTCTATATCACGGTGTATTGTGCGTGACATTGGATCTGCCCTGTACTATACCATACAGGATCTCTGTCACATCACTAGGGGATCTCTGCAGCGTGCTGTAAATTACAAGTTATAGAACGCTGGCAGAGATCTCCGTTGTTACTTCAGAGCCTTATGTACACATGGCCCGGTATTCTCGCAGAACTACAACCCTTGCTGAATAAGGCCCAATGTGTCAAACTTGTTTTTACTTCATTAAGATAATGTATATATACCCAGGAATGTTCATAATGAAACTATCGGTGAAAGCCGCCGATTATCAGCAGCTGTGATAAATGAGGTGATTCTGCCTCCCCCAGTATACTCCAGTCAGACGCTGTGTAGCTCCATAGCATGAGTAGTGCTGGTACAGTAACATGTATTACAGAGATCGCTGACTGCTTCTTTCTCACCATAGAGGCTGATCATCCAGCGTGACGCCCTGAAGGAAACCAACGAGGAGCTGAGATGTTCCCTGGTACAGCAAGATCACCTTAATCAGTCTGGTGAGTGTAGTGTCACGGTGTGACCATTGCACATACTGTACACTAGGGGGCGCTTTACAGGTCAGCCATGGTTGCTTGCATCCAACTGTATCAACTCCTTAACATGTAGCGCCATCTATGGGTTGTGAGAGGGAATTGACTTCTTTCAGTGTAAGAAAGTACTAAACCACAAATCTATAACTATTACTACAGTGTATATGCCACATGAATGGAATACCCTATGTTTGAATCAAAATACGTCAAGTGAAAATACACACACACACACACACACACACACACACACACACACACACACACACACACACACACACACACACACACATATAATACAGCTGAGTGTTTCTATGCTTTTACTGCACTGCCAGAACAATGAGCTGTACTTTGCCCACTGTTCATTCACATTCACCTGCTTTTACCTGATGGGTCTCTCACACCTTCTGCCATGTTTAGGGGAATCTGGTTTCAAAAGCAAAGACAACCTTGCAGCAGAACTCCTGCCGGTGGAATATCGGTGAGTAGCTGCGCATTGCGCCAGTGCTGTATTATCCTGCGTCATTGTACCAGTGCTATTAACCAAACTGCACCAACATCCATCTCTTCACTCATCTCAAAATATCTCCCTACCCGACCTCTCCGCTCTGCACAAGATCTGCGTCTCTCATCCACACGCATTACTTGTTCACACTCAAACTTACAGGACTTTATCCAGGCTTCATCCACTATGTGGAATGCCCTCCCACGCACAATAAGACTCGCCTCTAGTCTCCAAACCTTTAAACGTTCCCTGAAAACTCACCTCTTCAGACAAGCCTACCAAATTCCAGACCCTCCCACATAACCTTCAGTGCTTCTCTATCCAATTACATCCTCTCTGTACAGTACACATAACATCACATATCTTGTCTTTCTTTACTCTCACACCCTCCTGACACTTGGACAACATTGCTGGGTGGTCATATCATACAACCCATTAAGAACCTAGCAATCTGGTGGACCATTATGCAATAGGTAGCATCTATCCTTGTGTATCCATGCCTGTTCTCCTATAAATTGTAAGCTTGCGAGCAGGGCCTTCCTACCTCTATGTCTGTTTTTACCCAGTTTTGTTCTATAACTGTTGTTCTAATAGTAAAGCGCAACGGAATATGCTGCGCTATATAAGAAACTGTTAATAAATAATAAAATAAATTATGCACATTGCCAGACCTCTTCCGATAATGGGGGTCATTCCGAGTTGATCGCTCGCTTCCGGTTATTATCAGCGCAGTGATCAGGTAAAAAAACGGCAAAACTGCGTATGCGCCACAATGCGCACGCGTGTCGTACAGGTACAAAAAGCATCGTTGCTGTGCAATGGTTCTAGCGAAGAATCCATTCACACAGCCGATCGCAAGGAGATTGACAGGAAGTGGGCGTTGATGGGTGTCAATTGACCATTTTCTGGGAGTGGTTGGGAAAACGCAGGTGTGTCCAGGCGTTTGCAGGGCGGGTGTCTGACGTCAATTCCGGGACCTCCGTCGCTGGATTCATCGCACAGGAAAAGTATCTACAGGGCTGGTCTTGTTTTGCACAAAATGTTTTTGTACCACTCGGCTGCACAGGCGTTCGCACACTTGCAAAGCGAAAATATACTCCCCCGTGGGCGGCGACAATGCGTTTGCACGGCTGCTAAAAGTAGCTAGCGAGCGATCAACTCGGAATGAGGGCCTATATCATAATCTAATGATGATTTCCAGCACGATAAAGGTTAAGGCTGGGGCTAGAGATTAGGTGTTTATAGTGTTTATCCAATTCATGGAAACTAAACCCAATTAAAAACTCAGTTATAAATGATCACCTATCTGCTTATGTGTGTGTGCAAGTGCGCAGTGATGTCACAAGTCGTAAATCCCCCCCAAATCCAGACTATGGGAACACAAGTGACCAGAACAGCATTGAGATTGTTAGCGTAGAAAATGCTTATTGGTCAGCTCAATTAGGAGTGCCATAGTTGCGTCCATGATAACTGCGGGTACATGACGCACTTTCGCTACCACTGGGCATGTGGATTTTTGTTTCCTAGCCCCATAGGGCTCCTCACGTCCAGGGCTACATCGGGCGGCGAGGGGGCCGAGTTGCGGGACCACTGGTGGTGTTTAAAAGCCAGAGTGACGGCAACTCATCCCCCCGTCGCATGTAATTGAATCAACCCCTCTAAGTCTTAAACAGGTGATGCATAAATTGTGTCATTGGGGGTCATTCCGAGTTGATCGCTAGCTGCATTTGTTCGCAGCACAGCGATCAGGCTAAAAAAACGGCACTTCTGCGCATGTGTATGCGGCGCAATGCGCACGCGCGTCGTACGGGCACAGCGAACTATGTAGTTTTGCACAGGGTCTAGCGAAGCATTTCAGTCGCACTGCTTGCCGCAGAGTGATTGACAGGAAGTGGGCGTTTCTGGGTGTCAACTGACCGTTTTCAGGGAGTGTTTGGAAAAACGCAGGCATGCCAGGAAAAACGCAGGCGTGGCTTGGCGAACGCTGGGTGGGTTTGTGACATCAAACAGGAACTGAACAGTCTGAAGTGTTCGCAAGCGCTGAGTAGGTTTTGAGCTACTCTGGAACTGCACTAAAAAACTTTGTAGCCGCTGTGCGATCCTTTCGTTCGCACTTCTGCTAAGCTAAAATACACTCCCAGTGGGCGGCGGCATAGCGTTTGCACGGCTGCTAAAAACTGCTAGCGAGCGATCAGCTCGGAATGACCCCCTTTATTTTGAAATGTGGATGAAGAAACTGTTCAGAAAATGGATCAGTGATTGGTCATTTATCACTGAAGGGCGCGATCAATAAATGAATAAACCATGAAACATGTTGTCCCCAGAGGGTTGCGCTGTTTCTGATTGGGGTAGGTGGCTGATGAGGCAGATCTGTTATAATGAAAGTATCACAGGAAATGTGTATAACAGCCAGGGTGACTTTCCTACACACTGCTTCATGATCTGTGTTCCGCTCTCCGCAGGGAGATGTTTATTAGACTCCAGCATGAGAATAAGATGCTGCGTGTGCAACAGGAAGGTTCGGAAAACAAGCACATCGCAGATCTGCAGGTGCAGCTGGAGGAGAAACAGCGGAAAATGAGCGAGCTGGAGACCGAGAACCGGTAAGTGCGAATCGGGGCGTGCTGCCTGACGGCAGATAAGAACCACTTGGCCCATCTAGTCTGCACACACACTTACACGCTACGGTTCATTTTTGTTGGGAGCCAGTTAACCTACCAGTATATTTTTGGACTGTGGGAGGAAACCGGAGTACCCGGAGGAAACCCACGCAAGCACGGGGAGAATATACAAACTCCACACCATCAGGGCCATGGTGGGAATAGAACCCATGATCTCAGTGCCGTGAGATGATAATGCCAACCTGTAGTGATGTCACTAGTACTGATAAATTACCATCTGATGGCAGAAAGGCTGCCTTCGAGGCCAAAAGAGCGATTTCCAGAAGCCCGTGGCAGTATGTGGGCACACAGCCGGAGGAGCCTGCACCTGGAGCACTAGTTAAGCACCTTCGCACTCCTCACCACACTGGTGACACCTTGTGGACAGGCAAAAATGTATATTACAAATCACACGTCAGCTGCCTCTTACTCCTCTGTATATGTGTAGTGCTATCCTGTGATGGTGACGACTTGTCTCAGAAAAAATGCAACATTACAGTTCTCAGTGTGATGTGTTTCCTGAACCACTTACCTGGCAATAACGTTTGCTATATGACCGCAGCCAGGAGTCCGTTACCTGGCCAGGTCACATCACATATGACGGTATTGGCCAGCTGTGTTTACCTTTTGTAAAGGAGGAAATCCGTTCTGCACAAGCGCACTAAGGGATAAGGGGGGGGGGGGGGGGGTGTATGACGCCCCACAAAAGTTTTTGTGGCTGGGGGGGTGCGATAGGGGTATATATATATATATATATATATATATATACTGCATCTACCACAAGTGGAGGGTGCACTCTCGCTAAAGATCAGTCTCTGAAATATGTAGATTTGTTCAATATATTTCATTTAGTTCAAGAATGATGCTGTCAAAGTCGACGTTTCGGTCCAATTATGGGCCTTTATCAAGACTGGCAATACATAACATCTGAAAAGTATAACAAAAAATAATAAATATAATATTATTATTATTTTTATTTTTTTAATACTTTTTAGATGTTATGAATTGCCAGTCTTGATAAAGGCCCATAATTGGACCGAAACGTCGACTTTGACAGCATCATTCTTGAACTAAATGAAATATATTGAACAAATCTACAAATTTCAGAGACTGATCTTTAGCGAGAGTGCACCCTCCACTTTGTGGTAGATGCAGTATATTAGTGGCCTGACAAGGTCATCGGGAGCACCCGCCTATTTTGTCAACTTGAATTGATGAGAGTGCAGGATATTCTGTGGATAGATATATATATATATATATATATATATATATATATATATATATAAAGAAAGACAGGAGCGCCTCCTTGTGCAATATTGTGTTAACATCGCCAAAGTGTATGTATTCCAAATTTAGGTGGACCCGTTCCAAATTAATACAGATCCAAAGTACATGAAAGATAAAATACAAAAACAAACATAGGGGTATATGCAATTGCGGTCGAATTCCCGAAATTGTCGAATTTCGGGTCATTTTCGACCAAAAAAAAAAATCGCCTATGCAATTCAGTGCTTTCCGACCAAAAAACGGACTTTCAAAATTCGACTTTTTGAAATTCGAATTTTTGCAAATTCGACTTTTCTGCAATGATACAAGTGCTGCAATTCGACCAAAGCATATTCAATTCAAGTTTGGAAATTCGACAGCAGGGCTTTTAGACAGCAAATTCGTCATTTTCAATCCGCCACACTTTGGAGGGTGAAAACAAATAAAAAAATTTTAAACATGTTTTTTTTTGTGTTTTTTTTTCTGGGAATAGAAGATCTATTTATATTAGAAGGGATTAGGTACTTTTTTTTTTTTTTTTGGAGGCACAAATATTATTTATATATTTTTTAAAATATTATTTTTTTTTTTTTTTAATGCTGGAACGGTAAAATCATAAAAAAAAATGGCGTGGGGTCCCCCCTCCAAAGCATAACCAGCCTCGGGCTCTTCGAGCTGGTCCTGGTTCTAAAAATGCGGGGAAAAAATTGACAGGGGATCCCCCGTATTTTTAAAACCAGCACCGGGCTCTGCGCCTGGTGCTGGTGCCAAAAATACGGGGGACAAAAAGAGTAGGGGTCCCCCGTATTTTTAACACCAGCATCGGGCTCCACTAGCTGGACAGATAATGCCACAGCCGGGGGTCACTTTTATGCCGTGCCCTGCGGCCGTGGCATTAAATATCCAACTAGTCACCCCTGGCCGGGGTACCCTGGGGGAGTGGGGACCCCTTCAATCAAGGGGTCCCCCCCCCCCAGCCACCCAAGGGCCAGGGGTGAAGCCCGAGGCTGTCCCCCCCCATCCAATGGGCTGCGGATGGGGGGGCTGATAGCCTTATGTGATAATAAAAAGATATTGTTTTTTCCAGTAGTACTACAAGTCCCAGCAAGCCTCCCCCGCAAGCTGGTACTTGGAGAACCACAAGTACCAGCATGCGGGAGAAAAACGGGCCCGCTGGTACCTGTAGTACTACTGGGAAAAAAATACCCAAATAAAAACAGGACACACACACCGTCGACAGTAAAACTTTATTTAATACGTCGACACACACATACTTACCTATGTTCACACGCCGACATCGGTCCTCTTCTCCATGTAGAATCCACGGATACCTGAAAAGAAAAGTTCAATATACTCACCTCAGCCATGGTCCAGAGATAAATCCACGTACTTGGCAAAAAAACAAAGCGAACACCCGCTCCATGCCGGACTGAAAGGGGTCCCATGCTGACACATGGGACACCTTTCCACGAATAAGACCTGTCAGTGACAGCTGTCACAGACAGGTCTCTAAGCCAATCAGGAAGCGCAACTTCGTTGCGCTCACCTGATTGGCTGAGCGCTGTCTGCACTGTGACAGCGCATCGCACAGCTCCCTCCATTATATTCAATAGTGGGAACTTAGCGGCTAGCGGTAAGGTCACCCGCCGGTCAGCGGCTGACCGGCGGGTGACCCCACCGCTACCCGCAAAGTTCCCACCATTGAAAGTAATGGAGCGGCTTTGCGAGGCGCTGTCACAGTACAGACAGCGCTCAGCCAATCAGGTGAGCGCAACGGCAGTAGCGCTTCCTGATTGGCTGAAGGGACATCAGTGACAGGAGTCACGTGATGTCCCGGCATTCGGGAGAAAGGGGTCTGATGTGAAAACATTGGACCCCTTTCTAGTCCGGTATGGCTCGGGTTTTTGCGTTTTCTTTTTTTTTAACAAGTACGTGGATTTATCTCTCTGGACGCTGGAAGGTGAGTATCATTTTTTCACAGGTACCCTCGGATCGTCGGAGACCGTGGCAGTCGGCGTGTCAACATAGGTAAGTATGTGTGTGTCGGTAGTGTGTAATAAAGTTTTACTGTCAAAGGTGTCTGTGTCCTGTTTTTATTTGGGTATTTTTTTCCCAGTAGTACTACAGGTACCAGCGGGCCCGTTTTTCTCCCGCATGCTGGTACTTGTGGTTCTCCAAGTACCAGCTTGCGGGGGAGGCTTGCTGGGACTTGTAGTACTACTGGAAAAAACAATATCTTTTAATTTTCACAAAGGCTATCAGCCCCCCCATCCGCAGCCCATTGGATGGGGGGGGACAGCCTCGGGCTTCACCCCTGGCCCTTGGGTGGCTGGGGGGGGGGGACCCCTTGATTGAAGGGGTCCCCACTCCCCCAGGGTACCCCGGCCAGGGGTGACTAGTTGGATATTTAATGCCACGGCCGCAGGGCACGGCATAAAAGTGACCCCCGGCTGTGGCATTATCTGTCCAGCTAGTGGAGCCCGATGCTGGTGTTAAAAATACGGGGGACCCCTACTCTTTTTGTCCCCCGTATTTTTGGCACCAGCATCAGGCGCAGAGCCCGGTGCTGGTTTTAAAAATACGGGGGATCCCTGGCCAATTTTTCCCCTGCATTTTTAGAACCAGGACCAGCTCAAAGAGCCCGAGGCTGGTTATGCTTTGGGGGGGGACCCCACGACATTTTTTTTTCGGGTTTTTCACGATTTTTCCCGTTTTTTAAAATCGCGGCAAAATCCGCCAAATCGGCCGATTTTCGCCTGCGACCCTGGCGAATCCGTTTTTCATTGAATATGGTGAATTCCGGAAGCCACCTTCCGGAATTCACCTGGCGAATTTGGTCGAATTTGAAAAACGGCGAAAATTGCCGCGAATTCGACCGCAATTGCATATACCCCATAGTGTAGTCCAATTAACAACCAGGACACAAAAGCATAATAATTAATTCCTGGAGAAGAACACTTAGAAAGAAGAACCCTACAAGTGAAATATAGGACTCATTTCGGGATTACTTATCAAGATTTCTATGTGACTTCTATTGAAAGGGTGGAGCGCCAACGGTGTATTCACAAATATTTGTTGTTTATTAGTCTTTAAGGTGATTGGGTATCACCAGAATACACCCAGGCTGCTTCGGTCCACCAAGCGCTATTCTCTGTTCCATTCACATTTGTTCTCTACAAAAGCATAAGTATATGCCCGCACCAGCAGTTAACACCCAATGCGTTTCGTCAAGGAGGAGCCATGTCTCATCCTTCTGACTTCCTCAAGGGTAATGACACATCTCCTCCCAACATGACCTTCATATATATATATATATATATATATATATATAGTAACAGAAGGGGGTTGGTTGGCTACACTCAAAGGGTCTTGTCAACTACAGACAATTCATTGTGAACTCAGTGTAGACTTTTCGGAAGTTTAATTCCTTTATCAGAGGAATATATATATATATATAAAAGATACAATAACCTATATAGTGACACATGGGGAGCGAGGGGCCGTTGACATTGGGGGTGAGGGTGGGGCCTGTGTCCCGGATCTATTACCAGTAGGGGGTGAGGGTGATAGTGCTGGGGATTATTTTGCCACTGGACGAGCTATTTTTACTTGGGCGAGGAACTGTTTTACTATGGGGACCTATGGACACAGGGGGGTGGGGTGCAAAACACCCCCTAAGTATGTCTTTTGTGAATAAAATATTTAAATATACTTTTAAAAATACATTTAAGGGGGGGCGTGGCTTGGCTGCTGAAGGAGGCAGTTGTGTTCTAAGAGTGCTCCTGGGACCAACAGCTATTTATCACATATATACTCCTTTCCTGCCCTCTTCCAACTGCCCCAGTATTTGCTCTGCCCCTGCTGTCCCCCCTGCTGTCCCCCCCTGAGGTGCCGCGGAATCGGGGAGCAGTTTTCACTGCTCCTGCGGGTTGCGGCCTGCGGGGATCACAGAAGCCGGGACCTCAATTTCCCTCTCACTCCAGCCGTGACACCGGGACCCACAGTTCGGGCTGCTGATTCCCCCTGGAGGTCCCTTATACACGCTGTCACTGGCCGCGGCCAGAGGAAACCTCCCTGCTGCTGGCTGCTCGCCTCTGCACGGCGTGGACCCTAGGACTCACCGCTCGGGACGGAACTGACGGAGGCCCGGCGGCCATTTCTATAACGGGTCAGTGTCCCCCATTCTCCCTTCCGCACAGAGTGGGACGCCTGAGTGCTCCCCCGTCCCTGCCTTACCTCCGTGGCACGTCCTCTGCCTGACGAGCCTGGCGGGAGACCCTCTGCCCCGCTGTGCGGCCTGGAGCGGAGCCCTGGGGATCGACGCCGGGTGACGGCGGAACACAGGAACTGGCGCGACCACGAGCATAGGTGCGCTGGATCCAGCCGGCCGCTCAGCCTCCTAGTCATCTGGCTGCTTGCTCTTACACTGCCACCAATGATACGGGCCACCCCAGGGACATATTAGAAAACACAGTCCCGGAGGCCCCATAAGTGAAGCCGACGCCGCCATATTGGATATGGGCTACATGCCCACTCAGCTCCATATACGTCCTGGGCTGCATCTGTAATACCCTGCTGCATACCAAACTAGTCAGGAGACTAATTATATGTGGGGACGACACCCCAATCTCATGGGCCCCCCTGTATATGCATATTAAAAACTGCCCAGCACTCTTACTAGCCGAGAAGCAGGCAGTCAGCCTCACCTCTCTATACTACTGCTGGGATTGGAGCTCCCTCTTGTGGCGAATCTTGAAACTACACCCCTTTCCCCAGATTCTCTTATACTACCTCACATTTTTGGCAGAGAGGCTTGGAACGCATCAAGATGGATGAACGATATCCCGACACTCTCCAACTACGATACGTAACCCTTCGCTCTATGGTATCTAGACTTTAAACTACAATGACCTGATCAAGCCACGCTGGGGGGAACGCGCGTAATGACACCCGCACCTGTACGTGGATGCCCAGCTCGACGATAACCTCCTCCGATCACGCCTAGCATCGTGCCTCATGCCGGGCAGACGGTCTACCAAAAAAAGGTCATCAGCCTTAGCCAACTCATCCCGAACCAAGGCCTTTCAGACGCTATTTCGACCGCCGACACCTGTTCCAACTTCCACCACTCCTTCCTCGTCCTCCTTGCCCTCCAAAGTTATGGCAGACAAAACGGCTGGGGAGAAATCTGCTCTCCCTCCGCCATCTTCTCCTGTGGTGGAATCCTCAGACTTATCTACGATTCTCTCCACATTGCGGTCCCTGCCCACCCGGCAGGACCTCCAATCCATGGAACAACGTATACAGGATTCTATCCAGACCCGTCTCTCTTCCTTGCAGTCGGACATCACGCAAGTCGCAGATAGAGTAGCAACACTGGAAGATTGCGCTGAGAAGACGGATACAAAAATTTCAGACCTTCACGATCTTATCTCTCGGCAGTCGTCTTCTCTGGTAGCCATGGGTCGACGACTCGATGACGTAGATAACAGAGGTCGCCGGAATAACCTAAGAATACGAGGTTTGTCTGAGGACGTAACACCCCAAAACCTTGAGTCTGCCCTAACCAAAATATTCAATGAACTTTTGGAGATGGATTCGGACTACCAGATAGTGTTTGACAGAGCACATCGGGCTTTACGTCCTAGAGGAGCGCCGACGGAACGACCCCGAGACGTTATCTGCAGACTCCATTACTTTCAAGAGAAAGAGGAGATCCTCAGAGCAGCTAGACGAGCACCGGACATTATTTTTCAGGACCAGAGGATACAAATCTTCCCGGACATCTCGTGGTCTACCTTACAACAGAGGCGTATACTTCGCCCCATCACAGATGAACTTAAAAGCCGTAACATCAAATTCCGCTGGGGTTTCCCAATATCTATCCAAGTGACCTATAAAGGTTCCCTTCATGTTCTGCAGGAGTATGATGGCGTCAAGGACTTCTGCTTAGCTCTAGATATCCCGGCCCCGACCCTCCCTAATTGGCTAGACCCGTTTGAACTTTCACTGGCTCCTCCACCCCAAAGGGAGCGATGGCAAAAAGTCCGTAATCCGCGGAGGCGTCGGCGGAATGACACATCCGGAGAGCCCCCACCTGTGCCTGATGCTGCGAATGCCACAGATGACATGAGATGACAGGACCGGACAAGAGTTCAGGCTATGATCCATAAAGACGCGTGACTAGTAGATATGTCTATTGAATAGTGATATATTGTTTTCTCTTTGACGCTGTTCTTTCGATACAGATTGAATAGTCTACTCTGACGGTTACTCAAACACGCGATTACCACTCATAGATGCCTACGTATTGATACCCCCTACCACGTTATAATACCCTGGCTTATGTGTTTGTTTCCTGGTTTCTAGGTTACCATTTTTATACTGGACTACCGATTCCTGTTTCGTTGTCTTGCCTCCATATACCTACTGCCCTACTGGGTTCTTACAATTTACCGATCTAGTCTCTCCCTTACTAGAACTATTATATCCACTGATTAGCATTGAACAGTTCTGTTTATGCCACAATGTTACCTATGATGGCGTGTCCCGGTTCCCCCCAGATCCCCCCCTTGCTCTGCTATACATTCTTAGATCATGGGCCTTTTCTGGTTTCCCATGACTAATGATGCAGAGTATTGCTGTTGCATTGACAGCAGCAGATGTCTTTATTTCTTTAAGTCTTTGTTATCCCCCTCCCTCCCTCCCTCTTGTGTTTTCCTACCCCCCTCCTCTTATTTAGATAAGGTGTCCTGGGCGGCTGCTCTTTTCGTAAGATTGCATGAGTATCACAGCGAACCAGCAATGCTGGTACCCACGACCATCAGACCAATATGGCTACCTTAAAGCTGGTATCGTTTAATGTGAAAGGCCTCAACATCCCTGAGAAGAGATCCCGGCTCCTGCACTCTCTACACACCGACAAAGCGGACGTGGTGTTCCTTCAGGAGACGCACTTTAAAAAAGGAGCCTCTCCAAAGCTACACTCTCGTCATTTCCCGCAGGGATATTATAATGATTTCTCTGGGGCTAAGGCCAAGGGAGTTGCAATCCTGTTTGCCAAACATATTAGATTAAATGATGTGTTAGAAATCCCTATTGGAGATGGGAGGGGCCTGATGGTGAAGGCTACCATTGCTGAACAAATTTTTACATTTGTTAACCTTTATCTTCCTAATCAGGGTCAGATTCGCTTTCTGAGGGAGGCCTTGGAGTTGATAGAACCATCTTTGACAGGGGTATTAGTGATAGGAGGCGATCTTAATTGGGCATTGGAGCCTCTTCTAGATACTTCAACTGGAGCACTTAGATCCTCTAAGACTGATGTTAGACGCTTCAAGTCAATTTTGCATGATTTTCAGCTAATGGACACCTGGCGCCTGCTCCACCCCAAAGATAGAGACTACACGTTTTATTCTCACCCACATAATTCCTATACCCGTATTGACTATATCTTTATTGACCATAACTCCCTCGATCTTCTAGTAGATGCCACAATAGGTCAAATAGTCGGATCTGACCATGCCCCAATAACTGTTACCCTGTCTTTGCGCTGCCCCCCCCCACGTCAATGGCGCTGGCGCTTCAACGAGCATTTCCTTAGAGACCCAGACTGCCGAGCCCAACTGGACAGTGCCATTGAGGACTATATAGCTCTTAACATGACTAATGAAGTCTCCCCAGTGACGCTGTGGGAAGCCCATAAATGTGTGATTAGGGGCAAGTGTATCCAACTGGGCTCCCTCCTTAAAAAACAAAAAAACGAATGTCGGGAAGCCCTACTTACTAAAATTAAACGTCTGGAATCCATTCATAAATCTACGCTAACTTCAGACGTGTTAGCAGAATTGCAAGACGCTCGATCTTCCCTTAATGGCTTGCTAGACGAAGGCACTCATAGGGCATTTCGCTGCTGTCGACACAAGTTCCACAGATGGGGTAATAAACCTGGGAAACTTCTCGCCCGCGCCCTTCGCGCCCAAAGATCCCTGACTTATATCAAAGAGATTAAGGACTCCTCTGGTGTCCCCCATGCTTCTGACGACAAGATGGCTGGGATCTTCCATACGTATTATACGAAACTCTATAATCTGACCTCTCAGCGCTCCCAATGTGAGCAGTCGGTACATGGGAAGGCAATAGAGGATTATCTAGAAGAGATTAAATTCCCGTCCCTCTCCCCTGCTATAATTGAGGCCCTTGGCGTCCCTTTTACATCCGACGAATTGCTGTCCGCTCTGAAATCCTCCCCGTCTGGAAAGAGCCCAGGTCCTGACGGCTTTCCCATATCCTATTACAAAGCATTCCAGGATAAACTTCTCCCCCTCCTACTCCGGGCATGTAACGCGGTCTCTCCACAGATCCCCTTCTCAAACCAGTCCTTGGAGGCCCATGTCACGGTCATCCCTAAAGACGGAAAAGATCCTTCATTACCATCTAATTACAGGCCAATCTCCCTCCTTAACGTTGACCTTAAATTATATGCTAAGCTCTTGGCGAATCGCCTGTGTCAGCTGCTTCCAACAGTAGTGCACCCGGATCAGGTTGGTTTCGTGCGTGGTAGAGAGGCGAGGGACAACACCATTCGAGTGATTGACTTGATTGCCCATGCGAACACCGCTAAGGTCCCCATGATGCTTCTCTCCATAGACGCTGAGAAAGCCTTTGACCGCATTGACTGGGTCTTTATGGAGGTCGCGCTGCGTCGGTTGGGCCTGGGAGAGGTGTTCCTGCAAAAAATATTAGCACTATATCGAACACCCTCAGCACAAGTGCGGGTAAACGGAATACTATCTGACCCGATAGTCATCTCTAATGGGACTAGACAGGGATGCCCGCTGTCACCATTGATATATGTTATCTGTATGGAAGCTCTGGCAAGAGCAATTAGACAAAATCCGGATATCACTGGCATGAGGGTGGGCGGAAACGAACATAAACTTGCATTATTTGCGGACGACCTTTTAGCGATAGTTACAAACCCTGCTGTTTCCCTGTCTGGACTTATGAAGGAATTTACACGCTTTGGAGCATTATCCAATTTCAAGATTAATTATGCTAAATCAACGGCTCTTAGTATCTCTCTCGTCACAGACTTAGTCTCGTCTCTAAAAACATCATTCCCATTTGCCTGGCACCCCTCACATATTAAATACCTAGGTATTCTGATCCCCTCCTCCCTCTCGACCACTGTCACTCTGAACCATATTCCTTTATTGCAAAAACTGCGTAAGGAAATGTCACAGTGGCTCCAACAGAAGTTCTCCTGGCTAGGCCGTATGAACATTGTAAAAATGAATATCTTACCACGACTACTTTATCTTTTCCAAACTATTCCCTTAAAGCTCCCCCAACAGTTTTTGGCAAATGCGCACAAAGCAATCAGCCACTTTGTTTGGAACGGCAGAAAACCCAGGTTTAAACACTGCTACCTATTCTTAAGGAAAGCTCAAGGGGGCCAGCAGCTGCCCATGATTACGGCATACTATCAGGCTACAATTTTGAATAGGGTCCTGGATTGGTCACGGCCTGATGCCGGCTCTAAGCGGTGGGTTGACTTGGAGAAACGCTCTTCAGGTTTGCATTTACAGGCAGTACCCTGGCTTGGAACCATTGACCGCTCTTCGCACCTGACGGTTGGGCCCACCTTGGCTCTATGGAGAACACTGAGATTCAAAATGGGTCTTTCCTCATCAACTTCTCTGCTTCTCCCACTCCTTGACAACCCACTGTTTGGACCAGGCATGGGTGGGGGTGCGCCCACTAGGTGGAACAGGGCAGGTTTGACTAGAATAACACATCTGCTCTCTGGAGGGAAGATTAAAGCTTTCAATGACATTAGAGAGGGAACTGATATTCCTGCGACTGACTTCTGGTTCTATCTCCAAACTCGCCATTTTATTTTATCTCATAGGACAGCTACTACACTGGCTGGTAGTCTTACCCCTTTTGAAGCAATGTGCACCCAACCCTCTGAACCCTCACATGTTATATCAGGTATCTATAAGATATTACTGCATGGTCGCTACACCGGTAACCCGGCTTTCTGCGCGAAATGGGATGCAGATCTCATACCTAGAGGTATACACATCAACTGGCAGAAGCACTGTGAAGCTATGTCCCGTTGCTCTACTAGCTTAGAAGTTATTGAAACACAGTATAAACTGCTTACCAGGTGGTATCGCTGCCCTTCCCTTCTTCATAAGTTTTATCCCTCAGTATCCCCCTTGTGCTGGAGGTGTGGGAAAGAATGTGGCTCCCTTCTTCATATATGGTGGGACTGTCCCCTGATCACCACCTTTTGGAACCAAATAATTCAAATATCCTCCAAGATCCTGGGGTTTCAGGCGCCTACTAGAATCGACTTCTGGTTGCTCTCCCACACTACAATCCCACTGGCAAAATATAAACATTCCCTTCTCAAACATCTCAATAACGCAGCGAGAGCTGTAGTGCCAGTCCATTGGAAGTCCCGGGCCCCCCCTCAAATATGGGAATGGTTTCAGCGGATAGAATTCTATAGATCAATGGAGGATACTTTTCACTCTGTCCTTGACTCACGTGCAGATTATGTTGCCACGTGGTTCTCTTGGATAGAGTTTAAGTCTACCTCTACCTACAAAGACCAGATCCCACTAGACTCAACATGATGCCGTTTGTCTGGGTATCACGCCTCGCTACGTGGAACCCGCGCTAATATTTAATAAAGACTGATTAGCTTGCCCATTTCTCCCTCTGTTTCTATTCCCACCCCCCCCCTCTAACCCCTGTCTTGTTTAGTGTGTAGATGTTGGATGTTTTATATTTTACAGTTACTTTAACCCATGTATTTCTACACTGTACGACTTGTTGTACTCTTGAAAATGTCCTAATTTTTTCTGTAAAACCAAAATAAAGAATATATAAAAAAAAAATACATTTAAACTTTATGAAATTAATTTACTTCTGACCATTTTTGGAGGAAAAAAAAATCATCTGTTACATGGTTATCGGGCCGGTGCGTGTTGCATGAATGACGTTGTGTTGTGATAAATGTTAGTTTATCGTCTGCTACATCTGCAGATAGGAACATAGCATTTGAAAAGATCCTGCCTATCAATCGAGTCTGTCTTTATCATGTTCTGTGTACTTTTTGGATGGTGGTGGAGTCTTGCAGGTTTTTATTTATTCTTAATACAGTATTTTGTATATAAGTTGTAATGAAACCCCTATATTTGTTAAATGCAGGTCAGTAAGTAGAGGCGTGCGAGTGGTGCCTCCACCCAGAGTGCAAGGCCGATCGGGCGGCTCTGTTGCTGACCAGGTGGCACCAGTGTTAGCTTGCAGGAATGGCACCTTGATGCCTGGAGTGCCGCCCGCTGTGACTTAAGGGAACGTCCGGTGCGTAGCTGTCTGGTCCCGGGCCGCCATGTGACACCATGACAACACGTGGGGGGGGGGGGGTCAGAGAGGCTGACAAAGGGCCCTTCTATGACACTGGTTCCATGTTTTTTTAACACAACTACTGGGAGACTTTCTCCATGTAACAGTCATCCTTTTCTGTTACTTGTCAGATTCCCACCCTCCAGTGTCACAGTGCGTCCGCTGCCCCTACAAATCCTCTTACTCCAGATCTCTGTAAATAGGGTGTACACAGAATGACTGTGTGTGGGTGGGTGTGGATCATAGGATCGACCACTATTGGTCGACAGTTACTCAGTCGATATCTGGAAAAAAGGTAGACACAGTCATTAGGTCGATCTGAACAAGGTCGACATGGAAAAGGGTCAACAGGAGGTTTTTTTTCTAAAAACTGTGTCGTTTTCTTCGTAAAGTGACCGGGAACCCCAATTAGTGCATCATATCCCCTATCATGGCTCGCTACGCCAATTGTACTCCACGTGGATCATATATTATGAAAAAGTAAAATAAAATTGAAAAACTTATGTTGACCTAGTGACCACGTCGTCCTAATGCATGTCGACCAATAGTGGTCGACCTACGTGCTGTCGACCTAAAGACCGGATGCCCAGTGTGTAGGTCAGAGTGCACCCTCTGTGGTTCTTCAGTCTGCTGAACATTACTGTATTGCTGTACAAGGAATAATATACCCATGTTAGTATGGAGGGGGGGGGAGCAATTAATAAATCTAAAAGAAATAATATAAATACAGTTGGCAGAAAAATATGTCTGTGCTGTCCATTTACAGGAAATCCGTAGACCAGAGGTTCACAAACTCGATCCTCAAGCATTCTAGCAGTCCAGGTTTTAAGGATAACCAAGCTGGGGCACAGGTGACTTAATTAGTACCTCAATCAATTTTGATTTAACCATCTGTGCTCAGCCATGGATATCCTTAAAACCTGGACTGCTAGGGTGCCTTGAGGACGGAGTTTGGAAACCACTGCCATAGACTATTGCATATGTTACCTACAGACCTGAGTACATGTCAAGTATTTATAATGGGAAATAATGACAGGGGGTAGATGTATATGCGGCGATTGGTGAGAAAACGGTAACATAGCACGCCAATGTGCTAGGCCACAGGTTCTCAAACTCTGTCCTCAGGACCCCACACGGTTCATGTTTTGCAGGTCACCTGTAGATTTTTGAAATGTGACAGTTGGTGATACACAGTGCAGCTGCCGGGTGACCTGGAAAACGTGAACCGGCAGGTCCTTTGTACGGCGCTGCGAAACACATGTGGCGCCTTATAAATAAAATGTAATAATAATAATAACAACCGTGTAGGGTCCTGAGGACTGAGTTTGACAACCACTGTGCTAGGTAATGTATGAACGTTCTGCCAACTGCAGCTACCGATTTCTACAGCTGCAGCTGACGTTACCGTATTCACAGGCACTGACCCGTGCTGCAGCAGCTGCCGGGGCTACACGGGAGATCTCATACATGCCCAGTGGAGACGACCGGGAGGAGAGACACAGCGCATCATCCTGTGGACTGTGACAGGGATCATTGGAGGGGGAATTTTCACTCCCCAACTCCAGCCGACAAGATGGTAATACATCTCATCGGCATTGTTTCCTGCCTCGGCTCGGTAGAGAGGCGAAGCAGGAAGAGCTATAGCGGCACGATACATGACGCTATAATACATTGCCCCACAGTGCTTTACGGGGGGGGACATTTGTAAATGTATACAGTTGTGCTCATAAGTTTACATACCCTAGCAGAATTTGTGATTTTCTGGCCATTTGTCAGAGAATATGAATGATAACTCACAAACTTTTCCTTCACTAATGGTTAGTGGTTGGGTGAAGCCATTTGTTGTCAAACAACTGTGTTTACTCTTTTTAAATCATGACAACAGAAACTACCCAAATGACCCTGATCAAAAGTTTACATACCCTGGAGATTTTGGCCTGATAACATGCACACAAGTTGACACAAACGGGTTTGAATGGCTATTAAAGGTACCATCCTCACCTGTGATTTGTTTGCTTGTAATCAGTGTGTGTGTATAAAAGGTCAGTGAGTTTCTGGACTCCTGAAAGACCCTTGCATCTTTCATCCAGTGCTCCACTGACGTGTCTGGATTCTGAGTCATGGGGAAAGCAAAAGAATTGTCAAAGGATCTGCGGGAAAAGGTAATTAAACTGTATGAAACATGAAAGGTATATAAAAAGATATCCAAGTAATTGAGAATGCCAATCAGCAGTATTCAAACTCTAATTAAGAAGTGGAAAATGAGGGATTCTGTGGAAACCAAATCACGGTCAGGTAGACCAACAAAAATTTCAGCCACAACTGCCAGGAAAATTGTTCGGGATGCAATGAAAAATCCACAAATAACTTCAGCAGAAATACAGGACTCTCTGAAAAAAAGTGGTGTGGTTGTTTCAAGATGCACAATAAGGAGGCATTTGAAGAAAAATGGGCTGCATGGTCGAGTCGCCAGAAGAAAGCCATTACTACGCAAATGCCACAAAGCATCCCGCTTACAATACTCCAAACAGCACAGAGACAAGCCTCAAAACTTCTGGAACAAAGTAATTTGGAGTGATGAGACCAAAATTTTACTTTTTGTCCACAACCATAAACGTTACATTTGGAGAGGAGTCAACAAGGCCTATGATGAAAGGTACACCATTCCTACTGTGAAACACAGAGGTGGATCGCTGATGTTTTGGGGATGTGTGAGCTACATAGGCACTGGAAACTTGGTCAAAATTGATGGCAAGATGAATGCAGCATGTTATCAGAAAATACTGAAGGAAAATTTGCACTCATCAGCCCGGAAGCTGCGCATGGGACGTACTTGGACGTTCCAACATGACAATGATCCAGAACACAAGGCCAAGTCGACCTGTCATTGGCTACAGCAGAATAAAGTGAAGGTTCTGGAGTGGCCATCCCAGTCTCCTGACCTCAGTATCTTTGAGCTACTCTGGGGAGATCTCAAACGTGCAGTTCATGCAAGACAGCCCAAGAATTTACAGGAACTGGAGGCTTTTTGCCAAGAAGAATGGGCAGCTTTACCATCTGAGAAAATAAAGAGCCTCATCCACAACTACCACAAAAGACTTCAAGCTATCATTGATGTTAAAGGGGGCAATACACAGTATTAAGAACTGGGGTATGTAAACTTTTGATCAGGGTCATTTGGGTCGTTTCTGTTGTCATTATGATTTAAAAAGAGTAAACACAGTTGTTTGACAATAAATGGCTTCACCCAACCACTAACCATGAGTGAAAGAAAAGTTTGTGAGTTATCATTCATATTCTCTGACAAATGGGCAGAAAATCACAAATTCTGCTAGGGTATGTAAACGAGCACAACTGTATAAACTTTAGGGTTTGCTTGATAAATATTTTGAATAAGGGGAATGTGGTTAAAAAAAAACAAACAGGTGACGCTGCACTAAATCTTTTCTCATTTGGTTTTTGCTGACATCTAGTGGCCAAACTTTAAACTGCAGCCTCCTAATTTTTCTGTTAGTCTACTTGTATTGTCAGCTGTAGAAAACTGCAATGCTGCAAAGGTATAGGCCCTCATTCCGAGTTGTTCGCTCGGTAAAAATCTTCGCATCGCAGCGATTTTCCGCTTAATGCGCATGCGCAATGTTCGCACTGCGACTGCGCCAAGTAAATTTGCTATGCAGTTAGGAATTTTACTCACGGCTTTTTCATCGTTCTGGCGATCGTAATGTGATTGACAGGAAATGGGTGTTACTGGGCGGAAACAGGCCGTTTTATGGGCGTGTGGGAAAAAACGCTACCGTTTCCGGAAAAAACGCAGGAGTGGCCGGAGAAACGGAGGAGTGTCTGGGCGAACGCTGGGTGTGTTAGTGACGTCAAACCAGGAACGACAAGCAGTGAAATGATCGCAGATGCCGAGTAAGTCTGGAGCTACTCAGAAACTGCTACGAGGTGTGTAATCGCAATATTGCGATTACTTCGTTCGCAATTTTAAGATGCTAAGATTCACTCCCAGTAGGCGGCGGCTTAGCGTGAGCAACTCTGCTAAAATCGCCTTGCGAGCGAACAACTCGGAATGACCTCCATAGGGCGTAGTCTATGCTAACACGCGTAGGTTTATGAAGGAACATGGTGCCATTTTGTAGAGAAGCAAACATACACCGCTGATGGAAAGAGTTTGACAGAGTGAGGGCATCCTTTGCAAAATAAAATACTGGCGCCTAATTTTGTTGAACAATCCAACAGTTTGATTTTATTTTCTAGCGTGAGATTACTGAAATGAAGTAGAGCAGTGGAAAGGGCGCATTATAAGAGTTGTACGGCCATTTTCATTACATAAAATAATGAGCTGATTGGTTTAATATATTACTTTAAACTGGATAGATTTCATGTCATGAGAAAAATACACCCATTATAAAAACACTGTAATATGCATGTAATAAAATCAGTCCTGATGCATTATTTGTCATGAATATGGCTAAAATTAACTGAATTTCTCTAACGTCCTAAGTGGATGCTGGGGACTCCGTCAGGACCATGGGGAATAGCGGCTCCGCAGGAGACAGGGCACAAAAATAAAGCTTTAGGATTAGGTGGTGTGTACTGGCTCCTCCCCCTATGACCCTCCTCCAAGCCTCAGTTAGGTTTTTGTGCCCGTCCGAGCAGGGTGCAATCTAGGTGGCTCTCCTAAAGAGCTGCTTAGAAAAAGTTTTTAAGGTTTTTTATTTTCAGTGAGTCCTGCTGGCAACAGGCTCACTGCATCGAGGGACTTAGGGGAGAGAATTTCAACTCACCTGCGTGCAGGATGGATTGGATTCTTAGGCTACTGGACACCATTAGCTCCAGAGGGAGTCGGAACACAGGTCTCACCCTGGGGTTCGTCCCGGAGCCGCGCCGCCGACCCCCCTTACAGATGCTGAAGATTGAAGGTCCGGAAACAGGCGGCAGAAGGCTCTTCAGTCTTCATGAAGGTAGCGCACAGCACTGCAGCTGTGCGCCATTGTTGTCACACACTTCACACCAAGCGGTCACGGAGGGTGCAGGGCGCTGCTGGGGGCGCCCTGGGCAGCAATATTTAATACCTTTATGGCAAAAGAATACATCACATATAGCCATTGAGGCTATATGTATGTATTTAACCCATGCCAGATATCTAAAACTCCGGGAGAAAAGCCCGCCGAAATAGGGGGCGGGGCTTATTCTCCTCAGCACACAGCGCCATTTTCCTGCTCAGCTCCGCTGTGAGGAAGGCTCCCAGGACTCTCCCCTGCACTGCACTACAGAAACAGGGTAAAACAGAGAGGGGGGGCATTTTTTGGCGATATTTTGATATATTTAAGCTGCTATAAGGAACAACACTTATATAAGGTTGTTCCCATATATATTATAGCGCTTGGGTGTGTGCTGGCAAACTCTCCCTCTGTCTCCCCAAAGGGCTAGTGGGGTCCTGTCTTCGATAAGAGCATTCCCTGTGTGTCTGCTGTGTGTCGGTACGTGTGTGTCGACATGTATGAGGACGATGTTGGTGTGGAGGCAGAGCAATTGCCGATAATGGTGATGTCACCCCCCAGGGAGTCGACACCGGAATGGATGGCTTTGTTTATGGAATTACGTGATAATGTCAGCACATTACAAAAATCAGTTGACGACATGAGACGGCCGGCAAACAAGTTAGTACCTGCCCAGGCGTCTCAGACACCGTCAGGGGCTGTAAAGCGCCCTTTACCTCAGTCGGTCGACCCAGACACAGACACTGAATCTAGTGTCGACGGTGATGAAACAAACGTATTTTCAAGTAGGGCCACACGTTATATGATCACGGCAATGAAGGAGGCTTTGCATATCTCTGATACTGCAAGTACCACAAAAAGGGGTATTATGTGGGGGGGTGAAAAAACTACCTGTAGTTTTTCCTGAATCAGAGGAATTAAATGATGTATGTGATGAAGCGTGGGTTAACCCAGATAGAAAAGTGCTAATTTCAAAAAAGTTATTAGCATTATACCCTTTCCCGCCAGAGGTTAGGGCGCGCTGGGAAACACCCCCTAGGGTGGATAAGGCGCTCACACGCTTATCAAAACAAGTGGCGTTACCGTCTCCTGATACGGCTGCCCTCAGGGATCCAGCTGATAGGAGACTGGAAACTACCCTAAAAAGTATATACACACATACTGGTGTTATACTGCGACCAGCCATCGCCTCAGCCTGGATGTGCAGTGCTGGGGTCGTCTGGTTGGATTCCCTGACTGAAAATATTGATACCCTGGATAGGGACAGTATTTTATTGACTATAGAGCAATTAAAGGATGCTTTCCTTTATATGCGAGATGCTCAGAGAGATATTTGCACTCTGGCATCGAGAGTAAATGCGATGTCCATATCTGCCAGAAGGAGTTTATGGACGCGACAGTGGTCAGGTGATGCGGATTCCAAACGACATATGGAAGTATTGCCGTATAAAGGGGAGGAATTATTTGGCATCGGTCTATCGGGTCTGGTGGCCACGGCAACTGCCGGAAAATCCACCTTTTTACCTCAGACCCCCTCCCAACAGAAAAAGACACCGTCTTTTCAGCCGCAGTCCTTTCGGTCCTATAAGAACAAGCGGACAAAAGGACAGTCATATCTGCCTCGGGGCAGAGGAAGGGGTAAGAGAGGGCAGCAAGCAGCCCCTGCCCAGGAACAGAAGCCCTCCCAGGGTTCTGCAAAGCCCTCAGCATGACGCTGGGGCCTTACAAGCGGACTCAGGAGCGGTGGGGGGTCGACTCAAGAATTTCAGCGCACAGTGGGCTTGCTCACAGGTGGACCCCTGGATTCTGCAGGTAGTATCTCAGGGTTACAGGTTGGAATTCGAGAAGTCTCCCCCTCGCCGGTTCCTAAAGTCTGCTTTGCCAACGTCTCCCTCAGACAGGGCGACGGTATTGGAAGCCATTCACAAGCTGTTTTCTCAGCAGGTGATAGTCAAGGTACCCCTCCTACAACAGGGAAAGGGGTATTACTCCACGCTATTTGTGGTACCGAAGCCGGACGGCTCGGTAAGACCTATTCTAAATCTGAAATCTTTGAACCTGTACATACAAAAATTCAAGTTCAAGATGGAGTCACTCAGAGCAGTGATAGCGAATCTGGAAGAAGGGGACTTTATGGTGTCCCTGGACATAAAGGATGCTTACCTGCATGTCCCAATTTGCCCTTCACATCAAGGGTACCTCAGGTTCGTGGTGCAAAACTGTCATTATCAGTTTCAGACGCTGCCGTTTGGATTGTCCACGGCACCTCGGGTCTTTACCAAGGTAATGGCCGAAATTATGATTCTTCTGCGAAGAAGAGGCGTATTAATTATCCCTTACTTGGACGATCTCCTGATAAGGGCAAGGTCCAGAGAACAGCTGGAGGACGGAGTAGCACTAACCCAACTAGTGCTGCAACAACACGGGTGGATTCTGAATTTTCCAAAATCTCAGTTGACCCCGACGACACGTCTGCTGTTCCTGGGAATGATTCTGGACACGGTTCAGAAAAAGGTGTTTCTTCCGGAGGAGAAAGCCAGGGAGTTATCCGAACTTGTCAGGAACCTCCTAAAACCAGGGAAAGTGTCTGTGCATCAATGCACAAGAGTCCTGGGAAAGATGGTGGCTTCTTACGAAGCGATTCCATTCGGCAGATTCCACGCACGAACTTTTCAGTGGGATCTGCTGGACAAATGGTCCGGATCACATCTGCAGATGCATCAGCGGATAACCTTATCGCCACGGACAAGGGTGTCTCTTCTGTGGTGGTTGCAGAGTGCTCATCTGTTAGAGGGCCGCAGATTCGGCATACAGGACTGGGTCCTGGTGACCACGGATGCCAGTCTGAGAGGCTGGGGAGCGGTCACACAGGGAAGAAACTTCCAGGGAGTATGGTCAAGCCTGGAGATGTCTCTTCACATAAATATACTGGAGCTAAGAGCGATTTACAATGCTCTAAGTCTGGCAAAACCCCTGCTTCAGGGTCAGCCGGTGTTGATCCAGTCGGACAACATCACGGCAGTCGCCCACGTAAACAGACAGGGCGGCACAAGAAGCAGGACAGCAATGGCAGAAGCTGCAAGGATTCTTCGCTGGGCGGAAGATCATGTGATAGCACTGTCAGCAGTATTCATTCCGGGAGTGGACAACTGGGAAGCAGACTTCCTCAGCAGACACGATCTACACCCGGGAGAGTGGGGACTTCATCCAGAAGTCTTCCACATGATTGTGAACCGTTGGGAAAAACCAATGGTGGATATGATGGCGTCCCGCCTCAACAAAAAACTGGACAGGTATTGCGCCAGGTCAAGAGAACCTCAGGCAATAGCTGTGGACGCTCTGGTAACACCGTGGGTGTTCCAGTCAGTGTATGTGTTCCCTCCTCTGCCTCTCATACCAAAAGTACTGAGAATTATACGGCAGAAGGGAGTAAGAACGATACTAGTGGCTCCGGATTGGCCAAGAAGAACTTGGTACCCGGAACTTCAAGAGATGCTCACGGAGGATCCGTGGCCTCTACCTCTAAGACGGGACCTGCTTCAGCAGGGACCGTGTCTATTCCAAGACTTACCGCGGCTGCGTTTGACGGCATGGCGGTTGAACGCCGAATTCTAAGGGAAAAAGGCATTCCGGAAGAGGTCATTCCTACACTGGTAAAAGCCAGGAAGGAGGTGACTTCACAACATTATCACCGCATTTGGAGAAAATATGTTGCGTGGTGTGAGGCCAGGAAGGCCCCCACGGAGGAATTTCAACTGGGTCGATTCCTACATTTCCTGCAAACAGGATTGTCTATGGGCCTCAAATTGGGGTCCATTAAGGTTCAAATTTCGGCCCTGACGATTTTCTTCCAGAAAGAATTGGCTTCAGTTCCTGAAGTCCAGACTTTTGTAAAAGGAGTACTACATATACAGCCCCCGGTTGTGCCCCCAGTGGCACCGTGGGATCTTAATGTAGTCTTGGATTTTCTCAAATCCCATTGGTTTGAGCCGCTCAAATCGGTGGAGTTGAAGTATCTTACATGGAAAGTAACCATGCTACTGGCCCTGGCTTCAGCCAGGAGAGTATCAGAATTGGCGGCTTTATCATATAAGAGCCCATATCTGATTTTCCATACGGACAGGGCAGAACTGCGGACGCGTCCTCATTTTCTGCCTAAGGTGGTGTCAGCGTTTCACCTGAACCAGCCTATTGTGGTGCCTGCGGCTACTAACGATTTGGAGGATTCCAAGTTGTTGGACGTGGTCCGGGCATTGAAAATATATATTTCAAGAACGGCGGGAGTCAGAAAGTCTGACTCACTGTTTATATTGTATGCACCCAACAAGATGGGTGCTCCTGCTTCTAAGCAGACGATTGCTCGTTGGATTTGTAGCACAATTCAACTTGCACATTCTGTGGCAGGCTTGCCACAACCTAAATCTGTCAAGGCCCATTCCACAAGGAAAGTGGGCTCATCCTGGGCGGCTGCCCGGGGGGTCTCGGCATTACAACTCTGCCGAGCTGCTACTTGGTCAGGGGCAAACACGTTTGCAAAATTCTACAAATTTGATACCCTGGCTGAGGAGGACCTTGAGTTCTCTCATTCGGTGCTGCAGAGTCATCCGCACTCTCCCGCCCGTTTGGGAGCTTTGGTATAATCCCCATGGTCCTGACGGAGTCC
This sequence comes from Pseudophryne corroboree, assembly GCF_028390025.1. Classification (NCBI taxonomy): domain Eukaryota; kingdom Metazoa; phylum Chordata; class Amphibia; order Anura; family Myobatrachidae; genus Pseudophryne; species Pseudophryne corroboree. The sequence goes on along the minus strand of NC_086452.1, from coordinate 42,998,203 downwards.
CCAGCATCCACTTAGGACGTTAGAGAAAATAAGAATTTACTTACCGATAATTCTATTTCTCGTAGTCCGTAGTGGATGCTGGGCGCCCATCCCAAGTGCGGATTGTCTGCAATACTTGTACATAGTTATTGTTACAAACAAATTCGGGTTGTTATTGTTGTGAGCCGTCTGTTCAGAGGCTCCTACGTTTGTCATACTGTTAACTGGGTTCAGATCACAAGTTATACGGTGTGATTGGTGTGGCTGGTATGAGTCTTACCCGGGATTCAATATCCTTCCTTATTGTGTACGCTCGTCCGGGCACAGTATCCTAACTGAGGCTTGGAGGAGGGTCATAGGGGGAGGAGCCAGTACACACCACCTAATCCTAAAGCTTTATTTTTGTGCCCTGTCTCCTGCGGAGCCGCTATTCCCCATGGTCCTGACGGAGTCCCCAGCATCCACTACGGACTACGAGAAATAGAATTATCGGTAAGTAAATTCTTATTTTAGCAAAAATACACAAAAAAGCAAAAGTAAGGTCCATACAGGGGCTGATTTAGTATTGAGAGCACATAGTGGGGGGAATTCAATTACTACAACAGATTCACCCGGCCAAATCCGCCTAATACCCGCCGCACTTTACAGCGATGGGATCTCGCTGAAAAGTGTTCGCTACCCCATAGGGTAGTAAGAACTTCTAGGCAAAAGGGGGCGAACGTCCGGGCGAAGGGAGCAAAACGAGCTGCTGTTGCCATCATGTAAACACTGTGGCAATGGGAATTCGCCCATAATTGAATTCCGCCTTAGTTATTGGGGGGGAAATGCACCAGGGAAAACCAAATGCACACATTTATTTAGAGTGCAAGCAGTATTTGGTCTATATACAAAGAAAAAAAAATGTATGTTATATTCGCACCCATCACAGTGCAACACAGATTGTGCGGCTACAAAGTCTGCACACAGCCACAGTTTGCACATCACTCTATAGTAGCCCCACAATTGCGCTTTGTAACTGAGGGGCAGATTTATTAATACTGGAGAAGTGATAAAGTGGAAGGTGATAACGCACCAGCCACTCAGCTTCTAACTGTCATTTTTCAAACCCAGCCTGTAACGTGGACGTTAGGAGCTGATTGGCTGGAACTTTATCACCTTCCACTTTATCACTTCACCAGGCTTTAATAACTCTGCCCCTGAGGGTGACATCGGGAAGCATTGGCAGTGGATAATTCCTCACCATCTATGTTTGTTACCGTGGAAACGTGCAGAAATCGTATCTTCTGTCTAACAGGCTAACCCTGGGTCGCGTGGAAGAGTTACAGCTGCAAATTGCAGATCTGCAGAAGACCTTACAGAACCAGGGAACAGAAGCAGAAGGCACAGGAGTGAGTATCGCTTTAAGTCAGAAGTATCTATCAGATCCTCTTTCCTATGGGTAATATGCCAAAGTAATGATACCAGCAATAACGGCATGTAAAGTAAAATATGTTTGTAGTTTTCACTAGTGGTTCAAAGTCACCAACACGACTTCAGTGGTTACCGGCCTTAGGGACTTATCATAGGCACTGTGACTCTGCTTCTTTCTTCTCCCCTGTATGTGTCTCTAGACTAACTCAGTTTATTTTTGTTCTAGTCCAACACACTGAAAATGAAAATAGAAGCACAGATGTAAGTATGGCGTTGTACTTCCACAGCCCTGGGGTCAGGAGCCCCGTCTTTGTCACTTGGAATAAATGGTGATGTTTAAATTCTTTACAGGGAAAAGTTGAAAGAGGTTAATGATGCTTTGGAGACCAAGAAGGAATTACTGGATGATCTCAAGCCGGATGCAGATCAGAGTGGTGAGTCCTGGTGATCATTACCCCGGGGGGTGGGTATAGAGGACAGCTTCCTGGCACTAGCACTGTTATTATTATTATCCTTTATTTATATGGCGTCACAAGGGATCTGCAGCGCCCATTACACAGTACATAATCAAATGAGCAAACAAGAAAACAGCACTTACAGTTCAAGACAATATAGGGCAGGTATAGAAAACCCGGGGTTAGGTGCCATCAAAGGGAGTATGGAGTATAAGATAGTGTAAGTAAGAAAAGGAAAGGCACATGAGGGATGAGGGCCCTGCTCTTGCGAGCTTACAATCTAAAATGTGAAGGGCTGACAGACCGGAGTGACACAGAAGGGGTAGACAGTGAGCATAGACAAGAGGGTTAGGAGGAGAGTTAGCTGGGTTTGGTGAAGAAGTGGGTCTTGAGAGCCCGTTTGAAGTTTTGTAGAGAGGTGGAGAGTCTGAGGGAGAGAGGAAGGGAATTCCAGAGATAGGGAGCAGCACGTGCAAAATCTTGTAGGTAGGAGTGGGAGGAAGTAATCAGAAGACAGGAGAGTCGGCGTGCATTAGCAGAGCGAAGAGGACGGGTGGGAGAGTAAAGGGAGATAAGGTCAGAGATGTGAGAGGGAGAAAAGTGGGTGAGGGCTTTGTAAGTGAGTGTGAGAAGCTTGAATTGGATTCTGGAAGGGAAGGGGAGCCAGTGAAGGTCCTGCAAGAGAGGGGAGGTGGACGTAGTACGTTTGGTGAGGAAGATGAGATGGGCAGCAGCATTGAGGAGAGATTGGAGTGGGAGGCCAGATAGGAGGAGATTGCAGTAATCCAATCTGGAGATGACCAGTGAGTGGATGAGAGTCTTAGTAGCGTCCTGGGTGAGAAAGGGTCTGATCCTGAAGATGTTGTTTGTTTGTTTTTTAATAAATTCTTTATTTTCCAAAAAGGTTTTACTTAACAAAGTAGCCACAGAGCAGTCGCGTACAGATCATTAATGCAAACATACACTGCAAAGTAGGAGGCAAATATGAAAACACATGATGTAGTCCTCTGGAAATGGAGGCCATAAAAATTGAAGAACTCAATAATATACAAGAATCTGTTACACCCCAGAAAAAGAATAGAAATTTGAGATGTATCAGATTCCGTCATACTCAAAAATAAAGAAAAAAGCAAAGGTTATAAAGAAGAGATTAAGAGGAGAGGAATGGAAGAAAAGAACAAAGGACGAAGAGAAAGCAAGAAAGAAAGGGGGCCACTCAGCTGGAAGGAACCATCAATAAGGGCATCTAAGTCATCTGTAGGAAACTCCCATGTTACACATCCCTAAACAGAAAAGAGGAGGGAGGAAAGATAGACCCACAGATGAACTAGCAGGATGGCAAATCGTAAGATACGGGAACCAGAGCCAAAAAGGTTGGCGTTAGTTTAAAGTCCAGCCAGCTAAGCCACATAGTCGAATATATCCCTTGTTTTTCGGGTGTGGAAAAGTATATTTCGTCCATAGACCGATAAAAGTCCATACGTTGGTACCAGTCCCACACAGTGGGAGGAGACGTAGAGCGCCAACGAACCGGGACGACTGCTTTAGCGGCGTTATTCATGTGCCGTAATAAGGATTTCTTATATTTAGAGATAGGAACATCTGTATGGGAGAGTAACCAAAAATCAGGTCCCGAGGGGACAGGGAAACCCAACACCACAGCGGCTACCTTTTGAATTCACTCCCAAAATGGGACTATCAATAAACAGTCCCACCAAATGTGTATCAGTGAGCCCAATTCCGTGCCACATCTCCAACACATTGGTGACACCCCGGGACAGTATTTATGGATAACAGTTGGGCAACGGTACCATCTAGATAAAAGTTTAAATTGGGTCTCCACTACGTCCACATTGGTGGAGCAAGCGCTTGTTACTTGATACACCTTATCCCAATTCACTGTAATCCCTTTGGGTAGGAGATCCCTGTCCCACTGCACTTGATAAGTCGTATTAGAGGGCAGGACCGCCGAAAGAAGAATTTGATATATGGAGGAGATAGTATGAGTGGGGGAGTGCGGTTGTAAACACAATTTCTCAAACATAGTCAGCTCCTTGACCCACGTGTCCAGTCTCCCAAAAGAAGAAATGAAATGGCGGGCCTGTATAATGAACCAATAATCCGACTTATGAAGGCCTGATTCCGCTAGCAGTGTCTCAAAAGGACTTGATGCGATCTCCCTTTAAAAAATCATAAATCCTAGTGACCCCCACAAACTTCCAAGGAGCAGCGGCCCTGTCTACAGTTCCCAGTAGAAATTAGGGATTATGCACAATGGGAGTCAATTGGGATATCGGTGACGCAATATTTAACTTCACCCGCAGCCTCTTCCACAACAGTAGAGTAGGGCCTACAGTAGGGTGGTCACTACGTCCCAACTTAGACAATCACGGCACTAAATGCAAGTCGGTGGAGAAAGATTCAATTGAAACCCATTGCTTATCACCCGCATTTCTAGTCCAATCCGGGACCCTATTTAGCAAAGATGCCTAATAATAAGCTGAAAACATTGGTAATTGCCGACCCCCCTGTGTGTTGCGTCTAAAGAGAGTCTGATGCATAAAACCTAGGTTTCCTCCCTCCCCAAACATAATCTCGTAATATCTTGTTCAGTGCAGAAAGAAATCGTGGTGGGAGGAGTATAGGGATCGTTTGAAATAGATAAAGAAACCTAGGAAGCAAATTCATTTTTACTACATTTATCCGACCCAACCACGAGATCTTTTGTGGACAACACTGAGATAGATCATTCTTTATCTTCCTAAGCAAGGGGGCAAAGTTCAGATCAAACAATGTAGCAAGTTTATTAGGTATCTGAGTCCCTAAATATTGGAGATGGGAGGGGGCCAATTTAAAAGGGAATAATTTGGAGAGGGTTCCACCGTCTCATCCGAGGCGGTGACATTCAGGGCTACAGACTTAGAGTAGTTCATCTTAAAATTAGAGAGAGTATTAAAGCGATGAAATTCCCTCATCAAATTTGGTAGGGAGATTAACGGATTGGTAATCGTCACCAGAAGGTCATCCGTGAAAAGGCTTAACTTGTAAATCTGCGGCCCCTGAACTACTCCGGAAATATCCGAGTTGGCCCGAATCGCCCTCGCCAGTGCTACCATGCAAAAGACGAAAATCAGTGTCTCGTGCCATTCGAGATACGTATAACTCTGGAGAGGATGCCATTAACTCTTACTTGTGCTGATGGGGCTTTGTATAAAGCTAGTATCCTACTGAGGAAAGTTTCCCCCAGACCCAGTCTCCGCAGCACCCCCTCCATAAAGTCCCAATCAATTCTGTCAGACGCCTTTTCCGCGTCAGTTGACAAAAGAACTAAAGGAATATTATTGGTAGACACATAGGAGATCAAGTCAATAATCGTGATCGTATTGTCCCTAGCCTCACGCCCTGGAACAAACCCTACTTGGTCAGAGTGGATGAGATTAGTGAGAAGGGGTTTCAGACGACCAGCCATTAATTTGGCATAGAGCTTAATATCTACGTTCAATAAAGATATAGGTCTATAACTGGCCGCTGCACAAGGATCCTAACCCTCTTTGGGAATTACAGTAATATGCGCAGAAAGAGACTGATCGGAGAACTGCGTCTGGGGTACATGCCCCCAGAAGGAGGGGAACCAACTGTTCCTGAAAAGCTTTGCAATAAGTGATTGGGAATCCATCCGGTCCTGGACTTTTCCCACTAGGAGAAGTTTTAATGGCATCCTTCAGTTCCTCAGCCGTGAATGGGGAATCAAGAGCGTGTATCACCTCCTGCGGGAGTGAGGGGAAGTCAATATCGGCAAGAAATTGTCCGATATCAGCCTTATGGGACACAGCGATGGAGCCCATATGGGCACGGGTGAGATTATATAGTTCCGATTAATACTCATAGAAAACGGAGGCAATCTCCACATCCGTAGCACGAACTGTTCCGGAGGAATCCCTCATTTTTTTGGATGTATGTCAGAGTTCTCTGTGCTCGGAGGGCCCTTGCCAGCGTCTTTCCAGGCTTATTACCCCATCTAAAGTAGGTGTGTCTACATCTCCTATACGCCCTTTTCACCCCCTTATTAAGTAAAGAGTTCAGGGACAGTCTAGCAGTTTGCAATTGAGCAAAGATATCCGAGTCTCCAGATGTTTTATGGGCCAACTCCAAAGATTTAATTTTAGACAAAAGGGCCTCTCTACATTCTAATTTCTGTTTATTGAGATGCGTGCCCAGCTGAACCCAATGGCCGCGTATTACACATTTATGGGTTTCCCAGATCGTGATGGGAGAGACATCGGCCGTGACATTGGATGCAACATAGTCCTCAATAAAACTCAACAGGAGCCTCGGTGGATGTGTCTAAGCGCGGCTCAAGAGCCCAATTAAAGTCCCCACCCACAATCAGTATTCCTTCAATAAGAGATTCAATGTGTTCAAGGTATTTACGTAAGAAGCGGGTTTGACCAGTGTTAGGCACATACAGGTTGACAAGTGTATAGCGTGACGAAATGGTTACCTTCACCAGTAGGCCCCCGTCCATCACCAATCGGGACCACCTGTGTGTCTGAAAGCTGGAGAAATTTAGAAGAAAAGAATGGCCATCCCCCGGGTCTTAGTACCTGAAAAATTGTTAAGTACCCAGTAGGGTAATATCTAGAAGACAAACGAGGAGCACAGCCCTTTTTAAAGTGAGTCTCCTGTATAAAAGCTAGATCTATTTTATCCATGTGTAAAGTGTGTAACAGACGGGAGCGTTTCTCGGGCACATTAAGGCCCTTTACGTTATTCGATAGTAGTTTAAGCTTAGCCATTAGGAAACTTTTTAGGGACGAAACAGTCAAGGAGGGTATTCCTCCCAGGCCGAGTGGACAGAAGAGAAAAGAAGAGAAAGAGAAGGACAGAGGAAGTAGTAAAAAAACAATAGAAACCAGAAGAAATTTAAAAGTACAAAAAAAGTTCGCCAAGAAGGAGTCTTGGACAGAACATACCCTGTAGAAGATGCCATGGAAACCCCGACTGGGTCCATAGTCAACATATGCACAACAGGGAAAAGAACTGGGGAGTTCAGGGGGGAGAAAGTGAATAGCGACATCCTACCGTCCCCTACAAGAGGGGATCTCGATATAACATTGATAAGGTATATCAGATATTCCAAACATGAGTAACAGTATGTGAGAAGAATTTAAGAACTATCCAAAAACTATCCAAAAAATCAGACGATGATCCATGTCAACATAAAAAATTATAAAAAATTTGCAAAGGTAGCAGGGTGAGGAAGAGAACATTAAGGAGATTAGAGACAAAACTATCACCTGATTAAATGCACTGCAATGGTATATAATAAGCAAGACTCAAATACAAGCAAAAGGATCTATAGAATGCACATGGGTAATATCTACAGTGAACATAAGTATACGAACTGGTGAGCCTTCCAATATGAGGAAGGAACAAGTATACAGACCTACTAGGCAAAATAGGGTGATACCATCTCAGGGGACATCAGTGTTCTCCGTCACCTGAGAATTGTGCCTCCGCCTCCTGGAGGTACTAGCTGTTTGCCATCTCTCCCGCCTAGGTTGAGGCAGTGTCGATGAGAGAGGTAGGTCTAACCAATTTGGCAAGACAACTGAAGGGAGACCCAATGCCTCACAAAACGGCGGGACATCCGCAGGCATCTGAACTGTGTAATACCATTATGGAGAACGATAACACTTAGGGGGTATCCCCACCGGTATTTAAGATTTTTCTTGCGGAGCTCCTCAACAAGTGGGCGGAGTAGTCGACGTTGATGCAAGGTATACCAAGAGAGGTCCTGAAATATTTGGATAGAGTTCCCATTAAAGTCAATTTCCGTGACTCGGCGTGCATGATGAATGACTTGCTCTTTGACGGTGAAGAAATGTAAGCGACAGATAATATCCCTAAGACGTTCTGAGGATAAACCCTTGGGACGTAGGGCCCTGTGAGCACGGTCAAACTTGATCCCTGGAGATGTTTTTGAGATGGAAACGGCAGGTTTGTGAGAGGCGCTGAATGTGTGGTTTGAAGGGAGAGGGAGGAGTCAAGGATTACTCCAAGACATCGCACTTGGGGGCTAGAGGAGACAGGGGCAGATTTATTAAGCTCGGTGAAGTGATAAAGTGGAAGGTGATAAAGCACCAGCCAGTCACCTCCTAACTCATTTTTCAAACACAGCCCGTGACATGACAGTTAGGATCTGATTGGCTGGTACTTTATCGCCGTGCAATTTATCACTTCACCAGGCTTAATAAATCTGCCCCACAGTTTCGGTGGAGTGCAGAGGACGGAAACGAGACTGGAAAGGGTTAAGCAGTGAGTGGGAAGAAAGAAAGACAGTGAGGCAGTTGTAGACAATACAATCAAGGAGTTTGGAGGCAAAAGGGAGGAGAGAGATGGGTCGGTAGTTGGAGAGATTGGTTGGATCAAGGGTAGGCTTATTATGAATAGGGGAGACAAGTGCATGCTTGAAGGCAGAAGGGACAGTGCCTGATGAGAGTGAGAGATTAAGTAGATGGGCAAGATGGGAACAGGCAGAAGAATAGAGGAAGCGGAGAAGACGGAAGAGAATAGGGTCAAGTGGGGAGGTGGAGGGGGACCGTGACTTCCTCTCCAGATACAGGGAAGAAAGATGTCATAGTTGGTAGGAGGGAAGGAAAGGGGGGGGGGGGGGGTCAGGAAATGTAGGAGGGGGGGTTGCTCAGGTTCTGGTGGGATGTTATGTCCTGACGAATGGAGTCAATTTTGGATGTTAAGTAGATGGCAAAGTCAAGAGCAGAAAGTGAAGAGGGGAGTTGAGGCGGGGGTGGGCAGAGGAGCGAGTTGACAATGGCAAAGAGGCGCCTGGGGTTTGAGGATTGTGAGGAGATGAGGTTTTTGAAGTAAGATTGTTAGAGAGGGTATGGGCAGCAAAGTAGGATGAGAGCATAAATTTGTAGTGGAGGAAGTTGGCCTTTGAGTGTGATTTCCTCCACTGTTGCTCAGCAGTACGTGAGCATTTTTGCAGATATCTGGTGCATTTGGTGTGCCAGGGTTGAGGTGTCGATCTGCGATGTGAATACTGTTTGGTGGAGCAACTGAGTCAAGAGCAGAAGTAAGGGATGCATCGTATAGGGAAGTAGCTTGTTCAGGGAAGGAAAGAGAGAGATTAGGAGAGAGGAGTGAGTCAAACAGGGAGACTAGGGAAGTGCCTCAATGTTACGCTTAGTGATGGTAGTCTTAGGAGGTAGAGATGGGGAAGCAGAGAGAGATAGGTTAAAAGTGAGCAGGTGATGGTCAGAGAGAGGGAACAGGGAATTGGAGAAATCAGAAATATCACAGCGGTGAGTGAAGACCAGATCCAGTGAGCTCCCACTCACATGGGAGGGTGAGGAGGTCCACTGGGAGAGACCAAGAGAAGAGGTGAGGTTAAGGAGTTTAGAGGCCGGGGTTTGTGTGGGGTTATCGATAGGGATGTTGAAATCACCTAGGATAATGGAGGGAATGTCAGAAGAGAGGAAGGCTGCCGCATTGGGGGGAGTGTGTATGATGGACTCGTAGCACGCACCTGTGAGCCGTGGTTGCCCCCCTATTGATGGGTGCGCACGCGTGCTGTGAAGCAGCCCCAGTCCGTCTCTGGTTAGCGCTAGAACATTACAGTGATGATAGATGTTAGTGGTGCTGCGCATTTGTAGTTGGGGAATATATTCCATGGTATATGTGAGCTACAATGTGACAGCATGTGGTATACGTCAGTTGTTAGTAGTGATGAGAATTGTAGTAATTGTGGGGGTCATTCCGAGTTGTTCGCTCGGTAAAAATCTTCGCATCGCAGCGATTTTCCGCTTAATGCGCATGCGCAATGTCCGCACTGCAACTGCGCCAAGTAAATTTGCTATGCAGTTAGGAATTTTACTCACGGCTTTTTCATCGTTCTGGCGATCGTAATGTGATTGACAGGAAATGGGTGTTATTGGGCGGAAACAGGCCGTTTTATGGGCGTGTGGGAAAAAACGCTACCGTTTCCGGAAAAAACGCAGGAGTGGGCGGAGAAACGGGGGAGTGTCTGGGCGAACGCTGGGTGTGTTTGTGATGACAAACCAGGAACGACAAGCACTGAAATGATCGCAGATGCCGAGTAAGTCTGAAGCTACTCAGAAACTGCTACGAGGTGTGTAATCGCAATATTGCGAATACATCGTTCGCAATTTTAAGATGCTAAGATTCACTCCCAGTAGGAGGCGGCTTAGCATGAGCAAATCTGCTAAAATCCGCTTGCGAGCTAACAACTCGGAATGACCCCCTGTGTATTGGGAATTGTAACGTAATCTAGGACACATTTACACACATGACACACATACTGTACACAATTAAGGTACAACAGATAAGGAAGAATTCTGTCTGTTTTCTCCCTATAAAGCTCAGCGAATTGAGGAGCTGGAGGCCGCACTGCACAAGAAGGACGAGGACATGAAAGCAATGGAGGATCGATATAAGATTTATCTGGAAAAAGCAAGAAATGTGAGTTTAAAATGTTCTTAATGAGCTTACACAGTGGATGCTGCGATCCAGTGTGCTGAATTAATACTTCTGTGATGTCACTGGTTCCTAGCGAGTGGATAGCCTGCACTCTCAGTGATGTCACTGGTTCCTAGTGAATGGATAGGCTGCATTCTCAGTGATGTCACAGGCTCCTAGTGAATGGATAGGCTGCACTCTCAGTGATGTCACTGGCTCCTAGTGACTGGATAGGCTGCATTCTCAGTGATGTCACTGGTTCCTAGTGAATGGATAGCCTGCACTCTCAGTGATGTCACTGGCTCCTAGTGACTGGATAGGCTGCATTCTCAGTGATGTCACTGGTTCCTAGTGAATGGATAGCCTGCACTCTCAGTGATGTCAATGGCTCCTAGTGACTGGATAGGCTGCATTCTCAGTAATGTCACTGGCTCCTAGTGAGTGGATAGGCTGCACTCTCAGTGATGTCACTGGTTCCTAGTGAATGGATAGGCTGTACTCTCAGTGATGTCACTGGTTCCTAGTGAATGGATAAGCTGCATTCTCAGTGATGTCACTGGTGCCTAGTGAGTGGATAGGCTGCATTCTTAGTGATGTCACTGGCGCCTTGTTAGTAGATAGGCTACACTCTCAGTGATGTCATTGGCTCCCAGTAAATGGATTAGCTGCACTCTCAGTGATGTCACTGGCTCCTAGCGAATGGACAGGCTGCACTCAGTGACGTCACTGGCTCCTAGTGAATGTGTAGGCTGCATTCTTAGGATGTCACTGTCGCACAGTTAGTAGATAGGCTGCACTCTACGTGATGTCATTGGCTCCCAGTGAATGGATTAGCTGCATTATCAGTGATGTCACTGGTGCCTAGTGAATGGATAGGCTGCTTTCTCAGTGATGTCACTGGCTTCTAGTGAATGGATAGGCTGCATTCTCAGGGATGTCACTGGCGCCTAGTTAGTAGATAGGCTGCACTCTCAGTGATGTCATTGGCTCCCAGTGAATGGATTAGCTGCATTCTCAGTGATGTCACTGGTTCCTAGTAAATGGATAGGCTGCATTATCAGTGATGTCACTGGTGCCTAGTGAATGGATAGGCTGCATTCTCAGTGATGTCACAGGCTCCTAGTGAATGGATAGGCTGCATTCTCAGTGATGTGACTGGCTCCTAGCCAATGGATAGGCTGCATTCTCTTGGGCTTTGGTCCAGCCCCTACTAGATTGCTGATTCATTACAAAAATCCTGAAACACTACAGAAGATAATGCACTGTTTGATGTTTTATGTTTTGTTGTTACATTTCTCCACATAAAACTGAATGCTGTAACAATAAATGGGATACATTGCTGATGTTTCTTACCTCCCTCATCAACATGTGTGAATCATAGAAGCCACAATTCTTTCTGTGGTAAAATACTAACTGTGACCTGTGCACATTTCTAGTCAATAGCTTATTTCCACCCATGCAGTCTAACCTTTCAGAGCGCAGGAAGGCCTCTTTCTCATGCATTCTTCTGCAGGACAGTAAAATGCGTTGGTCACCACACAGCACATCATTTCAAGGCGAGTGTGCAATATTTCTAGTTCTCCAACACACACGTGTGACTGAGCCCAGAGAAGAATTCCACCCTGGGCCGGATTCAGTCAGCAGAAGGCCGATTCTGCTGTGAGCCTATGGGAGCCTACCGTAACTGGCTGGAAAGTTATATAGAATCCGGCTGGAAGAACGTGGTCAGGACATTCTCGTGGGGTGTAACATTTATTCCTCTTATTAACATAAAAGGCGGGATGTACTAAAGGGAAACTGCGGTAAAACCCCCGACCGCAGGGTTTTCACCGCGTATGGGCTTCTTACCGCCAGCCGCCGCAACCCCCCGCGCCGCTCCTGCCGACCCACCCCCCGGTATACCTGTGTGCAGGCAGCCCTGGTCTCGGAACCCAAACTCCTCCTCCCTCAGCAACACATGCGGAGGTCCTTCCGGCTGCAGGGAGGAGGAGCCCAGGACTGACTGCTGAAGTGCCTGCTTGCCGGTCTGGGAGGGGAGACCCCAGGGAGGTGATGGAGACCCCCCGCACACCTTCTGACAGGTATCGCGAGGGGCCTCTGTCACCGCATCGCTGTGTTAATCGCATATGTTAGTACATATGCAGTTAGCACCGCTGCGGTAGGCGGCGATGTATTTTAATACATCCCGCCTAAAGTGTCTCCTACAAATAATAGGCTCTCTATGAATAATAGGAGGATCTGTCCCTAGAAATATTTTTAGTATTGAAGTTTAAAGAATATCCAACAGTTATTTCCTCTGTGATTAAGGGGTCTATTTATTAAGCCTTGGATGGAGATAAAGTGGAAGGAGATAAAGTACCAGCCAATCAGCTCCTAATTGTCATTTTTCAAACACAGCCTGTGGCATGGCAGTTAGGAGCTGATTGGCTGGTACTTTATCTCCATCCAAGGCTTAGTAAATAGACACCTAAGTAGTGAGCATCACCGGTACTCAGGAGAGACAAAGGGAAAAATGTTTCAAACCTTCAGAGAAGTTGCCTGTAAAATCCAATCAGCTTCTAGTTATCAATTATCAAGGACATTCTATACAATTAATGCTAGAGGCTGGTTGGTTACTCGGGCAACTTCTCCACTTTTCCTCTGTAGAAAGTTTGAGACATCTCCCCCTAAATGACAAATAATAAATCTCGTTGATGACGTGTTACTCCACTATTTTGATATTTTTAAAAATAACTTCATTTAGTCCCACAAAGAGCTTAGGGAGTCACCGATCTATTTAAGAACATTGAAAACCTTATATTTAATGAAAGAACAAACTGGACAGATGCGATTACTAAAGCTGATATTACTGATGGAGTAACTTGTTACAGATGGAGCAGGGTTTATTTCTGTGTATGGCACAAGAACCAAAGCAGCGTGATTCCACTGCTCTGGTGTAACACTGGGCTCCTATGCCGGAGTAGTGCCCTGTATGTGATGCTTTATTAGTTCATCTTAACTTTCATTCACCAAGCAGTGCACGAAGGGCCTAATTCAGACCTGATCGCAGCAGCAAAATTGTTCTCTAATGGACAAAACCAAGCTGCACTGCAGGGAGGGGAGGGGGGGGGGGGGCAGATGTAACATGTGCAGAGAGAGTTAGATTTGGGTGCACGGTATATCTGCCCCCCCCCCCCCCCCCCCCCCCCCCCCCACAAGGCTAATGGTTTTGCCCATTAGAGAACAATTTTGCTGCTGCAATCAGGTCTGAATTAGGCCCTGAAGCCAGCCCCATCTGTGCAGCACAGTCCTGTGTATGGTTCCTGACTGTATAATACACACTAAGTAAACCCTGTGCTCGTTATATAACTGCATGAGATCAGCTTACTGGAAATGGTGATACGTTGTGTTATAATGCAGTGCTGTTATTCTTTTTAGGTAATAAAGACTTTAGATCCTAAATTAAACCCAGCCTCAGCGGAGATTATGTTACTGAGGAAGCAGATGACAGAGAAAGACCGCAGGATCGAAATCTTGGAGGTAGTGATCTGACGCTATCCACGTAGCCACAAGTGCTATATTCTACTCTTAGTTCTCTTACATTTGCATCTTAATTATTTATCATAGAGCAGAGGCTGCAGCAGCGCTTGTGGAACTGCAAGTCCCATCTTACCGCTATTGCCTGGGCTTGTTTTTACTTTGCCTTATACACTAATACTAGTATTACAGAGCCGCCATTTGCCTGGTCACTAGCTGGCCTCCCCACTTTCCCATCTCCATCCCCTTTACCTCTTTATTTCTATCGTCCTCCATCTTTCTGCCCATTGTCTCTATATTCTCCTCTCCCCACTCCCTTCGTCTCTTTCCTCTTCCTGTCTCTGTCTTGCTCTCTCTCCCTCTTTTCCCCTATTTTCTCACCCTCCTTTTGTCTTCTTTCCACTCTCTCTTTCCCTTTTTCCTTTGTCCCCCCTATTTTCTATCCTATAACTACAGCAGGGGTTTCAACTTCGGTGCTCAGGGCACACTAACAGTCCAGGTTTTAAGGATAGCTTTATTTCAACTCAGGTGATTTAGGGCTTTTTTTTAGGTTTGTTAGCAAACCAAAAAAGTTAGAAATTGGGCAAAACCATGGTGCACTGCAGGTGGGGCAGATGTAACATGTGCAGAGAGAGTTAGAGTTGGGTGGGGTGTGTACAAACTAAAATCTAAATTGCAGTGTAGAAATTAGGCAGCCAGTATTTACCCTGCACAGAAACCATATAACCCACCTAAATCTAACTCTCTCTGCACATGTTACATCTCCCCACCTGCATTGCAACATGGTTTTGCCCAATTGCTAACTTTTTTGGTTTGCTAACAAACCTGAATAACCCTCTTAATTAACACCTCAGTTATTTTGATTTAACCATCTGTGCTGGAGCATGGATATCCAGAAACCATGGACCGCTAGTGTGCCTTAAGGAAAACACTGATCTGCCGTATCTGTTCCATATGTATGTATACTGTAAAGTTGGAAAATGTCCACAGATGTTACCTAAATGCCTTCATATTTACACAAATGATTTATTTCCAATTTCAGAGGGACTGTGCGCAGGCAAAGCTACGTGAATACGAGGAGCAGCTCATAGTGACGGCATGGTATAACAAGGTACGTTTACCGATAGGTGGCGTTCATCTGCACCTGACAGTACTGTGGCTCCTTCCTCAGAATGTTGCAGTCATAGCAATAATTTAGTAGAAAACCTTTATTTAGGGGAAGGGATGGTCCTAAAGGGGGGATCCGGTCTTTAGGTCATCAATGTCTAGGTCGGTTCCGGTATGTATGGTCGACAGTCATTAGGTCGACCACTGTTGGTCGACATGGACAAATGGTCGACACATGGAAATGGTCGACACATGAAAGGTCTATGCATGAAATGGTCGACATAAGGTTTTTTTAACTTTATTTACGTAAAGTGACTGGGAACCCCAATTAGTGCACCGCGTCCCCTCGCATGGCCCGCTTCGCTCGCCATGCTTCGGGCAAGGTGCCTCGCTGCGCTCGGCACAGATTACCGTTCCCAATCGTAGTCCACGTGGATCACAAAGTATGGAAAAGTTCCCCAAAAGGGAAAAAAATTAGGAAAATGCATGTCGACCTTTTCATGTGTCGACATTTCATGTGTCGACCATTTTCATGTGTCGACCATGTGTCCATGTCGACCAATAGTGGTCGACCATCCAAAGGGATACCGTCTAGGTCGACCACTATTGGTTGACAGTAAGTAGGTCAACATGGTTTCTAGGTCGACATAACAAAAGGTTGACATGAGTTTAAAAAAACAAAAATATTTTTTTAACTTTTTCATACTTTACGATCCACGTGGACTAGAATTGGGAACGGTAACACTGCCCGAAGCATGCGAGGGGACACGGCACACTAATTGGGGTTCCCCGTCATTGTACGGAGAAGACGACACCAAAAAAAAAATAAGAATTTACTTACCGATAATTCTATTTCTCGGAGTCCGTAGTGGATGCTGGGGTTCCTGAAAGGACCATGGGGAATAGCGGCTCCGCAGGAGACAGGGCACAAAAAGTAAAGCTTTAGGATCAGGTGGTGTGCACTGGCTCCTCCCCCTATGACCCTCCTCCAAGCCTCAGTTAGGATACTGTGCCCGGACGAGCGTACACAATAAGGAAGGATTTTGAATCCCGGGTAAGACTCATACCAGCCACACCAATCACACTGTACAACCTGTGATCTGAACCCAGTTAACAGTATGATAACAGCGGAGCCTCTGAAAAGATGGCTCACAACAATAATAACCCGATTTTTGTAACTATGTACAAGTATTGCAGATAATCCGCACTTGGGATGGGCGCCCAGCATCCACTACGGACTCCGAGAAATAGAATTATCGGTAAGTAAATTCTTATTTTCTCTATCGTCCTAGTGGATGCTGGGGTTCCTGAAAGGACCATGGGGATTATACCAAAGCTCCCAAACGGGCGGGAGAGTGCGGATGACTCTGCAGCACCGAATGAGAGAACTCCAGGTCCTCCTTAGCCAGGGTATCAAATTTGTAGGATTTTACAAACGTGTTTGCCCCTGACTAAATAGCCGCTCTGCAAAGTTGTAAAGCCGAGACCCCTCGGGCAGCCGCCCAAGATGAGCCCACCTTCCTTGTGGAATGGGCATTTACATATTTTGGCTGTGGCAGGCCTGCCACAAAATGTGCAAGCTGAATTGTATTACACATCCAACTAGCAATAGTCTGCTTAGAAGCAAGAGCACCCAGTTTGTTGGGTGCATACAGGATAACAGCAAGTCAGTTTTCCTGACTCCAGCCGTCCTGGAACCTATATTTTCAGGGCCCTGACAACATCTAGCAACTTGGAGTCCTCCAAGTCCCTAGTAGGTGCAAGGCACCACAATAAGCTGGTTCAGGTGAAACACTGACACCACCTTAGGGAGAGAACTGGGGACGAGTCCGCAGCTCTGCCCTGTCCAAATGGACAAACAGATATGGGCTTTTTTGAGAAAAAAACCACCAATTTGACACTCGCCTGGTCCAGGCCAGGTCCAAGAGCATGATCACTTTTCATGTGAGATGCTTCAAATCCACAGATTTGACTGGTTTTAAACCAATGTGATTTGAGGAATCCCAGAACTACGTTGAGATCCCACAGTGCCACTGGAGGCACAAAAGGGGGTTGTATATGCAATACTCCCTTGACAAACTTCTGGACTTCAGGAACTGAAGCCAATTCTTTCTGGAAGAAAAATCGACAGGGCCGAAATTTGAACCTTAATGGACCCCAATTTGAGGCCCATAGACACTCCTGTTTGCAGGAAATGCAGGAATCGACCGAGTTGAAATTTCTTCGTGGGGCCTTTCTGGCCTCGCACCACGCAACATATTTTTTTCACATGTGGTGATAATGTTGTGCGGTCACTTCCTTTCTGGCTTTGACCAGGGTAGGAATGACCTCTTCCGGAATGCCTTTTTCCCTTAGGATCCGGCGTTCCACCGCCATGCCGTCAAACGCAGCTGCGGTAAGTCTTGGAACAGACATGGTACTTGCTGAAACAAGTCCCTTCTTAGCGGCAGAGGCCATAAGTCCTCTGTGAGCATCTCTTGAAGTTCCGGGTACCAAGTCCTTCTTGGCCAATCCGGAGCCATGAGTATAGTTCTTACTCCTCTACGTCTTATAATTCTCAGTACCTTAGGTATGATAAGCAGAGGATGGAACACATACACCGACTGGTACACCCACGGTGTTACCAGAACGTCCACAGCTATTGCCTGAGGGTCTCTTAACCTGGCGCAATACCTGTCCCGTTTTTTGTTCAGACGGGACGCCATCATGTCCACCTTTGGTATTTCCCAACGGTTTACAATCATGTGGAAAACTTCCCGATGAAGTTTCCACTCTGCCGGGTGGAGGTCGTGCCTGCTGAGGAAGTCTGCTTCCCAGTTTCCATTCCCGGAATGAAACACTGCTGACAGTGCTATCACATGATTTTCCGCCCAGCGAAAAGTCCTTGCAGTTTTTGCCATTGCCCTCCTGCTTCTTGTGCCGCCCTGTCTATTTACGTGGGCGACTGCCGTGATGTTTTTCCCACTGGATCAATACCGGCTGACCTTGAAGCAGAGGTCTTGCTAAGCTTAGAGCATTATAAATTTAGCCTTAGCTCCAGTATATTTATGTGGAGAAAAGTCTCCAGACTTGATCACACTCCCTGGAAATGTTTTTTTTTTTTTTTTTTTTTTTTTTTTTTTTTTGTGTGACTGCTCCCCAGCCCCTCGGGCTGGCCTCCGTGGTCACCAGCATCCAATCCTGAATGCCGAATCTGCGGCCCTCTAGAAGATGAGCACTCTGTAACCACCACAGGAGAGACACCCTTGTCCTTGGATATAGGGTTATCCGCTGATGCATCTGAAGATGCGATCCGGACCATTTGTCCAGCAGATCCCACTGAAAAGTTCTTGCGTGAAATCTGCCGAATGGAATTGCTTCGTAGGAAGTCACCATTTTTACCAGGACCCTTGTGCAATGATGCACTGATTTTAGGAGGTTCCTGACTAGCTCGGATAACTCCCTGGCTTTCTCTTCCGGGAGAAAAACGTTTTTCTGGACTGTGTCCAGAATCATCCCTAAGCACAGGAGACTTGTCGTCGGGATCAGCTGCGATTTTGGAATATTTAGAATCCACTCGTGCTGTTGTAGCAGTATCCGAGATAGTGCTACTCCGACCTCCAACTGTTCCCTGGACTTTGCCCTTATCAGGAGATCGTCCAAGTAAGGGATAATTAAGACGCCTTTTCTTCGAAGAAGAATCATCATTTCGGCCATTACCTTGGTAAAGACCCGGGGTGCCGTGGACAATCCAAACGGCAGCGTCTGAAACTGATAGTGACAGTTCTGTACCACGAACCTGAGGTACCCTTAGTGAGAAGGGCAAATTTGGGACATGGAGGTAAGCATCCCTGATGTCTCGGGACACCATATAGTCCCCTTCTTCCTGGTTCGTTATCACTGCTCTGAGTGACTCCATCTTGATTTGAACCTTTGTAAGTGTTCAAATTTTTTTAGATTTAGAATAGGTCTCACCTAGCCTTCTGGCTTCAGTACCACAATATAGTGTGGAATAATACCCCTTTTCTTGTTGTAGGAGGGGTAATTTAATTATCACCTGCTGGGAATACAGCTTGTGAATTGTTTCCCATACTGCCTCCTTGTCGGAGGGAGACCTTGGTAAAGCAGATTTCAGGAGCCTGCGAAGGGGAAACGTCTCGACATTCCAATCTGTACCCCTGGGATACTACTTGTAGGATCCAGGGGTCCTGTACGGTCTCAGCGTCATGCTGAGAGCTTGTCAGAAGCGGTGGAATGCTTCTGTTCCTGGGAATGGGCTGCCTGCTGCAGTCTTCTTCCCTTTCCTCTATCCCTGGGCAGATATGACTCTTATAGGGACGAAAGGACTGAGGCTGAAAAGACGGTGTCTTTTTCTGCAGAGATGTGACTTAGGGTAAAAACGGTGGATTTTCCAGCAGTTGCCGTGGCCACCAGGTCCGATGGACCGACCCCAAATAACTCCTCTTCCTTTATACGTCAATACACCTTTGTGCCGTTTGGAATCTTAAATGCTCTATAGTCAATAAAATACTGTCCCTGTCAAGGGTATCAATATTTTTAGTCAGGGAATCCGACCAAGCCACCCCAGCTCTGCACATCCAGGCTGAGGCGATCGCTGGTCGCAGTATAACACCAGTATGTGTGTATATACTTTTTATGATATTTTCCAGCCTCCTGTCAGCTGGCTCCTTGAGGACGGCCCTATCTATAGACGGTACCGCCACTTGTTTTGATAAGCGTGTGAGCGCCATATCCACCCTAAGGGGTGTTTCCCAACGCGCCCTAACTTCTGGCGGGAAAGGGTATACCGCCAATAATTTTCTATCGGGGGGAACCCACGCATCATCACACACTTCATTTAATTTATCTGATTCAGGAAAAACTACGGTAGTTTTTTCACATCCCACATAATACCCTCCTTTGTGGTACTTGTAGTATCAGAAATATGTAACACCTCCTTCATTGCCCTTAACGTGTGGCCCTAATAAGGAATACGTTTGTTTATTCACCGTCGACACTGGATTCAGTGTCCGTGTCTGTGTCTGTGTCGACCGACTAAAGTAAACGGGCGTTTTTAAAACCCCTGACGGTGTTTTTGAGACGTCTGGACCGGTACTAATTGTTTGTCGGCCGTCTCATGTCGTCAACCGACCTTGCAGCGTGTTGACATTATCACGTAATTCCCTAAATAAGCCATCCATTCCGGTGTCGACTCCCTAGAGAGTGACATCACCATTACAGGCAATTGCTCCGCCTCCTCACCAACATCGTCCTCATACATGTCGACACACACGTACCGACACACAGCACACACACAGGGAATGCTCTGATAGAGGACAGGACCCACTAGCCCTTTGGAGAGACAGAGGGAGAGTTTGCCAGCACACACCAAAAACGCTATAATTATATAGGGACAACCTTATATAAGTGTTTTCCCTTATAGCATCTTTTTTATATATTTCTAACGCCAAATTAGTGCCCCCCCTCTCTGTTTTAACCCTGTTTCTGTAGTGCAGTGCAGGGGAGAGCCTGGGAGCCTTCCCTCCAGCCTTTCTGTGAGGGAAAATGGCGCTGTGTGCTGAGGAGATAGGCCCCGCCCTTTTTTCGGCGGCCTCGTCTCCCGCTCTTTAACGGATTCTGGCAGGGGTTAAATATCTCCATATAGCCCCCGGAGGCTATATGTGAGGTATTTTTTGCCAAAAATAGGTTTACATTTGCCTCCCAGGGCGCCCCCCTCCCAGCGCCCTGCACCCTCAGTGACTGCCGTGTGAAGTGTGCTGAGAGGAAATGGCGCACAGCTGCAGTGCTGTGCGCTACCTTAAGAAGACTGAGGAGTCTTCTGCCGCCGATTCTGGACCTCTTCTCGTTTCAGCATCTGCAAGGGGGCCGGCGGCGAGGCTCCGGTGACCATCCAGGCTGTACCTGTGATCGTCCCTCTGGAGCTAATGTCCAGTAGCCAAAGAAGCCAATCCATCCTGCACGCAGGTGAGTTCACTTCTTCTCCCCTAAGTCCCTCGTTGCAGTGATCCTGTTGCCAGCAGGACTCACTGTAAAATAAAAAACCTAAGCTAAACTTTTCTAAGCAGCTCTTTAGGAGAGCCACCTAGATTGCACCCTTCTCGGCCGGGCACAAAAATCTAACTGAGGCTTGGAGGAGGGTCATAGGGGGAGGAGCCAGTGCACACCACCTGATCCTAAAGCTTTACTTTTTGTGCCCTGTCTCCTGCGGAGCCGCTATTCCCCATGGTCCTTTCAGGAACCCCAGCATCCACTAGGACGATAGAGAAAGTTAAATAACTCATGTCGACCTTTTGTCATGTCGACCTAGAGTCCCTGTCGACCTAGAAACCATGTCGACCTACTTACTGTCGACCAATAGTGGCCGACCTAGACACTGTCGACCTAAGTCTAGTCTATCTAACTTACCACACCCCCTACAGGATTAGATTGTATTTCGATGTGATGTCATAGTCAGATGATGTAGTGACCCCGTTCAGGTCCCTGTGCCTGCCTAGTTGCAGCTGACTTTAAAAACTTTGCACTGAGACGACTTTGTTTTGGCAGAGCATCGAGCACCAGAAACTGGCCATGGAGTCTCGCTTGGCTGGACGGGGAGGAAGAGATTCTGGGGCAGGTTCCTCGGGAAGATCCTTCCTGGCTCAGCAGCGCCATGTCACTAACAGCAGGAGGAGCGCAGCCGTCACCGTGCATTCCGCCTCTCCTAATTAAGGTGCAGAAGACACGACGTACACACTGAAGTGCACTTACAAGTATTTTATCTGGAAAAAACCCTGGTAGTTTTTTGAAAGAGAAGGCGATGCAGGTCATCGGCTCGCGTCTCCCCCTTATGGACGTTTTCTCATGAAATTCATTTGACATACGCAACCCGCCGACTAATTCTAAGTCCATGGGGTTTTTTTTTTGTTTTTCATGGGATTTCTTAAAAACAGAATATATATATTTATGTCATAATATGTATTGTATATAAGGATACTGAGAGAATATATTTGGACTCTGTACGTCTGTTGTTTTGTAAGATATTTAAAGCGTGCCTGTCGCCTATATACAGTTCCACTTCTCTACAGCTGGTGACATCACTGGGGTTCGGTGATGTCATGGGTTCCTGGTCACTGGATAGGACACATTGGTTCGGCCCATAGAACTGCTTCCATTACCTCATAGAGGTGACAGACACTTTAATTCTAACTTGGAGAGGGATAACAGTTTTAACAAATATCATTTTTACCATTTTAATTCATAAAGTCAGCACAATGTATATAGGTATTTCTCACGGGAATACCAGAGACTGTTGTCCGGATATATTTTGCGTTACCGGAGAACAGTTCTTTGAATCCACATACGAGTATCTCTAGAATTGTATTTTTTGGATACCTGCTGTAAAATGAAATCTAATTTTAAATGCTGTCATTTATTTAGGAAAAAAAAGAAAATGCTGATATTTAATTTTTTACAATGAACGCCCTCTTCTGCAGCTGTAGTCGTAAGGGGGTCCACACTCCTAATAAAATTGCGCTGGTCGGTAATACTCTGTCAGCAGCCGTGTCCGTTCTCCGACACTGACTGTGTTGTACCCAGCCTGTTACGCTTTCTTTGTGCCCTGGCAGATTATACCATAAAACCCCATGATCTGTAAAGAACCTGCGCAGGTAAATCTTCAGTACATACAGGTGTATTGTGCCGGAGAGGATGCACAGGCTGTACACAAGCCATGGCTAGTAATAATTCCATTCAAATATGGCAAAGCAAAATCCACGCAGCGGAAGCTCCTTGCTAGACTTTCAGTGGCCATGCAACATAAAGCTACAAAATGTATTAGTCGCAGCCACAAAGGATCTGTCAGCTGTGTGTGTATAAAGATTAGGGTCATGTTACTTCTCTAACCACAGATTGCCAGGAAATAACCAGTGGCAGTAAAGTCATTGATTAGACTATATCAGAAATATTTTAAGATCCTTGATCGTCTTGGACTGGATAATGAGATCTGCTTGGGAATATGCCTTACATCCTATGGGGGTAATTCCAAGTTAATCGCAGCAGGACATTTTTTAGCAGTTGGGCAAAACCATGTGCACTGCAGGGAAGGCAGATATAACATGTGCAGAGAGAGTTAGATTTGGGTGGGTTTTTAGATTTGGGTGGGTTTTTTTTGTTTCTGTGCAGGGTAAATACTGGCTGCTTTATTTTTACACTGCAATTTAGATTGCAGATTGAACTCACCACACCCAAATCTAACTCTCTCTGCACATGTTATATCTGCCTCCCCTGCAGTGCACATGGTTTTGGCCAACTGCTAAAAAATTTCCTGCTGCGATCAACTTGGAATTACCCCCAATATACATAGGATTACCATACTATGGGGCAGATGTATTAACCTAGAGAAGGCATAAGGAAGTGATAAACCAGTGATATGTGCAAGGTGATAAAAGCACCAGCCAATCAGCTCCAATATGTAAATTACCAGTTAGGATCTGATTGGCTGGTGCCTTTATCACCTTGCACATATCACTGGTTTATCACTTCCTTATGCCTTCTCCAGGTTAAGACACCTGCCCCTATGGGCCAAATGTATTCAGCCTTAAAAAGTGATCAAGTGGAGACGGATGAAGAGTGATAAACTACCAGCCAATCAGCTTCCTAATAGCCATGTAACAGGCTGTGGGGGCTATTTACTAAGCCTTGGAGAGAGATAAAGTGGACGGAGGTAAAGTACTAGCCAATCAGCTCCTAACTGCCATGTCACAAGCTGTGTTTGAAAAATGACTGTTAGGAGCTGATTGGCTGGTACTGTATCTCCGTCCACTTTATCTCCACCCAAGGCTTAGTACATAGACCCGTGTTTGAAAAATGACAAATGATTGGCTGGTCATTTATCACTCTTAGGGGTAGATGTATTATGTGTCGTTATGGGGGAGAAGCAGTATCAGCGCATGTTATGTGCACTGATACCGCTTCTCCCCCATGTAAGACAGCGGCGGTTCCGGCTCAGTGACATGACCTGTCCATATCGGCGCTGCTATCTAACAGATCGCCCCCTCATATCGAAGTGCTCTGTATGAACGGTCAGCATCACTGACCGTTCCGACAGCTGCAGGTGGCGGTGCCCATACACCACAGCAGGGACAGAGCTGTCCCTGGATGTGGCGGGCGCCAGCTCTGGACTGCGCAGAGGATTCCACACATGTACAGTGGAGCCGGCCAGGCAGGGAGCTGATGCGCTATGTGCTTTGGGCGGCATCGTCGGAGGAGCTTCGGCAGACAAGATGTTTGTACATCTTGTCGATGTCCCTTCCCGCTTCGGGAATGAGGCAAAACAGAAAGTATTATAGCGGCACGATCCGTGCTGCTAGAACACATGATTTACCCCATAATCCGTCTCCACTTTTTAAGGCCGAATACATTTGGGCCTATCCCTTTACACCGGTACACTCAGAAATTACACAGGTTCTGCGGTCGATTAAAACCAGGTGAAATGCAGGTTTGCAGTCGGCCAGCCACAGAACCTGTGTAATTAATAAGTGTCCCATTTTAAATGGATAAGCCTATATTCCAGGGCTGGCCAAACCGGTCCTCGAGATCTACCAACAGTTCATGTTTTCTAGGCCTCCTGGAGATCTGCAGAAATGTCAGTTAGGAATGAATGCATCACATCTTAATTAGTAATGACTACACCTGTGCACCAGCTAGGTGGTCTGGAAAATGTGAACTGTTGGTAGATCTCGAGGACTGGTTTGGCCAGCCCTGCTATATACTGTATGCATCTAGTCTTGTTAGGGTGGAATCTAAACTGAGCTAGTTCTGTGGGGTAAGAATTGCTGAAGGAAGCACACAATACTGTGGACACCTACTCACAGATACCTGCTCATATGGGGCAAAACAGCAAATAGATCTTTGCAAAGAGAGCCGTGGGAGTGGCGGCTGAATTAAATACTTGTTTATCTAGATCAGTGGTTCTCAAACTCGGTCCTCAGGACCCCACACAGTGCATGTTTTGTAGGAAACTCAGCAGGTGCACAGGTGTATTAATTACTCACTGACACATTTTAAAAGGTCCACAGGTGGAGCTAATTATGTCACTTGTGATTCTGTGAGGAGACCTGCAAAACATGCACTGTGTGGGGTCCTGAGGACCGAGTTTGAGAACCTGTGATCTAGATCGATAGATATAATGAAGTCTTCCATTTTATATGCAGATTTTCTTGTAACCTTTGTAACTCTCCATAAAGACTATTTTAGTGAAGCTTGTACTTGCCAGAGGACATGCAATATTTCTCTTGGTGTATTGGTTCCATGCCAGGACCTTCGTCATCCTTCCAGACGAAAGTGTGTTTATCGGGTCTGCACTTCAGGGCAAAACCAGACAAATTTGTAAAACGTTTTACTCCTAATTCTGCTGTTTTTTTTCCTTTCACGAAACCATGTTGGCGCAATTCCTATGTATTTGGCACACGTCAGCCATACTGTGATAGTCTTTCCTTATTGTAAGCCACAGCAGCGAATCAGACTTCTGCTTTTATTAGAATACTATGTACTAGACTGAAGAAAGCCGTCCTCTGATTGGTTAGATTTTGGTGTCCACAAAAGATAAGGATTTGCACGTTTATGTGTAAGTGTAACAATCACCTACATGCACAGGATGCGGACAGTTTGTGTGATGAATCAGTATTCACAAGACTGCAACTAGGAGCCTGCGAGGTGCATGTATGCCTCGTGCCTCCCAGATGGCTCCTACTGAACACTTTATGCGGCAGATTTGAAGTATTCCAACCTTCATGTTTGACTTTGTCCTTAATGTCATTTTACTTGTATTTGATTGAAAAGAAAGTATTACTGTATTTTTACACTATGCTGAAGCTGTAACAATGTTATTTCGGGTCTGTTTACTCTCTGGAAATTATTTGTATTCACTTGAAATAGAACATTTTTAAAATAAAGACTTGTCTGTGTCTCATTTATGTATATTGTAGCAGACAGCGAGGAGGTGTCATCCTATATACCTGGATGTGTGATATATACACGGTGTGTAATTACTGTGTACAGCAGTGATAGACAGTTTGGGAACCTTTTACCATTTGCAGAATATCTACATAAATATGACTTTAATTTGTTCAGATCTTCATTTAAGCCATAAAAACGAAGAGATCCCAATAAATCAAATGACATAAGAATATTCCTTTTCATTAATGATCCATATAGTGGGAATAGTACTAGAGGAATGTTGTTTCCTAGAATGCGGTTTATTGGTAAATAAGTAAGCAGAGTATATTGCACTATTCAGGGTTTAGTTAAGCAGCGGGTAACCTTGCTGTATGTACAGGAGCGGAGGAGAGACTCGGTCATGGTAAAAAAGACGAGGTGCCTATGGCACGCGGTCCAGCCAATCAGATAGCGGTCGCAGCGTGCGAGCCGGGTCGCCAGAGGCTGGAGGGGAAATGCAGGCGCTTCATGTAGTCTCCTCCTCTGTACAACATGGAGATATGTAAGGGGGGGGGGGGGTGGGGGGGGGTGAAGGGAGATTGTTTCATGGCTGCAACATGACGATGAACATGTGTGATAGGGAAGAAATGTTCTTAAGGTCATTAGAAGATCTTCTTTGATGGAGGAGCGGTTGTGTGCACAAACTCCCATTTCTCTATCGTCCTAGTGGATGCTGGGGTTCCTGAAAGGACCATGGGGAATAGCGGCTCCGCAGGAGACAGGGCACAAAAGTTAAGCTTTAGGATCAGGTGGTGTGCACTGGCTCCTCCCCCTATGACCATCCTCCAAGCCTCAGTTAGGTTTTTGTGCCCGGCCGAGAAGGGTGCAATCTAGGTGGCTCTCCTAAAGAGCTGCTTAGAAAAGTTTAGTTTTAGGTTTTTTATTTTACAGTGAGTCCTGCTGGCAACAGGATCACTGCAACGAGGGACTTAGGGGAGAAGAAGTGAACTCACCTGCGTGCAGGATGGATTGGCTTCTTAGGCTACTGGACATTAGCTCCAGAGGGACGATCACAGGTACAGCCTGGATGGGTCACCGGAGCCGCGCCGCCGGCCCCCTTGCAGATGCCGAAAAGAGAAGAGGTCCAGAAATCGGCGGCAGAAGACTCTTCAGTCTTCTTAAGGTAGCGCACAGCACTGCAGCTGTGCGCCATTGCTCTCAGCACACTTAACACGGCAGTCACTGAGGGTGCAGGGCGCTGGGGGGGGGCGCCCTGGGCAGCAATGGAAACCTGTTATTTGGCAAAAAAATACCTCACATATAGCCTCCGGGGGCTATATGGAGATATTTAACCCCTGCCAGAATCCGTTGAAGAGCGGGAGACTAGCCCGCCGAAAAGGGGGCGGGGCCTATCTCCTCAGCACACAGCGCCATTTTCCCTCACAGAAAGGCTGGAGGGAAGGCTCCCAGGCTCTCCCCTGCACTGCACTACAGAAACAGGGTTAAAACAGAGAGGGGGGGCACTAATTTGGCGATAGACATATATATAAAGATGCTATAAGGGAAAACACTTATATAAGGTTGTCCCTATATAATTATAGCGGTTTTGGTGTGTGCTGGCAAACTCTCCCTCTGTCTCTCCAAAGGGCTAGTGGGTCCTGTCCTCTATCAGAGCATTCCCTGTGTGTGTGCTGTGTGTCGGTACGTGTGTGTCGACATGTATGAGGACGATGTTGGTGAGGAGGCGGAGCAATTGCCTGTAATGGTGATGTCACTCTCTAGGGAGTCGACACCGGAATGGATGGCTTATTTAGGGAATTACGTGATAATGTCAACACGCTGCAAGGTCGGTTGACGACATGAGACGGCCGACAAACAATTAGTACCGGTCCAGACGTCTCAAAAACACCGTCAGGGGTTTAAAACGCCCGTTTACCTTAGTCGGTCGACACAGACACGGACACTGAATCCAGTGTCGACGGTGAATAAACAAACGTATTCCTCATTAGGGCCACACGTTAAGGGCAATGAAGGAGGTGTTACATATTTCTGATACTACAAGTACCACAAAGATGGGTATTATGTGGGAGTGAAAAAACTACCGTAGTTTTTCCTGAATCAGATAAAATAAAATGAAGTGTGTGATGAGGCGTGGGTTTACCCCGATAGCAAATATTGGCGTTATACCTTTTCCCGCCAGAAGTTAGGGCGCGTTGGGAAACACCCCTTAGGGTGGATAAGGCGCTCACACGCTTATCATGTGGCGTTACCGTCTCCAGATACGGCCGCCCTCAAGGAGCCAGCTGATATGAAGCTGGAGTAATATCCTAAAAAGTATATACACACATACGGTGGTTATACTGCGACCAGCGATCGCCTCAGCCTGGAAATGCAGTGCTGGGTTGGCTTGGTCGGATTCCCTGACTGAAAATATTTTAGTGATATAGAGCATTTAATAGGATGCAGTCTATATATATATATATATATATATGCGAGATGCACAGAGGGATATTTGCACTCTGGCATCAAGATAAGTGCGTTGTCCATATCTGCCAGAAGATGTTATGGACACGACAGTGGTCAGGTGATGCAGATCCCATACGGCACATGAAAGTATGGTCGTATAAAGGAGAGTAGGTACTTGGGGTCGGTCCATCGGACCTGGGGGCCACGGCAACAGCTGGGAAATCCAACCTTTTTACCCCAAGTCACATCTCAGCAGAAAAAGACACTGTCTTTTCAGCCTCAATCCTTCCGTTCCCATAAGGGCATGCGGGCAAAAGGCCAGTCATATCTGCCCAGACATAGAGGAAAGGGAAGTAGACTGCAGAAGGCAGCCCCTTTCCAGGAACAGAAGCCCTCCACCGAGTCTGCCAAGTCCTCAGCAGGACGCTGGGGCCGTGCAAGCTGACTCAGGTGAGGTGGGGGGTCGTCTCAAGAGTCTCAGCGTGCAGTGGGATCACTCGCAAGTTGACCCCTAGATCGTACAAAGTATTATCCCAGGGGTACAGTTTGGAGATTCGAGACATCTTTTCCTCGCAGGTTCCTGAAGTCTGCTTTACCAAAGGCTCCCTCCGACAGGGAGGCAGTATTGGGAAAAAAAAAAATTCACAAGCTGTATTTCCAGCAGGTGATAATCAAAGTACCCCTCCTACAATCTAGGAAAAGGGTATTAGTCTTCCACACTATATTGTGGTACTGAAGCCAGACGGCTTGGTGAGACATATTCTAAATCTGAAATTTTTGAACACTTACATACAAAGGTTCAAATCAAGATGGAGTCACTCAGAACAGTGATAGCGAACCGGAAAAAAGGGGACTATATGGTGTCCCTGGACATCAAGGATTACCTCCATGTCCAAATTTGCCCTTATCAACAAGGGTACCTATGGTTCGTGGTACAGAACTGTCAATATCAGTTTCTGACGCTGCCGTTGAATTATCCACGGCACCCCGGGCCTTTACCAAGGTAATGGCCGAACAGATGATTCTCTTCAAAGAAAAGGGCATCTTAATTATCCCTTACTTGGACGATATCCTGAAAAGGGAAAGGTCCAGAGAACAGTTGGAGGTCGGAATAGCACTATCTAAAGTAGTTCTATGACAGCACGAGTGGATTCTAAATATTCCAAAAATCGCAGCGTTTTTCCGACGATACGTCTGCTGTTCCTAGGAATGATTCTGGGCATAGTCCAGAAAAAGGTGTTTCTCCTGGAGGAGAAAGCCAGGGAGCTATCCGAACTAGTCAGAAACCTCCTAACACCAGGCCAAGTATCAGTGCATCAATGCACAGGAGTCCTGGGAAAAATGGTGGCTTCTTACGAAGCAATTCCATTAGGCAGATCTCACGCAAAAAAAAAAAAAATTTCAGGGGGATTTGCTGGACGAATGGTCCGGATCGCATCTTCAGATGCATCAGCAGATAATCCTGTCTCCAAGGACAAGGGTGTCTCTTCTGTGGGGGCTGCAGAGTGCTCATCTTCTAGAGGACAGCACATTCAGCATTCAGGACTGTGTTCTGGTGACCACGGATGCCAGCCTGAGAGGCTGGGAAGCAGTCACACAGGGAAGAAATTTCCAAGGAATGTGGTCAAGTCTGGAGACTTTTCTCCACATGAATATACTGGAGCTAAGAGCAATTTCCAATGCTCTGAGCCTAGGAAGACCTCTGCTTCAAAGTCAGTCGGTGCTGATCTGGTCGGACATCATCATGGCAGTCGCCCACGTAAACAGACGGGGCGGCACAAGAAGCAGGAGGGCAATGACAGCAAGAACTTTTCGCTGAGCAAAAAAATCATGTGATAACACTGTCAGCAGTGTTCATTCCGGGAGTGGAAAACTGAATTTCCTCAGCAGGAATGAATTCCACTCGGAAAAGTGGGAACTTCATCTGGAAGTTTCCACATGATTGTAAACCGTGGGAAAGACCAAAGGTGGTCATAAGATGGCGTCCCACCTGAAGCGCCAGGTCAAGAGACCCTCAGGCAATAGCTGGGTCGCTCTGGTAACACCGTGGGTGTACCAGTCGGGTATGTGTTCCCTCCTCTGCCTCTCATACCCAGGGTATTGAGAATTATAGGAAGGAGAGGAGTAAGAATTATACTCGTGGCTCCGGTTTGGCCAAGAAGGACTTGGTAACCGGAACTTCAAGAGATAAGAAGGGTCTTGATTCAGCAAGAATCATGTCTGTTCCAAGACTTACCGCAGCTGCGTTGACGCAGGGGCGGGTGAACGCCGGATCCTAAGGGAAAAAGGCATTCCGGAAGAGGTCATCCCTACCCTGGTCAGAGCCAGGAAGGAGGTGACCGCACAACATTATCACAGTTTAGGTGAAAATATGTTCCATGGTGTGAGGCCAGGAAGGCTCCACGGAAGAATTTCAACTAGGTTAATTCCTATATTTCCTGCAAACAGGAGTGTCTATGGGCCTCAAATTGGGGTCCATTAAGGTTCAAATTTCGGCCTGTCGATTTTCTTCCAGAAAGAATTGGCTTCAGTTCCTGAAGTCCAGAAGTTTGTCAAGGGAGTACTGCATATACAACCCCTTTTGATGTCTCCAGTGGCACTGGGGGATCTCAACGTAGTTTTGGGGATTCCAAAAATCACATTGGTTTAAACCACTCAAATCTGTGGATTTGATATATCTCACATGGAAAGTGAACATGCGGTTGGTCCTGGCCTCGGCCAGGCGAGTGTCAAAATTGGCGGCTTTGTCTCACAAAGCCATATCTGATTGTCCATTCGGACAGAGCAAAGCTGCGGACTCGTCCCCAGTTTATCCCTAAGGTGGTGTCAGCGTTTTACCTGAACCAGCTTATTGTGGTACCTGCGGCTACTAGGGACTTGGAGGACTCCAAGTTGCTGGATGTTGTCAGGGCCCTGAAAATATAGTTTTCCAGGTCGGCTGGAGTCAGGAAATCTGACTTGCTGTTTTATCCTGTATTCATCCAACAAGCTGGGTGCCCCTGCTTCTAAGCAGACTATTGCTCGTTGGATTTGTAGTACAATTCAGCTTGCACATTCTGTGGCAGGCTTGCCACAGCCAAAAATATGTAAATGCCCATTCCACAAGGAAGGTGGGCTCATCTTGGGCGGCTGCCCGAGGGGTCTCGGCTTTACAACTTTGCCGAGCGGCTACGTGGTCGGGGGAGAACACGTTTGTAAAATCCTACAAATTTGATACCCTGGCTAAGGAGGACCTGGAGTTCTCTCATTCAGGGCTGCAGAGTCATCCGCACTCTCCCGCCCGTTTGGGAGCTTTGGTATAATCCCCATGGTCCTTTCAGGAACCCCAGCATCCACTAGGACGATAGAGAAAATAAGAATTTACTTACCGATAATTCTATTTCTCGGAGTCCGTAGTGGATGCTGGGCGCCCATCCCAAGTGCGGATTATCTGCAATACTTGTACATAGTTATTGTTAACTAAATCGGGTTATTGTTGTAGTGAGCCATCTTTCAGAGGCTCCTCTGTTCTCATACTGTTAACTGGGTTCAGATCACAGGTTGTACAGTGTGATTGGTGTGGCTGGTATGAGTCTTACCCGGGATTCAAAATCCTTCCTTATTATGTACGCTCGTCCGGGCACAGTATCCTAACTGAGGCTTGGAGGAGGGTCATAGGGGGAGGAGCCAGTGCACACCACCTGATCCTAAAGCTTAACTTTTGTGCCCTGTCTCCTGCGGAGCCGCTATTCCCCATGGTCCTTTCAGGAACCCCAGCATCCACTACGGACTCCGAGAAATAGAATTATCGGTAAGTAAATTCTTATTTTCTCCTTCATTCAATAAGGGACACTGGAGACTCCGGTATACCGGGGGGTATTACTTCCAGGCGCTATAACTCCGCCTCCTATACCCCGGTTAGTCTTATATCAGAATGGGACCCATTTTGCACTTTGGTGGACAGCTACTTTTCTGGGCACCATCGCTGTAATCCCACGCTTAGCATACACATGTAATACAGACAACCCTTCACTACGACGAGGCATTCCCACCCCTGCCCAGGGCATCACTAGGGAGACTTCCATCCTGGTGCAGGGAGTCGGCTGAGGCTTCACCCCGCACTGGTCACGTGATTGAGGTACATCAAGTGTGGCTTATAAACTAGCCCTAATACTTGACCAACACTTTGTCTACCTGTGATAGACTAAGGGAGTAATTCTGAGTTGATCGCAGCAGGAATTTTGGTGGTCATTCCGAGTTGTTCGCTCGGTAATTTTCTTCGCATCGCACCGATTTTCCGCTAATTGCGCATGCGCAATGTTCGCACTGCGACTGCACCAAGTAAATTTGCTATGAAGTTTGGTATTTTACTCACGGCAATACAAGGTTTTTTCTTTGTTCTGGTGATCGTAATGTGATTGACAGGAAGTGGGTATTTCTGGGCGGAAACAGGCCGTTTTATGGGAGTGTTTGAAAAAAACGCTACCGTTTCTGGGAAAAACGCGGGAGTGGCTGGAGAAATGGAGGAGTGTCTGGGCGTACGCTGGGTGTGTTTGTGACGTCAAACCAGGAACGACAAGCACTGAACTGATCGCACTGGAAGAGTAAGTCTGGAGCTACTCAGAAACTGCACAGAGAAGTCTTTTCGCAATATTGCGAAACTTTCGTTCGGAATTTTGATAAGCTAAGATTCACTCCCAGTACGCAGCGGTTTAGCGTGTGCAAAGCTGCTAAAAGCAGCTTGCGAGCGAACAACTCGGAATGAGGGCCTTTGTTAGCAGTTGGGCAAAACCATGTGCACTACAGGGGTGGCAGATATAACATGTTCAGAAAGAGTTAGATTTGGGTGGGTTATTTTGTTTCTGTGCAGAGGAAATACTGGCTGCTTTATTTTTACACTGCAAATTAGATTGCAGATTGAACACCACCCACCCAAATCTAACGCTCTCTGCACATGTTACATCTGCCCCCCCTGCAGTGCACATGGTTTTGCCCAACTGCTAACAAAATTCCTGCTGCGATCAACTTGGAATTACCCCCTAAATACCTGCAGCAGTGTTTCCCCAACTCCAGCCCTCAGGACACATGTACAGTGCATGTTCTCCAGGCCTCACAAAATCACAAGTGGAATAATTAGTACAACCTGTGGATCTTTTAAAATGAGTCAGTCAGTAATGAGTACACCTGTGCTTCAGCAAGGACATATGGAAAACATTCACCATTAAGGTGCGTACACACTGGCCGATATATCGCGGCCAGTGTTTACAAACGATATGACTGTGAACGCCATCGCTCAGACATATCGCGTCGGTCCTGCAGCACAGCTGATGACCAACAGATCTACCGATATATTGGCATCGTTGTGTGTGTACGGGCAGTCGGCCAACCGCCCGTACACATGCTGCAGCAGCCGGCGGTGATTGACAACTGAACCAGGCGGGAGTATGTAAAAGCTCACCCAGTTCTTGATGTCAGTCCTGACGGATCGAGCAGTGTGTATGCTCAACACACTCACCGGTCGGCCCATAGATATATCTACAGATCAATTGATCTGCAGATATATCTACTAGTACAGTGATGGCTAACCTTGACACTCCAGCTGTTGTTGAACTACACATCCCAGAATGCCCTGCATCAGTTTTAGCTAGCAAAACTGCAGCAGGGCATGCTGAGATGTGTAGTTCAACAACAGCTGGAGTGTCAAGGTTAGCCATCACTGTACTAGTATGTACACAGCATTAGGGCTCCCCGAGGGCCGTCATTGGAGAATACTGATCTACGGAGCTGGTTGAGATTCTGCCGTAAATCGATTCTTCATCGTAAATGCAGCAGGAATGTATCAGACATTGGGGGTCATTCCGAGTTGATCGCTCGTTGACGATTTTCGCAACGGAGCAATTAAGGCAAAAATGCGCATGCGCATGGTACGCAGTGCGCATGCGCTAAGTATTTTTGCTAAATAATTAGTACATTTACTAACGGCCGAACGAAGATTTTTCATTGTTGAAGTGTTCGTTGTGTGACTGACAGGAAGTGGGTGTTTCTGGGCGGAAACTGGCCGTTTTCTGGGAGTGTGCGGAAAAACGCGGGAGTGTCTGGAGAAACGGGGGAGTGGCTGGCCGAACGGTGGGCGTGTGTGACTTCAAACCAGGAACGAAACGGCCAGAGCTGATCGCAGTGTAGGACTAAGTCTGGAGCTACTCAGAAACTGCTAAGAAATTTTCTATTCGCAATTCTCCAAATCTTTTGTTCGCTATTCTAAGCTAAGATACACTCCCAGTAGGCGGCGGCCTAGCGTGTGCAATGCTGCTAAAATCTGCTAGCGAGCGAACAACTCGGAATGAGGGCCATTGACAAATATTCCACATTTTGTCTCAATGCTTTGGCCTAACAGAGAGATCCTTTATCTCTTGATCATGTTTAAGAACATTAGTGACATTACGTGGGCTCATTAACTACTTTTATACTGGGATAAATTTACAGCCATTGAACTAGAAAACACAAAAAGGTGCCAATAACTTTACCTAACAGTTTCTCTATTATCCAACTTTGGGACACTAAAGACCATGAGATACAGAGGAGCAGGAGTGCAGGACTTCAAACTTGAAACTGTCAAAGTCAGAAAAATATCATGCTACACGTTGCCATATATTCACCCCATGCGCTTGCCCGCTGCACGTGCACGTTCTCTCCCGTGCGTGCGCATATTCGCAGCTGCGTGATCTCGCCTCCACGGGCGTGCGCATTGGCGCGTGGTATGCGCACTTACGGTAGAGTTCGTGTGCGTCTAGCGGGCGACTCAATCGTTACATAGTAAATCCAAATAGCGTGTTTTATAGATAACTATGTGCTTCATCGCGCCCTACGGGCGCTCTTCACACCGTCGGAAGGGGCTACGCCCCCTTAACCCCTGCACGCCTTTCTGGGGTTCAATATATGGAGTATTACCTGCATTCCTAGTTTTGTTAGTGTTTGAATATTGCACAATGATAGGGCGTCCGATGGTGAAGGGGGCGTAGTCCCTTGCAACAGGAAGGGGTTTGGGGAGTGGGGACCGCGGATGGGGGAGGGGGTATGAAGGCGCTGTGGGTGGGGTAGGAGCAGGGGTTTCGCAGGTGGGGAATGGCAGCTGCAGGGCTGTTGCGGATGGAGGAGGGATTCCGAAGGCACTGCAGATGGGGAAGGGGTGGGTGCGGGTGTACAGTGGATGGGGGAGGTGTCCAGGGGGCGCGGTGGGTGGGGGAGGGGTGGATGCGGGGGTAACGTGGGTGGGGGAGTGGCGGGTGCGGTGCTGTTGCGAATGGTGTAGGCGATGCGAATTGGGAAGGGCCTGCTGCGTGGGTGGGGTAGGGGATCCAAAGGTGCAGCGGGCGGGGGAGAGCCAGATGCGGGGTGTGGCGGATGGGGGAGGGGCTGCTGCAGATGGGGGAGGGGTTTGGAAGACACTGCGGGTGGGGTAGGGGGTCCGAAGGCGCAGTGGGTGGGGGTGCCACGGGTGGTGGAGGGGCAGGTGCGGGGGTTTGCGGGGAATGGGGAGGGGTCCAGGGGCGCTGCAGATGGTGGAGGGGCAGATATCAGTGCACATAGTCTCTGTGGTAGTTAGTGAGGGTTGGTGATGGTGTAAGAGGGGTGAAGGCCAGTACACAGACAGGCAGTTAGAGAGCAGGATGAGGGTGACAGGGCATAGTGACGGGGAGTACTTAGCAGATATAGGGGTGGGCTACAGGTGTGATGTCACAGTGTGTGTACCTTTGCTCTCATGTGTGAGGTATGTGTGAGGTATATGTGAGGTATATGTGAGGTATGTGAGGTATGTGTGAGGTAAGGATGTGCGGGTCGTGGTGGCCACTAACCTCCAGGCTGCTGCTGTGAGATGGTGACTGCAGAGGGAGGGAGCTCAGACCCAGCAGCAATGGGTCGTGGTCAGCATTCCTTCCTGGCCCCGTTCCGCCGCACACTGTCCGCCCCGTCTGACGGGCGTCATTCCTCCATCCTGCATGGCAGCGTCAGCTGCTGTGATCGCGGAGCATAGGTAAGCATCCGGAGCCCTGTGGGCGGGCAGGCATGGTGTTTCCCTGGAGAGGTGCGGCGCGCGTTCTTAGGCTGCAGACGGAGGGAGCTCCGGCCCAGCAGCAATGTTGATTAGTGCGTGTCCCGTCCTGGCGCTGTCCCGCTGCACATGCTCCGCACCGCTTGCCGTTGAGCATGGCAGCCCTTGTCTGTATGCTGCAGATGCTGATCTAGCGGTGCCTGAGTTAGCGCCCTCTCCCTGGGGTGTGGGTGTCAGGCGGCAGGTATGGTGTGTAGGTGGGAGAGGAGCTGCGGGCGGCGACTCGCTGCCTGCAAGTACCCTCCATATCAGCGCTGTTCCCCTCCCTGCAGATAGTGTCAGTGGCCGTGGTGTACTTTTGCTACTGGTGGCCAGGGCCGGTGCTAGGGTGTTCGGCGCCCCCCTGCAAACTATGAATTTTGCGCCCTCCCATATTCCTTTGTTGTGCATCGGGAATAGTGGTGTGGTCTCACAACTAAGGGGCATGGCCACACAATAGTACCCCCATTTAAAATTACGCCACAATGTAGCACAATCGTATTCATCTTATACGTAATGCCCCACCCGTAGTAGTAGCGTCCTTATACGTAATGCCCCACCCGTAGTAGTAGCGTCCATATACGTAATGCCCCCCCAATAGTAGTAGTGTCCTTATACATAATGCCCCCCCAGTAGTAGTAGCAGTTATATGTAATGCTCCCCAACAGTAATAGTAGCATCCTTATACATAATGCCCCCCCAGTAGTAGCATCCTTATACATAATGCCCCCCCAGTAGTAGTAGCATCCTTATACATAATGCCCCCCCAGTAGTAGTAGCGTCCTAATACATAATGCCCCCCCAATAGTAGTAGTGTCCTTATACATAATGCCCCCCCAGTAGTAGTAGCATCCTTATACATAATGCCCCCCCAGTGGTAGTAGCATCCTTATACATAATGCCCCCCCAGTAGTAGTAGCGTCCTAATACATAATGCCCCTCCAATAGTAGTAGTGTCCTTATACATAATGCCCCCCCAGTAGTAGTAGCAGTTATATGTAATGCCCCCCAACAGTAATAGTAGCGTCCTTATATGTAATGCCACCCCTGTAGTAGTAGCATCCTTATACATAATGTGCCCCCAGTAGTAGTACCGTCCTTATACATAATGCCCCCCAGTAGTAGTAGCATCCTTACATGTAATGCCCTCCCAGTAGTAGTAGCACCGTCCTTATACATAATGCCCCCCAGAAGTAAGAGTCCTTATACATAATGCCCCCCCCAGTAGTAGCGTCCTTATATGTAATGCCCCCCAGTATTAGTAGCCTCCTTATACGTAATGTCCCCCTATAGTAGTAGCGTCCTTATACGTAATGCCCCCCCATAGTAGTAGCGTCCTTATACGTAATGCCCCCCTATAGTAGTAGTGTCCTTATACGTAATGCCCCCCCATAGTAGTAGCGTCCTTATACGTAATGCCCCCCCTATAGTAGTAGCGTCCTTATACGTAATGCCCCCCCATAGTAGTAGCGTCCTTATACGTAATGCCCCCCCTATAGTAGTAGCGTCCTTATACGTAATGCCCCCCTATAGTAGTAGCGTCCTTATACGTAATGCCCCCCCTATATTAGTAGCGTCCTTGCATGTAATGGCCCCCCCAGCAGTGGCGTCCATAAAGTGCGCACACACAGACATACCTCACACACACACAATTCACACATATATACAAACACACACACCCCACCATATATACACACACACACACACATTTCTCTCTCACACACACACTATATATACACACACACACACACACACACACACACACACACACATTTCTCTCTCACCCTCCACTTACCAAGTCTGGCTGGCCGTCACTGCAATGCTGATTCCACCACTGTTCAGCTGTCTGGTCCCGTGTAGCTCCGCCCCTCTATTCCGTGTAGCTCCGCCCCTCGTGACGCCGTAGCTCCACCCCTTTCCGGGACCCGCACTGCACAGCACACAGCCCGCTGTCACAGGTGATTGGGAGGGGGGAGGGGGGGCGCCGGCAGCTAGTGGCCATCCTCACCTCCTATACTGTAAAGTAGGGTCTTGCACCTGACTGCTGCTGGCGCTGGGTATGGGGTAGCTCCCTGCAGCAGATGCAGTTGACTCCGCCCAGCTCTGTGACTCCGCCCAGCGTTACGAGCACAGAGTCACAGATTAAGGCAAATATATAGGAGATGTTCCCCTTAACAATAACTGTGAGTTTGTTTAATGTAACTGGTCCCTGGACAGAGGAATTCCTCTTTTCATGGTACGAAGGGTCAGACAGGGTTTGAGCAGTTGTGTTTGGTACCTAACTAAAGAACATTTTATTAGAAACAATCCGGTGCTGGTTAGGTAAAGATTAATGGCTCCTGCGTATAGTTATGACCATTAGTAGTTTCTGGACACTTACTATATTTGCAGTTCATTATCCATGCGGCGGGAATCTTCAGATTCCCTCCCACCTGAGCAGTTTGATACAGTCACAGCCCACCTGTTCAAACTAACCTATGACCTTTTGTTATGATGCGAGGAGACATTCCTGTGTCCAATGAACAATGAGATTATAGGTCCCTTTGTAGTGTACTGTATGCAGTGTATATAAGATCAGCCAGCCTGGGCAGCTCACTCTCACTCTCCACAAACGGTTTTCATCTTGACTAACTTGGAGCTGGTACCAGAAGCTGCGCAGCGATCATTCCCAGTGTGTGTAAGTTATTCTCTGTAACCAACTTGTTCCCTGTTTGTATTGGCCATACTCTCTCTCTCTCTCTCTCTCTGTTATTGTATAGGATTGTGACGCTATTGTATATTTATGTGTAGTTATCCTGCTTAGATATTGATGTTAGACTGTAGTGTATGAATTGTTAACTGTATTCTTTTTACATCAGCTGGACATTGTTAGTAAAGGTGTTGGAACCTTAGCAAGGTATTGTGTGTTTATTACAGTGCAGAGGGTAATAGGAGCGTCTCAATCGCTCAAGCAGCTTTAGCATTAACAAGGTTAAGCAGCGTTACATCGCTACAGTATTTCAGTACAAGGTTTACAGTATAAGAGTATCCTTTCTGTGTGTTACATTCAAGGTTTACTGAGTGTCATCCCGTGAGCGTCTGCGCCGCTCGTGTTCTCCTCGTGGTCTCGAGCGTCCGCTACGCTGGTAGCGTAGCATTACGGTTGTCGGCCGCCTATAGCGTGCTCGACACCACGCATTAAGCTGTGAGCGAGCGTGTCGCATGTGCGTCTCGATCACGGCCGAGCATATGCTACGCTAAGTGCGTACCCTTACGGTACCCCATACGCCAATTGCGTACTGAGTCTCTTACCTGTATATAGTGAAGGTTATAAGGTAATCAAATCAGCATTATCAATTGGGGGCTCGTCGGAGAGATTTACTGTGCAAGATGGGATGCGTCATATACTGTACTCCTGAAGGTGTGTTCTTGGACATACCCGAAAACCACGCTCAGGAAGCGCAGGATATGCTAGACTCCCCAACAAAATTAATGTCACACACTGTTGTTGTAAATAGGTGCCCGTCCAAGGTAGAAGAAATGATTTCCCAGATACCGGAGTCACTTTGGACCAAGGATGGACAAGACACTGGATTGATGGCAAACGTAGCCCCAGTAGTTGTACAAGTAAAAGATGGTAGGATAGCTCCAAAAATCCCACAATACCCTCTGAAGCCAGAGGTGGAGTTAGGAGTTTACCCTGTAATAGAGCGCTTGCTACAACAGGGCATTCTGGTAAGAACGTCCAGCACTGCCAATAGTCCCATCTTCCCTGTGGGGGAGGGGTTACAGATTAGTGCAGGATCTAAGAGGGATCAACAAAATAGTTGAGAGTCAATTCCCCGTAGTGCCAAATCCAGCTGTCATCCTTATGCAAATCCCTCCCACTGCCAAATTTTTCACTGTAATTGACCTCTGCTCCGCTTTCTTCTCGGTACCTCTGCACCCTGACAGTCAATACTTATTCGCATTCACATACAAAGGAGTTCAGTATACCTGGACTCGCTTACCACAAGGTTTCATAGACAGTCCAAGTATCTTCTCACAGGCTCTACATGATTGTTTACAGTCTTTCCAACCAGAGAGTGGATCAGTATTGATACAGTATGTGGATGATTTACTACTGTGTTCAGATTCACTGGAAGCGTCCCTGAGAGATACGAAACAACTCCTGTTTCATCTTTCAGACACAGGACACAAGGTTTCCAAGGACAAATTACAATTATGCCAGGCCCGGGTGAAGTATTTGGGACACTGTCTGACACAAGGACTGAGACACCTTACCGCTGATAGAATTCAAGCAATTTGTGACATGACCCTGCCACAAACCCAGCAACAGATTAGAACGTTTTTAGGAATGTGTGGGTATTGCCGTAACTGGATCTCAGGTTTTTCCATACTGGCCTTACCTTTGCAAGAGATGGTCTCATCAAGCAAACCTGATCGGATTTCAAGGTACCATAGAAGCAGAACCGCTAGGCCCACCACACTCAGCACAAGTTGCTGAACTGGTTGCCCTAACCAGAGCATGTGAATTGGCTAAGGGCAAGTCAGCCAATATTTACACAGATTCTAGGTACGCCTTCGGAGTAGTCCATGATTTCGGAGCCCTATGGCGCCTCAGAAATTTCATGACGGCAGCTGGCACACCCGTAGCGCATGCAGCCCACATCAAAAGACTTCTAACAGCGATACAGGAGCCCGACAGAGTGGCTGTTATCAAGTGTAAAGCTCACACATATAGCCAAGACCCGGTATCACTTGGTAACAGCCGAGCAGACGAAGCTGCTAAATCAGCAGCCAGTACCCCCATACAGACAGACACCACACAACTGATGGTATTTAATACTGTAAACACACAGAAATTGTGTGAAATGCAAAATTTGTGTTCCCCACAGCAAAAGGCAGTTTGGAGGTCAAAAGGATATGGCCAGGAGTCCCCAGGACTCTGGACAGATGGACATGGTAAACCAGTGGCACCCAGAGCATACCTTCCAAGTCTAGCGGAAGCGGCACATGGGCTGACTCATCTAGGCAAAGAAGGAATGTGTAAGCTAGTAAGAGCTTATTGGTGCGCCCCAGGATTTTCTTCCCATGCGGGTAAAAGAGCGATGACATGTCTCACCTGCTTGAGGAAGAATATCGGAAAGGCAATACCAACAGAGCCATCCCATATCCCTCCGACAGATGGCCCTTTCCAGGTAATACAAATTGATTTCATACAATTGCCACCTTGTAGAAATTTAAAGTATGTATTGGTCTGTATTGATGTGTTCTCAAATTGGGTTGAAGCATTTCCCGCGTCCACAAATACCGCTGTATTTACTGCAAAGAAAATTGTGCAGGAATTTGTGTGTAGGTACGATATCCCTAGAATAATTGAAAGTGATAGGGATACCCATTTCACAGGTGAAGTCTTTCAAACAATGTGTAAGTTGATGGGAATTAATAGTAAGCTGCACACTCCGTACCGCCCCCAGGCGAGCGCAAAGGTGGAAAGAGTAAACAGCACTATTAAAAATAAATTGAGCAAGGTAATGACTGAAACAGGATTGTTATGGCCTGAAGCTTTGCCAATCGTATTATACAGCATCAGAACCACTCCCAGGTCCCCTCTTAATCTGTCTCCTTTTGAAATTCTGTTTGGTCGACAACCCCATGTTATGATTAACCCCCAGGATGATTTGAAATGTAACAATGAAGTAACTGTAAAAAACTTGGTTAAGATGAGTAAGCAATTGAAGAATCAGAATGATAATCTAAAGTTGGTGATTCCTGATTTGCCGGACAGTAATTGTCATGACATTGAACCTGGGGATTATGTAATGATACGGAATTTTCTACGCTCAGGTTGCCTTATTGACAGATGGGAAGGACCATATCAAGTCTTATTGACCAGCACAACTGCTTTGAAGGTTGCCGAGAGAGAGACTTGGGTCCATACGTCTCATTGTAAAAAGGTTGCTGATCCAGAGAGGTCCCGTGACAAAGAACAGACGGTAGAGGTTGTATCACTAGAGTGTCTGTTCAGGGAAGACTGAGACGACACCTGAGCGTGGAGAATAATAAGACCAGAAGCTTGTCGAGCCAGATTTCTTTTTCCCATTTGTTATTTTCTCCAGTTCCCACCTCTCTCCTATTTCCCTTCCCCCTTCTTATTTTCTCCTTTTACTCCTCTAAGAATTTTTGTGTAGGTACGGTATCCCTAGAATAATTGAAAGTGATAGGGGTACCCATTTCACAGGTAAAGTCTTTCAAACAATGTGTAAGTTGATGGGAATTAATAGTAAGCTGCACACTCCGTACCGCCCCCAGGCGAGCGCAAAGGTGGAAAGAGTAAACAGCACTATTAAAAATAAATTGAGCAAGGTAATGACTGAAACAGGATTGTTATGGCCTGAAGCTTTGCCAATCGTATTATACAGCATCAGAACCACTCCCAGGTCCCCTCTTAATCTGTCTCCTTTTGAAATTTTGTTTGGTCGACAACCCCATGTTATGATTAACCCCCAGGATGATTTGAAATGTAACAATGAAGTAACTGTAAAATACTTGGTTAAGATGAGTAAGCAATTGAAGAATCAGAATGATAATCTAAAGTTGGTGATTCCTGATTTGCCGGACAGTAATTGTCATGACATTGAACCTGGGGATTATGTAATGATACGGAATTTTCTACGCTCAGGTTGCCTTATTAACAGATGGGAAGGACCATATCAAGTCTTATTGACCAGCACAACTGCTTTGAAGGTTGCCGAGAGAGAGACTTGGGTCCATACGTCTCATTGTAAAAAGGTTGCTGATCCAGAGAGGTCCCGTGACAAAGAACAGACGGTAGAGGTTGTATCACTAGAGTGTCTGTTCAGGGAAGACTGAGACGACACCTGAGCGTGGAGAATAATAAGACCAGAAGCTTGTCGAGACAGATTTCTTTTTCCCATTTGTTATTTTCTCCAGTTCCCACCTCTCTCCTATTTCCCTTCCCCCTTCTTATTTTCTCCTTTTACTCCTCTAAGATGGACTTGCCCCAAGAGACTGTGATACGGATTTTCCTGTTAACCATGATGTTGACCAGAGCAGTCTGTTTCGGTGAGAGTACCATGGAGGTCGAGGAAGGATCTGGAATGGGTTCTGATGACCAGGATGGAGGCGTAGATTTCCAAGAACAACATAATCACAGAGTAAAGGCGAGTATCAGAAAACGATCTGATAGCATTGACAATAGAAGGAATTGTGAAGGATTGTTAGCAGAAGAGAACTGCATCTGTAGACACTGTGACAGTATAGTCGAGGATGGGTGCATCAAGAAATGTCAATCCAGTTTTAATATCCATATGGACCGGCATCCATTGAGTGACTATCACTCCTTAGTGGGTAAAGTGTTAAACCAGACAGACTGTTGGGTATGCTCTCAAGTACCTCAAGGCCATAGCAAATCAGGACTAGTACCATTCCCTTTAACTGTAGGAGAGGTACTTGAGCTAAGTGGTGGGAGGCCGGTGGACAGGAGGTTTAATATCTCTAGTCCTCCTAGTTTGAAGCTCCACCAATATCATGTGGATAGATCCTTAGTGTGCTTTAACATTTCCAATCCCCGAAAGCCGGGAAATTGGGAAGTGTCATGGAGTAATCAAACCATGACATTTTCACACAGAGCCGACAGAATGCCCATAGACACAGAACTTATACACCAGATAGCCGACCATAGGAAATTTTTCCGGTATAGGTACACCTTAGGAAGTAGGACCATGCGAGTTGGAGAAGTATCACCAGGATACTGTGCACAGATCGTACAAACTGATACGTGTACTAAACAGATGGGAGAATTAGGGTTAGGAGATTTCACATGGAAAATTTGTAATATAGTAATGTCATACTCCGTCCCATATGTTCTCCCCGATGATGCATATTTCATATGCGGGAGGAAGGCGTATAAGTGGCTTGCCCCAAACTCAGAGGGATTGTGTTATATTGGAAAAGTACTGCCTGAAGTAATGACTGTATCCCATAACAAAATGAAAGATATTCACCGTAGTGCCCAAGCTCCTTATACTCACACTCATTACGAGCACATCGTTAAACGGCACCTGACAGATAGAAAGAACAGAGCATCCGGCCTCTGACCTGATCCATGAATCCACCGGGATTCAAGTCCTACTCGCGTTAGATGTCACTCGTACCGCCAGAGGAGTGTTGAATTATAGATATATATCTGCGCTTGCAAATTTATTAGACAGTATCACCGAAATGTATGACGACACATTCAGGTATACAGGGAGAGAGTTACAAGCCTACAAAACAGAACTGGTTCAACATAGGATGGTTCTCAATTACCTCACGGCAGTAACAGGCGGGTATTGTGTTACCCTAGCAACTCAGTATGGAATAAAGTGCTGCACGTACATCACAAACAGCACAGAGGACCCAGTCGAGGTCATAGACCAAAAGATGGATGACATTTTGCAATTAAAA
Organism: Pseudophryne corroboree; assembly: GCF_028390025.1. Taxonomy (NCBI): domain Eukaryota; kingdom Metazoa; phylum Chordata; class Amphibia; order Anura; family Myobatrachidae; genus Pseudophryne; species Pseudophryne corroboree. The sequence goes on along the minus strand of NC_086452.1, from coordinate 42,953,338 downwards.
TGGGAGTTCCGAAGGAGACATAATCTCACTCTCGCCGCTGTGGGTAATGAGCTGACCGGTTGGGTGTCATGGCTGAACCCACGAAATTGGTTCTCGGGCTTAGGAGAATGGGCCCAAGGTATTATCATGGATGTAGGGAAGTTTCTCTTGTGTATATTGGGAGTCGTCATATTTGTTGGCCTGATATTTAGATGCGTTCGGGTTTTAACGAGGTGTAAAGGTAGTACCCGAGTGATGAGTTTAAGGAGCGAAGACACTATATTAACAACAACAAATTTGATGTATGACCCAACGATAGAGACAATGTTGTGATGAAAATGTGATTCCACGGTCCGTTTCTTTCACCCGTTTCTCCTTTGTTTTCCTCCAAGGTACAAAGACATCCGCTTGGAAGAAGAATTTGACAACCTCTTTTATACAGACCATCGATGGACTATAACACAGACCCCCAATATCCCTAGTGACTTTAAATTTTTACGATAGCCCAAATATTTTAGTGACTGTAACTTTCTGGACAATGGAAAAGCTTTTGTCGCCATTTATAGCAAAAGCATCGGGAGACTACAGTCAACATGTACATCAAGACAAGACCTCAATCGGCGAATGCATATTAAGCTCACATAGTTTATGACTGCATTTGTACTAATTACTTCTGATCTTCACCACTACAACCTTCAGGTAATAGCACACATAGTCGATAGGGAATATAGACACAGATATCAGCACTCACATACCCCCCCATTCATGTATCATCAACTAAAATGTGCTCCCCCATTTTGTTGCAACCAAAAGCCGAAAAGAGCTCGGTAAAGTTTGACAGCCCATCCACAGACCCTTAATACGGGATAAGAAGGAATTCAAATGTATACTTCGCAATACCTCGAAGCTTGATTTAAAACACGTACGGCACGATGATACATGACCCCTCAAACATGGACTCATACACACATGCTTCTACTATCTCACTAGGTCATACCTTTTTCCCACCTTCTCCTCCCCTCCCTTTTCCTCAATCATAAAATGGTACTAACATGATGGTATATATATTTTTCTTTTTGAATTGTTTTAGGAAGTGGCAGTTATTGGTGACTGCCAAAGGGTGGACTGTCAAAGTCAGAAAAATATCATGCTACACGTTGCCATATATTCACCCCATGCGCTTGCCCGCTGCACGTGCACGTTCTCTCCCGTGCGTGCGCATATTCGCAGCTTCGTGATGGTGCCTCCACGGCCGTGCTCATTGGTGCGTGGTATGCGCACTTACGGTAGAGTTCATGTGCGTCTAGCGGGCGACTCAATCGTTACATAGTAAATCCAAATAGCGTGTTTTATAGATAATGTTCCCCTTAACAATAACTGTGAGTTTGTTTAATGTAACTGGTCCCTGGACAGAGGAATTCCTCTTTTCATGGTACGAAGGGTCAGACAGGGTTTGAGCAGTTGTGTTTGGTACCTAACTAAAGAACATTTTATTAGAAACAATCCGATGCTGGTTAGGTAAAGATTAATCGCTCCTGCGTATAGTTATGACCATTAGTAGTTTCTGGACACTTACTATATTTGCAGTTCATTATCCATGCGGCGGGAATCTTCAGATTCCCTCCCACCTGAGCAGTTTGATATAGTCACAGCCCACCTGTTCAAACTAACCTATGACCTTTTGTTATGATGCGAGGAGACATTCCTGTGTCCAATGAACAATGAGATTATAGGTCCCTTTGTAGTGTACTGTATGCAGTGTATATAAGATCAGCCAGCCTGGGCAGCTCACTCTCACTCTCCACAAACGGTTTTCATCTTGACTAACTTGGAGCTGGTACCAGAAGCTGCGCAGCGATCATTCCCAGTGTGTGTAAGTTATTCTCTGTAACCAACTTGTTCCCTGTTTGTATTGGCCATACTCTCTCTCTCTCTCTCTGTTATTGTATAGGATTGTGACGCTATTGTATATTTATGTGTAGTTATCCTGCTTAGATATTGATGTTAGACTGTAGTGTATGAATTGTTAACTGTATTCTTTTTACATCAGCTGGACATTGTTAGTAAAGGTGTTGGAACCTTAGCAAGGTATTGTGTGTTTATTACAGTGCAGAGGGTAATAGGAGCATCTCAATCGCTCAAGCAGCTTTAGCATTAACAAGGTTAAGCAGCGTTACATCGCTACAGTATTTCAGTACAAGGTTTACAGTATGAGTATCCTTTCTGCGTGTTACATTCAAGGTTTACTGAGTGTCATCTCGTGAGAGTCTGCGCCGCTCGTGTTCTCCTCGTGGTCTCGAGCGTCCGCTACACTGGTAGCGTAGCATTACGGTAGTCGGCCGCCTATAGCGTGCTCGACACCACACATTAAGCTGTGAGAGAGCGTGTCGCATGTGCGCCTCGATCACGGCCGAGCGTATGCTACGCTAAGTGCGTACCCTTACGGTACCCCATACGCCAATTGCGTACTGAGTCTCTTACCTGTATATAGTGGAGGTTATAAGGTAATCAAATCAGCATTATCAAAACACACACTTGAAACTTCTCCTCTATACCCCTCTGAGGACAGGAACCCCCCACCCCACTCCCTCAAGTTTAGGCAATTCTGGCTGCACCGGGCTGGCCAAGAAAGTTGTAGTACACGGACATTCTTAATATATCAGCGGGTCAGTTGCGGCATCTGCCTCGAAATCAAGGCCTATTAAATCGGGGGCTTTTTCATCAGTAAGACTGTTACAACCTCGCGGCTTTTGCAAGCATGGGGGGAATAATTACTTTACCGCGGCTTATCAAAGCCGATGATTGGCTGCAGGATGAACGGCAATAATACTACAGGAAAGACCAGGCGTGTTTTGGCTTTCATATTATTGCCATTTAAATCCTGTGAGCAAAACCACCGACAGTCGGAATGAACTCTAAAGCGGAGGCTTGTCTGACAGGGTGGTTGAGACTATGCTTCAAGCCGGAAAAAATAAGATTTTACTCCGAAAGGACCATGGGGAATAGCGGCTCCGCAGGAGACTGGGCACAACTAAAGAAAGCTTTAGGTCACCTGGTGTGCACTGGCTCCTCCCACTATGACCCTCCTCCAAGCCTCAGTTAGGATACTGTGCCCGGAAGAGCTGACACAATAAAGAAGGATTTTAAATCCCGGGTAAGACTCATACCAGCCACACCAATCACACCGTACAACTCATGATAAGAAACCCAGTTAACAGTATGATAACAATGGAGCCTCTGAACAGATGGCTCAACAATAACCCTTTAGTTAACAATAACTATGTACAAGTATTGCAGACAATCCGCACTTGGGATGGGCGCCCAGCATCCACTACGGACTACGAGAAATAGATTTACCGGTGAGTAAAATCTTATTTTCTCTAACGTCTTAGTGGATGCTGGGAACTCCGAAAGGACCATGGGGATTATACCAAAGCTCCCAAACGGGCGGGAGAGTGCGGATGACTCTGCAGCACCGAATGAGAGAACTGAAGGTCCTCCTCAGCCAGGGTATCAAATTTGTAGAATTTTGCAAACGTGTTTGCCCCTGACCAAGTAGCAGTTCGGCAAAGTTGTAAAGCCGAGACCCCTCGGGCAGCCGCCCAAGATGAGCCCACATTCCTTGTGGAATGGGCTTTTACTGATTTAGGATGCGGCAGTCCAGCCGCAGAATGCGCCAGCTGAATTGTGCTACAAATCCAGCGAGCAATAGTCTGCTTAGAAGCAGGAGCACCCATCTTGTTGGGTGCATACAGGATAAATAGCGAGTCAGTTTTCCTGACTCCAGCCGTCCTGGAAACATAAATTTTCAAGGCCCTGACTACGTCCAGTAACTTGGAATCCTCCAAGTCCCTAGTAGCCGCAGGCACTACAATAGGTTGGTTCAAGTGAAAGGCTGATACCCACCTTAGGGAAAAACTGGGGACGAGTCCTCAATTCTGCCCTATCCATATGGAAAATCAGATAAGGACTTTTACATGACAAAGCCGCCAATTCTGATACACGCCTGGCCGAAGCCAAGGCCAATAACATGACCACTTTCCACGTGAGATATTTTAGCTCCACGGTTTTTAGTGGCTCAAACCAATGTGATTTTAGGAAACTCAACACCACGTTGAGATCCCAAGGTGCCACTGGAGGCACAAAAGGGGGCTGAATATGCAGCACTCCTTTTACAAATGTCTGAACTTCAGGTAGTGAAGCTAGTTCTTTCTGGAAGAAAATCGACAGAGCCGAGATCTGTACCTTAATGGAGCCTAATTTCAGGCCCATAGTCACTCCTGCCTGAAGGAAGTGCAGAAATCGACCCAGTTGAAATTCCTCTGTTGGGGCCTTTCTGGCCTCACACCAAGCAACATATTTCCGCCATATGCGGTGGTAATGTTTTGCAGTTACATCTTTCCTGGCTTTGATCAGCGTAGGAATGACTTCCTCCGGAATGCCCTTTTCCTGTAGGATTCGGCGTTCAACCGCCATGCCGTCAAACGCAGCCGCGGTAAGTCTTGAAACAGACAGGGCCCCTGCTGCAGCAGGTCCTGTCTGAGCGGCAGAGACCACGGGTCCTCTGAGATCATCTCTTGAAGTTCTGGGTACCACGCTCGTCTTGGCCAATCCGGAACCACGAGTATTGTTCTTACTCCTCGTTTTCTTATTATTCTCAGTACCTTTGGTATGAGAGGCAGAGGAGGGAACACAAACTGACTGGTACACCCACGGTGTCACTAGAGCGTCCACAGCTATTGCCTGAGGGTCCCTTGACCTGGCGCAATATCTCTCTAGTTTTTTGTTTAGGCGGGACGCCATCATGTCCACCTGTGGCCGTTCCCAACGATTTACAATCAGTGTGAAGACTTCTGGATGAAGTTCCCACTCTCCCGGGTGGAGGTCGTGTCTGCTGAGAAAGTCTGCTTCCCAGTTGTCCACTCCCGGAATGAACACTGCTGACAGTGCTAATACGTTATTTTCCGCCCATCGGAGAATCCTTGTGGCTTCTGCCATCGCCATCCTGCTTCTTGTGCCGCCCTGTCGGTTTACATGGGCGACTGCCGTGATGTTGTCTGACTGGATCAGTACCGGCTGGTGTAGAAGCAGGGGTTTTGCCTGACTTAGGGCATTGTAAATGGCCCTTAGTTCCAGAATATTTATGTGTAGGGAAGTCTCCTGACTCGACCATAGTCCTTGGAAGTTTCTTCCCTGTGTGACTGCCGCCCAGCCTCGAAGGCTGGCATCCGTGGTCACCAGGACCCAGTCCTGTATGCCGAATCTGCGGCCCTCTAGAAGATGAGCACTCTGCAGCCACCACAGCAGAGACACCCTGGTTCTTGGAGACAGGGTTATTAGGCGATGCATCTGAAGATGCGATCCGGACCATTGGTCCAACAGGTCCCACTGAAAGATTCTGGCATGGAACCTGCCGAAAGGAATTGCTTCGTAAGAAGCCACCATCTTTCCCAGGACTCGCGTGCAGTGATGCACCGACACCTGTTTTGGTTTGAGGAGGTCTCTGACTAGAGATGACAGCTCCTTGGCTTTCTCCTCCGGGAGAAACACTTTTTTCTGGACTGTGTCCAGAATCATACCCAGGAACAGTAGACGTGTCGTCGGAACCAGCTGTGATTTTGGAATATTCAGAATCCAACCGTGCTGGTGTAGCACTTCCTGAGATAGTGCTACTCCTACCAACAACTGCTCCTTGGACCTCGCCTTTATTAGGAGATCGTCCAAGTACGGGATAATTAAAACTCCCTTTTTTCGAAGGAGTATCATCATTTCCGCCATTACCTTGATAAACACCTTCGGTGCCGTGGACAGTCCAAACGGCAGCGTCTGGAATTGGTAATGGCAATCCTGTACCACAAATCTGAGGTACTCCTGGTGAGGATGGTAAATGGGGACATGCAGGTAAGCATCCTTGATGTCCAGGGATACCATATAATCTCCCTCGTCCAGGCTTGCAATAACCGCCCTGAGCGATTCCATCTTGAACTTGAATTTTTTTATGTACGTGTTCAAGGATTTCAAATTTAAAATGGGTCTCACCGAACCGTCCGGTTTCGGTACCACAAACAGTGTGGAATAGTAACCCCGTCCTTGTTGAAGTAGGGGCACCTTGATTATCACCTGCTGGGAATACAGCTTGTGAATTGCCGCTAGCACAGCCTCCCTGTCTGAGGGAGTAATCGGCAAGGCAGATTTTAGGAACCGGTGGGGTGGAGACGCCTCGAATTCCAGTTTGTACCCTTGAGATACTATTTGAAGGATCCAGGGATCCACCTGTGAGCGAGCCCACTGATCGCTGAAATTTTTGAGGCGGCCCCCCACCGTACCTGGCTCCGCCTGTGGAGCCCCACCGTCATGCGGCAGACTTGGAAGAAGCGGGGGAGGACTTTTGCTCCTGGGAACCTGCTGTTTGTTGCAGCCTTTTTCCCCTACCTCTGCCTCTGGACAGAAAGGACCCGCCTTTTCCACGCCTGTTTTTCTGGGTCCGAAAGGACTGTACCTGATAAAAACGGCGCCTTCTTAGGCTGTGAGGGAACATGGGGTAAAAATGCTGACTTCCCAGCAGTTGCTGTGGAAACTAGGTCCGAGAGACCATCCCCAAATAACTCCTCACCTTTATAAGGCAAAACTTCCATGTGCCTTTTCGAATCTGCATCCCCTGTCCACTGCCGAGTCCATAAGCCTCTCCTAGCAGAAATGGACAATGCACTTATTTTAGATGCCAGCCGGCAGATCTCCCTCTGTGCATCTCTCATGTATATGACTGAGTGTTTTATATGCTCTATGGTTAGCAGAATAGTGTCCCTGTCTAGGGTGTCAATATTTTCTGACAGGGAATCTGACCACGCAGCGGCAGCACTGCACATCCATGCTGACGCAATAGCTGGTCTAAGTATAATGCCTGAGTGTGTATATACAGACTTCAGGATCGCCTCTTGCTTTCTATCAGCAGGCTCCTTCAGGGCGGCCGTATCCGAAGACGGTAGTGCCACCTTTTTAGATAAACGTGTGAGCGCTTTATCCACCCTAGGAGGTGTTTCCCAACGTGCCCTATCCTCTGGCGGGAAAGGGAACGCCATTAGTAACTTTTTAGAGATTACCAATCTTTTATCGGGGAAAGCCCACGCTTCTTCACACACTTCATTTAATTCTTCCGATGGGGGAAAAACTACAGGTAGTTTTTTCTCCCCAAACATAATACCCTTTTTAGTGGTACCTGGGTTTATATCAGAAATGTGTAACACCTCTTTCATTGCCTCAATCATGCAACAAATGGCCTTAGTGGACATTAGACTAGACTCATCGTCGTCGACACTGGTGTCAGTATCCGTGTCGACATATGCGTCTGCCATCTGAGGTAGCGGGCGTTTTAGAGCCCCTGATGGCCTTTGAGACGCCTGGGCAGGCACGAGCTGAGAAGCCGGCTGTCCCGCATTTGGTATGTCATCAAATTTTTTGTGTAAGGAGTCGACACTTGCACGTAGTTCCTTCCATAAGACCATCCACGCAGGTGTCTGCCCCGCAGGGGGTGACATCACTTCTATAGGCATCTGCTCCACCTCCACATAATTTTCCTCATCAAACATGTCGACACAGACGTACCGACACACCGCACACACACACAGGGAATGCTCTAAGAGAGGACAGGACCCCACAAAAGTCCTTTGGGGAGACAGATTGAAAGTATGCCAGCACACACCAGAGCGCTATATAATGCAGGGACTAACTGAATTATGTCCCCTATAGCTGCTGTTATATATACTGCGCCTAAATTTAGTGCCCCCCCCCCTCTCTTTTTTACCCTTTTCTGTAGTGCAGACTGCAGGGGAGAGCCAGGGAGCTTCCTTCCAGCGGAGCTGTGAGGGAGAAATGGCGCCAGTGTGCTGAGGGAGATAGCTCCACCCCTTTTTTGCAGACTTTTCTCCCGCTTTTTTATGGATTCTGGCAGGGGTAATTATCACATATATAGCCTCTGGGGCTATATATTGTGATATATTTGCCAAGGTGTTTTTATTGCTGCTCAGGGCGCCGGGCGCCCGCCCCCCCCCAGCGCCCTGCACCCTCAGTGACCGGAGTGTGAAGTATGTATGAGGAGCAATGGCGCACAGCTGCAGTGCTGTGCGCTACCTTGGTGAAGACTGATGTCTTCTGCCGCCGATTTTCCGGACCTCTTCTGGCTCTGTAAGGGGGACGGCGGCGCGGCTCCAGGACCGAACACCAAGGCCAGTTCCATGCGGTCGATCTCTCTGGAGCTAATGGTGTCCAGTAGCCTAAGAAGCCCAAGCTAGCTGCAAGCAGGTAGGTTCGCTTCTTCTCCCCTTAGTCCCTCGGTGCAGTGAGCCTGTTGCCAGCAGGTCTCACTGTAAAATAAAAAACCTAACATATACTTTCTTTCTAAGCTCAGGAGAGCCCCTAGTGTGCATCCAGCTCGGCCAGGCACAAAAATCTAACTGAGGCTTGGAGGAGGGTCATAGTGGGAGGAGCCAGTGCACACCAGGTGACCTAAAGCTTTCTTTAGTTGTGCCCAGTCTCCTGCGGAGCCGCTATTCCCCATGGTCCTTTCGGAGCTCCCAGCATCCACTAGGACGTTAGAGAAAAACTCGGGTGCAAAAAGAGGATTTTGGTACTTACCGATAAATCCATTTCTCTGAATCCTCTAGGGGACACTGGAGCATCCATTTACATTAGGGGGTGTGACGCTTGCAACCGGAGGTGTGGCACAATCTAAAATTAGCATTGTGTGCACAGCCGGCTCCTCCCCCTTCACATCCCTCCTCCCTCAGTTTGTAAAATGTGACTGAGAGAATAGGACATGATACTATAGCACCTGGCGAGGAACCGAACCGTACAACATGTCAAACAGTATTCAAGAAACGGTTAACCGAAAAACGAACGCTGTTTGTACGAACTGTTTAAACAAGAACTTCGAACACAGCAGGCTGACAGCATCGAGGCGGGCGTCCAGTGTCCCCTAGAGGATTCAGAGCAATGGATTTATCGGTAAGTACCAAAATCCTCTTTTCTCTTTCATCCACTAGGGGACACTGGAGCATCATTTTACATTAGGGGACGTCCCAAAGTTATCCCCAAGGGAGGGAGTGCTGTCGGTGGCCTGCAAAACTAAACGTCCGAACGTAGAGTCTCCGGACGCAAAGTTATCAAACCTGTAATATTTCGTGAACGTGTGGGCTAAAGACCACGTTGCCACTCTGCAAAGCGGAGTAGTGGAAACACCTCCTGCATTCGCCCATGAGGCCCCCACTGATCGGGTGGTAGAAGCACCCGCCTGAACCGAAACCTGTGTTACAGGAAATATAAGCTTGCCGAATGGCAAGTCAAATGCGTCTAGACAAAAGACTGCATAGGTGCAGGCCAAAACTTCTTTGGCCCATCTAAAAACAAAACAATTGGTCCGACCTTCGGAAAAATCGATGCAACCTACACGTATACCCCTAAAAGCTCGGACAACATGCAAAGACACGTCCCTATTTGCAAGACCCTAGGAAGAGGGGACCACGCATGGCTGGTTTACGTGAACCCCCGAAACAAACTCTGGAAGGAAATCTGTTCCTGTACGGAATTCCGTCCTATCCACCTGAAAAATGAAGAAGAAAAAAAGGACGTCTACCCTACAGGGCTCCCAACTCATGAACCCGCCTGGTCGAAATCAAGGCAAGCAATAATGTGATCTCTCAAGAGATATTTCAGGTCTTTCTTGCAAACGGCTCAAAAGTTGGAGTCTTCAAAAACTCCAACTCCAAAATTAAGTCCTCCTGCGCAGTGGCAGGACGAAAAGGGGAACGTATGCTCAGAACCCCCAGTAAAAAGGTTTGACCTCTGGCAAGGATGCCGGATGGAGAGAGCCGAAAGTTGAACCTTCAGAACGCCCAGTATCAGTTCTACCTCTAGACCTGCCTGAAGGAAAATTAGAAGTCTGGATAAGTGGAAGTTTGTCGAATTCCACCCACGTACTTGACACCAGGCCATATATCTATTCCAATCTATGTAGTAGTACCTAGTGACAAACATCGTAGAAATGGGCGTTCTTGGTATCCCTCTGTCTCTTAAGATCCGGGTTTCAAGAGCCACGCCGTTAAACGCGACCTGTGCAGGACTGGTGATGAAACGGTCCCAGAGATAACAGGTCCTCCCTCCGAGGCTACCGCCAAGGATCTTACCCTAGTAATCCTTGCAGTTCTGAGTACAACTCCTGTGGGATCAGTCTGGTGCGATCAGGATCGCCCACATTCGTTCTCTTTTCAACCCTTTCAGAAACCTGGGTATGCGTGGGAAAGGAGGAAAAATGTAAACCCTCCTGCAACACCAAGGAAGAGTTAATGCGTCCACTGCGTCTGCTGCTGGATCCCTTGTCCTGGACACCTATCTGGGCAGCTGATGTTTTTGTCCAGACGTCATTAGGTCCACTTGAGGTAGACCCCATCTCCATACCACAATGTCGAACATCCGTGTAGGCACCACTCTCCCGGATGCATGTCCTGGCGACATGAGAGAATCTGCTTTCCCAGTATTCATCCCCTGGAATGAACACTACCGAGGATGATGCGTCGCCTTTCTGCCGACAACAAGAACCTTGCGTCAGCCCTTGGCGCCTTTCTGCTCATTGTTCCTCCTTGACTGTTTAAGCAAGCCGTCGTCATGACATTGTCCGACCGTATCCTGACGTGTTGACCCATGAATAGGTCTTCGGCTAAGTACACCGCTCTCAGTTCGAGAATGTTTATGGGCAGGTTGCTCTCCAGTAACGTCCATCTGCCCTGAAACTGATGTTTCTCTAAGACGACACCCAAACCTCTGAAACTGTCGTCTGTTATCAGGATCCTTTAATCCGAAATGCCAAATCTCTTGCCAGCTGCGAGATTCCTATGTAACAACCACCAATTTAAGGAGGTTCGTATGCGCGGTGGCAACCGGATTTTTTGATATAGAAACCAGTGCGACCTTGCTCCCTAAGCAATGAGGTTTATCTGGAATTGTCGAAAATGAAGTCTGCCGTATTGGATAGCGTAGAACAACGGCCTCTTCCCGAGAAGTTGCACACAGAGGTGTAGAGAAAACGTTTGTGTCTCAGTACCTGAGCAACTAATCTTTGTAGGACCTGGACCTTATGCTCTGGTAAGAATAGTCTCAATGGTACCGTGGCCAAGATGAAATCGAAGAATTGTATCCACGGAGTTGGCATGAGGTCGAATTACTGTTACATCACCATCCACTCATGTTGAATGAGAAAATGATGCAATGTCTGAACCTCTTTGATGAGCAGTTCCTGAGATATTGCTTTATTCCTTAGATCGTCTATATAAGGTATAATCATGACTGCCCTGATTTTCGTAAGGATTCTTGGAGCTGATAGACCGAACAGTAACACCCTGAATTAGGAGTGATCCGTCACCAGTGTGAACCCTAAGTAAGCCTGGTGTCCAGACTGGGATATGCAGATATGCCTCCTTTATGTCCATGGATACCATGCAATGGCCTTGTTCTAAGCCTGCCATGATCGACTGGAATGATTCCATCCGGAATTCATAGACCCTTAGAAATTGGTTTAAAACCATTAAATTGAGTATCGGTCTGATCGTTCTGTCTGGCTTTCGGCACGACAAAAAGATCAGAATAGAAAACCCGTTCCTCTCTCAGAGACGGGAACTGGAGTATGACCCCTGACCGTAGCAAATCTGGAATTACTGTCAGTAAAGCTTTTGCTTTCTGAAAGCCTGAGGCAGACCCGTTGTAAAAAACAAAACTGGTAGTCAGGCTCCTGTTGAAAATCCAGTTTGTACCCCTGGGAGATAAGATTGGTTATTCAAAGTTCAGGTGTGGTTTTGGCCTAGATGTCCCGAAAACCTTTCAGACGTGCGCTCACGCAGGGGGGACCCCAGGTGAGTTGGTAGGTCGTCATGCCACGGTTTTGTCAGGTGTAGCCTGTTTTCTGTTTGCTGCCTATGAGCGGTCTCTACCTCCTGCCCCCGCTGGAAAGGACAGCGATCTCAATTTATTAAACGCTGGTTCCGAATAACCACTCTCAACCTGTGGAATGGTTCTTGTATAAGGAGTAGGCAGAAATGTGGACTTTGTAGCATGTGAAATGCACTTGTCCAACTGTGGACCGAAAGGTATCTCACCCCCAAAAGGGGATGGATTCTACCGCCTTCTTGGCATCAGAGGCTCCTTGCGCTAATATCCTTAGAGGCTTGACCAAGTATGAAGCCAATTCCCGAATGTCATCTGCCATTTGGGAATCTCTTCCAAGCTATGTTCCAGACCATGCTCCCATAGCCTTGTTTACCCAAACACAGACGATCGTAGTTCTCCGTGTTGTACTCCTTGTTATAAAAATCGACTTCAAAGCTGTGTCAACTTTATGATCTGAAGCATCCTTTAAAGTAGTTACCTTAGAAATTGGTAAGATTGTCTTCTTTGACACCTTCCTAGGTAAACATCCACTACTGATGGAGTCTCCCACTTATTCATTACACCCTTAGGTAAGGGGTAAGTACTTAAACCGCTTCGGAAATTGAACTATATCAGGGTTGGTCCTTAAACCTTACTCATTTGAGATAGAAGAGGTTTAGGAATGGGAAATCCTGCTGAAAGCGGTGTTCGAGAGTCGAATCACTCGAAATCCTCTGGATCCGTAACGTCTTCTACCTGAAAGTTTAGGATCTCTTTCACTGCGTTAATTAAGGGATCCAAACCAGAGATTTCAGTGTCCTCTTTCGGAAAATCGGCGTCCAGGTGAGATTTAATTAACTCACCCTCTGTATTAATGAGAAGACGCTCCTCCTCTTTCCGCATAATAGGAAGAAGTCTTTTAACTGCCTTGCGCACATTTTTTTTTTTTTTTGTGTGTGTGCGGGCGGAGTCAATTTGATGAGAAATTCTTCCATCTTTTTTGAGAATCCCGCAGCCCATCCGATTGCTGCTTGCGTGATTCTGTCATCACCTTGGAGAATCTATCTGCAAGGTTGTCTTCTCATGACCCAGACGGAGCACTGCTCCCAGGTGGAGCGTCCATGTTTAAGCAGGAATCGCACACCCCGGAGCTGCCAACCCGTCTTTTGCGTGTTGACTAAACCCCGTACCAGACAGCGCTTTCACCCTTTAAACTAGGAAGAGAAAATAGGATTTTGGTACTTACCAGGTAAATCCTTTTCTTTGAATCCATAGGGGGCAATGGAGTACTCTTGGGATATGGACGGCTTCCGAAAGGAACAGGGCACTGAATATTCAAATTCAGTAACACTCCTCCCCTCCATACTCCCCGAGTACCTCAGTGTTTTTTTTACTGAACCGAACAGGAGCGATAGAGAGGTTGACACTGGAGAATTACCTATAACATAACGGACAACCATAAAGTTGACACATAACCTAACTGACAACGAAACAGTTGACACCATAACCGATAGAACTAGAAAATTTGAACCAGTCGGTAAAAATGTGTTACCATGAGATCCCCTGAGCTTACTACAACCCAGGTAAAACTGCTCTGGGTGGGCGTCCAGTGCCCCCTATGGATTAAAAAAAAAAAAAGGATTTACCTGGTAAGTACCAAAATCCTATTTTCTTTTTCATCCACTAGGGGTCACTGGAGTACTCTTGGGACGTACCAAAGCTTCCCTCGTGGGCGGGAGAGCTGTTTGACACCTGTAACACTAGGCGGCCAAAGCTAGATGTTGATGCCGCAAAACGTATCAAACTTGTAAAAGCGCACAAACGTGTGCACTGAAGACCATGTAGCCGCACGGCAAAGCTGCGTCGTAGAAGCTCCACGACCAGCTGCCCATGAAGTTCCCACAGAACGTGTGGAATGAGCTGTTACTGATGTAGGCGGCTGTAACCTAGCATGAAGGTAAGCCTGACGTATGGTCAGTTTTATCCATCTGGATATGGTCTGCTTAGAAAACTGGCCAACCCATCTTGGCCGCATCATAGAAAACAAACAACGTATCCGTCTTACGACCTGTAGACGTTCGGGATACATAAACGCGTCACATCCAGAGTTCCAGAATGTGCTGTTAACACAGGAACTACTATTGGTTGATTGATGTGAAAAGATGACACTACCTTTGTAAGAAAGCGGAATTCGTCGGAAGTTCCGCTCTGTCATCATGAAACACCAAACACGGTGGCTTGCATGACAAAGAACCCAAATCTGAAACGCACCTTGCCGAAGCTAAGGCTAGAAGAAAAATAGTTTTCCAAGTGAGAAACTTTATATCCACTTGCTGTAAGGGTTCAAAATATGAAGACTGTAAGAAATCTAAAACCAGATTCAAGTCCCATGGCGCTGTAGGTGGAATGAATGGAAGCAGTACTCTGAGGACACCTTGTAGAAAAGTGTGTACCGACGGCAATAGAGCCAATGTCTTTGAAAATAAATTGACAACGCAGATACCTGCACCTTTAGTGTAGATAAACGCAGTCCTCCATCTAACCCCGTCTGTAGAAATAACAAAAAAGACGGGATAACTTGAAAGATGATGTCGGAAACTTCCGAGCTTCACACCAACCTATATAGGCACGCCAAATTCTGTAATAATGAGCTGCCGTAACCGGCTTCCTAGCTCGTAACATGGTTGGTATAACCGATACTGTAATGCCCTCTTTTCTTAAGAGGGCGGTCTCAACAGCCACCCCGTCAAACGCAGCCGCGCTAACTCGGGGTAAAAGAACGGACCCTGTTGTAACAGGTCTGAACGTAGTAGGAGCGGCCAAGGATCGTATGCGAGTCGTCCGCGGAGATCCGAGAACCAAGCTCTCCGAGACCAATGAGGCATCACTAGTATGACTGTGACGGACTCTCTTGTGATCCGTTTTAGCGACAGAGAGCAGCGGAAAACGGTGGAAACAGATACACGAGGCTGTACGGGCCCGCGATTGTGAGAGCATCCACCGCCACTGCCCTTGGATCTCTCGTTCCGGACACATACTGGGGCGTTAGTAATTGTTGCGAGATGCCATCAGGTCCACCTGAGGATATCCCACCTGTGGACCAACTTTTGAAACACCTCTGGATTTAATGCCCATTTTCCTGTATGAAAATCCCGACGTCTGAGATAATCCGCCTCCCAGTTGTTCACTCCCGGAATGAACTCTGCCGACAATATCACCTGGTGGTATTTTGGTCAATTGAGGATTCGAGCTACTTCCCGTATGGCCATGCGGCTTCTCGTTCCTCCTCGTTTGTTGATGTATGCGACTGCAGTCGCGTTGTCTGACTGCACTTGGACAGTCTGAGAGGGAAGCATGTGTAATGCTTGTCGTAGTGCATTGTAAATTGCGCGGAGTTCCAGGACATTTTTAGACAGCAATTTGTCGTGATCCGCCCAGAGACCCTGTCGCTGACAATTTTGAACTACAGCTCCCCAACCTCTGAGACTCACGTTCGCCGTTAGAATTATTCAATTCCAGCCGCCGCCTGCGGTTAAATTGTGAACCTTGAGCCCCAGAGTAGAGACACCCTCGCCCTTGCCGACAACCTCACCCTGTGGGAAATCTGCAGATGCAAGGCCGACCACTATTGTTGAAATGGACGGGAGGGAAAACTTCCGAACTGAAGCGCTTCGAAAGCCACCACCATTGTTCCTAATAGGGGAATACACAAATGTACCGAGAGTGTGCGTGGCTTGAGCACTTATTGTACCAGATGAATAATCTGTACTTTGTTGTAGTAGGGAAATTCTTTGATTTACCGTATCGAGAATCATACCTAGAAATTGAAGTCATTGAGACGGAAATACATGCGATTTCTTGAAATTGACACCCCAACCGGGGTGTATGTTAGCAGCGCAAGTTGGAGGAGCATCTGTTGAGACGGAGTTTTCATGAGCAGATCGTCTAAGTACGGAACGATAGTCACTGCCAGGGATCTGAGATGAGCTATTATCACAGACATCACTCTGGCGAATACCCGAGGCGCTGACGAGAGGCCAAACGGTAGGGCCTGTGTGGCGTATTGCAAAACGCAAGAACCTCTGATGATGAGGTGACCAAATCGGAATGTGTAAGTACGCATCCTTGAAATCAAGCGCAATCATGCAATCTTGTGGCTTCAAATCTGCAAATACTGACCGCAGAAATTCCATATTCAATCTGTAGTAAGTGACTTACTGATTGAGACAGACGGAGCCCTCCGAAATCGGTACCACAAACAGATGGGAATAATAACCCTGACCTTGTTGGTGTACCAGGCTGGAATTAAAAACTGCTGAATCCAGCAGAGACTGAATGACAATCTGCCAAAACGCCTTCTTGTCGTCCGACAGAGGCAGTCCAGTTTTGAAAGAAAAAAAAAAACGCAGTGGCGGAAGACAGATTTCTTTTAACACTAAATTGCGGATACATCCATCAGTGGATGTCTGGAATCCCGGCAAATGTAACATCTGAAGGCGCGCTCCCACAATTGGAAATCCAAAATGGCCTGGGAGCCCGTCAAGCCACTGGCTTGTTGATGATTTTAGCGCCCTGGTGTTACAAGGCGTGGCTGTACCACAGCCTTGACAGGACTGAAGTCTAAAGTGAACGCCGGACCAGAGTATTTCCGTCTTGGTACCAGTGGAGGCAATAGCAGGAAACTAGACTCTCCCCCCTCCGCCTTGGCCTGAGAAATGCATTTGTCAATTTTAGGACCAAACAACTTCTGGCCACCGTATTCTTTTGACCTCTGACTCCGCTTGCCAAGAACGCAGCCAGAGAACCTGTCGTGCTGTAACTAGCGACGATGAAAGGCGAGAAGCGAGCTAACAGCCGGCAGCAGAAGCTGTACATAGCTACTTAGCAGCTTCTCAGATTTGATTAACGATAAGTATAACGTGATCGTCATTGTTTCCATACAAAAAGCGCCTTAGTGACCCAAATCTATCTTACGTCTGAAGGGTCTTTATAAGGTTTGACACAGACGAATCCACCAATGGCGGATTCTCCAATGTAGATGTCACTGTGTGGAAACGGGTAAATAGAATTAAATCTGGGAGGTATAGAACCGGTTATTTTGCGTTTCTACTAACATCTTATTAAGATATCCTAAATAAGAACCCCATTGCTCCTTAGTCTCTGTAAACTTCAGAGACTGACGCACTGGTCATTATCAATGTCTGGGCTGTCAAAAACCGCACTTCTGACTGCTGGTCTAATGTGCCCTCCTCACCCTTATGTAGCGCCGTGAGGTTTGGCATAGAATTGTCAGACCGCAACACAGCAGAAACGATTAAAGTATAAGACCAATTAATTAATATCCGTTAGATTTGACGGTCTTCTCCGAGACTCTGATCTAGCCGCTCGTGTCAAACGGTGGCCAATTGTAATTGCAACCCAGCCATTACATTTGCGTAGCATAGGAATGAAACCTGGTTCCGGAGTGGAAACCACACAATAAACAAAGACCGACACTTGCACGCTCAGTAAAAGCGTTACTTAAGGTGTGTAATATACACATATATATATATATATATATATATATAGCCGAAATGCATTCACTTGGCCAGCCTATATAAAAGCTGAAGCAAAAAATAAGAATTTACTTACCGATAATTCTATTTCTCGTAGTCCGTAGTGGATGCTGGGAACTCCGTAAGGACCATGGGGAATAGCGGCTCCGCAGGAGACTGGGCACAAAAGTAAAAGCTTTAGGACTACCTGGTGTGCACTGGCTCCTCCCCCTATGACCCTCCTCCAAGCCTCAGTTAGGATACTGTGCCCGGACGAGCGTACACAATAAGGAAGGATATTGAATCCCGGGTAAGACTCATACCAGCCACACCAATCACACCGTACAACCTGTGATCTGAACCCAGTTAACAGCATGATAACAGAGGAGCCTCTGAAAAGATGGCTCACAACAATAATAACCCGATTTAGTTAACAATAACTATGTACAAGTATTGAAGACAATCCGCACTTGGGATGGGCGCCCAGCATCCACTACGGACTACGAGAAATAGAATTATCGGTAAGTAAATTCTTATTTTCTCTGACGTCCTAGTGGATGCTGGGAACTCCGTAAGGACCATGGGGATTATACCAAAGCTCCCAAACGGGCGGGAGAGTGCGGATGACTCTGCAGCACCGAATGAGAGAACTCCAGGTCCTCCTCAGCCAGGGTAACAAATTTGTAGAATTTAGCAAACGTGTTTGCCCCTGACCAAGTAGCTGCTCGGCAAAGTTGTAAAGCCGAGACCCCTCGGGCAGCCGCCCAAGATGAGCCCACTTTCCTTGTGGAATGGGCTTTTACAGATTTTGGCTGTGGCAGGCCTGCCACAGAATGTGCAAGCTGAATTGTACTACAAATCCAACGAGCAATAGTCTGCTTAGAAGCAGGAGCACCCAGCTTGTTGGGTGCATACAGGATAAACAGCGAGTCAGATTTTCTGACTCCAGCCGTCCTGGAAACATAGATTTTCAGGGCCCTGACTACGTCCAGCAACTTGGAGTCCTCCAAGTCCCTAGTAGCCGCAGGCACCACAATAGGCTGGTTCAAGTGAAATGCTGAAACCACCTTAGGGAGAAATTGAGGACGAGTCCTCAATTCTGCCCTGTCCGCATGAAAAATTAGGTAGGATAAAGCCGCCAATTCTGAGACACGCCTGGCTGAAGCCAGGGCTAACAGCATTACCACTTTCCATGTGAGATATTTTAAATCCACTGTGGCAAGTGGTTCGAACCAATGTGATTTTAGGAATCCCAAAACCACATTGAGATCCCAGGGTGCCACTGGAGGCACAAAGGGAGGCTGTATATGCAGTACCCCCTTTACAAAAGTCTGGACTTCAGGAACTGAAGCCAATTCTTTCTGGAAGAAAATCGACAAGGCCGAAATTTGAACCTTAATGGATCCTAATTTTAGGCCCATGGACAGTCCTGTTTGCAGGAAATGCAGGAAACGACCTAGTTGAAATTCCTCTGTCGGGGCCTTCCTGGCCTCGCACCACGCAACATATTTCCTCCAAATACGGTGATAATGTTGTGCAGTTACATCCTTCCTGGCTTTGATCAGGGTAGGGATGACTTCATCTGGAATGCCTTTCTCCTTCAGGATCCGGCGTTCAACCGCCATGCCGTCAAACGCAGCCGCGGTAAGTCTTGGAACAGACAGGGTCCTTGCTGAAGCAGGTCCCTTCTTAGAGGTAGAGGCCACGGATCCTCCGTGAGCATCTCCTGAAGTTCCGGGTACCAAGTCCTTCTTGGCCAATCCGGAGCCACGAGTATAGTTCTTACTCCTCTCCGTCTTATAATCCTCAGTACCTTGGGTATGAGAGGCAGAGGAGGGAACACATACACTGACTGGTACACCCACGGTGTTACCAGAGCGTTCACCGCTATTGCCTGAGGGTCCCTTGACCTGGCGCAATACCTGTCTAGTTTTTTGTTGAGGCGGGACGCCATCATGTCCACCTTTGGTTTTTCCCAACGGTTTACAATCAATTGGAAGACTTCTGGATGAAGTCCCCACTCTCCCGGGTGGAGATTGTGTCTGCTGAGAAAATCTGCTTCCCAGTTGTCCACTCCGGGAATGAACACTGCCGACAGTGCTATCACATGATTTTCCGCCCAGCGAAGAATCCTTGCAGCTTCTGCCATCGCTCTCCTGCTTCTTGTGCCGCCCTGTCTGTTTACGTGGGCGACTGCCGTGATGTTGTCCGACTGGATCAACACCGGCTGACCCTGAAGCAGAGGCCTTGCTTGACTTAGGGCATTGTAAATGGCCCTTAGTTCCAGGATATTTATGTGAAATGACGTTTCCATGCTTGACCACAAGCCCTGGAAATTTCTTCCCTGTGTGACTGCTCCCCAGCCTCTCAGGCTGGCATCCGTGGTCACCAGGACCCAGTCCTGAATGCCGAATCTGCGGCCCTCTAGAAGATGAGCACTCTGCAACCACCACAGGAGAGACACCCTTGTCCTTGGAGACAGGGTTATCCGCTGATGCATCTGAAGATGCGATCCGGACCATTTGTCAAGCAGATCCCACTGAAAGGTTCTTGCGTGGAATCTGCCGAATGGAATCGCTTCGTAAGAAGCCACCATTTTTCCCAGGACCCTTGTGCATTGATGCACTGACACTTGACCTGGTTTTAGGAGGTTCCTGACTAGCTCGGATAACTCCCTGGCTTTCTCCTCCGGGAGAAACACCTTTTTCTGGACTGTGTCCAGAATCATCCCTAGGAACAGCAGACGTGTCGTCGGAATCAGCTGCGATTTTGGAATATTTAGAATCCACCCGTGCTGTTGTAACACTACTTGAGATAGTGCTACTCCGACCTCTAACTGTTCCCTGGACCTTGCCATTATCAGGAGATCGTCCAAGTAAGGGATAATTAAGACGCCTTTTCTTCGAAGAAGAATCATCATTTCGGCCATTACCTTGGTAAAGACCCGGGGTGCCGTGGACAATCCAAACGGCAGCGTCTGAAACTGATAATGACAGTTCTGTACCACAAACCTGAGGTACCCTTGGTAAGAAGGGCAAATTGGGACATGGAGGTAAGCATCCTTGATGTCCAGAGACACCATATAGTCCCCGTCTTCCAGGTTCGCTATCACTGCTCTGAGTGACTCCATCTTGAATTTGAACCTTTGTATGTAAGTGTTCAAGGATTTCAGATTTAAAATAGGTCTCACCGAGCAGTCTGGCTTCGGCACCGCAAACAGCGTGGAATAATACCCCTTTCCCTGTTGCAGGAGGGGTACCTTGATTATCACCTGCTGGGAATACAGCTTGTGAATGGCTTCCAATACCGCCTCCCTGTCAGAGGGAGACGTTGGTAAAGCAGACTTCAGGAACCGGCGAGGGGGAGACGTCTCGAATTCCAATTTGTACCCCTGAGATACTACCTGCAGGATCCAGGGGTCCACTTGCGAGTGAGCCCACTGCGCTCTGAAATTCTTGAGACGGCCCCCCACCGTGCCTGAGTCCGCTTGTAAGGCCCCAGCGTCATGCTGAGGACTTGGCAGAAGCGGGGGAGGGCTTCTGTTCCTGGGAAGAGGCTGCCTGATGCAGTCTTTTTCCCCTTCCTCTGCCCCGGGGCAGAAATGAGGAGCCTTTTGCCCGCTTGCCCTTATGGGGACGAAAGGACTGAGCCTGAAAAGACGGTGTCTTTTTCTGCTGAGAGGTGACTTGGGGTAAAAAGGTGGATTTCCCAGCCGTTGCCGTGGCCACCAGGTCCGATAGACCAACCCCAAATAACTCCTCCCCTTTATACGGCAATACTTCCATATGCCGTTTGGAATCCGCATCACCTGACCACTGTCGCGTCCATAACCCTCTTCTGGCAGAAATGGACAGCGCACTTACTCTTGATGCCAGAGTGCAAATATCCCTCTGTGCATCTCGCATATATAGAAATGCATCCTTTAAATGCTCTATAGTCAATAATATACTGTCCCTATCCAGGGTATCAATATTTTCAGTCAGGGAATCCGACCAAGCCACCCCAGCACTGCACATCCAGGCTGAGGCGATTGCTGGTCGCAGTATAACACCAGTATCCTTTTTAGGATATTTTCCAGCTTCCTATCAGCTGGTTCCTTGAGTGCGGCCGTATCAGGAGACGGTAACGCCACTTGTTTTGATAAGCGTGTGAGCGCTTTATCTACCCTAGGGGGTGTTTCCCAACGCGCCCTAACCTCTGGCAGGAAAGGGTATAATGCCAATAATTTTTTAGAAATTATCAGTTTTTTATCGGGGGAAACCCACGCTTCATCACACATTTAATTCATCTGATTCAGGAAAAACTACGGGTAGTTTTTTCACACCCCACATAATACCCTTTTTTGTGGTACTTGTAGTATCAGAAATGTTCAAAACCTCCTTCATTGCCGTGATCATGTAAGTCACGTTTGTCTCCTCACCGTCGACACTGGAGTCAGTGTCCGGGTCTGTGTCGACCATCTGAGGTAACGGGCGCTTTAGAGCCCCTGACGGTGTTTGAGACGCCTGGACAGGCACTAGCTGATTTGCCGGCTGTCTCATGTCGTCAACAGTCTTTTGTAAAGTGCTGACGCTATCACGTAATTCCTTCCATGAGACCATCCAGTCAGGTGTCGACTCCCTAGGGGGTGACATCACTATTACAGGCAATTGCTCCGCCTCCACACCATTTTCCTCCTCATACATGTCGACACAACGTACCGACACACAGCACACACACAGGGAATGCTCTGATAGAGGACAGGACCCCACTAGCCCTTTGGGGAGACAGAGGGAGAGTTTGCCAGCACACACCAGAGCGCTATATATAATGTATAGGGACAACCTTATATAAGTGTTTCTCCCTTATATAGCTGCTGTATAGATTCTTATGCCAATTTAGTGCCCCCCCCTCTCTTGTTTTACCCTGTTTCTGTAGTGCAGGACTGCAGGGGAGAGTCAGGGAGACGTCCTTCCAGCGGAGCTGTGAGGGAAAATGGCGCTTGTGTGCCGAGGAGATAGGCTCCGCCCCCTTCTCGGCGGCCTTTCTCCCGCTTTTTTAAGGAAAACTGGCAGGGGTTAAATGCATCCATATAGCCCAGGAGCTATATGCGATGCATTTTTCGCCATCCAAGGTGTTTTTATTGCGTCTCAGGGCCGACGAGCACAGAAAAAACACTGAGGTACTCGGGGAGTATGGAGGGGAGGAGTGTTACTGAATTTGAATATTCAGTGCCCTGTTCCTTTCGGAAGCCGTCCATATCCCAAGAGTACTCCAGTGACCCCTAGTGGATGAAAAAGAAAGACTGTGATAGAAGATGGAAGCAAGGGTATCAGATTGTCCGGCTGGTAACTTTTACTTCTCTAAAATGGAAGAGAACAAAAAAGAAACAAACAATAAATAAATAAATACATTTTTAAACCAGCCGACTGTAGGTCATTTACGATGTTAGAGTTGGAATCCACTTGCTTCCTCGTATTTTCGTCAGGATCTTTGCAACAGAAATCCATTGAAAATATTGATAATAAGACTCATGTTTCAGGTTAGATCCTCATAGGATTTATATAAATTTCCCCAGCAGAGGGAGTTAATATCTAGTTTCACCAGCAGAGGGAGTTGTAGCTACACAAAAATCCCTAGTTTATCCCTTTCTTTTAAAGAGGGGGAGGGGCTCATCCATGCCCCGTATATTTGGCGCCTGACTAAAAATAAAAAGATGGCCGCCGTTAAAAAATTCTATACACCTCATTTCCCTTTCTAAACACTAACTCTGGGCCGCTGACAAAAGGGAAGTTGACAGAGCGCACTGTGCACTCTCGATCCCCGCTGTACGCCCCTGACCGAAGGAATCACCCTCGTGCTGCACTCACTCTGCCTGCCGTGCTCCGGGACCGCTCTCCTCCTGGTCCCGTAGCGGCTGCTGACAGGGGATACAGTGCGATGCCACTGGCCGGCGGCGCCTGACTAACGAATACTGGCCCGCTCCCCAGAGCGTGACCGCAGGTCACCGCGCTCCGGGACTGATGACAGATGACGCCCCACACTGCGTTACCGTTGGCCCGCACGCGCCAGGACTGCTCTCCTTCAGTCCCGTAGCGGCGCGTGCTGACTAAAGGATGCCGGCCCGCTCTACACAGCGTGACCGCAGGTCAGCGCGCTCCGGGATTGATCTATTCTAAGCCCCGTAGTGGCGCCTGCTGACAGGGGACGCCCCACACTATGTGACCGCTGGCCCCTGTGCTGGGAAAGTGAAATAATATTTTTAGCCCTTATGACTGCCCTGCTTATTCTAACAACCTGTACTCACAGTTGGCGTCTTCAGAGAGATGCAGATCCATTTAGCAGGAATCCTTGTCCCTCAATGTTTAACTTAGTCCCCCTTTTATTAGGGGGACGCAGCCTTTTTTCTTTTGTAAAGCCTGCACCCCCTTTCATTAGGTGGGATCGGGCAATTTGTCTTTGAAAGCCTGCACCCTCCCTTTAAGGCCCATACACACTTGATGATAAAATGAGTGACGTTGTTCATTTCAGCCCTCATCAACGACGTCGCTCATTATATCGTCAAGTGTGTATGCATCCGACGACCACCGATGCGCGGCCCCGCGGGACGTTAATGACCCTCGCTTATCTGTGGAGCATGTGTATGCTCAATTTCCACTATGGTCGTTACCGACCAGAGACGTCGTTGAATGTGTATGGTGTAAACGACGAAAGACCAACGACCAAGCCACTGTTCACCAGCCCTGTTCCCAGCTCATTATTTTAATAAACTGTTCAGCTTGGATGCTTCGACGATGAATGGTCGTTGGTCTTTGGTAGTGTGTATGCTCATGTCGTTTGCTCAGCTGTTCAAGGGAAGTTGTTAAAGACGGTCGTTAACGACGTGTGCATCGTCAAGTGTGTACGGGCCTTTAGTTAGGAGGGATTGGACCAGTATAAATGAAATAAATAAATAAAAAATAAATAACTAAATCTTCAAGGAGCAAGAGCTCCCTTCTTGTGCTTGTACCTCCTTGGCACAATTTTCCAAACTGAGGGAGGAGGGATGTGAAGGGGGAGGAGCCGGCTGTGCACACAATGCTAATTTTAGATTGTGCCACACCTCCAGTTGCAAGCTTCACACCCCCTAATGTAAATGGATGCCCCAGTGTCCCCTAGTGGACGAAAGAGAAAGACGTATCACCTGGTGTGACAAGAAGGGGTTTCCTGCCTTTAAGTTGCCCCATCTACCACTATATTTGCTGGATGCACGAGCAAGACTATTAACCAAAGGGACTCCAAAACCATCCAAATGTACACATGGGAGGTAGGCTGGTGTCCGGGCAAACCATTGCTAGGTGGAATACTTATGAGGTTGCTTGGATTATACTGGAGCAGGGCAAACTGTTCTACAAAACATGACGGTATAACTGTACCAACCTGGCGGCTTCTTCCTGGGCAGGGAATCGGCTGAACAGCTGTGCCGAAGTGGCCATCTATGTACACGTTTACTAAATATTACTGGTTTGAATGTAAGGACACAACCGGTCGGATGTAAGGACGCCCGTGCGGGGTGCCGGCCGAACTTGGATGTTTTTTTAAAGGGGCAATCACAAGGCAAAACCCTGCCTTGTCAGTGGTTGCCCATTCAAAAAAGCGTCCAAGTTAGTCAGGATTGCACACAGCAACACAGAAAAACATCCCTTAGAAAGAACAAGGACCAAGAGAAATGGAGACTTCCTTTCCAGAGAAGCATTTTAAGAAAAACTAATTGCAGTTTTATTTCAGAAACAAAACCAAAAGCCGCCAGATGTGGTAGAAATTCATTCAGTGATGAGAATCTGGCTGTGGAAAGTCAGGAAATACAGATTTTAACAGGAAAAAAAATAATTAACCAGCGCATCTCCCCCACTTATTACTTGTCTTTCTCCTTCTGTTCCCTCTCTTTCTTTTCCCGTTCTATCTTTGCTTCCTCTTCCTCGTGAAGTTTTATTAATTCCTCCACTTCTTTCTGTTTCAGGACTCGAATTTTCGTCTTCCCGCTCTCACGTGTTAATGTGGCGATTTCCACTAAAACAAAGTTCAAAATGAATACACCGTACAGTATATTTCGGGTGTGGTTCGTTTTATCGACAGTATCTAGGTCGACAATGTTTAGGTCGACCACTATAGGTCGACAGTCACTAGGTCGACATGGATGGAAGGTCGACAGGGTTTCTAGGTCGACATGTGCTAGGTGGACAGGTCTAAAGGTCGACATGAGGATTTTTTTTTTTTTTGTGTCGTTTTCTTCGTAGAGTGACCGGGATCCCAAATTAGTGCACCGCGTCCCCTCGCATGGCTCGCTTCGCTCGCCATGCTTCGGGCATGGTGCCTTCGCTCCGCTACCGCTTCGCTCGGCACACTTTACCGTTCCAATAGTAGTCCACGTGGATCGTTAAGTATGAAAAAATCCACAAAAAAAAAAAAAAAAAAAAAAGTGAAAAACTCATGTCGACCTTTAAACCTGTCGACCTAGCACATGACCTAGAAACCCTGTCGACCTTCCATCCATGTCGACCTAGTGACTGTCGACCTATAGTGGTCGACCTAAACATTGTCGACCTAGACACTGTCGATCTTCAGACCGGATCCCGTATATTTCACCTTCACTGGGGGCAATTCACAGAAATTAGTTATGAATGTTATATTTGTTATTCAAATCACAATTCTTAACATCACTCAAGGATATTTTTCCTTTATAAAAATCTAAGGGGGGAATTCAATTAGGCACGGTAATTTACTGCGCGCTACTTGATCCCCGGTGCTATCCAATTAGTCCCAAATGCAGCCCGCCGTCCCCTTATCTGGGAATTTTTTTTTTTTTTATTATTATTATTTTTTTTTTAGAGACCTCTGCATGCTCCGGCGGGTGGGGGGAAAAATCCCATTAAATACCCTGTTTTTGCAAGACCAGCCGCAAACAGATAATTTAACGGGTCCATAAAAACTGCCTATAATTGAGTAGCAGTAGTAGTGTGAAAAAGCTCCAAGTAACCCCCGTTTTTCGCCCCCGTTAAATTATCCGGCCTAATTGAATTCCCCCCTAAAAGTATATTATATTAGAAATTGACATTAAGGGGGCAATTCAATTGTTTATGGCGCCCCACCTCCCGTCTAAAGTGACGGGAGATCGGGGGTGTAGGGCAATATTCAATTGTTTGTTTTTTTTATCGTGCATGTTGCGCCCTATTAGTCAGGGTTTATCCGCATAAAGCAACTAAACCCGACTAAGTTTACGGGTGTGATGCAAAAGAAAGCACAAACAGGTCACTTTACACACATTACAGCTCACCGGCACATGGGGGGTTCGGAGAGCTGAAATGCGTCTCCCTGCGGCTCAGCGAGCCCGAATAGAGCAACAACTGAATTGCTCTGTTGGGCGCCATATAGTGCTGGCCGCGGGGAGAAACAATTGAATCGCCCCCTAAAATGAATCGATTTAATGATGCTGGAATCACCAATCAGCTCCTAACTGCCATGTTACAGGCGGTGTTTTAAAACGTCAGTCAGGAGCTGATTGGCTGGTACTTTCTCTCTCTCTACTTTTTCTCCCCTCAAATTGACAATATTGGTGGACTGGTGAACAATAAATAGAAGGAACCCATATATATCTGTTGCTATTACCTTTCTCTGCAGACAGTTTGCTGACATCCATGGTTTTATTAAGGACTTTAACGGCTAAAGCTAGCGCTGACTTCAGGGTCATTTCTCCTTCCTTGAAGTCCTGTTTCAGCATGGAGACAGCCGCCTACAAACAAACCAAAGTAATTTCACTGCTAACAGACCACTAAGATCCTATAACAACTGCTACCGATCAGTCCTGTGTGACAACGGCCAACAAGATAGGTCACAGGTCACAATTAATGACTTCTTTAAAAAAAATTGATTCAAAGCAATCCCATTCTTGGTTCTCCTCAATTCAACATCATTTCAAAATAACGTCAACATTTACTAGTAATGTTTATTAGTGGATAAAGTGGGGGATTCTCTTTCCAGCAAGGGGTAAAGACAATACAATCCTAACTATAGAACATGGTAACATATTAGAACATGAACAAAGTGCTATATGCAAACGACGAATATGAATATGGATCTGGATCTTACTGCGCTGTTATTCCCGATACACGTGGCTTTCCAGCCCCCGTAATTCCCACTTGGATCGCTCTGATACAGCTGGAAGCCGTAGTGCTTGTCCCACCCGATGTACAGCAGGGAGACGCCAAACGGACGCTTGCCTGAGAAACAGGTAGGATATCAGCTGACAGCACTCATATACACATAACATGGTATGCAGTCTATACAGATGTGTCCTCATACACCTAAAGTCTTTACTCTATATGGCGCAAGACTCAACGCAACTGAGACACTACAACACGCAGTGTCGGAACCTTTTTCACACAGATCACCAACAAATACACAAGTGCTACAAGCCCCAGTGGTCACAGTAGCAAAGTCGTTTTGGCGCTCCTCGTCATTTTTAGTGGTGCAAATTGTGAGAATAAAGGACGCTTTCCGCTGCTAAGCCGCAAGGACCCTAGCGCACGTAACGGGCTATTTGGCGGGCCTAATACCAACGTGGCCACATCTCAATATATAACGCTATGGAGATTTACGGCAAGCTCTGGAGTAACAGAGCAAGCGCACAAGTACTCGCACATCACATGACTCTTTGCTGGAGCAGTATTATTTATGGGGAACAATAACAGTAAGTGATCTATAAATGTGCATCTGTATAGATAGGGAGGACAGGGGAGTTATATTTATTTCTTTACTATTCAATTTAAACACACAGGGGGGTATTCAATTGTTTGAAAAGTCAGTTGGGTATCTGTTTTTTCCTATCTAATAGACAGGGGAAAAAACTGACACCCAACCAACTTTTCAAACAATTGAATTTCCCCCATAGTGTCCAGGAGAATTACATTAATGCCTGATCTATCATTACATGCTAAATATAAAAACAAAATCCAAATCTTTTCTCAGGCAGCCATTGCAGGGGGGGTGCTGGAAACACCATGGGATATAGTGAGAGGTTTTATCCAGCCCAGAGGTTAGCAAAGCAGTGCTGGGGGTATTGGCCTTGATTCCCATCCTGTATGCAGTTTGTATGTTCTCCCTTTGATTATCTGCATTTCCTCCTGGTACTCCAGTTTTCCTCCCACGAGGTCAAAAACAAAATGATCAGCTAACTGGCTTCTGGCAAGAAAAATGGCCCCTAGTGTGTTGAAGAGGTGAGCGGGCCTCTGCATGGTAGGGAAGTTAGACCATCAGCTCCAATGGCACCTGGACTGGCGTGATAACTTAGATTAACAACTGCCAGCGCCAAAGATGTCTGCCTCACCCTCTGCTATAGTGTAAAGTGCTCCGAGTACTACTGGGAGAAGGCACTATATAACCAGCGTGACTACTACTGTGCCCCTTAGTGGACGAAAAAGAATTCTAATTATTACTTCAGAGCATCATTTCTACACGTTATATAGACAGATTACCTCCAAACTGCGTATAAGCCTGTTTAATATCGCACAGGGCGGTCACCAGCTGCTCGCACGGGATGGGCTCCTGGTACTGTAGCAGGTACCTGGGATACAAAAGTGACACACAGGAAGTCAAACATTTAATATAATATGAACATGTCATCAAACCTGACACTTTTCCTGCTCCATCCATCAGCTGCAGATATCTATATAAATGACCTCCACACTGCAAGATGATTAAGAGGATGTAACAATCCAGTAGAAGCCCCTGATGTGTTTCCTTGTAGGTTATCCCACAACGATACCCACTGGACACACTACTTTGGGACTGCCATGGACCAATCTGTCCAAAATCCTCAGCTTAAAGCGCATGCGGGTCTAAGCCACAATAATTGACCAGCTCAGCACCACCCCCATTACACTCACCTTTGAGCAATTACTCGCAGTTCGTTTGTCAACACGTTAGCATCGGAGGTAATCCCAGCTACACTGCAAGCCATGTCACTGAAACAGAAGAGGAGAGAAGTTCACACAGAGACTTTGGCCCCTTGCGAGCCGCTGACCTCACTGGAGGCAGAACATAAAGTAACACGGCGGAGGCCGCTCACAGGACTCACTCGTTCAGTTTATAGATTTTCTCTGAGAAGAAAACTTCGTCCAGGAGTTTGTGGATGTTCCTTCTCTCGGCTGCCAGCAAGACGCCGTCGTTCGCCAAGATTCCTAAGCAGGTGCCGGCATGTCCGATCGCTTCCATGGCATATTCCACCTGATACAGGCGACCTGGGGGAGGGAGTTCAGTCAGCTACGTCCTGAAAACCTCAAATAACCAAACTTAATGCAGCAAGTACCCATTCAGCTAATGCTCATTTCTTAGAAGATCCAATGTTATATAGAGAGAGGATATAAGGGAATAAAAATGGGAGCATTTTATAAAAGGGATGAGCTCTGGTCCACATAAGGGCTCATCCACAAAAGCCCTTTCGGAGAAAGAACAAGCTTTGTATTAAAAAGTAAATTTAGCGCAGGTAACATTTCTGAAAGTACATGAGATTCAATGAACCTTAAATCATGTCACGTGGGGTAGCCAAATGCGTAACATTCAGTATACAACACAGGCCGTATCCAAAGAATGCAAATTAGAACGGTCAATAGATCAGAAAGCTCTAAATAAATAAATACATGCTTTCAGAATTCTGCGTCATTTTGACCTTCGGTCGGTTTCTTCCTCATGATTCAGAGATAGGGGTCACGGGATCACAATGCTTTCACCGAGAATGGAATGCGGGATACGCCGCACATTCTCATAAAAAAAGAGTCGCGCCCTGAATTGCGAGCTGAGGCACAGGGTCGAGCCCCAAGCGGGGAAGCAGGGGTTTAGACATGGTTGATGCTAGATTCAAGTGGGCTAAGGGACCTTTCCCGTCAGGGGGAGGAGCCACAACACAAGGGGGAGGAGCTAGACCAGCGTGATAGTTCCTCTACTAACCACGCCACCAACTATTACCTTTAGTAATCAGGTGGCGAGCGAAGCGTGGTGAGTGGAGCGAGCCCGCAAGGGTACTTTTCGGGTACCCTGTTCGGTCGTAGCTCCTCCCCCTGGTGACGTGTCTCCTCCCCTAGGTACGTCAGAAGGTCTCTTCTCCCACTCCGATATAGAATCAACCGTTTAGACATGGGCCCTGATTCACAGTTATCATCATCAACAAACACATTACAACTTCCTCCTCATTCCTCTATCAGAGTTAAAAGTCAATGTTACTTGGAAACTGTGGAAATAGTAAATGTTGGATGTGGATTTATATAGGTGCAACTATCGCAGTACTAACAACTTTCCCGGGAAGTTCCCCAAGCAGCACAACGCTGACTTTAACTATTACTGCTGCCGCCGGCACAAAGTGAAAGAGAAAGTAATCTGAGGATTGTGTCACCGCCCCAAGAGAATGCAGTCATTGTGTATATATAATGTTACAGTACTGTACACAAGATTATGTGTGAAGAGCAGCAGTGAGATCACATCGGGATGGAACATACCCTCTGGCGAGAATATAGTGGTTCTGGAATCATATCTTCGAGACTGTCAGGACAAAGAAACAGAAAATTAACCAGACATCACAGAGCAAAGCATAAACGAGCATCATCGTACACAGGGTGTAGATACATAAAGTAGCTCAAGGTGTGACACTAGGACGGTGCCTCGTGCCTCTAGCACACAACGATGATGCAGCAACAGAGAACACGAGACTTACAAGCAGCGCTGCCCCCATGTGCCAGTCATGTGTAACTGCAGCCACACACAGCCAGAAGCTGCCATACATTACAGACATTGGCCCTCATTCCGAGTTGATCGCTCGCTAGGTACTTTTAGCAGCCGTACAAACGCATAGTCGCCGCCCACAGGGGAGTGTATTTTCGCTTTGCAAGTGTGCGAACGCGTGTGCAGCCGAAGTCTGCAAAAACATTTTGTGCAGTTTCTGAGTAGGTCTGAACTTACTCAGCCGCGGCGATCACTTCAGCCTGTCCGGTCCCGGAACGGACGTCATACACCCTCCCTGCAAACGCTTGGACACGCCTGCGTTTTTCCAAACACTCCCAGAAAACGGTCAGGTGACACCCACAAACGCCCTCTTCCTGTCAATCTCCTTGCGATCGGCTGTGCGAATGGATTCTTCGTTAAATCCATCGCTCAGCAACGATCCGCTTTGTACCCGTACGACACGCCTGCGCATTGCGGTGCATACGCAGTTTTGCCGTTTTTTTTTACATGATCGCTGCGAAAATTGGCAGCGAGCGATCAACTCGGAATGACCCCCATTGTGCGGGATGGTTGGGAGAATAGTAGCTGCTTGCTGGTTCATAAGGGGTAACATTGGCAACAGCTGATAGATACCAATCCCAACTCCCTATACTGAGTTACGCAGGCAGTTCTTTCCTCAGCGTGTATGAAAACATACTGTATATCACAAGCGGAGAATGGTGCTAGAGCAGTGGTTTCCAAACTTTTTTGAATCACGGCGCCCTAGAATATCAGAATTTTGGTCACGGCACCCCTAGGCCGAAAATTTCTTATTGAGAAATTTAGCAAGAAATATTACGTTAAGTAGATCGCGTTTATATGTCATCCTTAGGGTCAGTTGTGTGGTGAGGGACAAGATTTGCTTCTGTTTGACCACAAATTTTATGACTGGCAGCCACCAGCACTGGTTTTGCCTGTTATATTGACCATGAATAATTTGAATTGGTCCTGGACCAGCAACCCAGGGCACCCCTACAAGTGTCCCGAGGCACCCCAGGGAGCCACGGCACACAGTTTGGGAACCTCTGTGCTAGAGTATTATTATTATATAGCAGCTACATATAACGCAGCACTTTTACAGAGAATATTCCAGTCAATCACATCAGTCCCTGCAACGGTGGAGCTTACAATCTAAATTATCTATCAAATCCACACACACATATAAACTACAATGTATGCACTTAAACAGAATTAAACAGGTAAAAGAACAATTGGATCTTCCGCTGTGTGTTTGGCCCAAATGACAGATTACTCACCCCCTGCACACAGTGGAACACCCATGTCCAGGCCTGAACCAAAACTCAGCCAATCAGTTCACCATGACTAGTGTCATCACTGAGGTATGAGGCCCAGGTGCATCTGCGTCTTTACGCTAATGCCGCGACCGATTGAGACGCCATCTTGCAGTGACTTGCGCTGGGGGAAATCTGTCTCAGCGCGTCTTTAGATGCAGTTCATTTTTGTTGTAAAAGCAGTTTTGAAATGAGCTTCAAATGCCCCCTGCGCGGGCAGGACACTGGCACCGCCCCCCCTGCGCGGGCAGGACACTGGCACACTCAATGCCCCATCACCATTATAACTCACCATTTTATGGGTTTAATGTTTTCCTTCTACTCTTGAACCTCGTCAGCTCTTTCCTTTGGGCCGTCTCCTCCTGTAAGATGGAATGTTATAAGCTTATATCACACAATGAGAATACATCAGTGCCCACATACGGGTACAGCTTCCAGACGCTGAGCTATGGCACAGGACAGGGCACAAGCCTCCCTAATAGGACATACACACGGGACAAGACAGATTATTACATTGTGTTTCAATGATCCACCTTTCATAAATCACGTCATACAGAAGAACAGGAGAAGAGACCGAGGACAGTAGCAATGCAGCAATCACATGGAGAGAAGTGGTGCCACATGTATGGTCAACAAGAACCTGGTGATTGGGCCAACCAGTACTGGGGTCACTGAGGTAAGTGGGCACATGGAGAGAAGTGATAGCTTAGTAGTGGGGACATAGGACAGATGCAATCACAGGGGCAGATGACACTTGGTACACAGGGCAAAGGTGGCACCAGCAGTAATCACAGGGGCAGATGACACTTGGTACACAGGGCAAAGGTGGCAACGGGCAGTAATCACAGGGGTAATAATAATGTTGGTGTAGTATAGTCAGAATTATCTGCAGCTGTAGAGGACCATAGATGGGCAGTAGCCACAGGCATAGATGACGAGCTACAGTAACAGGGGGTAGTAGTGATCTCAGGGATATGGTGAAAGGGCAGTAGTGATCACAGTGGTAGTAGTAACGGGGCAGTAGTGATCTCAGGGATATGGTGAAGGGGCAGTGGTGATCACAGTGGTAATAGTTACAGGGGGCAGTAGTGATCTCAGGAATAGTGGTGACGGGAAGCAGTAGTGATTAGTGGTAGCAGTAACGGTGCAGTAGTGATCTCAGGGGTAGTGGTGGAAGGGCAGTAGTGATCTCAGGGGTAGTGGTGACAGGAAGCAGTAGTGATCTCAGGGGTAGTGGTGGAAGGGCAGTAGTGATCTCAGGGGTAGTGGTGACAGGAAGCAGTAGTGATCTCAAGGGTAGTGGTGACAGGAAGCAGTAGTGATTTCAGGGGTAGTGGTGACAGGAAGCAGTAGTGATTTCAGGGGTAGTGGTGACAGGAAGCAGTAGTGATCTCAGCGGTAGTGGTGGAAGGGCAGTAGTGATCTCAGCGGTAGTGGTGGAAGGGCAGTAGTGATCTCAGGGGTAGTGGTGACAGGAAGCAGTAGTGATCTCAGGGGTAGTGGTGACAGGAAGCAGTAGTGATCTCAGCGGTAGTGGTGGAAGGGCAGTAGTGATCTCAGCGGTAGTGGTGGAAGGGCAGTAGTGATCTCAGGGGTAGTGGTGACAGGAAGCAGTAGTGATCTCAGGGGTAGTGGTGACAGGAAGCAGTAGTGATCTCAGCGGTAGTGGTGACAGGAAGCAGTAGTGATCTCAGCGGTAGTGGTGGAAGGGCAGTAGTGATCTCAGGGGTAGTGGTGACAGGAAGCAGTAGTGATCTCAGGGGTAGTGGTGACAGGAAGCAGTAGTGATCTCAGCGGTAGTGGTGGAAGGGCAGTAGTGATCTCAGCGGTAGTGGTGGAAGGGCAGTAGTGATCTCAGGGGTAGTGGTGACAGGAAGCAGTAGTGATCTCAGGGGTAGTGGTGACAGGAAGCAGTAGTGATCTCAGCGGTAGTGGTGGAAGGGCAGTAGTGATCTCAGCGGTAGTGGTGGAAGGGCAGTAGTGATCTCAGGGGTAGTGGTGACAGGAAGCAGTAGTGATCTCAGGGGTAGTGGTGACAGGAAGCAGTAGTGATAGGAGTATATTTGTAACTCGGGGCAGCAGTGACATATGGGTAAGCAGCAGCAGTGATCACAGGGATAATGTTGACTCGGGTAATCGTAGTCACGGGTAGTGGACAGCTGATATACAGCAGTGCTGAGAGTGGGCACAGTGCAGTAATAGTTAGTAGTGGAGTCAGGTAGATGCAGCAGTGGGAACAGGGATAGCAGAGTCAAACATATATGGTAGTGGGCACATGGATAGTGTAGTCAGGGGGTATACATGGCAATGGACTGAAGTCCAGGGTAGATATGGCAACGGGCACAGGGGTAGATATGGAAGTGGAGGGGGGCATAGTGGAGCCAGGGGTACATACAGCACTGAGCGAGCACAGAGATAGTGGAGTAAGGGGTAGATATGGCAGGAGAGAGAGGTAGGGGAATTAGGTGTAGATATGGTAGTAGGCACAGGGGTAGTGAAGTGTAGATATGGTAGTAGGCACAGGGGTAGTGAAGTCAAGCGTAGATATCGTAGTGGGAACAGGGGTAGTGGAGTCAGGGGTAGATATGGTAGTGGGCACAGGGGTAGTAGAGACAGGTAGATATATAGAAGTGGGCACATGGGTAGAGGACTCAGGCACAGGTGTAGATATGGTAGCGGGCACAGGGGTAGTGGAGTCAGGTAGATATGGTAGTGGGCACAGGGGGGTAGATAATGATATGGTAGTGGGCACAGGGGTAGTAGAGTCAGGTAGCGCTATATATATATATATATATATATAGATATAGATATAGATATAGATATAGATAGAAGTGGGCACAGGGGTAGAGGACTCGGGAAGATATGGTAGTGGGCACTGGGGTAGATATGGTAGTGGGCACAGGGGTAGTGGAGTCAGGTGTAAATATGGTAGTGGGTACGAGTAGCGGAGTCAGGGGTGCATATATACTAGCGGGCACAGAGGTAATGGACTCAGGAGTATTTATGGCAACAGGCACAGGGGTGGATATGGTAGTGGGCACAGGGGAAGTAGAGTCAGGTAGATATATAGAAGTGGGCACAGGAGTAGACATGGTAGTGGCTACAGGAGTAGTGGAGTCAGGGGTACATATATACTAGTGGGCACAGGGGGAATGGACTCAGGGGTAGATATGGTAGTGGGCACAGGGTTAGATATATAGCTGTGGGCACAGGGATAGTGGAGTCAGGGGTAGATATATACTAGTGGGCACGGGGAATGGACTCAGGGGTAGATATGGCAGAAGGCACATGGGTAGTGGCTAGATATATAGCTGTGGAGCCAGGGGTAGATATGGTAGTGGGCACAGAGGTAGATATGGTAGTGGGCACAGAGGTAGTGGAGTCAGGGGTAGATATGGTAGTGGACACAGGGGTAGTGGAGTCAGGAGTCAGCTCCCGGCAGGTGAGGGAGGGATAATGCATTGTCATGGCCAGTGCCCTGGTTCTCCCTCCCCAGCACAGGGCATAGCCTATACGGATCACCAGCAGGAGGCACCGCACGCCGGGAGACTCACCGCTCGGCCTGGGAGCTCCGGGGTGGATGCGGGAAGAGGATCCGGGACACAGGAGGCGAGAGAGCGAGACACCGGCGATCAGTCACCACACTCAGGCACACGGGAACATGGCCGCCGCAGGCGCATGCGCACTTCAACAAGATGCCGTCACGTGCTGGGAGGGCGGAAGTGGCTTCAGCGGCCATCTTGCTTGAGGGAAATATTTTGAACTTTATTTAAATTAATAAATCCATTGAGAACTTTGGTTCTATATGAAGAAGCGAGACACTTTGGAGCCGCACTATATGGAAAAACCCGAAGTCGCGACAACTTCTGGTTTTAGCCAATATGAATTTTGCATTCTTTTTGTATTTAAATCTGTTATTTATTGCTGGATTAAATAATTTTTAAATAGTGGCTGGAAGTATTAGATACTGTAGATGTAGAATGCCAGCGGGAGGGGGGCGAACGCAGCAAAGGCCCTTGCGGGCTCGCTGCGATCGCCACAGGTTCTATTCCCACTCTTTAGGTGTCGTGGACACCCACGACTGGAAATAGACCCTGTGTGTCGGTATTCCGTCAACTGGTATTGTGATCATTCGGGATTCCGGCTTCAGCATGGTGACCGCCTGGATCCCGAGCGCCGGTCACATGACCGCATCCCTTATGGAAATGTCTTTCCTCAGGGCCTGAGGAAGAGGTTATACACCTTGAAACGCGTTGGATATTGGACATCTACACGTTTGGCTATTGGACATCCACACTTCTGGGTCCAGGACGTTTGCGGAAAGACTTCCACTGGTAAGCTTATGAGCCAGAGCAGGGTGAAGTCTGGACCACCCTGCCGTATATACCACCTGCGACTCCTTTGCTACCCTATGGGTACGATTTCATTCTGAGTTTGGGACATTTGTCCTTAGAAATATTTTTTGCATGTTTGTTTTATCTTATTGTATTAAATTTATTGTCATTTTTTATATAATTGGATGACATTCATTTTGAGATATTTACTGATTATACTGGTTAAAAAAGTGAATCATTAAAAATTACATCTGCACCCAGCCACTGAAAGGGGGCGCCCAGGTCACTCAGACATTCATATCTGTTTCATTTGGGGGTAAGGGAAACCCCTCAGTGTGTCCAAGGCAGCACCAAAAAACTTTCAGCGCCCAACGAGTTACTCCAAATTCCATATTTGCAACCGGAGATATCTGACTTGAAAGCAGTGGTCCCCATCCAAGCCTGTTAATTGTTCTTCCCAGCCAGATATTTCTGGTTCTGTCTGACTTAAGAGGTTTTCTGAGGGTATAATCCTAAAGCTGGGACTCTCCCCTTTTGGTGGACACTGGCAGCTTGTCTCTACTATGCCCAGAACCAGGGATATCAGCCTCCCAGCAACTGGTCCCTGCTCCAGCTCCACACGTCTAAAATGCAGTTTTAGAGTTTCGTTGGTGAATTGCTCTAGCTCCTGACCTCTGATCCCCAAGTCCCCAGTACATCCTGAAAGGTGGGACTCTATCGTTTTTTATCCCATTAAATATAAGAAATATATTTTCCGGAACTTGAGATATCTGCAGTCAAGCAAGCTGCCCTCCCACCGGAAAATGATAAATATTAAGCCCACTCCACTATCCACCCCTCAACTATGTATTAAACACCCCCTGGAAGTCATGTACCTGGGCTTCTTCATTCAGCCCAATACCCCCTCTACAGTTTAGCCCCATCTGTGCAGTAAAGGAGTAATTAGCAGAAATTACTGCTCCAGGTCGTACATGCTGAGTGGAAGATAGCACACCCCCTACCGCTCATCAAAGCTGCCGCTGATAGCACCCCCCACCCAGGGCCGGCGCTACCCGCTCAGCAAAGGGATGCAAAGCAGGTAGGCGCCTGATCGGAGAGGCGCCTTCCTGCTCTGCATTCCTGTGCTGCGCCGTCCTGGGCCTGGCCTGTCCCCCTGCTGCTGCCGCCGCCTACAATTGCAAACTGACAGGCAGCAGAGCCGTCAGTTTAAAGCCCTCCCTCCTTCCCTCCTCCCGTGGCAGAGGCATGATGAACGGATGGAAAGTGGGCGGAGCTACGCGGGTGAAAAGGGGCGGAGCTACACGGTCGAAAAGGGGCGGAGCTACACGGAACCCCCAAGCTAAGGCAGATCACTTCCTGCTAACCAGACTGTGGGGCTGTAAGTGGATGGAAAAAAGGTGAGATAAAGTGTGTGTATGTATTGTATGTATGTATATGTATGTATATGTGTGTATGTATATATGTATATGTGTGTGTATGTATGTATATGTGTCGCAGTGATCGCAAAATACGTGGCATAGCACATTTTTACGAGCTATAGAAAGTGAGGGACCCGGTTTAAAAAAATTAGTGGGTCTCATTGGACGCACTGTCTCACTTCGCCAATAGGAATCCTCACACTCCACGTCAAATCACCGCCACATCTCCCCGTCAGGACAGCTCCACTTGCTCTGCTCCGAGAATGCCCGCCCCCTTACCGCGGATAGGCATACTGAGTCCAGGGCAAACAAACCACAGTTAGCGCTGCTGCTGATTCCGCCGCTCAGACTGGGTCACAGTCGCCGCAGTGAGCACTGCATTACAGCGAGCGGCATGTGATCACCAGTCAGCCCGGCGTGCCGTGATGTGACACTTCCTGCATGGGGGCGACTCCTTACACAGCGAATACCACAGCTTCCCCTCCCACATCACTTGGACTCTCCCTGCGGGTGCCAGCTAAGCAGCAGTTGCCGGTGGGATGATGGATCGACTCCTGAATGGAGTCGGTATGCTAGCAGCAGGACTAGGCGCAAGTGTATGGTATGTAAAGATGGGGGTTGCACAATGTAACAGAAGGGCTCGCCTTTCTGTTACATTGTTACATCAGGCTAAACGGGGCAACCTGTGGCTCTCCAACCTCTGGCTATTCTGAGACTTGTGCTTCCACACACAGTGGCTGAAGAGGAACAGTATACCTAAACACACACCCACACCTCCCATTTCCCAGAGCTGTGCCATCCCCTCTCTGGGTCATAAGTACATAGATTGCAATATGTGGTGCATAAATCAATATTGCATTATCTATCTATCTATCTATCTATCTATCTATCTATCTATCTATCTATCTATCTATCTATCTATCTCAGATTTATTTTATTATAGTACTTATATTATGCACTATTGATTTATATAGGCTCCCCAAAAAATGGAGTAGGACCCAGATTTTTTAAAGTGAAGGGTCCATGGGACCCACTTTTATTTTTGCTCCGCGCTCACTGGTGTGTATGTATGTATGTATATGTGTGTATGTATGTATGTATATGTGTGTGTATGTATGTATGTATATGTATATATGTATATGTGTGTATGTATGTATGTATGTATATGTGTGTGTGTGTGTATGTATATATGTATATGTTCGTGTGCCATGCAGTGTCTCCGCGCTTCTCCTGTCGACTCCCCGGTATGAGGCTCCTGGTGGACAGGAGAGCTGCTCTGTTGATGGGACACTTGCTCTGGCTATCTGTCTTAGCACCACGGCCCCTGTGTGAGGCTGCTGCCACTGTCCACAGAGGGAACAACAGCGGCTGGGACCCAGGAGCTGTGGGGAGCAGGTGACATTCTAGTTTAACTTCGAGAGTGAGTACCTTTCACTACCATCCTGCCCCCCCTGCTCCGCACCACTGCTCCTATCCTGCCCCCCCCCGCTCTACACCACTGCTCCCATCCTGCCCCCCTGCTCCGCACCACTGCTCCCCATCCTGCCCCCCCTGCTCCGCAACACTGCTCCCATCCTGCCCCCCGTGCTCTGCACCACTACTCCCATCCTGTCCCCCTGCTCCGCACCACTGCTCCCCATCCTGCCCCCCCCTGCTCCGCAACACTGCTCCCATCCTGCCCCCCCTGCTCCGCAACACTGCTCCCATCCTGCCCCCCCTGCTCCGCAACACTGCTCCCATCCTGCCCCCCCTGCTCCGCACCACTGCTCCTAACCTGTCCCCACCTGCTCCACACCACTGCTCCCATCCTGCCCCCTCCTGCTCCGCACCACTACTCCCATCCTGCCCCCTCCTGCTCTGCCCCACTGCTCCCATTCTGCCCCCTCCTGCTCCATATCACTGCTCCTATCCTACCCCCTCCTGCTCCTCACCACTGATCTTATCCTGCCCCCTCCTGATTGGCTGCAGGTACATGGCGGATTTGAAATAGTGGCGCTGTGGTCATAGGAGCCGCAGTGCCACCGACCACAGCTTCCTCCTCCTTGCACCGCCACCACCCTCTGCCTCCTCCTCTGCTATACCACCGCCACCCTCAGTCACCCCACTGCCGCCCTCAGTCCTTCTCTGCACTGCCAGCCTCATGCCGACCAGAGCCTCATAATACACCGCCGCTGCTAAATAGGTAATCTTACCCTGCTGCCTTTCTCTCTCCCTAGTCCCTATTGTATGCCCTTGCTATCCCTCTCTCTGTCACTCTCCCTGTCCCTATGTCCCTGCTGTCACTTTCCCTGTCCCTCTGTCACTCTCCCTGTCCCTATGTCCCTGCTGTCACTTTCCCTGTCCCTCTCTCTCTCTCTCCCTGTCCCTGCTGTCACTCTCCCTGAATTTTGTCTCCATGTGGTATAATGTGAATTTCGGCTCATTCAGTGTGCTATAATGTAAATTTTGGCTCATTCTGTGAGGTATAATGTGAATTTCAGCTCATTCAGTGTGCTATAATATGAATTTCGGCTCATTCAGTGTGCTATAATGTGAATTTCGGCTCATTCTGTGTGCTATAATGTGAATTTTGGCTCATACCGTGTGCTATAATGTGAATTTTGGCTCATTATGTGTGCTATAATGTGAATTTCGGCTCATTCAGTGTGCTATAATGTGAATTTCGGCTCATTCTGTGTGCTATAATGTGAATTTCGGCTCATACCGTGTGCTATAATGTGAATTTCGGCTCATACCGTGTGCTATAATGTGAATTTCGGCTCATTCTGTGTGCTATAATGTGAATTTCGGCTCATACCGTGTGCTATAATGTGAATTTCGGCTCATTCTGTGTGCTTTAATGTGAATTTCGGCTCATTCTGTGTGCTATAATGTGAATTTCGGCTCATTCTGTGTGCTATAATGTGAATTTTGGCTCATTCTATGTGCGGTGAAATGTGAATAAGATTGTGATACTGTGTGACATAATTTGAATTGAGGGTACTGTTGTATGGTCACACCCCGTGGGAAACCATAATCCTTTTTTGCGGCCTTCGGCGCACGCTCTCACTTTATTAACTGCAGTATGAATGGGAGGGCGCAAATTTATAGTTTGCAGGGGGGCGCCGAACACCCTAGCACCGGCCCTGCCCCCACCCCTACCGCTGGAGGATGGGTAGGGGGCTCAGTGCATTGCTGTGCCCAGGGGCCTACACTGCTGTTAAGACGGCCCTGATTCTGGTAGGAGTCCACTGTCACCACTGGATGGTGTAATGTATCTGGAGCACTTTAATTGTTCTAAGTGTGACCTTTTTCTTTATATAAGCTACCTCCATATCTTAAAGTGTTGGTAAAGCATAAAAGGCATTTTTCTTCTTAAAATTTCTATCTTTCTTTTTTTTCCCCGCACATTCAAGTGGAGAACAAATCGATTTCTGGAAGTGTTTTTCAACAAATTGACATGTGGACATAATATTTTATTATTAACATATTGTATGACTTGATTGCAATAGATTATTGTCTTATCTTTTTACATGGAGATTCAATCGTTATTTCTATACATTATATTGATCCGACAAACAACACTGTTCACTATAACAGATAAAGTCCAATCTTCTGTGTATGTTATATTTATATTTCATCAGTTTCTTTATTTCTGTGTTCTGTGCGGAGGTGAGGATAACACTCCTGGGGATATACCATCAAGGCTGCCCCGGCGAAATTCTGATTCACCCCTTTTGGTTTATTTACTGATCATTACAGTTCCGGCAGTCATATCATGATGTATGTAGAGTGGTACTGAGAGGGAAGGGGGGTGAGTACTCTTTGCCCTGGCTTGTTGGAGGGGCCCGTGTCAGTTGCTGATGGGGCCTGATTCAGAGTCGATGTGGGACTAAGGGGGACATTTACTAAGCAGTGATAAGAGTGGAGAAGTGAGCCAGTGGAGAAGTAGCCCATGGCAACCAATCAGCTGATCTGTATACATTTATAGTATGCTAATTATAAATGTTACGTCAATGCTGATTGGTTGCCATGGGCAACTTCTCCACTGGCTCACTTCTCCACTTTTATCACTGCTTAGTAAATATCCGCCTAAAATGCTGAGTTACCAGATACCCCTCCAGTCCTTTCTACCATTAAAAGCATTAGATACAGTAGATGGGACAAGACAGTGGGGTGCGGGAGAGCGAGGGTCAGGGCGGATGAGGAGCAAGAAGGGGAGTGCATGCCGCTGTCTCAGAGCCCAAGTCTACATTAGAGTAGCTGGTCCCAGTGTAGGGGACAACCATCGCAGAGCAGTCGGGACTAGCCTTGTTCTGCGGCACAAAATACTGTAAAACAAAATTGGCAATTGGTCCACCCATTCATGCCGCTGATTTGTTGATTTCCAGACTCTGTGCATTTTTTTTTTTCTAAAGTGAAGGACCAGTCAGGCAATAGACTCCTGCAGCAGAGACGGCGTCCCTGGCGTGCATCGTTGGCCCATGCTAGAGGGTGGAGCTCTGTGTCAGTGCGGGCCACCGGGTCTCTGCCTGGCCAGTCCATCTCTGGTTATTACACCTAATTCTGTGCACACTCGCCAACTGTGTCTGCCACGGATACTCCACAATATAGCAATGATCTCCCTGATCCCATGAAGAATCCAGCCATCTCCCTGAGGCTGGGTTGGGTGGATGCAACACAGTGATGTCATCACTCTCTGCCTACTATGCAAGTATCACTGGGGAGGGGGGGGGGGTGAGTGTGCTGCAAAGGAAATGTC
Organism: Pseudophryne corroboree; assembly: GCF_028390025.1. Classification (NCBI taxonomy): domain Eukaryota; kingdom Metazoa; phylum Chordata; class Amphibia; order Anura; family Myobatrachidae; genus Pseudophryne; species Pseudophryne corroboree. The sequence goes on along the minus strand of NC_086452.1, from coordinate 42,910,363 downwards.
CGCCACTCTCCAGCACCCTGCTGGCAACATGAGTGGCTGTGGTAACATTCCCGGATATACTTTACCAGCATGTTTACACCTACACTGCCGAGACCATTAAAATGCTTTCAACAGGATTTTAACTTTGCCTGCAGACATTCAGCTGCCGACTTCCTGCTTGCCGACATTAGGAATGTTGATAACGTATATGTGTTGCAAATGATGTGCGTGCAGGTATTAATACTGCAGCGTTATATAGGCACACCCCAGCGGATGGCCAAACTATGAACAACCCAGTTACTTAACCAGTGGTGTGGATTTATTGATAGATAGCAGGTACAGCCGTACTCACTGTTACATGCTGGTTCTCATGAAGCGACGATTCAGCAGAGCGGGGTGTCATACAGCTCACCAGCCGGCGAGTGTATGTAGGCACTGGGTAGTCGTGCAGGAACACTGGAATAGTTTTGGACTGCAGGTAATCGCAGGTCTCTCTGAAGCTAAGTGGAAGATGTGTCTTCTACTGTGCTGCTCTAACACAGTCAGAGAACAATATGGTCCCTGCACATGCTCAGTAGAGATCTTGGCAGCCATCTTGAGATATGGGTATGAAGCCTCCCTGGAGGATAGTAAGACTTCTCTTTCAGCAATATATACCCCCATTTACACCTTACTCCCATTATCCAGCTGTTATAAAGACACATCAGAGCTTTTGTGTTTCTTCGACTGGCAGCATGCCCTGGCAGCCCTTAAAATTGGGCATGACAGGGATAGCTGGGACGTGTAGTGCACCAGTAAATTACACTATTACAACTATTATTATTATAATATTATTACTAACCCCGTGCCCACTGTTACCCCGATGTGGGGAATAGCTCTAGTGAACCCAGCCCTGGTGTCAACTGGCCGAACATTGCAGGTCTCCTCTCTATGGTTCCACCAGCCCTATGGCTACTATGGCCTAATGGTAGTTAGTGAAAAATTAGGGGTGGACCCCACGCTCTTTGTCCCCCAGATTTTTCCACTACCAGGCTAGGCTTCGAGGCCTAATACTGGTTATAAATTTGGAGAAGAGAGACCACATATTTTTTTTCCTTCTTTTTCTTTAAAGCAGCCTGTATAGGGAGTTTGAAACCAATGGGCATTGACTGAGGTTTTCAAATCACAGTCTTAAACAATGTTTAGTAAATACTGCACTAAAACCTTTCCAAACCGTCAATTGGTTTTAAATGACAGCAAACCCACCGCTTTCTAAATTTAGACGTCACAATATTGGAAAGTCAGATATATCTAAATGCCCAAAATGTACCAGCCCGATGGCCGCTTTATAGAATTACAAATGGGACTGCCCACCAATGAAAACATTTTGTTCCTAATTAAAGGCTACGCCGCATCAGAACTGCTAGATTTTATACATTGATCCCCAGAATGGGCCACTCGGGGAATTCTGATGATGAGGCAAGGCTAACAGAAGTGAGTAAAACATCTTGATTACTGTTTTGGCATTGGCGAAAATATTTATTTGACATCAATGGATACACTCAGGGTCTGATTCCGATTTGTACGCACAGGCCTACACAGCAGCACATTTTTAGCCTACGGACTCGCTGCTCATCGCAAGTGAAGCAGTCGCTCAGGAAATACGGCCACCGGACCCGTAGCAAGGTTCTCAGCAATTGCATACACATCGACACAGATTCGTGATCCACATCATATGGTAAAAGAGGATTCAGAATATGACTTCTCTGTCCAAAGCTTTCCTTTGATTCCTACGTGGTTAATTTTATTTAAATTTATCTACATAATTACATATAGGGGGTCATTCCGACCCGTTCGCACACTGCAGTTTGTCGCAGTGGTGCGAATGTCTCGGAACTGCGCATGCACGGCGGACGCATTGCGCACGCATGTCGTTGCCCGGTGACAGCCGTCGGCGGGCAGCGACGCCGCCAGCGGAAAAATAGGATTTTAATACCTACCGGTAAATCCTTTTCTCCTAGGAAGCGGAGGGAACACATACACCGACCGAAACACCCACGGAGTTACCAGAGCGTCCACTGCACTGGCTTGGGGGTCACTTGACCTGGAACAATACCTCGGAAGCTTCTTGTTGAGGCGCGACGCCATCATATCTATTAGAGGAATTCCCCAACGCCTTATCACTTCTGCAAATACCTCTTGATGAAGAGCCCACTCTCCCGGATGGAGATCGTGTCTGCTGAGGAAGTCTGCTTCCCAGTTGTCCACGCCTGGGAGGAAGACTGCTGACAGAGCGCTCATGTGCTGTTCCGCCCAGCGAAAGATTCTTGTGGCATCCGCCATTGCCGCCCTGCTCCTTGTTCCGCCTTGGCGGTTTACGTACGCCACTGCTGTTATGTTGTCCGACTGGATCAGGACAGGGAGACCCTGAAGAAGGTTCTTCGCTTGCAGCAGGCCGTTGTAAATGGCTCTTAACTCGAGAACATTTATGCGGAGACAAGATTCCTGGCTTGACCACTTTCCCTGGAAATTTCTTCCTTGCGTGACTGCGCCCCAGCCTCGGAGACTTGCATCTGTTGTCAGCAGGACCCAGTCCTGGATTCCGAATCGGCGTCCCTCTAGGAGGTGAGAACCTTGCAGCCACCACAGGAGAGAGATCCTGGCCCTGGAAGATAGACTTATTTTCCGGTGCATGTGCAGGTGAGACCCGGACCATTTGCTTAGCAGATCCCACTGAAACACCCAGGCATGAAACCTGCCAATCGGAATGGCTTCATAAGCCGCCACCATCTTCCCTAGAACCAGAGTGCATTGGTGAATCGACACACTTGTCGGCCTCAGAAGCTCCCTGACCATGGTCTGGATTTCCCGAGCTTTGTCCTCCGGAAGAAATACTCTCTGTAGTTCCGTGTCTAGGATCATACCCAGGAAGGACAACCGAGTGGCCGGGATCAACTGAGACTTTGGCAAATTTTTAATCCAACCGTCATGGAGAGATCCACATTTCTCAACAACTGTTCCTTGGACCTCGCCTTTATCAGGAGATCGTCCAAGTACGGGATAATTGTGACCCCTTGCTTGCGAAGGACCACCATCATCTCCGCCATTACCTTGGTGAAAACCCTCGGGGACATGGAAAGCTGAAATTGGTAATGACCGTCCTGTACTGCAAACCTCAGGAAGGCTTGATGAGGAGGGTATATCGGGACGTGCAAGTAAGCGTCCTTTATGTCGACTGACGCCATAAAATCCCCCCCTTCGAGGCTGGAGATCACCGCTCGAAGAGACTCCTTTTTGAACTTGAAAATTTTCAAATATGGATTGAGGGATTTTAGGTTCAGAATCGGTCTGACCGAGCCGTCCGGCTTCGGCACAACAAAGAGGCTCGAATAGAACCCTTCCCCCCGTTGAGATGGGGGAACCGGCACAACGACCCTCTGTTGACACAACTTTTGTATCGTAGCCCTTACCACTTCTCTTTCGGGAAGAGAAACTGGCAAGGCCGACACGAAAAAACGGTGGTGGTGGGGGGGGGGGGGGGGGCATCTCCTGAAACTCCAGTCTGTACCCTTGGGACACTATGTCTAAGACCCAAAGATCCAGGGCCGATTGAACCCAGACCTGACTGAAGAATTGGAGACGGCCCCCCATCAGAACGGACTCCCGGAGGAGAGCCCCAGCGTCATGCGGTGGACTTGGTAGAGGCGGGGGAGGACTTTTGGTCCTGGGTGCCTGACACTGCAGGCGACTTCTTTCCCCTTCCTCTACCCTTTGAAGCGAGGAAGGACGAGCCCTTACCTCTTTTGTATTTATTAGACCGAAAGGACTGCATCTGCTGATGGGGTGCCTTTTTCTGTTGTGTTGGAAGATAGGGAAGAAAAGATGACTTACCCGCAGTAGCGGTAGACACCAGGTCAGCCAGGCCGTCACCAAACAAGACACTACCTTTAAAAGGGAGAGCTTCCATATTCTTCTTGGAGTCGGCATCAGCATTCCATTGATGAATCCACAGCGCCCTCCTGGCCGAAACCGCCATGGCATTGGCTCTTGATCCCAAGAGGCCAACATCCCTCGCCGCATCCTTCAGGTAATCTGCAGCGTCCTTGATATAACCAAGAGTCAAAAGAATATTATCCTTATCAAGGGTATCCATATCAGAAGCCAAATTATCAGCCCACTTAGCAATAGCACTACTCACCCATACCGACGCCACAGCAGGTCTGAGCAATGCACCAGTATTAACGAAAATGGCCTTCAATGTCGTCTCCAATTTGCGATCCGCTGGGTCCTTGAGAGCAGCTGTGTCCAGAGACGGAAGCGCCACCTTCTTGGACAAACGGGATAGAGCCTTGTCCACATTGGGAGACGACTCCCATTTGTCCCTGTCGTCAGAGGGGAAAGGATATGCCCAGTGGTCCTGGAGAGGTGGGGGAACTCACCTCCGCCATGACCCCCTCCTGCTTAGTGCGCGCCTAAGGCGCGCGCGTCGCAGAAAGGGGTGTGGCCTCACAAGGAAGGGGCGTGGCCACACAAAAGTACCCCAATTCAAAATAATGTCTCACAGTAGTACAATGTTATTCACATTGCCCGTCCCACATACTAGTGCCCTTTACACACACAATGCCCACAATATCAGAGCCACTTACACACGACCGCTGGCAAGTATCCCCCCACACAGAACATTCCCTTCACTTTTTAGAAACAGGGGCCTCATGCGATAAGTGTAGCAATAATGTGTCTAATAATTAGATATATTTTGCATAATAAGTGCATATCCTATACTAGGTGCTTCATCGCGCCCTACGGGCGCTCTTCACACCGTCGGAAGAGGCTACGCCCCTTTAACCCCTGCACGCCTTTCTGGGGTTCAATATATGGAGTATTCCCTGCATTCCTAGTTTTGTTAGTGTTTGAATATTGCACAATGAAAGGCCTTCCGATGGTGAAGGGGGCGTAGTCCCTTGCAACAGGAAGGGGTTTGGGGAGTGGGGACCGCGGATGGGGGAGGGGGTATGAAGGCGCTGTGGGTGGGGTAGGAGCAGGGGTGTCGCAGGTGGGGGATGGCAGCTGCAGGGCTGTTGCGGATGGAGGAGGGGTTCCGAAGGCGCTGCAGATGGGGAAGGGGTGGGTGCGGGTGTGCAGTGGATGGGGGAGGTGTCCAGGGGGCGCGGTGGGTGGGGGAGGGGTGGATGCGGGGGTAACATGGGTGGGGAAGTGGCGGGTGCGGTGCTGTTGCGAATGGTGTAGGCGATGCGGATTGGGAAGGGCCTGCTGCGTGGGTGGGGTAGGGGATCCAAAGGTGCAGCGGGCGGGGGAGAGGCAGATGCGGGGTGTGGCGGATGGGGGAGGGGGTCCGGAGTTTATGTAGGTGGTGGAGGGGCGGGTGGCATAGGGGGTCTGGAGGCGCCGCGGGTGGGTACCGGGGGAGGGGGCCGGGGGGGCGTTGTGTGTGGGGGAGGGGCAGGTGGGGGAGGGGCAGATGCTGGGCTGGATGGGGGAGGGGTTCCAGAGGTACTGCGGGTGGGAAAGGGTGTGGCGGGTGGGTAGGAGGTGTGGAGGCGTTGCGGGTGGGAGAGGGGGGGAGTGCAGTGAATGGGGTTAGGGTTCCGGAGGAGGGAGGGTCCGTGTGTGTTGAGGTGTGGGGTCCGTAGGCGCTGTGGGTGGGGGTGCCACGGGTGGTGGAGGGACAGGTGTGTGGATTTGCGGTGGATGGGGGAGGGGGTCTGGAGGTGCTGCAGGTGGTGGAGGGGTGTGTGCGCGGGTGGGATAGGGGGTGGGTGCGGGGGTGCAGCGGATGGTGGAGGTGGTCCGGGAGTGTGGGAGAGGTGAGGTGCTGTGGGTGGGGGAGAGGCGGGTGAGGGGCTGTTGCGGATGAGGGAGGGGTTCCGAAGGCGCTGCAGGGTGGAAGGGTGCAGGTGTTGCGGGTGAGGTAGGGGGCCTGGAGGCGCTGCGGGTGGGGGTGCGGTGGATGGGGAGGGGCTGCAGGTGGTGGAGGAGCGGGTGGTGTAGGAGGTCCGGAGGTGCAGTGGGTGGTGGAGGGGTGGGTGCTGAGGGTGGGGTAGTGGGTCCGAAGGTGTTGCGGTTGCTGGAGAGGTGGGGGTGTAGGGGATGGGTCAGTGGGTGCAGCGGATGGGGGAGGGGTGAGTGCGGGGGTTCAGCGGATGGGGAGGGGGTCAGGGGATGCGGGAGGGGTGGGGGTGCTGTGGGTGGTGGAGGCGGGTGAGGGGCTGTTGCGGATGGGGGAGGAGTTCCGGAGGCGCTGCTGGTGGAGAAGGGTGCAGGTGTTGCGGGTGAGGTAGGGGGCCTGGAGGCGCTGCGGGTGGGGGAGGGAGGGAGGGGGGTGAGGGTGCGGTGGATCGGGAGGGGCTGTAGGTGGTGGAGGAGCAGGTGGTGTAGGGGGTCCGCAGGTGGAGTGGTTGGTGGTGGGGTGAGTGCTGCGGGTGGGGTAGTGGGACCGAAAGTGTTGCGGTTGCTGGAGGGGTGGGGGTGCAGGGGATGGGTCCGGGGGTGCAGCGGATGGGGGAGGGGCTGCTGCAGATGGGGGAGGGGTTTGGAAGACACTGCGGGTGGGGTAGGGGGTCCGAAGGCGCAGTGGGTGGGGGTGCCACGGGTGGTGGAGGGGCAGGTGCGGGGGTTTGCGGGGGATGGGGAGGGGTCCAGGGGCGCTGCAGGTGGTGGAGGGGCAGATATCAGTGCACATAGTCTCTGTGGTAGTTAGTGAGGGTTGGTGATGGTGTAAGAGGGGTGAAGGCCAGTACACAGACAGGCAGTTAGAGAGCAGGATGAGGGTGACAGGGCATAGTGACGGGGAGTACTTAGCAGATATAGGGGTGGGCTACAGGTGTGATGTCACAGTGTGTGTACCTTTGCTGTCATGTGTGAGGTATGTGAGGTATATGTGAGGTATGTGTGAGGTATGTGTGAGGTAAGGATGTGCGGGTCGTGGTGGCCACTAACGTCCAGGCTGCAGCTGTGAGATGGTGACTGCAGAGGGAGGGAACTCCGACCCAGCAGCAATGGGTTGTGGTCAGCATTCCTTCCTGGCCCCGTTCCGCCGCACACTGTCCGCCCCGTCTGACGGGCGTCATTCCTCCATCCTGCATGGCAGCGTCAGCTGCTGTGATCGCGGAGCATAGGTAAGCGTCCGGAGCCCTGTGGGCGGGCAGGCATGGTGTTTCCCTGGAGAGGTGCGGCGCGCGTCCTTAGGCTGCAGACGGAGGGAGCTCCGGCCCAGCAGCAATGTTGATTAGTGCGTGTCCCGTCCTGGCGCTGTCCCGCTGCACATGCTCCGCACCGCTTGCCGCTGAGCATGGCAGCCCTTGTGTGTATGCTGCAGATGCTAATCTAGCGGTGCCTGAGCTAGCGCCCTCTCCCTGGGGTGTGGGTGTCAGGCGGCAGGTATGGTGTGTAGGTGGGAGAGGAGCTGCGGGCGGCGACTCGCTGCCTGCAAGTACCCTCCATATCAGCGCTGTTCCCCTCCCTGCAGATAGTGTCAGTGGCCGTGGTGTACTTTTGCTACTGGTGGCCTGTGCCGGTGCTAGGGTGTTCGGCGCCCCCCTGCAAACTATGAATTTTGCGCCCTCCCATATTCCTTTGTTGTGCATCGGGAAAAGTGGTGTGGTCTCACAACTAAGGGGCATGGCCACACAATAGTACCCCCATTTAAAATTACGCCACAATGTAGCACAATCTTATTCATCTTATACGTAATGCCCCACCCGTAGTAGTAGCGTCCTTATACGTAATGCCCCACCCGTAGTAGTAGCGTCCATATACGTAATGCCCCCCCAATAGTAGTAGTGTCCTTATACATAATGCCCCCCCAGTAGTAGTAGCAGTTATATGTAATGCTCCCCAACAGTAATAGTAGCGTCCTTATACATAATGCCCCCCCAGTAGTAGTAGCGTCCTTATACGTAATGCCCCCCAGTAGTAGTAGCATCCTTATACATAATGCCCCCCCAGTAGTAGTAGTGTCCTTATACATAATGCCCCCCCAGTAGTAGTAGCAGCAGTTATATGTAATGCCCCACAACAGTAATAGTAGCATCCTTATACATAATGCCCCCCCAGTAGTAGTAGCATCCTTATACATAATGCCCCCCCAGTAGTAGTAGCACCGTCCTTATACATAATGCCCCCCCAATAGTAGTAGTGTCCTTATACATAATGCCCCCCCAGTAGTAGTAGCAGTTATATGTAATGCCCCACAACAGTAATAGTAGCGTCCTTATACGTAATGCCCCACCCGTAGTAGTAGCGTCCTTAAACGTAATGCCCCACCCGTAGTAGTAGCAGTTATATGTAATGCCTCCCAACAGTAATAGTAGCGTCCTTATACGTAATGCCACCCCTGTAGTAGTAGCATCCTTATACATAATGTGCCCCCAGTAGTAGTACCGTCCTTATACATAATGCCCCCCCAGTAGTAGTAGCATCCTTACATGTAATGCCCTCCCAGTAGTAGCGTCCTTATATGTAATGCCCCCCAGTATTAGTAGACTCCTTATACGTAATGCCCCCCTATAGTAGTAGCGTCCTTATACGTAATGCCCCCCCATAGTAGTAGCGTCCTTATACGTAATGCCCCCCCTATAGTAGTAGCGCCCTTATACGTAATGCCCCCCCTATAGTAGTAGTGTCCTATACGTAATGCCCCCCCTATATTATTAGCGTCCTTATACGTAATGCCCCCCCTATAGTAGTAGCGTCCTTATACGTAATGCCACCCCTATATTAGTAGCGTCCTTATACGTAATGCCCCCCCTATATTAGTAGCGTCCTTATACGTAATGCCCCCCCTATATTAGTAGCGTCCTTATACGTAATGCCCCCCCTATATTAGTAGCGTCCTTGCATGTAATGGCCCCCCCAGCAGTGGCGTCCATAAAGTGCGCACACACAGACATACCTCACACACACACAATTCACACATATATACAAACACACACACCCCACCATATATACACACACACACACACACACACTATATACACACACGCACACACATTTCTCTCTCACCCTCCACTTACCAAGTCTGGCTGGCCGTCACTGCAATGCTGATTCCACCACTGTTCAGCTGTCTGGTCCCGTGTAGCTCCGCCCCTCTAGTCCGTGTAGCTCCTCCTCTTCGTGACGCCATAGCTCCGCCCCCTTTTCGGGACCCGCACTGCACAGCACACAGCCCGCTGTCACAGGTGATTGGGGGGTGGGGGGGGACAGGCACAGCAGCCGGCAGCTAGTGGCCATCCTCACCTCCTATACTGTAAGGTAGGGTCTTGCACCTGACTGCTGCTGGCGCTGGGTATGGGGTAGCTCCCTGCAGCAGATGCAGTTGACTCCGCCCAGCTCTGTGACTCCGCCCAGCGTTACGGGCACAGAGTCACAGATTAAGGCAAATATATAGAAGATGTTTTAGGACACTGCAGCTTCCATGGGCCTGGGTGCAATGAGGTGGGAGGTGGCAGCTGGCTCTCTCTGATGCCACTGAAGTACTTACTCAGATAGGGAGGCTTGAGAGGGGACATACTAAAAGGAATGACACTCTGGTCTGCATAAATGGAATGCCAATTGACTATATACTTATGCAGACCAGAGTGTCATTCCTTTTAGCATGTCCCCTTGAGAGCAGGCCAACCAGCTCTCTCCCTTCTCCGCACCCTTTACCCACTTCTGCCAGACCCTGTAGCTCCATCTCTTTCCCGAAGGTGGAAAAGGATTTCTCCCCTCCTGGAGTCACCTTGGGAGTTTTGAACAACTAAGTGTCCAAACAGACAGTCACTGGTGTCACTGTAGCGGCAGAGGCGGAACTACCGCCAGTGCAACCAGTGCGTTGCACTGGGGCCCGCCTCTGTCCAGGGGCCCAAAGCATGTAATGAGTCAAACTGACTCATTACATGCCGCTGTGTGCTGCGGGCAACCGCTGCCCGCAGCACACAGCCGCCCGGAGAGGAGAGGAGCGCAGCGGCACGGACGTGGGTAAGGAGGAGGAGGGAGGTGGAGGAGGGAGCCGCAGCAGCGCTTTGTTACTGGTGGAGGCGCTGCTGCTGCTGCCCCTCTGCTTCACTATAGGCTATCTTCCGAGAACAGCCTATAGTGAAGCAGAGGGGCAGCAGCAGCAGCGCCTCCACCAATGACACAGCGCTGCTGCGGCTCCCTCCTCCACCTCCCTCCTCCTCCTTCTCTACTGCCCGGGAATCGTCAGAAGCTGCACCGAGGAGCCTGAGCCAGCGGAGAGGGTAAGTATAATTCTTCTTTCTTTCTTTCTTTCTTTCTTTCTTTACTGCCTGCCGCAATGTGGAAAAAGGGGGAATCTGCCTGCCGCTATGTGTAAAAATGGGGAATCTGCCTGCCGCTATATGTAAATAGGGGGAATCTGCCTGCGTAATGTGTAAAAAGGGGGACGCTGTCTGCCGTAATGTGTAACAAGGGCACGCTGTCTGCCGTAATGTGTAAAAAGGGGACGCTGTCTGCCGTTATGTGTAAAAAGTGTACCCTGTCTGCCGTAATGTGTAAAAAGGGGACGCTGTCTGCCGTAATGTGTAAAAAGGGGGACGCTGTCTGCCGTTATGTGTAAAAAGTGTACGCTGTCTGCCGCTATGCTTAACAAGGGCACGCTGTCTGCCGTTATGTGTAAAAAGTGTACGCTGTCTGCCGCTATGTGTAACAAGGGCACGCTGTCTGCCGTTATGTGTAAAAAGGGGACGCTGTCTGCCGTTATGTGTAAAAAGTGCACGCTGTCTGCCGTAATGTGTAAAAAGGGGGACGCTGTCTACCGTAATGCTTCACTATAGGCTGTCTTCCGAGAACAGCCTATAGTGAAGCAGAGGGGCAGCAGCGCCTCCACCAATGACACAGCGCTGCTGCGGCTCCCTCCTCCACCTCCCTCCTCCTCCTTCTCTACTGCCCGGGAATCGTCAGAAGCTGCACCGAGGAGCCTGAGCCAGCGGAGAGGGTAAGTATAATTCTTCTTTCTTTCTTTCTTTCTTTCTTTCTTTCTTTCTTTCTTGACTGCCTGCCGCAATGTGGAAAAAGGGGGAATCTGCCTGCCGCTATGTGTAAAAATGGGGAATCTGCCTGCCGCAATGTGTAAATAGGGGGAATCTGCCTGCCGTAATGTGTAAAAAGGGGGACGCTGTCTGCCGTAATGTGTAACAAGGGCACGCTGTCTGCCGTAATGTGTAAAAAGGGGACGCTGTCTGCCGTTATGTGTAAAAAGTGTACGCTGTCTGCCGTAATGTGTAAAAAGGGGACGCTGTCTGCCGTAATGTGTAAAAAGGGGGACGCTGTCTGCCGTTATGTGTAAAAAGTGTACGCTGTCTGCCGCTATGTTTAACAAGGGCACGCTGTCTGCCGTTATGTGTAAAAAGGGGACGCTGTCTGCCGTTATGTGTAAAAAGTGCACGCTGTCTGCCGTAATGTGTAAAAAGGGGGACGCTGTCTGCCGTAATGCTTCACTATAGGCTGTCTTCCGAGAACAGCCTATAGTGAAGCAGAGGGGCAGCAGCAGCAGCGCCTCCACCAATGACACAGCGCTGCTGCGGCTCCCTCCTCCACCTCCCTCCTCCTCCTTCTTTACTGCCCGGGAATCGTCAGAAGCTGCACCGAGGAGCCTGAGCCAGCGGAGAGGGTAAGTATAATTCTTCTTTCTTTCTTTCTTTCTTTCTTTCTTTCTTTCTTTCTTTCTTTCTTTCTTTCTTCCTGCCGCAATGTGTAAATAGGAGGAATATGCCTGCTGTAATGTGTAAAAAGGGGGACGCTGTCTGCCGTAATGTGTAACAAGGGCACGCTGTCTGCCGTAATGTGTAAAAAGGGGACGCTGTCTGCCGTTATGTGTAAAAAGTGTACGCTGTCTGCCGTAATGTGTAAAAAGGGGACGCTGTCTGCCGTAATGTGTAAAAAGGGGGACGCTGTCTGCCGTTATGTGTAAAAAGTGTACGCTGTCTGCCGCTATGTTTAACAAGGGCACGCTGTCTGCCGTTATGTGTAAAAAGTGTACGCTGTCTGCCGCTATGTGTAACAAGGGCACGCTGTCTGCCGTTATGTGTAAAAAGGGGACGCTGTCTGCCGTTATGTGTAAAAAGTGCACGCTGTCTGCCGTAATGTGTAAAAAGGGGGACGCTGTCTGCCGTAATGTGTAAAAAGGGGACGCTGTCTGCCAGAATGTGTAAAAAGAGGAATCTGTCCGCCGTAAGGTGTAAAAGGGTCTCTACCTGGTGTAGTGGTGCTACTATGCGGCGTAATTTGAATAATGGAGACTACTGTGCACCGTTTTATGAATTGGTATTATTTTGTGGCCACACCCCTTCCCCACAAAGCCACGCCACTATGTATTTTTGCGCGCGCCTACGGCGCGCACTGCCCCTGTTTTGCATGCAGGGGTGGGGCTCCGATGCCGTTTCTTGCACACAGTGCTAAAATGTCTAGTTACAGCACTGTTGCTAGGTATCCATTAAATGTCTAGTTACAGCACTGTTGCTAGGTATCCATTTCCCTGGCCCTGAGCAGGTCCCCCTCACCAGATCCTCTCCAGGGGTGAGGGGGTGGACTTGGATGGGATGGGGGGGGGGGGGGCCAAAACATTTTGCCGCACCTGGGCCCACCGCTCGCTAGTTCCGCCACTGTGTAGCGGACTTTGGTTGTCAAGAGGAGAAATGTGGAAGTCAGCCTTGCAGGGTGACCGTGAGAGGCTCCCACTGAATGCAGCATCCACCCATGCGCTGTCAGCCTGCACCCACCAGATAACACAGCTATCTGCCCCAATCCCACATGACTGTGCAGTGTCTATGAACAGCCGAGCAGAGCTCTAGTCATTGCTGCGGGCATACAGAGCCCGGAGTCACTTGGCAACCTATTGGCAAAATGAAGGGACCTGAATGAGGGGTAGGAAATTGACAGTAGCAGGGAGGTTGTGTGCTTGTCGCATGGTAACAGACAAAGATGCGGGGTACCTGAAGGCCGGGACACCTGAAGGCTGCTGCGTTAATCCGCCGTCTGGCTGTTGGGTCACTAGCCGCAATTTGCTCGCAGCTGGCACCACAAAAATGCCGCCGCTGTCTCTCCATTGCCGGTCCATGAGCTGCCCGGCGTCAAATCCTCGCCCCTGTCATTGCTGCTCCTCAGTCCAGCAGCACTCTCCTCAGTGTGGCTGTGTGCTTCAGTGGCTGTGGGCTGGAGCATCAGGTCCCGGCTGCGGTGTAAAGCTAGCAGCGGCTACCAGACAGTCCTGGCTCACGGACCGGCTGCTATTGCAAAGAAGCGAGGCCGCACTTTGAATCTGGCGCCAATTGTACGCCATTCACTGCTCCTGGACCGCCAGCTAATGAGAAGCTGCCACTTGGCAGCTTCTCATTGGCTGGCAGTCCGCGAGCCGTGATTGGTTCACGCCAGATTTTAAAAAAGCTGCCCCTTTTTTTTATTGGTGCTGCAGCCGGTCTGCGAGCCAGGATTGGCTGGCGGCCGCTGCCACCTTTGCAATGCAGCAGGGATCTGATGCTGTGGCCGGGCGGAGGCGGAACTAGTTCCGCTTGCAATTAGAGGTGACGGAAGGCAGTTCTGCCCCACTTTAACCACTGGATATGCCATCAAAATTCTCCTGGGAATCTGTCACCGTTTGTCAGGTGACTCCCAAGCCTTTTCACAAAGCGCATTCATTTCATGAGAGGGGGGACATTTTACCTCAGGCCTTTTCCCTTTAAATAAACAAACTCTTGTGTCAGGAACGGCAGGTTCCTCAGATATATGTAAAACATCTTTGATGGCTATAATCATGTACTGAATACTCTTGACAACCTGTGGATGTAAAGAAGCCTCATTAAAATCGACATCGGAATCAGAGTCCGTGTCGGTACCTGTATCTGCCATCTGGATAAAAGAACGCTTTTGTGACCCTGAGGCTGTCTGTACCTGAGACAAAGCCTCCTCCATGGATTTTCTCCATGTTTGTGTCCGCGAATCAGATTTATCCAGTCTCTTAGATAATAAAGCCACATTTGCATTCAGTGTACTCAGCATAGTCATCCAATCAGCAGTCGGCTGTGCCGACAGAGTCATACCTAAATAACTCTCTGCACCCCCAATAACTTCCTCCGGGGAGGAACACCCAGGCTCAGACATGTCGACACGGAGTACCGACACACCCACACACAGACCCCCCCGTTTTTGCCTCCCCGTTACTTGCGGGTGCTTGGAGGTCCGGGCCAGCATCTCTGCAGCACTGTAGAGAGAGAGAAAATGGCGCTGGTGAGCAATGTGCGGCTAAGCCCCGCCCCTTCCCGGCACGCTGTAGCCCGCTCAAATTAAAAAAAATTATCCTGGCGGGGGTATTCTATACGGTGCCCGGACACCGTATAATCTGTTCTGCCAGACCACTGACCCCAGTAACTGCTGCCCTGTGAGTACCCTGTGAGTGCCGTTGGTGATACGTGTGGGAGCATGGAGCGCAGCGCTACCGCTACGCTGTACCTCGTTACTGAAGTCTTCTGCCGTCACTGAAGTCTTCGGTTCTTCTAATACTCATCCGGCTTCTGTCTTCTGGCTTCTGTGAGGGGGGTGACGGCGCGGCTCCGGGAACAAGCAGCTAGGCGAACCAAGTGATCGAATCCTCTGGAGCTAATGGTGTCCAGTAGCCTAAGAAGCAGAGCCCTTAACTATGAAGAAGTAGGTCCTGCTTCTCTCCCCTCAGTCCCACGATGCAGGGAGCCTGTAGCCAGCAGGTCTCCCTGAAAATAAAAAACCTAACATAAAGTCTTTCTAGAGAAACTCTGTAGAGCTCCCCTAGTGTGTGTCCAGTCACTCCTGGGCACAAAGTCTAACTGAGGTCTGGGGGAGGGGCATAGAGGGAGGAGCCAATTCACACTCAGTCAAAGTCTTTTTTAGTGTGCCCAAGCTCCTGCGGATCCCGTCTTTGCCCCATGGTCCTTTTGGAGTCCCCAGCATCCTCTAGGACGTAAGAGAAAAGTGATCGCAGCGGCGATCGCAAGAAGACTGACAGGCGGGAGGCGTTCCGGGGCGTCAACTGACCGGTTTCCAGGTGTGGTGAGGCGAATACAGGCGTGTCCAGGCGTTTGGAGGGCGGATGTCTGACGTCAATTCCGGGACCTTCGTCGCTGGATCCGTTGCACAGGGTAAGTAAGTCTGACCCTGGTCTTGTTTTGCAGGAAACTTTTTTTAGCATAGCAGGGCAGCACAAGCAATCACAACCCTGCTATGCTAAAATACACTCCCCCATAGGCGGCGTCTAGTTGATCGCATGAGCAGCAAAAAGTTGCTACGTACGATCAACTCGGAATGAGGGCCATAGATTCATCTGCAAACTGTGTCACATTTAAAAGTAAATATTTCCTTTACTGTTTCTTGTTTCACTTTTTATAATCTTTCTGTTTTGTTTTTTTGTTTTGGTTATGTGAACTTTGTTTATGTCATCAAGGTTTCGTGCTATATATCGGGGATTTCCCCGGCTGAACTTATTTTTTCTTCGCTTTTCAAAAGCAGACTCATTATACCCCAGTGACTGAGCGGTTATTACTTGGACTGTATCTCCCGATGCGGGAGTGGTACAGTTATATACGTTACATCTTTTTGTTTTTTTCTCAAAAATTTTTGGTACATTTCAATAATATCACAGTGTGACAAATCAACTTGCTATGCATTAAAATTAGAGAGGAGAGGGTTCGGATTTACTCGGTTCTTTTCAAGAAATTTATCACAAGTTCGGATTAATCCGGATTTATCATATAGGCTGTCCAAAACACGTGATAGTCGATCGCCAATAAGATGCCTTTTTGAGATCCGGGTAAATCCAAACCCACTCATCTCTAATTAAAATAAGATAACTTGGAAACCGTTTAAACAGGGGCGCGACAACGTTTTTCGGTTGGGGGGAAAGATATAATTTAATTTTGTCACACCTAAACTACTAAATGTAATATTTCATTTGTAAAAAGGCATATAAAAGAGTCATGCATATATAATAATGACATAGGTTCAGTTGAATAAAAAATGATCATCGTGTCTATTACTTGTAGCCACAACTATTGTAAATAAGGATAGTCCCCAAATCGATAGACATTGGAAAGTTCCTGTGTCCCAGGTCCGCAATAATATTCTGTAAGTGCGTGGTCTATTAATATTCAGCTGGGTCATCAATGAGAGAGAACATATGGCATTGGCCAGTCTCTAGTGAGAGGTCCATACAGTACTTAGCAAGGATTCCTCACAATTCCAGTGGCTGTAGATGTCTCCACGTCGATCAGATAGCTCTCTTGACCTGGAATCCTGGTTCGGGAAGGTACCATCTAGGGTAGTCCAAAAGGTGCTGTGTTCCATATAAAGTGGCTTAACGCGTTTCTCTGAGTAACCTCCCTCAGCTTCTTCTGAAGAAGCTGAGGGAGGTTCCTCATAGAAACGCGTTTAGCCACTTTAAGGCCCAGATTTATCAAGCCTCGGAGAGTGATAAATTGCACGGTGATAAAGTACCAGCCAATCAGCTCCTAACTGTCATTTTTCAAACACAGCCTGTAGCATGACAGTTAGGAGCTGATTGGATGGAACTTTATCACCGTGCAATTAATCACTCTCCAGGCTTGATATATCTGGGCTTTTATATGGAACTTTATATGGGCTTTTATATGGCACCTTTTGGATTTGTATTGTTTCTACCAATATCGCTGTTTTTCCCTATTTTCTATATACATTGTTTGCGCAATCTTAGCATAGAGGCTGACACCCTCCCAACATGGCTGCTTAGGTTTACACGGGCAGCGCCAAGGGGGATCACAACTGTTGCATATTGGGTGACGGTGACCGAGAGCTATTATTCCTTATATGTGGTTAATTCACAGATGTATTAACCTGGAGAAGGGACAAAGCAGTGATAAGCGCAAGGTGATAACGCACCAGCCAGTTATTATGGATTTGAAAAATGACAGGAACTGATTGGCTGGTGCGTTGCCACCTTTCACTTATCACTGCTTTATCACTTCTCCAGGCTTAATACATCCGCCCCAATGTTTCTTGGTAATTGCTCTGCGTATTCTTTTGTTCAACACAAATTTCGTGTTTTTTTTATTTATTTTTCTATGTTGGTAACGGATGTTGTTGTCCCTCTCACTGGGTAGCATATCAATCTGCCAGACTCTTCGCATTGACTAATGAACAGTATGTTATCACACCTCACCTTGAAAGTGAGATTTTATCCAATTTCACGAGCAAATGTATTTTCCCTCATCAGCAATGCTAATGCCATTTAATGGGATTCTCTTCTAAATACCAGTAACAAAAACAGCATCGCCCGATGCAAACACAAAACTTCTGCGATGACTGACAACTGCTGTAAACAGAATACATACACGATAATTTCCCTGCCAGTCAGCGTCTCGCACACTCTCTCCGATCCATCAAAGCTCCTTAAGGAAGAGGAGCGCGGGACGCAGAAGGAAGCAGTCTCCTGAGCTGAACTTTTCCAGGGCTTCGGTGATTTTCTCTGCGCTCAAATTCAAATTGTAGATAACGTTGAACTTGTGAATGACGTCTTTGGCTCTCGCTGTTTCTACTAGACCTGAAGACAAAAACAGAATATAAATTTATCAGGAAAACGTCATATAGGCACATTATTCAATTGTTAAAATGGAACAGGGCCTTAAAAACTCATAACAAATTGACTTGCTTAACTACTTGCCTGACGTGGGGACATGATCAACATCTACAAATATATAAGGGGACAATACACAGAGCTTGCGCGGGACCTGTTTTTGGTTAGATCAACACAGAGGACTGGGGGACACTCGCTCAGGTTAGAGGAGAGGGGATTCCGCACATCACGGCGCAAAGGCTTTTTCACGGTAAGGACAATACGTGTTTGGAATTCCCTGCCTGAGGTAGTTGTAATGGCCGACTCAGTCAACACCTTTAAGAATGGGTAAGATAAATTCCTAATGGATAAGGATATCCAGGGTTATGGTGCATAGCCACGCACTATAGTTACTACAAAAAGAGGGATACAACGCAACGGCTGACATCAGCATCAGTCAAAACTTTAGACCAAATAAACCTGCTCAGGAGACCACAAATAGGTTGAACTCGATGGACAAATTGTATTTTTTCAACCTCAGATACTATGTTACTATTAGATGCAACAAGTCAGAAACACTCACTGGGCGGCTACTGGAAGATAATTTTCCAGCAGCTGCCAATCTCAGAGGGACCTCCCACCCCCTCTGCTTCCTGCTTCCCTTCTCCAGTATCTGCCGTGCAGCTAATCACTGCTGATAGGGCAGCCCGGCGGCACTCCCCACCACGCTGCTGCTAATCTCTGCAGGGAAATGTAAAAGAAGCAGCCATTGCCTTGCCTATGTACACCCGGCAGCTGGGAAAATGTAAAGCTGCGATCATCACTATGTTCCGATCACCGACAGTCCCATAGATCGGTCATCTATGGTCTAATCGGTGTTTCTAAAATAAATATATATATATATATATATATATATATATGTGTGTATATATTATTTTTTTAAATCAAATCATGTATTTCACATAGATGTTCTTAAACGAATTAAATCTTAAACACCTAAACGCCCCCCACGGCTCATCTCCGCGCCGCCTCTCCCTATGTATTGAACAGGTCTCCGGTTGCATTGACCCGGCAACCCGTTCACACTGCCACTGACCAGGTATTCATCCCGGGAATAACCCTTTTTATAACCCGGGTTGGATTACCGGGTCAGGCGACCCGGGAATTCTATATGGGCCCTTTAACATCGCACAGTGACCCGTGTCGACCCAGCAATATACCGGGTTGATACCGGGTTATTTGTGCGATGTGAAAGGGGTATAACCATTCCAAATTGTTACTGAATAGCAACATGTAATTTCTGTATATTGAGGGTCATTCCGAGTTGATCGCTCGCTAGCAACTTTTTGCAGCGCTGCGATCAGATAGTTGCCGCCTATGGGGGAGTGTATTTTCGCTTTGCAAGTGTGCGAACGCTTTTGTAGCCGACGGCACAAAAACTTTTTTTGCAGTTTCTGAGTAGCTCTGGATTTACTTAGCCGCTGCGATCACTTCAGTCTTTTTGGTCCCGGAACTGACGTCAGACACCCGCCCAGCAAACGCTTGGACACGCCTGTGTTTTTCCAAAAACTCCCAGAAAACGGTCAGTTGACACTAGTGATGTGCACCGGAAATTTTTTGGGTTTTGTGATTTTGGTTTTGGATTCGGTTCCGCGGCCGTGTTTTGGATTCGGACGCGTTTTGGCAAAACCTCCCTGAAATTTTTTTGTCGGATTCGGGTGTGTTTTGGATTCGGGTGTTTTTTTACAAAAAACCCTCAAAAACAGCTTAAATCATAGAATTTGGGGGTCATTTTGATCCCATATTATTATTAACCTCAATAACCATAATTTCCACTCAATTTCAGTCTATTCTGAACACCTCACACCTCACAATATTATTTTTAGTCCTAAAATTTGCACCGAGGTCGCTGGATGACTAAGCTAAGCGACCCAAGTGGCCGACACAAACACCTGGCCCATCTAGGAGTGGCACTGCAGTGTCAGACAGGATGGCACTTCAAAAAAATAGTCCCCAAACAGCACATGATGCAAAGAAAAAAAGAGGCGCAATGAGGTAGCTGTGTGACTAAGCTAAGCGACCCTAGTGGCCGACACAAACACCTGGCCCATCTAGGAGTGGCACTGCAGTGTCAGACAGGATGGCATTTCAAAAAAATAGTCCCCAAACAGCACATGATGCAAAGAAAAAAAGAGGTGCACCAAAGTCGCTGGATGGCTAAGCTAAGCGACACAAGTGGCCGACACAAACACCTGGCCCATCTAGGAGTGGCACTGCAGTGTCAGGCAGGATGGCACTTCAAAAAAATAGTCCCCAAACAGCACATGATGCAAAGAAAAAAAGAGGCGCAATGAGGTAGCTGTGTGACTAAGCTAAGCGACCCAAATGGCCGACACAAACACCTGGCCCATCTAGGAGTGGCACTGCAGTTTTCTAGCGAGAGGATGAGTGCTTCCATCCTCATGTGAAGCTGAACCACTAGCCATGAACATAGGCCAGGGCCTCAGCCGTTCCTTGCCACTCCGTGTCGTAAATGGCATATTGGCAAGTTTACGCTTCTCCTCAGACGCTTTTAATTTTGATTTTTGGGTCATTTTACTGAACTTTTGTGTTTTGGATTTTACATGCTCTCTACTATGACATTGGGCATCGGCCTTGGCAGACGACGTTGATGGCATTTCATCGTCTCGGCCATGACTAGTGGCAGCAGCTTCAGCACGAGGTGGAAGTGGATCTTGATCTTTCCCTATTTTATCCTCCACATTTTTGTTCTCCATTTTTTAATGTGTGGAATTATATGCCAGTATCAATAGCAATGGCCTACAACTATATATACTGCGCACAACTGAAATGCACCACAGGTATGGATGGATAGTATACTTGACGACACAGAGGTAGGTAGAGCAGTGGCCTACTGTACCGTACTGCTATATATTATATACTGGTGGTCAGCAAACTGTGCAAAACTGAAATGTACCACAGGTATGGATGGATAGTATACTTGATGACACAAAGGTAGGTAGAGCAGTGGCCTACTGTACCGTAATGCTATATATTATATACTGGTGGTCAGCAAACTGTACAAAACTTAAATGCACCACAGGTATGGATGGATAGTATACTTGACGACACAGAGGTAGGTAGAGCAGTGGCCTACTGTACCGTACTGCTATATATTATATACTGGTGGTCAGCAAACTGTGCAAAACTGAAATGCACCACAGGTATGGATGGATAGTATACTTGACGACACAGAGGTAGGTAGAGCAGTGGCCTTCTGTACCGTACTCCTATATATTATATACGGGTGGTCAGCAAAGTTATGCACTGTACTCCTACTATATACTACAATGCAGCACAGATATGGAGCGTTTTTCAGGCAGAGAACGTATAATACTGGTGGTCACTGGTCAGCAAAACTCTGCACTGAACTCCTCCTATATAATATACTGGTGGTCCCCAGTACCCACAATAAAGCAGTGTGAGCACAGATATATGCAGCACACTGAGCACAGATATGGAGCGTTTTTCAGGCAGACAACGTATACTGGTGGTCACTGGTCAGCAAAACTCTGCACTGTACTCCTCCTATATAATATACTGGTGGTCCCCAGTACCCACAATAAAGCAGTGTGAGCACAGATATATGCAGCACACTGAGCACAGATATGGAGCGTTTTTCAGGCAGACAACGTATAATACTGGTGATCACTGGTCAGCAAAACTCTGCACTGTACTCCTCCTATATAATATACTGGTGGTCCCCAGTACCCACAATAAAGCAGTGTGAGCACAGATATATGCAGCACACTGAGCACAGATATGGAGCGTTTTTCAGGCAGACAACGTATAATACTGGTGGTCACTGGTCAGCAAAACTCTGCACTGTACTCCTCCTATATAATATACTGGTGGTCCTCAGTACCCACAATAAAGCAGTATGAGCATAGATATATGCAGCACACTGAGCACAGATATGGTGCGTTTTTCAGGCAGACAACGTATACTGGTGGTCACTGGTCAGCAAAACTCTGCACTGTACTCCTCCTATATAATATACTGGTGGTCCCCAGTACCCACAATAAAGCAGTGTGAGCACAGATATATGCAGCACACTGAGCACAGATATGGAGCGTTTTTCAGGCAGACAACGTATAATACTGGTGGTCACTGGTCAGCAAAACTCTGCACTGTACTCCTCCTATATAATATACTGGTGGTCCCCAGTACCCACAATAAAGCAGTGTGAGCACAGATATATGCAGCACACTGAGCACAGATATGGAGCGTTTTTCAGGCAGGCAACGTATAATACTGGTGGTCACTGGTCAGCAAAACTCTGCACTGTACTCCTCCTATATAATACTGCTGGTCCCCAGTACCCACAATAAAGCAGTGTGAGCACAGATATATGCAGCACACTGAGCACAGATATGGAGCGTTTTTCAGGCAGAGAACGTATAATACTGGTGGTCACTGGTCAGTAAAACTCTGCACTGTACTCCTCCTATATAATACTGCTGGTCCCCAGTCCCCACAATAAAGCAGTGTGAGCACAGATATATGCAGCACACTGAGCACAGATATGGAGCGTTTTTCAGGCAGACAACGTATACTGGTGGTCACTGGTCAGCAAAACTCTGCACTGTACTCCTCCTATATAATATACTGGTGGTCCCCAGTCCCCACAATAAAGCAGTGTGAGCACAGATATATGCAGCACAATGAGCACAGATATGGAGCGTTTTTCAGGCAGACAACGTATAATACTGGTGGTCACTGGTCAGCAAAACTCTGCACTGTACTCCTCCTATATAATATACTGGTGGTCCCCAGTCCCCACAATAAAGCAGTGTGAGCACAGATATATGCAGCACACTGAGCACAGATATGGAGCGTTTTTCAGGCAGACAACGTATACTGGTGGTCACTGGTCAGCAAAACTCTGCACTGTACTCCTTCTATATAATATACTGGTGGTCCCCAGTACCCACAATAAAGCAGTGTGAGCACATATATATGCAGCACACTGAGCACAGATATGGAGCGTTTTTCAGGCAGACAACGTATAATACTGGTGGTCACTGGTCAGCAAAACTCTGCACTGTACTCCTCCTATATAATACTGCTGGTCCCCAGTCCCCACAATAAAGCAGTGTGATCACAGATATATGCAGCACACTGAGCACAGATATGGAGCGTTTTTCAGGCAGAGAACGTATAATACTGGTGGTCACTGATCAGCAAAACTCTGCACTGTACTCCTCCTATAATACTGCTGGTCCCCAGAATAAAGATATTTGCACTGCAGCCCCCTGAAACAAAGTGAGAGGACGCCAGCCACGTCCTCTCACTATCATTTCCAATGCACGAGTGAAAAATGGCGGCGACGCGCGGCTCCTTATATAGAATCCGAATCTCGCGAGAATCCAACAGCGGGATGATGACGTTCGGGCGCGCTCGGGTTAACCGAGCCATACGGGAAAATCCGAGTATGCCTCGGACCCGTGTAAAATGGGTGAAGTTCGGGGGGGGGTTCGGTTTCCGAGGAACCGAACCCGCTCATCTCTAGTTGACACCCATAAACGCCCTCTTTCTGTCAATCACCTTGCGATCGGCTGCGCAAATGGATTCTTCGCTAAATCCATCGCCTAGCACCTATCCTCTTTGTACCCATACGATACGCATGCACAGTTTTACCAAGATTTAACCTGATCGCAGCTCTGCAAAAAATTGCTAGCAAGCGATCAACTCGGAATGACCCCCATTGTCTTCCCAGCATTGCGCAGTTCCTGTATAACGGGTCTCCAGATTAGAAATACAGCAACCGTGTTACTGCGTGTTTTTCCCGCATGCTCACATGCTTCTCACGTCTTTTTCTGTGTTTGCAATTATAAATTCAAGATAAACTTCCAATTTATTGATTTATTTTTCCTTGGAAAGTTTAACCACAAGTTTGCCCAAATGTAGAATAAAGTCTGCATGTTAGGTCCAGGGCCATAATTTCATTTCATATGAAGGCTACATTGATAAATGAAACGTTAAAAATACATAAAGTAGATTTGGTGATAGAGTCTGCGGTGAATAAATTACCTGTGTCTTTTATCTGGCAGAGCTGGAGAACATTTTCTAGCCTCTTGAATCGATCGATCCAAGCCTCCTGGTCTTCAGAACTCCTGCGTTCAAACGAATGCAAAGCAGGTTCGGTGGCGGGACGGGAGTCCCACTGAGAGCTGCAGTTATTGCCGGCTAAATATGGACCTTCTGAAGTCTGCCTTCCTGAAACATCCTGTGAATAACATTACGCAATATAATCCATATCCAGTCTACGGGCCTAATTCATTTTCCTCTAATGGGCAAAACCATGGCCCTCATTCCGAGTTGTTCGCTCGGTATTTTTCATCGCATCGCAGTGAAAATCCGCTTAGTACGCATGCGCAATGTTCGCACTGCGACTGCGCCAAGTAACTTTACTATGATGAAAGTATTTTTACTCACGGCTTTTTCTTCGCTCCGGCGATCGTAATGTGATTGACAGGAAATGGGTGTTACTGGGCGGAAACACGGCGTTTCAGGGGCGTGTGGCTGAAAACGCTACCGTTTCCGGAAAAAACGCAGGAGTGGCCGGAGAAACGGTGGGAGTGCCTGGGCGAACGCTGGGTGTGTTTGTGACGTCAACCAGGAACGACAAGCACTGAAATGATCGCACAGGCAGAGTAAGTCTGGAGCTACTCTGAAACTGCTAAGTAGTTAGTAATCGCAATATTGCGAATACATCGGTCGCAATTTTAAGAAACTAAGATTCACTCCCAGTAGGCGGCGGCTTAGCGTGTGTAACTCTGCTAAAATCGCCTTGCGACCGATCAACTCGGAATGAGGGCCCATGTGCACTGCAGGTGGGGCAGATGTAACATGTGCAGAGAGAGTTAGATTCGGGTGCGGTGTGTTCAAACTGAAATCTAAATTGCAGTGCAAAAATAAAGCAGCCAGTATTTACCCTGCACAGAAACAATATAACCCACCCAAATCTAACTCTCTCTGCACATGTTACATCTGCCCCACCTGCAGTTTACATGGTTTTGCCCATTAGAGGAAAATGTTATTTTGCAATTAACCTTGAATTAGGCCCTACATCAAATAATGTTGTTTGGGCTGTAATTGATAACGTTAAAATGCGTGTAATTAAAACAAAACATAAGAATTTTTATTTATTTATAAGGCATTGGCGTCATTCTCTAACATTGCTGCTAGGTGCCAATTTGGACTAAACCACAGCGACCATGTGGTGATGAACGTCTTTGGGCCTGATTGTTAGCCGTGCACAACTCTGCAGGAATTCTGTATGCCAGACGCCATCTAAAATATAATGTGAGTATCCCCTGATCTGTGCTACTGTACCGTTCTACAAATTCCCCAGAACCAGGCCCTTTAGCGTTTTGCATAAAGTAGCTGAATGGCCCCCTATATGTCTGATATGTGTAATTGAAAAATACCCATCCCCATCCATCAAATACTGAGGCATTCCAGTCATTGGGCCTGATTCATAATAATACGGTATTGCACATTCGCAGGGAAGCAGCTGTGCAATACTGTAAATATGCAGCAGGAGGCGCCTGTGCAGCACCTTACAATCAATATGCTAATTCCGCAGGAGGCGTCTGTAGAAAGAAGACCGCTCCTGCCACCACTGCAGATACAAGTGCCGAGTCCGACGACACAACATCGAATTACCACCGCTGCTGGCCGCGGCCATCACCCACCTTAGTAACTCTGATCTTACGCAGACTGGGCGACTGATCTCCTCTTGGGCCAGGAAGTCTACACCTGAAGACGCAGACGCTGGAATTGCCATGTCTTGTAATACAGTTCCTGGCGCCACCCCCGCTCCGCCACCAAACGGTTGCAGCTTGTCACTCATGCTGCTTCTTGGAGGCACAGCAAGCAACGACGCGCGACTCGTTCTGCACATGTGCAGCACACACACAATTGTAGTTTTACGCAGGGCAGAATCAGGCCCATAGACTCCATCTGAGTACTGCCACCTCATGCTATTCCATGAATGCAGCAATAATGTCTAACCAGATGTAACCAGAACTTTGCGGGCCCCATAGCAACATATTGAAGGGGCCCCTGTCCCAATGCTTCTGGAGAGACACCTCTCTGCAGTAGTTGTTAATTTAATAATAGTGCCATAGTTCATTTTCTGAACCATCATAGTTCCCTAGTCTACATGAGGTCACATAGCAGGGCTGCCGGTACACATTATGCCACACAGTACCCCCAGTTGATAAAATGCCACATTACAGTGCCCCTGTTCATACTGTGCCACATTGCAGTGCCCTTGTTCATATGTTGCCACATGATAGTGCCACCTGTTTATACTGTGCCACATTATAGTGCCTCCATTTCATACTGTGCCACATTAAAGTGCCCCAGTTCATATTACTAGTGCCCCCCACATTATAATGAGCAGATCAGACTATGACAGATTACAGTGCCCTCCAGTTCATATTGTGCCACGTTACAGTGTCCCCTGTTCGTTCTATGCCACGTTACAGTGCCCCCTTACCATTATACCATCCACTACACACACCTCTCACTGACAATGTAATGTCACACAATTCAGGCTGGGCAATGGATCACACCCAATTGCTTAGCAGGCAAATCTGAGAAATTGGTATGCAACTTTATAACCCGGGTCCAGGCCCCCCCTAAGCCCCTGGGCTCCATAGCAATGGTAACCCTTACACCCACTATAATTGTGTCCATGCCTGTTCTGATTAGAGTGCATATCTTCTCCATCTAACTATTTTTCAGCCAACAACAGATGTAGACATATCTAGAACAGGCTTACCGTGTGACCGGGCTGGGCGGTACTGTCTGCCTCCGTTCTGGGGGAGGGAGGGTCCTCTTTTCCTTGATAGATAAATAAATATATAAAATAAGTCTTGATGGAGAAAAGTGCTACGTCTGCATGCCGGCCGAGCAGAGCACTAGTAGGAGGAGCCGATCGGCCAGGCTTTCCGGCTGGGCCAGCCCATCAGGCCACGGGCCCTACTTTTGGTAAAAGTGCCAGACGGCCAGTTAGGCCCTGCGCACACCTCAAACAAGCACGGAATCAGGCTACAGTATTATACTCCCACACAGAACCAGCCCCAGGCATAGGCAAACTAGGCAAATGCCTAGGGCATTTGGTATGCCATGGGGCACAAGCAGCTTCTGCTGATTAAAATGATATGCAGCATGCCTATATTCTGTGTGTGACTGCTGCTGTATCTCCATACGAAATGCTATGTTACAGTATATTCCTGGAAATCACTGTAACGTAGCATTTCATATGCAGAAGAGTCACAGTCGCACACAGAATATAGGCATGCCGCATATCATTTTAATCAGCGGAAACACATAGTAATGCAAATAAGATGCATTTTCGTCAAAGAAGGCGCCCGAAGTTAGCAGAGCTGCCAGCTGACTCACGTCAGGCTTCTCCTGCTGCATGGCGTATTTAGGCAAGATGTATGAGGACACATCTGTATCCAAGCAGAGGCAGAGGTCACAGTGTTAGTGGACATGTGAGTGCTGTGTGCGGGTGGGTTGGTTGTGCAGTAGTGTTCGGAATATGTGTGAGGGGCATTATGTGTATCATGTGTATAAATGCATTAATAATGTGCAGCATATGTTTAAGGGGCACTACAAGGGCATTAATAATGTGCGGCATATGTGTAAGGGACATTATGTGTATAAGGGCATTAATAAAGGTTGGCATAATGTGTAAAGCGCATTATGTTTAAAACAATATTAATAATGTGTGTCATACATGTAAAGGGCATTACTGTGTGGTATTATGTATAGAAATGCATTACTAATGTGTGGCATCATGTGTAAAGGTGCTCTACTGTGTGGTGTAACATATAGAAAGGGCACTAGTGTGTGTTCTAATGAGAATAAAGAGCAATATGGTGTGGTGTAATGTGAATAAGGAGCAATTCAGTGTGATGTAATGTGAATAAGGGGCACTACTGTGAGGAGTAACGTATATAAGGTAAAGTGGTACTACTGTGGGATGTAACGTGAATAAGGGACACTATCGTATGATAAAGTGTGAATAAAGTTGCACTACTGCGTGGCATAATTTGAATTGGGGTACTATTGAGTGGCCATGCCCCTTCCCAGCAAGAACACGCCCCTTTTCGAACTGTTCCTATTTAAATTATATGGGCTAGAAGCACCAAAATGATGACTGCTATGGGTGAGGGGTGATGGTGCTGGGAAAGGGGTGCAGGGTCAGAGGTGGAATTAGCGGCGGGTCTAGGGGGCACCAGCCAAAATGTTGCCTAGGGCATCATATTGGTTAGGGCCAGCTCTGCTCCCACAACTCTCCCATGACACGCAAATGAGATCCGTTACTTGCACAGTAGCTGCCCGGTTGCCGGCCAGGAACACCCATTTGGATGATCAAAGAGATCCGGCCATGCACCAAGCGCATCATCCGCTCTTGTATATTCTGTATGGTGCATTCGCAGTATGCAATTGCCTACTCCGGTATATGCGCAGTCTGCTGATAACGGCAAGAAGCGTCCGCAGCCGGCACAGATTCACCTGCCCGGTATCTGTATGCTGCAGGGAACTACTGGTAATAACGTTCCAGTTTATGGCACAGAGATGAAGGACAGGTGATACAATGTGCTGTGATTTACAGCTCAGCATCAAACAAGCAGATTATTTGTGTCGGCATGTAACGAGTGATGTAAATGCATGGGATATTATTTACCCATCTTTTTTAAATATCAGTTGTCAGCAGCTTTCCGAGGAGACGTTAGTGTGATTTATGCAGAACAGGACAGATTGCAATATACATTTTTAATGACAGGAATCACAAATAGACGGCAGCAATAAAGACTGCTCACAGATCACTTGACAGATGTATTTCCAACCAACAGATGGCTTCAGGTTCAATCCCAGATTAAGGAACGGAACATATTTAGTTCTTATACAAGTGGCACAGTTCACATTTCTGTATGAGAAAAGTCAGAATAAATGCATTCATTTATAGCTGTGGGAAACAGAGTTCTCGATCCAACAGCTAACAATCTCTGCTTCCCAAGCAGCGCTCAGCAGGCAGGAGGGGGATAGGTTGCGAGCATTTAACCCTCTGGGGACTTATTCATACACGTCTGGACAATTAAGTGCTAAATATTTACATTTTCCAATACTGTTTACATCTAGAAACATCCGAGTGTTACTAAACCTTTGTCCACAACAATCACTTTGTTTGTTTGTTTGTTTGTTTGTTTTAGAATTACTATAATAATGGGACACATTTAGAGTTTGACACATTTTGTGCCTCCAGTTATTACATGAAAAACTGGTTTGTTCATTCCCCGTTCTCTATCCACTTCTGCCAACCCTGCTCTCTATCCACCTCTGCCTACCCCTTTATATGTTCCCCTCTGCCAACCCTACTCTCTATCCACCTCTGCCCACCACTTTATCTGTTCCACTCTGCCAACCCTGCTCTCTATCCACCTCTGCCCACCCCTTTATCTTTCCCCTCTGCCAACCCTACTCTCTATCCACCTCTGCCCACCCCTTTATCTGGTCCACTCTGCCAACCCTGCTCTCTATTCACCTTTGCCCACCCCTTTATCTTTCCCCTCTGCCAACCCTACTCTCTATCCACCTCTGCCCTCCCCTTTATCTGGTCCCCTCTGCCAACCCTGCTCACTATCTCCCTCTGCCCACCCCTTTATCTGTTCCCCTCTGCCAACCCTGCTCTCTATCCACCGCTGCCCACCCCTTTATCTGGTCCACTCTGCCAACCCTACTCTCTATCCACCTCTGCCCACCCCTTTATCTGGTCCCCTCTGCCAACCCTGCTCTCTATCCACCTCTGCCCACCCCTATATCTTTCCCCTCTGCCAACCCTACTCTCTATCCACCTCTGCCCTCCCCTTTATCTGGTCCCCTCTGCCAACCCTGCTCACTATCTCCCTCTGCCCACCCCTTTATCTGTTCCCCTCTGCCAACCCTGCTCTCTATCCACCGCTGCCCACCCCTTTATCTGTTCCCCTCTGCCAACCCTGCTCACTATCTCCCTCTGCCCACCCCTTTATATGTTCCCCTCTGCCAACCCTGCTCCCTATCCACCTCTGCCCACCCCTTTATCTGTAAACCTCTGCCAACCCTACTCTCTGTCCACCCGTTTATATGTTCCACTCTGCCAACCCTGCTCTCTATTCACCTCTGCCCACCCCTTTACCTGTTCCACTCTGCCAACCCTGCTCTCTATCCACCTCTGCCCACCCCTTTATCTGGTCCCCTCTGCCAACCCTGCTCTCTATCCACCTCTGCCCACCCCTTTATCTGGTCCCCTCTGCCAACCCAGCTCTCTATCCACCTCTGCCCACCCCTTTATCTGTTCCCCTCTGCCAACCCTGCTCTCTATCCACCTCTGCCCACCCCTTTATCTGGTCCCCTCTGCCAACCCAGCTCTCTATCCACCTCTGCCCACCCCTTTATCTGTTCCCCTCTGCCAACCCTGCTCCCTATCCACCTCTGCCCACCCCTTTATCTGTAAACCTCTGCCAACCCTACTCTCTGTCCACCCGTTTATATGTTCCACTCTGCCAACCCTGCTCTCTATCCACCTCTGCCCACCCCTTTACCTGTTCCACTCTGCCAACCCTGCTCTCTATCCACCTCTGCCCACCCCTTTATCTGGTCCCCTCTGCCAACCCTGCTCTCTATCCACCTCTGCCCACCCCTTTATCTGGTCCCCTCTGCCAAACCAGCTCTCTATCTCCCTCTGCCCAGCCCTTTATCTGTTCCCCTCTGCCAACCCTGCTCTCTATCCACCGCTGCCCACCCCTTTATCTGTTCCCCTCTGCCAACCCTGCTCACTATCTCCCTCTGCCCACCCCTTTATATGTTCCCCTCTGCCAACCCTGCTCCCTATCCACCTCTGCCCACCCCTTTATCTGTAAACCTCTGCCAACCCTACTCTCTGTCCACCCGTTTATATGTTCCACTCTGCCAACCCTGCTCTCTATCCACCTCTGCCCACCCCTTTACCTGTTCCACTCTGCCAACCCTGCTCTCTATCCACCTCTGCCCACCCCTTTATCTGGTCCCCTCTGCCAACCCTGCTCTCTATCCACCTCTGCCCACTCCTTTATCTGGTCCCCTCTGCCAACCCAGCTCTCTATCCACCTCTGCCCACCCTTTTATCTGTTCCACTCTGCCAACCCTGCGCTCTATCCACCTCTGCCGACCCCTTTATCTTGTCCCCTCTGCCAACCCAGCTCTCTATCCACCACTGCCCACCCCTTTATCTGTTCCCCTCTGCCAACCCTGCTCTCTATCCACCACTGCCCACCCCTTTATCTGTTCCCCTCTGCCAACCCTGCTCTCTATCCCCCCTGCCCACCCCTTTATCTGTTCCCTCTGCCAACCTGGCTCACTATCCCCCTCTGCCCACCCCTTTATCTGTTCCCCTCTGCCAACCCTGCTTACTATCCCCCTCTGCCAACCCCTTTATTTGTCCCCCTCTCTCAACCCTGCTCACTATCCCCCTCTGCCCACCCCTTTATCTGTTCCCCTCTGCCAACCCTGCTTACTATCCCCCTCAGCCAACCCCTTTATCTGTTCCCCTCTCTCAACCCTGCTCACTATCCCCCTCTGCCCACCCCTTTATCTGTTCCCCTCTGCCTACCCTGCTCTCTATCCACCTCTGTTCACCCTACTTCTTTTGCCTTCTGCCCACCATGCTTTCTATCCCCTCCTGCCCACCTTACTTTTTATGCCCCTCTGTCCACCTTACTTTCTATCCCACCCACCCACCTTGCTTTCCATCTTCATCTGCCCTTTCTACTTTGTATTGCCCTCTGCCCACCACCTTACTTTCTGTTGCCCTTTTCCCACTTTTCTCTTAATCCCCCTTTTGCCCACCTTTCTCTTTATCTCTATCTGTCCACCCTATTTTCTGTCACAGTCTGCCCACAATACTCTCCATCTCCCTTTGCCCACTATCTTCTCTGTCCCCCTCTGCCTACCCTATTCTCTATCCCCCACTTGCCCACCATCTTCTCTATCTCCCTCTGCCTACCCTATTCTCTATCCCCCACTTGCCCACCATCTTCTCTATCTCCCTATGTCCACCCTATTCTCTATCCCCCTTGCCCACCATCTTCTCTATCTCCCTCTGCCCACCCTATTCTCTATCCCCCACTTGCCCACCATCTTCTCTATCTCCCTCTGCCTACCCTATTCTCTATCCCCCACTTGCCCACCATCTTCTCTATCTCCCTCTGCCCGCCCTATTCTCTATCCCCCACTTGCCCACCATCTTCTCTATCTCCCTCTGCCCGCCCTATTCTCTATCCCTGTTTGCCCACCATCTTCTCTATCTCCCTCTGCCCGCCCTATTCTCTATCCCTGTTTGCCCACCATCTTCTCTATCTCCCTCTGCCCGCCCTATTCTCTATCCCCCACTTGCCCACCATCTTCTCTATCTCCCTCTGCCTACCCTATTCTCTATCCCCCTTGCCCACCATCTTCTCTATCTCCCTCTGCCCACCCTATTCTCTATCCCCCTTGCCCACCATCTTCTCTGTCTCCCTCTGCCCGCCCTATTCTCTATCCCCCTTGCCCCCCATCTTCTCTATCTCCCTCTGCCCACCCTATTCTCTATCCCTGTTTGCCCACCATCTTCTCTATCTCCCTCTGCCCACCCTATTCTCTATCCCCCTTGCCCACCATCTTCTCTATCTCCCTCTGCCCACCCTATTCTCTATCCCTGTTTGCCCACCATCTTCTCTATCTCCCTCTGCCCACCCTATTCTCTATCCCCCTTGCCCACCATCTTCTCTATCTCCCTCTGCCCACCCTATTCTCTATCCCTGTTTGCCCACCATCTTCTCTATCTCCCTCTGCCCACCCTATTCTCTATCCCCCTTGCCCACCATCTTCTCTATCTCCCTCTGCCCACCCTATTCTCTATCCCCCTTGCCCCCCATCTTCTCTATCTCCCTCTGCCCACCCTATTCTCTATCCTCCCCTTGTCCACCATCTTCTCTATCTCCCTCTGCCCACCCTATTCTCTATCCTCCCCTTGTCCACCATCTTCTCTATCTCCCTCTGCTCACCCTATTCTCTATCCCTGTTTGCCTACCATCTTCTCTATCTCCCTCTGCCCGCCCTATTCTCTATCCTCCCCTTGTCCACCATCTTCTCTATCTCCCTCTGCCCACCCTATTCTCTATCCTCCCCTTGTCCACCATCTTCTCTATCTCCCTCTGCCCACACTGCTCTTTATCCCATTTTGAAACCCTACTTTCTATTGCCCTCTGCCCATCTCGCTTTATATCCCCCCTCCACCCAACCTACTCTCTGTCTCCATCTGAGCCCCCTACTCTCTATCTCCCTTGCTCACCATCTTCTCTATCTCCTCTGCCCACACTGTTATCTATGGAGGTCATTTTGCAGAGAGGAAAAGGATTTGCGCTAACTGTAAACGGTAAGATGTCTCTCTAACTGGTCTTCCCCTCCCTCCAGCTCACAATAATCCCATCCACCGAATATGCCCCCAGCATGGAACGCAACCAACCTGCCCAACTCATTCGATGGGGCAGTACCATATTTTGCTCTCCCAAATGACGCTGCCATCAAATGCTTGCTCTTACCTCTAAAAATGGGCGTATTTGCGCAAAAGTTGTCACGTTATGTCAGAAAACTCCATAACCACCGCAATGTGTTGTTTTGCACATTGATAAATCACCCTTACAGACTGACAGCTTGGCATACTTGCGCTGTGGAAATGCGCTATGCGGATTGGTGGATTCATACACAGGGGTGGAGCCAGTGATATAATTCATGGTTCATATTGAAAATTGGAGTATTGGGGTTCTAGTGATTCTCTAATCCATAATTAGTGATGTACATTCATTCTATATACTTGTAAGAGACACCACAATCTCTTGATTACCTGCATCTTCCTGTTGTGAAGGTTTGTTTTGATTGTCAGCTCCATGTAGCAATTCTACAATCTTTTTCCATCTGCAACAGAGGAATACATTTTAATGCTTTTAAGAACGCACCTGATCTACAGGTGATCCTGCCCCCAACTAGGCTTCCCGCTGGGTTGCGGCAATATAAATGTCTAACCCAGTGGTTCTGAAACTGTGTGCCGTGGCACTCTGGGGTTCCTCGGGACCATTGGCGTTTCTATAATGGGTGCAATGGGTGCGGTACACAGGGGCCCCTGGACCCAGGGGACACCAGACTGCACACATTGCACCCATTTTATTACTTACCTTTCCGTAGTCCAGCGTCGGGCGCTGCGATGCGCGGTAGCCAAATTGGTCTCCGGATCATGGCGGGCGCCATGTTTCCGTAGACCTGTCCATGCACAGTAGACTGCGGCACAATGGCGGAGTCTATGGTGCTGTACAGAGGAGGGGGCCCACCCGGAGGTCCACATGGGCCCTCTCCTCTGTTGAAACGCCCCCTGCTCGGGACACTTGCAGGGTGCCTTAGATTGGTGGGCCAGGACCAATTCAAATTATTTATGGTCAATATAATAGGCAAAACCAGCGCTGGTGCCAATCCTAAAATATGTGGACAAACAGGAGCAAATCTTATCCCCCACCACATAACTGAACCTAAGGATGACATATAAAGACAATTTACTTCATTTAATATTTAATTCTAAATTTCTCAGTAAGAAACTTTTGGCCTAGGGGAGCCGTGAAAAACATTCTGATACTCTAGGGCGCCGTGATTCAAAAAAGTTTGAGAACCACTGGTCAAACCCCTAAGGAACTGAGGTGGTACAAAAAACACATAATGTGTGTTGGGGGGGAAGGGGGGGGGGGGGGTGAGGTATTGAAGCATTTGAGTGGGTGACCCACTTATTTACACTCCTAACTTCCACACCAGGCAAAGTCTCAGAAGTGAAAGCAAAATATGCAAATATTATTGCTGAAACAAACGCAGAGTAAAACAAAAAGGGGAGATGTATCAAAGCCTAAAAGGAGAAGTTGCCAAAAGCAACCAATCAGCTGCTGTCATTTGTCTAGCACAGTCTATGAAATGACAGAAGCGGATCGGGTATTTTGGGCAACATCTCCACTTTATCTCTCTCCAAGGATTGATATATCTCCCCTATACAGTCGATCATAACGCCAACTTGCCGTATTTTGCCCCGCTCAGTGAAGGCATCATCTTTCAGGAGACGTATCAGCACCGAGAAGGGAGCAGATGCCCCGTGACGCTCACACACACTGTGAAACTAAAATAAATGGAAGAATGTTAATTATTATTTGCAGCCGCTATTAAATCCCTTTTCTATTGTACTTAAAGTGTAATCAGTCGATACATCATCAGAGTAAGCTGTGAGGCCCTCACAGGCATTGACACCCCTGGTGTGGTGTGTGACTCCTGGGCCCTAAGGTACTATAGGACCCTTCCTGGTAGCACCCTCTGTACAGTGCCCAGTAACTGCTGTGTCTGTCTCCAGTGATGAGATGGGTTCACAGCCCAAATGAGCATACAACTGTCCAATCGCCAGTTGGATGAGCACTTTGTGCAAATATATTAAGGGGGAAATGTATCAAACCTTGGTGGGAACTAAAGTGGAGATACAGCACCAGCCAATCAGCTCCTAACTGTATTTTTTCAAACCCAGCCTGTGACGTGACAGGAGCTGATTGGCTGGCACTTTACCTCAGTCCATTTTATCTCCATCCAAGGCTTAGTAAATAGACCCCAAAGTACCAACCAATCAGTCCCTAACTGTCAATTTTCAAACACAACCCGTTAACAGTTATAAGCTGATTAACTTGTACTTTATCACTCTCAACAACTTGATGCATCTCTCCCCCCCCCCCCCCCCCCCCCCTGTACTTATTTAATCACTCATCTAATTAAACAGAACTTCTGTTCTTGTGCTTAGTAGATAGAGCCTGGAGACCATTATTGGCAAAGCCAGAGGTTCTTAAACGTGGTCCTCAAGACACCCCAACAGACCAGGTTTTAGGTATATCCATGGCTCATCTCAGATGGTTAAATCAAATTGGCTGAGGTGCTAATTAAGTCAGCTATGGCTAAGCATGGATATACTTAAAACTAGAGATGAGCGGGTTCGGTTTCTCGGAAACCGAACCCCCCCCCCGAACTTCACCCTTTGTACACGGGTCCGAGGCAGGTTCGAACCTTCCCGCCTTGCTCGGTTAACCCGAGCGCGCCCGAACGTCATCATCCCGCTGTCGGATTCTCGCGAGATTCAGATTCTATATAAGCAGCCGCGCGTCGCCGCCATTTTCACTCGTGCATTGGAGATGATAGGGAGAGGACGTGGCTGGCGTCCTCTCCGTTTATTGTTGAACTTGATTGCTTTATTGCTTAATTGTGGGGAGGACTGGGGAGCAGCTGTTAGGAGGAGTACAGTGCAGAGTTTTGCTGATAAGTGACCACCAGTTTTTATCCGTTCTCTGCCTGAAAAAAAACGCTCCATACCATATCTGTGCTCAGTGTGCTGCATAATATATCTGTGCTGAGTGCTCACACTGCTTAATTGTGGGGACTGGGGAGCAGCTATAGCAGGAGTACAGTGCAGAGTTTTGCTGACAGTGACCACCAGTATACGTTGTCTGCCTGAAGAAAAACACTCCATATCTGTGCTCAGTGTGCTGCTTTATTGTGGGGACTGGGGACCACCAGTATAATTAATATTATATAGGAGGAGTACAGTGCAGAGTTTTGCTGACCAGTGACCACCAGTATACTATATATAGCAGTACGGTATGGAAGGCCACTGCTGTACCTACCTCTGTGTCGTCATTCATTAAGTATACTATCCATCTACATTCTATACCTGTGGTGCATTTTAGTTTTGCAGTTTGCTGACACAGTGACCACCAGTATACTATATATAGCAGTACGGAAGGCCACTGCTGTACCTACCTCTGTGTCGTCATTCATTAAGTATACTATCCATCTACATTCTATACCTGTGGTGCATTTTAGTTTTGCAGTTTGCTGACACAGTGACCACCAGTATACTATATATAGCAGTACGGTAGGCCACTGCTGTACCTACCTCTGTGTCGTCATTCATTAAGTATACTATCCATCTACATTCTATACCTGTGGTGCATTTTAGTTTTGCAGTTTGCTGACACAGTGACCACCACCAGTATACTATATATAGCAGTACGGTAGGCCACTGCTGTACCTACCTCTGTGTCGTCATTCATTAAGTATACTATCCATCTACATTCTATACCTGTGGTGCATTTTAGTTTTGCAGTTTGCTGACACAGTGACCACCAGTATACTATATATAGCAGTACGGTAGGCCATTGCTGTACCTACCTCTGTGTCGTCATTCATTAAGTATACTATCCATCTACATTCTATACCTGTGGTGCATTTTAGTTTTGCAGTTTGCTGACACAGTGACCACCAGTATACTATATATAGCAGTACGGTACGGAAGGCCACTACTGTACCTACCTCTGTGTCGTCATTCATTAATTATACTATCCATCTACATTCTATACCTGTGGTGCATTTTAGTTTTGCAGTTTACTGACACAGTGACCACCAGTATACTATATATAGCAGTACGGTACGGAAGGCCACTGCTGTACCTACCTCTGTGTCGTCATTAAGTATACTATCCATCTACATTCTATACCTGTGGTGCGCCTCTTTTTTTTCTTTGCATCATGTGCTGTTTGGGGACAATTTTTTTGAAGTGCCATCCTGTCTTGACACTGCAGTGCCACTCCTAGATGGGCCAGGTGTTTGTGTCGGCCACTTGTGTCGCTTAGCTTAGTCACACAGCGACCTTGGTGCGCCTCTTTTTTTCTTTGCATCATGTGCTGTTTGGGGACAATTTTTTGAAGTGCCATCCTGTCTTGATTGACACTGCAGTGCCACTCCTAGATGGGCCAGGTGTTTGTGTCGGCCACTTGTGTCGCTTAGCTTAGTCACACAGCGACCTTGGTGCGCCTCTTTTTTCCTTTGCATCATGTGCTGTTTGGGGACTATTTTTTTGAAGTGCCATCCTGTCTGACACTGCAGTGCCACTCCTAGATGGGCCAGGTGTTTGTGTCGGCCACTTGTGTCGCTTAGCTTAGTCACACAGCGACCTTGGTGCGCCTCGTTTTTTCTTTGCATCATGTGCTGAGGGAGCAGCTGTTAGGAGGAGTACAGTGCAGAGTTTTGCTGATAAGTGACCACCAGTTTTTATCCGTTCTCTGCCTGAAAAAAAACGCTCCATACCATATCTGTGCTCAGTGTGCTGCATAATATATCTGTGCTGAGTGCTCACACTGCTTAATTGTGGGGACTGGGGAGCAGCTATAGCAGGAGTACAGTGCAGAGTTTTGCTGACAGTGACCACCAGTATACGTTGTCTGCCTGAAGAAAAACACTCCATATCTGTGCTCAGTGTGCTGCTTTATTGTGGGGACTGGGGACCACCAGTATAATTAATATTATATAGGAGGAGTACAGTGCAGAGTTTTGCTGACCAGTGACCACCAGTATACTATATATAGCAGTACGGTATGGAAGGCCACTGCTGTACCTACCTCTGTGTCGTCATTCATTAAGTATACTATCCATCTACATTCTATACCTGTGGTGCATTTTAGTTTTGCAGTTTGCTGACACAGTGACCACCAGTATACTATATATAGCAGTACGGAAGGCCACTGCTGTACCTACCTCTGTGTCGTCATTCATTAAGTATACTATCCATCTACATTCTATACCTGTGGTGCATTTTAGTTTTGCAGTTTGCTGACACAGTGACCACCACCAGTATACTATATATAGCAGTACGGTAGGCCACTGCTGTACCTACCTCTGTGTCGTCATTCATTAAGTATACTATCCATCTACATTCTATACCTGTGGTGCATTTTAGTTTTGCAGTTTGCTGACACAGTGACCACCAGTATACTATATATAGCAGTACGGTAGGCCATTGCTGTACCTACCTCTGTGTCGTCATTCATTAAGTATACTATCCATCTACATTCTATACCTGTGGTGCATTTTAGTTTTGCAGTTTGCTGACACAGTGACCACCAGTATACTATATATAGCAGTACGGTACGGAAGGCCACTACTGTACCTACCTCTGTGTCGTCATTCATTAATTATACTATCCATCTACATTCTATACCTGTGGTGCATTTTAGTTTTGCAGTTTACTGACACAGTGACCACCAGTATACTATATATAGCAGTACGGTACGGAAGGCCACTGCTGTACCTACCTCTGTGTCGTCATTAAGTATACTATCCATCTACATTCTATACCTGTGGTGCGCCTCTTTTTTTTCTTTGCATCATGTGCTGTTTGGGGACAATTTTTTTGAAGTGCCATCCTGTCTTGACACTGCAGTGCCACTCCTAGATGGGCCAGGTGTTTGTGTCGGCCACTTGTGTCGCTTAGCTTAGTCACACAGCGACCTTGGTGCGCCTCTTTTTTTCTTTGCATCATGTGCTGTTTGGGGACAATTTTTTGAAGTGCCATCCTGTCTTGATTGACACTGCAGTGCCACTCCTAGATGGGCCAGGTGTTTGTGTCGGCCACTTGTGTCGCTTAGCTTAGTCACACAGCGACCTTGGTGCGCCTCTTTTTTCCTTTGCATCATGTGCTGTTTGGGGACTATTTTTTTGAAGTGCCATCCTGTCTGACACTGCAGTGCCACTCCTAGATGGGCCAGGTGTTTGTGTCGGCCACTTGTGTCGCTTAGCTTAGTCACACAGCGACCTTGGTGCGCCTCGTTTTTTCTTTGCATCATGTGCTGTTTGGGGACAATTTTTTTGAAGTGCCATCCTGCCTGACACTGCAGTGCCACTCCTAGATGGGCCAGGTGTTTGTGTCGGCCACTTGTGTTGCTTAGCTTAGCCATCCAGCGACCTCGGTGCAAATTGTAGGACTAAAAATAATATTGTGAGGTGTTCAGAATAGACTGGAAATGAGTGGAAATTATGGTAATTGAGGTTAATAATACTATGGGATCAAAATGACCCCCAAATTCTATGTTTTAAGCTGTATTTTAGGGTTTTTTGAAAAAAACACCCGAATCCAAAACACACCCGAATCCGACAAAAAAAATTTCGGTGAGGTTTTGCCAAAACGCGTCCGAATCCAAAACACGACCGCGGAACCGAATCCAAAACCAAAACACAAAACCCGAAAAATGTCCGGTGCACATCACTACTTAAAACCTGGACTGTTGGGTGCCTTGAGAACCGCGTTCATACCTCCCAACATGACCCTCTCCAGGAAGGACAGAATGCTCTGCTCCTGGACTTGCCTCTTAATGCATGCTTGCCATCACCTGTGCTTACATGCCATTCTTGTCCATTAACCTGTTCAACACAGGTGATGTCAATCACAAATTAAAAGAAAAGTCCAGGAGCAGAGCATTTTGTCCCTCCTGGAGAGGGTCATGTTGGGAAGTATGCGCGTTTGAGAACCTCTGGGCTAAGCCAAGTGGAAAGATGTCACAGAACACAAGTCTTTACCTCAGAGACTGAGAGGAGGCCACAGGATGAGCGGTCCATTCTAAGCAAGTCCTGCCTGAAGGAGTCTACGTCATGGATTCCACTGAAGATCACCCTTATTGCTGACTCACTGCTTCCTACATCATTATTTCTGACTGGGCATCTGTGAGAAAAATGGTTTAATACATCAAATTGTTTTCCTTCCTTCATTGGGGCTAATTCAGACCTGATCGCTCGGCTGCGTTTTTGTACAGAGGGCAATCAGGTCTAAACTGCGCATGCGTATGCACCGCAATGCGCCGGAGCGTTGCAGGGGTACAAAGCGGATCACTGCTCAGCGATGGGTTTGTGCGAAGGATCCATTCGCATGGGCGTTCGCAAGGAGACTGACAGGAAGAAGGCGTTTGTGGGTGTCAACTGACCGTTTTCTGGGAGTGTTTAGAAAAACACAGGCGTGTCCAAGCGTTTGCAGGGAGGGTGTCTGACATCAATTACGGACCCGGACAGGCTGATGTGATCGCAGCGGCTGAGTAAGTCCTGGGCTGCGCAGAGACTGCACAAGATCTGCTACACATGCGATCGCACACTTGTACAGAGAAAATACACTCCCCGGTTGGCGGCGACTATGCGAACGCAGGACTGCAAAGAAAACCTAGCGAGCGAACAGCTCTGAATTAGCCCCATTGTCTGTTCAGCAGTGAAAGACTAATTAACTTGGAAACACTTTGCTCTCACTGAAAGTCTTCTTTCCATCTACTAAATATACAGTAAGTGCATTTTTCTGGTTTTGAAGGAACAGAACTTTAAACTATTCTAGTTCCAAGACAACTACAAAGTCCCAAGAACTTACATCTTCTGATACTTTAAAATTAAGCATTTTGGAGATTAATTGAAGACCATTCATTGTTACCTTTTACCCTCTATAATCAAGTCTGTCTACTAGGGTCATACTTTAGGGGCACAATCCCTTTAGTCTACTAAGTGCTTATTTCAAGCCTAACCAGGACTTGCTGAGTATAACCAGTATATCATATTAACATATACTACATATAATGTATGTGACAGGATGTGCATGACTGGGCTGAATAATATATGAGAAAATATATTTCTGCAGAGCAAGTCTCCCAGCCTGTTATAGGCCCTACACACTTAAAGATTATCTGTCCAATCTGGCTGATTGGAAAGAAAATCTGGCAACGTCTGAGAGCAAATGACAATCAACCATTTGCTCACAAAATCCAGAAAATAGACAAAAACTGTTGTTCAGATAAATTGGTTTAATGAAAGAAACTTAACTAATTTGTCTAAAAGACCATTTTTGTCTGTTTTCCAGTATTTGAGAACAAATGGTCAATTGTCATTTGCTCCCATACATTACCAGATTTTTGTTCCAACCAGAAAGATTGGACAGATAATCTTTAAGTGTGTAGGGCCCTTTGGTCTCTCTATGGGGTATATTTACTAAGGTCCCGATTTTGTCCGAGATGCCGTTTTTTCTTCAAAGTGTCATCTCGGTAATTTACTAAGCAGAAATCACGGCAGTGATGAGGCCATTCGTATTTTTTTGCAAGTCCAACAAAAAAAATACGAATGAATACACCATCGGTCAAAACGCGGCTGTTTAAGTATGAATCTCGGTCATTTACTAAGAAGTGCAAAGCAAAAAAAAAAAAAAACACTGCCGTGAAAAAATACAGCTCGTAAAAAAGTGCTAAAAAAAACAGACCTGCTTTTTTGAGCCGTGATTGGATAGGCATGCACGGATCCATGAGATCCGTGCATGTATATCAGTGGGAAGGGGTGGGAAAGTGTTAATTTGTTGAAAAAAATTTGCGTGGGGTCCCTTCTCCTAAGCATAACCAGCCTCGGGCTCTTTGAGCCGATCCTGGTTGCAGAAATATGGGAAAAAAAATGACAGGGGTTCCCCCATATTTAAGCAACCAGCATCGGGCTCTGCGCCTGGTCCTGGTTCCAAAAATACAGGGGACAAAAAGCGTAGGGGTCCCCCGTATTTTTAAAACCAGCACCGGGCTCCACTAGCTGGACAGATAATGCCACAGCCGGGGGTCACACGGCAGTGTTACAATGTAGCGCCTATGCGCTCCATTGTAACCAATGGTGGGAACTTTCAGGTCAGCGGTGAGGTCACTTTCGGTCAACCGCTGAGCAGAAAGTTCCCACCATTGGTTACAATGGAGCGCATAGGCGCTACATTGTAACACTGCCGTGTGCCGCCTGTCAGACAGTACAGGAGCACACAGCCGATCAGGAGGGTGCTACAACGTGGATTGGGGGGACAGCCTCGGGCTTCACCCCTGGCCCTTGGGTGGCTGGGGGGGGGGACCCCTTGATTGAAGGGGTCCCCACTCCCCCAGGGTACCCCGGCCAGGGGTGACTAGTTGGATATTTGATGCCACGGCCGCAGGGCACGGTATAAAAGTGACCCCCGGCTGTGGCATTATCTGTCCAGCTAGTGGAGCCCGGTGCTGGTTTTAAAAATACGGGGGACCCCTACGCTTTTTGTCCCCCGTATTTTTGGAACCAGGACCAGGCGCAGAGCCCGATGCTGGTTGCTTA
The DNA here is from genome assembly GCF_028390025.1 of Pseudophryne corroboree. NCBI lineage: Eukaryota > Metazoa > Chordata > Amphibia > Anura > Myobatrachidae > Pseudophryne > Pseudophryne corroboree. The sequence continues at coordinate 42,867,729 of NC_086452.1, read as the reverse complement.
AATATGGGGGAACCCCTGTCATTTTTTCCCCCATATTTCTGCAACCAGGATCGGCTCAAAGAGCCCGAGGCTGGTTTGCCTTAGGAGGGGGGACCCCACGCAATTTTTTTTTAACATTTAAACTTTATTTATTTTTTAAACAAAGTGCACAATGAAGCCCAGCACGGATCTCTCAGATCCGGCCGAGATTCATTGTATTAAAGTCGGCAGTGTTTTACAAGTCACTCACGTAAAACACTGCCTAAAAAAACGAATGACATTGACATCGGAAAACCCGAAAATGCAGAATACGGCAGCTTAGTAAATTAGTCGTAACAAATTCAAAAAGTTGCAGTTTTACACTTTCGATGTCATTCGTGATTATTCTCCCACCAAATCGGGAGAATTACGAATGTTAGTAAATATACCCCTATGTCTGCTCTGTTAGAAAAAAGCTGTGTTGCAGTAACCTGCTGCAGGGGTGTGAAAAAGAGCATAATGGACATAGGGGGTACTACTGCGCTCTGCGCATGCGTATGCACCGCAATGTGCAGGCGCGACGTACGGGTACAAAGTGGATCGTTGCTGGGCGATGGATTTAACAAAGAATCCATTCGCACAGCTGACTGCAAAGAGATTGACAGAAAGAGGGCGTTTATTGGTGTCAACTGACCGTTTTCTGGGAGTGGTAGGGAAAATGTAGTCGTGTCCAGGCGATTGCAGGGCGGGCGTCTGACGTCAATTCCGGGACCGGACAGGCTGAAGTGATTGCAAGGGCTGAGTAAGTTCAGACCTACTCAGAAACTGCACAAACTATTTGTGTACCGCTCGGCTGCACAGGCGTTCGCACACTTGCAAAGTGAAAATACACTCCCCTGTGGGCGGCGACTTTGCGTTGGCACGGCTGCAAAAAGTAGCTAGCGAGCGATCAACTCGGAATGACCCCATAATACAATTAGGTGCCACTATGTCACGCCCACAAGTAGCACTTGCAGTAATGCTGGACTTGTGGATTTTTGATTGCAGCCCCTTAGGCCTGCAAAAAAAAAAATCCACGAGTCCAGGACAAGTTTGGGAGGTGAGGGGAGTAGGGGAGTAAGTGCCACTGCCGTTGCTGGTGTTTCGGCACCAACTCGTCCTTCTCACTCCTAACTGAATTGACCTGAATTAGTTAATTAGTATCTGATACGCGTGCATTTTACAGATGGATCTTATAGCACTGCACATAGGGGGTAATTCCAAGTTGATCGCAGCAGGAAATCTTTTAGCAGTTGGGCAAAACCATGTGCACTGCAGGGGAGGCAGATATAACATTTGCAGAAAGAGTTAGATTTGGGTGTGGTGAGTTCAATCTGCAATCTAATTTGCAGTGTAAAAATAAAGCAGCCAGTATTTACCCTGCACAGAAATAAAATAACCCACCCAAATCTAACTCTTTCTGCACATGTTATATCTGCCTCCCCTGCAGTGTACATGGTTTTGCCCAACTGCTAAAAAATTTCCTGCTGCGATCAACTTGGAATTACCCCCATACTGTGTAGACCAGTGTATGTACATACGGGTGATTCCATGTCATACGCATCTCAGTCGCATCTGCACTTTTGGCTGAATAGGTGTAACTGACTGGTAATGGGATTTTTGCACCTAGGCTAAGTTTAGTGTGGACGTTTGTGTTGCGTTGTGTGTACACAGAGATCTGTCTGATGTCAGACCCATCTCTTGCAGCAGGGATAATAACAGCAGCTTTTAACCAAGCTGTATTAAAATCTGAGGAGGCCCATACAATATTTTATTACCCCACACGTACATCAGTATGCAGGGCCGCCATCAGGGGGGGACTGCTGGGACTCACGTACCAGGCATGGACCACGAGGGGGCCCAGATGGCTGTGATCAGTGGTGTGGATTGTCACGTACTGTCCGCAGGAAGCAGAAGGGATAGCACCGGCGTCATTTTTTATTTTACTCCGCACTGGCAGCCCCGCAATTTCTGATGACAGCCCTGTCGGGTTGTGAAACACTAGTTTGCATGGGGCTGTTTTTATTTTCCTAGGGTGAGGAGCTGCATTTTTTTTTGCTGGCCTGATTCCCCTGGGGAATTCAGCACCATGCTGAACAGGCTGGGGCTAGTGAACACTATGACAGAGGGAACCCGTGCCACGTTTCTCCTTCTATTGTGTCCACGGCTTAGCCTGTCATAGTGTAAGACTGTGGCTTCCAGAGCTGGCCCTGCAGGCCCCTCACATGTGATGTCATGATATCACACATAAAGGGACCAGGACAGGAAGCTGAGCACAGGGTGGTCCTAGAGCATGGATCTTCAACCTGTGGCCATCCAGCTGCTGTGGAACTACACATCCCAGCATGCTGTGCCACAGTTTTGCTATTAAGGCATGCTAAAACTGAGGTAGGGCATGCTGGGATGCATAGTTCCACAGCAGCTGGAAGGTCGCAGGTTGAAGACCCATGTCCTAGAGTAATCCAAGCACCCTGCAAGCAAAACACAGGTGCCACAGGGGCTGCGATGCCCCCTCAACCAGGTACCCAGGAAGGCGGCACCGACTGCACACTCTAAGGGACGGTCCTGGGTGTATATATCCTACGTTTTCATCTAAAAAATATTTCCAGGATCAGACCCTTTCTGACCCAGGATGCTACTAAGACTCTTATCCACTCACTGGTCATCTCCAGACTGGACTACTGCAATCTCCTCCTGACTGGCATTCCTGACAAATACCTCTCTCCACTCCAATCTATCCTCAATGCTGCTGCCCGGCTCATCTTCCTCACCAAACGCACTACGTCCACCTCTCCTCTCTAACAAAACCTTCACTGGCTCCGCTTCCCTTTCAGAATCCATTTCAAGCTTCTCACACTCGCTTACAAAGCCCTCACCCACTCCTCTCCCATCTACATCTCTGACCTTATCTCCCTTTACACTCTCACCCGTCCTCTTCGCTCTGCTAATGCACGCCGACTCTCCTGCCTACGGATTACTTCCTCCCACTCCTACCTCCAAGATTTTTCACGTGCTGCACCACTTTTCTGGAATTCCCTACCTCTCCCCCTCAGACTCTCTACAAAACTTCAAACGGGCTCTCAAGACCCACTTCTTCACCAAACTCAGCCAAATCTCATCCTAGCCCTCTGTTCTACACTCTCCATGTACCCCATCTGTGTCACCCCTGTCTGTCTACCCCTAACCTTTAGAATGTAAGCTCTCACGAGCAGGGCCCTCTTCCCTCATGTGCTTATACTTTCTTACTTTAATAATCTTCAACTGCACCAACTCCAGCAGCCTTCTGCCACCTGATACTTATGTCAGTGTCATCTGCTGATGTAACTATGTTTATTTACCCTGTACTTGTCCTATACTGTCATCATTTGATTATTTGTTTATGTACTCTGTAATTGGGCGCTGCGGATCCCTTGTGGCACCATATAAATAAAGGATAATAATAATAATAATAATAATAATAATAATAATAATAATAAGTGTGCGTATGCTTTTTGCAAATGCACAAATTTTGGGTCTAATTCTATATCTGTCCATCAATTATGTTTAAATATGACACACATAACTGCCATCTAATTCTTCCGCAATATACTGTATATATTATTGTATAAAATAGAATGATTACACTTACTGCTTAGCCTGATCCACAGGATATCGAACGTATTTGCTTCCAATAATCTTTACAACCATCTCCGGCATTGCGTCGCTGACTGGCCGAGGGCTCCTGATGTGAGACATCAGTCAACTGTCCCAGCAAATGTCCTGCTCAGCCAATCCGGACAGTAGGACAATGGATCCTATAAGCTGGCTACTGCCGACACCTACAAAACATAAACCTCACACGTCAGATGCTTCCACGCGCCACTCAAGCACACTTATCTTATGAAATAAAGACAGCACAACTGTAGTTGGCGTGAAAGGGGTCAGCTTTTATTTTCTGACTGAGAGGGAGGCCTATTAAATACTAAAACTAAAAAGCAGACTTCCCTCTCTAACTAAAGGTGGCGAGGAGAAGAACGGTTAAACATAATAAATGGGTGATAAACATTATAATACATAAAAACAAGCAGTAAAAAACATATGTGTTAGGGAGCCTCCTGCCCCAGATGTTCCGGGATCGGCCTGCTGCCTCCATCCCAGACATCGAAAATCAAAAATCCAAGGACAGGGGTCGACCTTCTGCCACTACCCCTGTCTCCCAATGGTTGCAGGGACGGAGGTACGCTCCGCCCCTACGGGATAAAAGTTGGGCCACCGGCCCCGACATCCACATATGTTTTATACTAATTATATGGACCCACTTGTCAAAATGATGCCCGTAAACTAATTCTAAAAGATATAAATTACCTATAAATACACCCAAACTGACTAACTGTGAACTCCTCATTAAATTTAAGTAACCGTTCAGAAAACCGGCCACCGAAAGCTGACACAATGAACCAAACAGTAAAACCAAAACCAACTCTGTTTTGTTTTTTGGGGCGGGAGGGCGGGCTGCGTGAAGACACTGAAAGAGGCAGGAAATGGTGGGTTAGCCACCTATATCCAGGCTGTACAGCCCCTATCCACAATCCGGCCAATGGCCTCCGAGTTCCTCCCACTACGTTCCTCCCACTACAAAAACATTAACCCCTTGCAGGCCAAAGTGATGCCCCGAGCAGCGCTCTGCAATCACGGACGGTGTGTTTATGCTGCTGCTGTCATATTATATTCCTTACGCAGTCTTAAACCTCACACGTCAGATGCTTCCACGCGCCACTCAAGCACACTTATCTTATGAAATAAAGACAGCACAACTGTAGTTGGCGTGAAAGGGGTCAGCTTTTATTTTCTGACTGAGAGGGAGGCCTATTAAATACTAAAACTAAAAAGCAGACTTCCCTCTCTAACTAAAGGTGGCGAGGAGAAGAACGGTTAAACATAATAAATGGGTGATAAACATTATAATACATAAAAACAAGCAGTAAAAAACATATGTGTTAGGGAGCCTCCTGCCCCAGATGTTCCGGGATCGGCCTGCTGCCTCCATCCCAGACATCGAAAATCAAAAATCCAAGGACAGGGGTCGACCTTCTGCCACTACCCCTGTCTCCCAATGGTTGCAGGGACGGAGGTACGCTCCGCCCCTACGGGATAAAAGTTGGGCCACCGGCCCCGACATCCACATATGTTTTATACTAATTATATGGACCCACTTGTCAAAATGATGCCCGTAAACTAATTCTAAAAGATATAAATTACCTATAAATACACCCAAACTGACTAACTGTGAACTCCTCATTAAATTTAAGTAACCGTTCAGAAAACCGGCCACCGAAAGCTGACACAATGAACCAAACAGTAAAACCAAAACCAACTCTGTTTTGTTTTTTGGGGCGGGAGGGCGGGCTGCGTGAAGACACTGAAAGAGGCAGGAAATGGTGGGTTAGCCACCTATATCCAGGCTGTACAGCCCCTATCCACAATCCGGCCAATGGCCTCCGAGTTCCTCCCACTACGTTCCTCCCACTACAAAAACATTAATCCCTTGCAGGCCAAAGTGATGCCCCGAGCAGCGCTCTGCAATCACGGACGGTGTGTTTATGCTGCTGCTGTCATATTATATTCCTTACGCAGTCTTAAACCTCACACGTCAGATGCTTCCACGCGCCACTCAAGCACACTTATCTTATGAAATAAAGACAGCACAACTGTAGTTGGCGTGAAAGGGGTCAGCTTTTATTTTCTGACTGAGAGGGAGGCCTATTAAATACTAAAACTAAAAAGCAGACTTCCCTCTCTAACTAAAGGTGGCGAGGAGAAGAACGGTTAAACATAATAAATGGGTGATAAACATTATAATACATAAAAACAAGCAGTAAAAAACATATGTGTTAGGGAGCCTCCTGCCCCAGATGTTCCGGGATCGGCCTGCTGCCTCCATCCCAGACATCGAAAATCAAAAATCCAAGGACAGGGGTCGACCTTCTGCCACTACCCCTGTCTCCCAATGGTTGCAGGGACGGAGGTACGCTCCGCCCCTACGGGATAAAAGTTGGGCCACTGGCCCCGACATCCACATATGTTTTATACTAATTATATGGACCCACTTGTCAAAATGATGCCCGTAAACTAATTCTAAAAGATATAAATTACCTATAAATACACCCAAACTGACTAACTGTGAACTCCTCATTAAATTTAAGTAACCGTTCAGAAAACCGGCCAACTGCCAGGTTACCAACCTGCCACCGCCACCGAACTAAGAAACCCACACAACAAAACAGAAAAACTAACTAGAGAGACCTAAGAAAGCACGAAAGAAAACCAAATGAACTATCAAAAGGAAAGAACTATCTAAAGGGACCTAAGAATGTGAATAATGTCCTCCAGGAAGATCAGCATGCCAGCCGGGGACAAATGCACCCCGTCAGACCGGTATTGTGTCGGATCACGGTAGGAAATCCCACCGTGCGGCACAACCAGCCCGCCATGCTGGAGGACAGCACGACCAACGACCGAATTGACCCTCCTCCGAACCAGGTCAATCGCCCCAGGGTTAAAGGCTCCGCGCCAAGACCGCCGGGGAACGATGTCCGACCAGAGGATGAGGCAAAACGGCCAGTCAGCCATGAGTTCCAGTAGCTGGCGCCTGATTTCGAGGCGAATGTCGAGCCCAGTGCGGCGTACCAGATCATTGCCCCCCAGATGCAAGACCAAAATCAGGGGGTACCCAAATCGGACAACTGCCGCCCGAAGCCAGTAACGCAGGCCATCCCAGCGGAGGCCTCTACGCCCCAACCAGCGCACAGCCTGCAGCTCCGGAAACCGGGCGGTGTCGCAGGCCACAGCCGACACGGACAGCCAAAATAGATGTAGGAATGGCCGACAAACCATAGAAAGTGCGGATCTAACCGCCGCCCTGCAAAAGAAGGTGTGACTAAGGTTAGGAATGCAATAAATAAGGTATGTAAATGAGAAACCTGACTGCAGCCGTAACGGGGAGGGAGTGGGGGGGGGCCGCCCAATTTGACTTGAGGCAAAAACAAAACTTCGTTAGCCGGCAAAAGCCGAAATTAAAACCAACGATAAAACAAAAATTCCTCAAGGCCCCCGCAATCACAAAGTGCAACTGCGGCGAGCGGCTAGTCCTCAAAGGGGCGCACTGGGAGGAAAAGGCCTGATATAGCGTCTGACTGCACCAGACCTCAACCTACCCAGTGCCCGGACTTCGACCTCGGACCAACCCGCCGCAGCGGCAGCTGAAGCAGCGCCGATGCGGAAAGAGTGAGTCCCATAGTCGGCCGGAGATAGACCCAGGTACAAAATACAACGCCCCAAAACCGACCGGAATTGATATCTGGTCAACGGGGAGCCGTCACTATGGACGAGCCACCCGGTGGGCGTTGGAGGCCGTATGGACGAATATGCCCGGGCCGCAGAAACTGGACAAATGCCCTGAGCACGAGCCGGACCCATTCGAACCCACTGCCGGCTACGTCAGTCTTGGAGCGCTGAATCCTGCACCATAAACCGTCGGGGCGGATGACGACGTGGGCCTCCAGCATGGGCGAGACCGAAGCCCGCGAGACGGACACCAGCTCACCCACCCTGAACGCACCGTGGAAGGCCATAGTAAAGGCCGCCCGGAAGAGGCGAACCTCGTATCCCGAAAAGCAAATGCTCTGTAGGGATCCCAAAATCCGCCTCAGCAAAGCACCGGTGATCGGTTGGCGAGTATCCGGGAGGGTCGGGGTGGCCCGAGCCCAACCTTTCAACACCCGCCGAAGGAAAAAGGACTTCGTAAAATCCGCTTCCCCCCGCAGCTGCAGAAAGTAAGATATACCTGCCAGAACCCTGTTAACAGACGCCCGCGAAATCCCGTCGGAGTACAGAACCCAGATGTAATCTAAAAGTAAATCATGAGAGGTCTTACCACACTGGCCTCTCTCCAGGAGGAAGCGACACCACCGCTCCCAGGCGGCCCGATAGGCCGCAAAAGTTGCAGGGGCCAATGACCTGTGGGCTAACGCCTCCAATCCAGGTGGATGACCTGCCACACAGAAGCAGGACATAATTCCCCATGGAGGAGAGCTGCAGGAGCCAAGCGCCTAAATCGCCGCAAATCGCCGCGTGACAGGGCATCTGCAATTTCGTTACGCACGCCAGGGACATGGTTAACAAGACTATCTGCGCAATGACCCGCAATACCGGCAAGGACGTGGATTTTTGGCGGTTGATGGCAAAAACCACGCCCAGATTGTCGCACCAGAAGACAACATGTTTATTACGCAGGGCATCGCGCCATAATTCTAAAGCGACCAGAATAGGAAAAATTTCCAGCAACAGCATGTTCGTAGTGAGGCCCCTGCGAAGCCAGGCATGCGGCCAAGGAGAGGCACACCAACGACCCGCAAAGTAAGCGCCGAACCCGAAAGCGCCGGAGGCGTCCGTGAAAAGCTCCAGGGTCGGGCTAGACACGATCGCCTCCTGCCAAATGCAGGTGCCGTTGAAACAAACAAGAAATTCGTCCCAAATGCTTAGATCCCGACGGATTTCGAGGGACAACCTGAGGAAATGATGCGGGCGTCTAACCCCCACGGTGGCCCGTTCCAATTTTCTACAGAAAACCCTGCCCATGGGTATCACTTTGCAAGCAAAGTTAAACAGGCCCAATAGGGATTGGGCCTGTTTGAGAGTGAGCTTGCCCGCGGACAGCGCATATATGATACCGTCACGTAAACGCAACACCTTGTCCGAAGGAAGCCTACAGAGACCCCCGACCGTATCAATCTGGATCCCGAGGTAAACCAAGGAGGCGGAGGGTCCCTCCGTCTTTTCTGGTGCAACCGGAACCCCGAAGCGTGCAAAGAGGGCCAGAGCCCCCTGCAGCAGGTTGACGCAGCGAGGGGAGTCTGAGGGGCCGATAAAAAGAAAATCGTCTAAGTAGTGGGAAATTCCCCGTTCGCCCGTTGCCTGCTGGAGATACCAGTGGAGGAAGGAACTGAATCTCTCAAAGTAGGCGCAAGAGATGGAACAACCCATAGGGAGGCACCGATCTATGTAGTAGCCGTCGTCCAGCTTAAAACCCATAAACCTGAAGGCGGAAGGGTGCAGCGGAAGGAGACGAAACGCAGACTGGATGTCCAACTTACACATAACTGCCCCTGGGCCAAAAGACCGTACGGTGTCAATGGCCGAATCAAAGGACAGGTAAACGACCCTACACTGGTCAGCAGGGATAGCGTCATTAACCGAGGACCCCACAGGACAGGAAAGGTGTTGTATGAGGCGAAATTTGCCCGCTGTCTTTTTGGGCACTACGCCTACGGGGGACAAGACCAAATCTGGCAAGGGGGGTTCCCGGAAAGGGCCTATCATCCTCCCTAAGGCCACCTCTGCCTCTACCTTGTGCCGGAGCACGTCCGGAAACTCCCGAGCCGAACGCAGGTTAGTACCCGCCCCAGGACCCACCCGTCCATGTATCGGCAAGGGGAAACCCGACGCGAAACCCAAGTGTAAAAATTGGGCGTCCCCCGACCGCGGGTATCGTCGCAGCCAGGGAATGAGCGCGCAAAGTCTAATTGGGGAGGGAGCTGTGGCTAGCGCCGGTGGCCGCGGGAGCGCGACTCTGTCGGGGCTGCGAGCCAAAAGCACTCCCGGTCCCAGGACTGGGGCAATCCTTAATCCCGTGGCCCCCGCCACATCTGATACAGGAGTGGCGAAAACGACATCGCCCCCCCCCCAAGTCGCATTGTGCATTATTAAAAGCGAAGCATTTCCCATGCCCCGTGCGCCCTGCGCCTCCACGAAAGCCGGCAGAACGAGAGGCAGGTTTTTTTGCCCATCGTCTTGCCGTGCCGCCGTCATCAGGGGCGGCCGAACCTTGTGTCAGTTCAGAGCACAATTCCACGTCTTTTTTACCAAAATTATAGATCTGCCGGCCGTGTTGTTTGCGTCGGAAATCCTCGTCGTAGCGCCGCCAGGCAGACCCTTTATACTTATGGTACAGAACGTGTATGAGAAATTGATAGCGCACCACGTTCATATGTTCATCCGGGCGTGTCTCTAGGTAACACGCCGCAAAGATCAACATGCAGCGGACCCAATTCTGGTAGGACCGCAAAGCGTCCTCGCTACCCTGCCCCTTTTTCTTAGCCGAAAGCAGGGCTTTGCGATCGTCGCTGGTAAGGGCAAAAATGTTCACATATTGGCCCTTACGGATACGGTCCCGGACCCGGGGCCTGAGTCCACGTTGTACCGCTGTATTGGCGCAGTGCACGGTGTCCGATTCCACCGATACTTGGGACGCGGACGAGGTGGAATACCGACGCTCGCGTCGTCTACGACGCTTCACCCTGTGCAAGCCACCATCTGAGGAGGACAGACCCTCCGAGGAAGTAGAGGCAAGGGAGGAATCTGTGCCCCGACGCCTGCGCCTACTGCGCTTGCTGGAAATCCTACCCGCGCTGCTACCTATGCTAGAGGCGCTGGAGCGAGTACCCGAACCCAAGCCGCTAGCGCTCCCCTTGGACCAGTCAGGGTCCGAGGAAGACTCACCTGCTCGAGAGGGAACGCCGTCCGCGCCTCCGGCCACCGAACGACTCGTGGATACTCCGGCGGACTCCATTGCCGACCCGACTACCGTGGCTGGGGAGACAAAAGAGACATTGTTCCCCTGCTCCACCACCGGTCCCGCAGCCACCGGGAGCGGGGCAGAAGGGGGGGTAGTCGCGCCAGGAGACAGGAGTGGAATAAGGGATTGCGCGATGCTATCCGCCAAGGAAGCGGTGGGCCGCCCCAGTCCCCCGGGTACGGAGGATAACAAGGGAGCCACCGCTGACACCACAGCGGCACAAATGGCGGACAAGACAGTGGCGTCCACCAAGGACGCCCTCCGCGAGTCACATGCCCGACGTGAGGTACGCAAACCTCCCGTCGGGAGCAAGGATCCGGAGGATCCCTCACTGTCGGGAATCATCGCCTGACCGCGTATAGACCGCCGGCCCCTCGACCGTCTACCGACCCGAGCGTCAGCCACAGGAGGAGAAGTCGGAGAGTCGTCACCACTAGAAGGGAGGAGCGCGACGTCGGACTGAGAGCTGACCGCAGAAGCGTCGGCAGTTGAAAAGTGGATGCGGGGAGGGGGTGCTGGTGTGTGAGCCGCCTGCGCACGCCGCCCCCTAGTGGGGTGATTAGCCGGCAGGCGCGACCCCGGCCGCTGTCTGCCAGGAGGCGCCCGGCCACGGACGGCGGCCGAACTACTCGCCAAGGCGGGTGTCCTGGAAGGGCCCGACGCCCCGGGCCCCACCATGAAAGGGGAGGTCGGGCGGGCAGGCACACCGCGGGCGGGCGCGGGCCGCCCCTGCACGACAGGCCCCGCACTGTCTGCAACAGATAATGCCCCCCCCGCTGGCGCGGAGCGGGGGCGACGCCCCACCCCAACGCGGGAGGGTGCTGACCGCACGGGTAAGGGGGGTTGTGGCACAGAGGGGGTAAGCCTCATATGGGCCCCCCTGCTGTGCGTCATGTTCGCAGCACGCGCAGGCAGCAGTCCGGCTGCCGCGCGACCCCCCACCCGCCCACTACCAGAGCCAGCCGTGTTGGGGACTGGTGAGAGCCGCCGGGCCGCCGGGCGGGAGCTCCGCCCCCGCCCCACGTGACCCGCGCGGCCACCCGCTGTAGGAAGCGGCGGGGCCAGGGACGGCAAAACACCGTCCCTGGCAAGCCGCCTGAGGCTTCTCCTGCTCCCCGGCGCTCCGTCCCCCGCCGCTGATTGCAGCGGGGAAGGAGACGGGGAGGACACACGTGGAGGGGCGCGGGCGGGCGGCCGAGCTCGGCCGCGCACAGCCCTCGTCTCCCTCACAGCCACAGCAGCCGCAGCAGCAGGGCTTCCCCGACCCGGCGGGACATCAGGGGAATCTAAAAGCCGGGCGGGGAGGCCAGCGCTGCGCGCAGGACGGGAACGGTTTTTTTTTAACCCCGACATGTCCAGGGAGGGGATAAGGCTGAGGAGTCACCGCACGCAAGGCTGCCCCTTTATAAATTACCTCTAAGAGAGGAGGGGAAAACACAGTAGAAATAAAAGAGTTAGGAATAGGAATGAATATAGAATTAGGAATACAGGAAAGATAAGGTATGAAAAAAGAGAAGAAAAATAAAAGTATATATTACTGAATGAATGAACAATACTTGCACTGCCTGCGTGAAAACACTGAAAGAGGCAGGAAATGGTGGGTTAGCCACCTATATCCAGGCTGTACAGCCCCTATCCACAATCCGGCCAATGGCCTCCGAGTTCCTCCCACTACGTTCCTCCCACTACAAAAACATTAACCCCTTGCAGGCCAAAGTGATGCCCCGAGCAGCGCTCTGCAATCACGGACGGTGTGTTTATGCCGCTGCTGTCATATTATATTCCTTACGCAGTCTTAAACCTCACACGTCAGATGCTTCCACGCGCCACTCAAGCACACTTATCTTATGAAATAAAGACAGCACAACTGTAGTTGGCGTGAAAGGGGTCAGCTTTTATTTTCTGACTGAGAGGGAGGCCTATTAAATACTAAAACTAAAAAGCAGACTTCCCTCTCTAACTAAAGGTGGCGAGGAGAAGAACGGTTAAACATAATAAATGGGTGATAAACATTATAATACATAAAAACAAGCAGTAAAAAACATATGTGTTAGGGAGCCTCCTGCCCCAGATGTTCCGGGATCGGCCTGCTGCCTCCATCCCAGACATCGAAAATCAAAAATCCAAGGACAGGGGTCGACCTTCTGCCACTACCCCTGTCTCCCAATGGTTGCAGGGACGGAGGTACGCTCCGCCCCTACGGGATAAAAGTTGGGCCACCGGCCCCGACATCCACATATGTTTTATACTAATTATATGGACCCACTTGTCAAAATGATGCCCGTAAACTAATTCTAAAAGATATAAATTACCTATAAATACACCCAAACTGACTAACTGTGAACTCCTCATTAAATTTAAGTAACCGTTCAGAAAACCGGCCACCGAAAGCTGACACAATGAACCAAACAGTAAAACCAAAACCAACTCTGTTTTGTTTTTTGGGGCGGGAGGGCGGGCTGCGTGAAGACACTGAAAGAGGCAGGAAATGGTGGGTTAGCCACCTATATCCAGGCTGTACAGCCCCTATCCACAATCCGGCCAATGGCCTCCGAGTTCCTCCCACTACGTTCCTCCCACTACAAAAACATTAATCCCTTGCAGGCCAAAGTGATGCCCCGAGCAGCGCTCTGCAATCACGGACGGTGTGTTTATGCTGCTGCTGTCATATTATATTCCTTACGCAGTCTTAAACCTCACACGTCAGATGCTTCCACGCGCCACTCAAGCACACTTATCTTATGAAATAAAGACAGCACAACTGTAGTTGGCGTGAAAGGGGTCAGCTTTTATTTTCTGACTGAGAGGGAGGCCTATTAAATACTAAAACTAAAAAGCAGACTTCCCTCTCTAACTAAAGGTGGCGAGGAGAAGAACGGTTAAACATAATAAATGGGTGATAAACATTATAATACATAAAAACAAGCAGTAAAAAACATATGTGTTAGGGAGCCTCCTGCCCCAGATGTTCCGGGATCGGCCTGCTGCCTCCATCCCAGACATCGAAAATCAAAAATCCAAGGACAGGGGTCGACCTTCTGCCACTACCCCTGTCTCCCAATGGTTGCAGGGACGGAGGTACGCTCCGCCCCTACGGGATAAAAGTTGGGCCACTGGCCCCGACATCCACATATGTTTTATACTAATTATATGGACCCACTTGTCAAAATGATGCCCGTAAACTAATTCTAAAAGATATAAATTACCTATAAATACACCCAAACTGACTAACTGTGAACTCCTCATTAAATTTAAGTAACCGTTCAGAAAACCGGCCAACTGCCAGGTTACCAACCTGCCACCGCCACCGAACTAAGAAACCCACACAACAAAACAGAAAAACTAACTAGAGAGACCTAAGAAAGCACGAAAGAAAACCAAATGAACTATCAAAAGGAAAGAACTATCTAAAGGGACCTAAGAATGTGAATAATGTCCTCCAGGAAGATCAGCATGCCAGCCGGGGACAAATGCACCCCGTCAGACCGGTATTGTGTCGGATCACGGTAGGAAATCCCACCGTGCGGCACAACCAGCCCGCCATGCTGGAGGACAGCACGACCAACGACCGAATTGACCCTCCTCCGAACCAGGTCATTCGCCCCAGGGTTAAAGGCTCCGCGCCAAGACCGCCGGGGAACGATGTCCGACCAGAGGATGAGGCAAAACGGCCAGTCAGCCATGAGTTCCAGTAGCTGGCGCCTGATTTCGAGGCGAATGTCGAGCCCAGTGCGGCGTACCAGATCATTGCCCCCCAGATGCAAGACCAAAATCAGGGGGTACCCAAATCGGACAACTGCCGCCCGAAGCCAGTAACGCAGGCCATCCCAGCGGAGGCCTCTACGCCCCAACCAGCGCACAGCCTGCAGCTCCGGAAACCGGGCGGTGTCGCAGGCCACAGCCGACACGGACAGCCAAAATAGATGTAGGAATGGCCGACAAACCATAGAAAGTGCGGATCTAACCGCCGCCCTGCAAAAGAAGGTGTGACTAAGGTTAGGAATGCAATAAATAAGGTATGTAAATGAGAAACCTGACTGCAGCCCTAACGGGGAGGGAGTGGGGGGGGGCCGCCCAATTTGACTTGAGGCAAAAACAAAACTTCGTTAGCCGGCAAAAGCCGAAATTAAAACCAACGATAAAACAAAAATTCCTCAAGGCCCCCGCAATCACAAAGTGCAACTGCGGCGAGCGGCTAGTCCTCAAAGGGGCGCACTGGGAGGAAAAGGCCTGATATAGCGTCTGACTGCACCAGACCTCAACCTACCCAGTGCCCGGACTTCGACCTCGGACCAACCCGCCGCAGCGGCAGCTGAAGCAGCGCCGATGCGGAAAGAGTGAGTCCCATAGTCGGCCGGAGATAGACCCAGGTACAAAATACAACGCCCCAAAACCGACCGGAATTGATATCTGGTCAACGGGGAGCCGTCACTATGGACGAGCCACCCGGTGGGCGTTGGAGGCCGTATGGACGAATATGCCCGGGCCGCAGAAACTGGACAAATGCCCTGAGCACGAGCCGGACCCATTCGAACCCACTGCCGGCTACGTCAGTCTTGGAGCGCTGAATCCTGCACCATAAACCGTCGGGGCGGATGACGACGTGGGCCTCCAGCATGGGCGAGACCGAAGCCCGCGAGACGGACACCAGCTCACCCACCCTGAACGCACCGTGGAAGGCCATAGTAAAGGCCGCCCGGAAGAGGCGAACCTCGTATCCCGAAAAGCAAATGCTCTGTAGGGATCCCAAAATCCGCCTCAGCAAAGCACCGGTGATCGGTTGGCGAGTATCCGGGAGGGTCGGGGTGGCCCGAGCCCAACCTTTCAACACCCGCCGAAGGAAAAAGGACTTCGTAAAATCCGCTTCCCCCCGCAGCTGCAGAAAGTAAGATATACCTGCCAGAACCCTGTTAACAGACGCCCGCGAAATCCCGTCGGAGTACAGAACCCAGATGTAATCTAAAAGTAAATCATGAGAGGTCTTACCACACTGGCCTCTCTCCAGGAGGAAGCGACACCACCGCTCCCAGGCGGCCCGATAGGCGGCAAAAGTTGCAGGGGCCAATGACCTGTGGGCTAACGCCTCCAATCCAGGTGGATGACCTGCCACACAGAAGCAGGACATAATTCCCCATGGAGGAGAGCTGCAGGAGCCAAGCGCCTAAATCGCCGCAAATCGCCGCGTGACAGGGCATCTGCAATTTCGTTACGCACGCCAGGGACATGGTTAACAAGACTATCTGCGCAATGACCCGCAATACCGGCAAGGACGTGGATTTTTGGCGGTTGATGGCAAAAACCACGCCCAGATTGTCGCACCAGAAGACAACATGTTTATTACGCAGGGCATCGCGCCATAATTCTAAAGCGACCAGAATAGGAAAAATTTCCAGCAACAGCATGTTCGTAGTGAGGCCCCTGCGAAGCCAGGCATGCGGCCAAGGAGAGGCACACCAACGACCCGCAAAGTAAGCGCCGAACCCGAAAGCGCCGGAGGCGTCCGTGAAAAGCTCCAGGGTCGGGCTAGACACGATCGCCTCCTGCCAAATGCAGGTGCCGTTGAAACGAACAAGAAATTCGTCCCAAATGCTTAGATCCCGACGGATTTCGAGGGACAACCTGAGGAAATGATGCGGGCGTCTAACCCCCACGGTGGCCCGTTCCAATTTTCTACAGAAAACCCTGCCCATGGGTATCACTTTGCAAGCAAAGTTAAACAGGCCCAATAGGGATTGGGCCTGTTTGAGAGTGAGCTTGCCCGCGGACAGCGCATATATGATACCGTCACGTAAACGCAACACCTTGTCCGAAGGAAGCCTACAGAGACCCCCGACCGTATCAATCTGGATCCCGAGGTAAACCAAGGAGGCGGAGGGTCCCTCCGTCTTTTCTGGTGCAACCGGAACCCCGAAGCGTGCAAAGAGGGCCAGAGCCCCCTGCAGCAGGTTGACGCAGCGAGGGGAGTCTGAGGGGCCGATAAAAAGAAAATCGTCTAAGTAGTGGGAAATTCCCCGTTCGCCCGTTGCCTGCTGGAGATACCAGTGGAGGAAGGAACTGAATCTCTCAAAGTAGGCGCAAGAGATGGAACAACCCATAGGGAGGCACCGATCTATGTAGTAGCCGTCGTCCAGCTTAAAACCCATAAACCTGAAGGCGGAAGGGTGCAGCGGAAGGAGACGAAACGCAGACTGGATGTCCAACTTACACATAACTGCCCCTGGGCCAAAAGACCGTACGGTGTCAATGGCCGAATCAAAGGACAGGTAAACGACCCTACACTGGTCAGCAGGGATAGCGTCATTAACCGAGGACCCCACAGGACAGGAAAGGTGTTGTATGAGGCGAAATTTGCCCGCTGTCTTTTTGGGCACTACGCCTACGGGGGACAAGACCAAATCTGGCAAGGGGGGTTCCCGGAAAGGGCCTATCATCCTCCCTAAGGCCACCTCTGCCTCTACCTTGTGCCGGAGCACGTCCGGAAACTCCCGAGCCGAACGCAGGTTAGTACCCGCCCCAGGACCCACCGGTCCATGTATCGGCAAGGGGAAACCCGACGCGAAACCCAAGTGTAAAAATTGGGCGTCCCCCGACCGCGGGTATCGTCGCAGCCAGGGAATGAGCGCGCAAAGTCTAATTGGGGAGGGAGCTGTGGCTAGCGCCGGTGGCCGCGGGAGCGCGACTCTGTCGGGGCTGCGAGCCAAAAGCACTCCCGGTCCCAGGACTGGGGCAATCCTTAATCCCGTGGCCCCCGCCACATCTGATACAGGAGTGGCGAAAACGACATCGCCCCCCCCCCAAGTCGCATTGTGCATTATTAAAAGCGAAGCATTTCCCATGCCCCGTGCGCCCTGCGCCTCCACGAAAGCCGGCAGAACGAGAGGCAGGTTTTTTTGCCCATCGTCTTGCCGTGCCGCCGTCATCAGGGGCGGCCGAACCTTGTGTCAGTTCAGAGCACAATTCCACGTCTTTTTTACCAAAATTATAGATCTGCCGGCCGTGTTGTTTGCGTCGGAAATCCTCGTCGTAGCGCCGCCAGGCAGACCCTTTATACTTATGGTACAGAACGTGTATGAGAAATTGATAGCGCACCACGTTCATATGTTCATCCGGGCGTGTCTCTAGGTAACACGCCGCAAAGATCAACATGCAGCGGACCCAATTCTGGTAGGACCGCAAAGCGTCCTCGCTACCCTGCCCCTTTTTCTTAGCCGAAAGCAGGGCTTTGCGATCGTCGCTGGTAAGGGCAAAAATGTTCACATATTGGCCCTTACGGATACGGTCCCGGACCCGGGGCCTGAGTCCACGTTGTACCGCTGTATTGGCGCAGTGCACGGTGTCCGATTCCACCGATACTTGGGACGCGGACGAGGTGGAATACCGACGCTCGCGTCGTCTACGACGCTTCACCCTGTGCAAGCCACCATCTGAGGAGGACAGACCCTCCGAGGAAGTAGAGGCAAGGGAGGAATCTGTGCCCCGACGCCTGCGCCTACTGCGCTTGCTGGAAATCCTACCCGCGCTGCTACCTATGCTAGAGGCGCTGGAGCGAGTACCCGAACCCAAGCCGCTAGCGCTCCCCTTGGACCAGTCAGGGTCCGAGGAAGACTCACCTGCTCGAGAGGGAACGCCGTCCGCGCCTCCGGCCACCGAACGACTCGTGGATACTCCGGCGGACTCCATTGCCGACCCGACTACCGTGGCTGGGGAGACAAAAGAGACATTGTTCCCCTGCTCCACCACCGGTCCCGCAGCCACCGGGAGCGGGGCAGAAGGGGGGGTAGTCGCGCCAGGAGACAGGAGTGGAATAAGGGATTGCGCGATGCTATCCGCCAAGGAAGCGGTGGGCCGCCCCAGTCCCCCGGGTACGGAGGATAACAAGGGAGCCACCGCTGACACCACAGCGGCACAAATGGCGGACAAGACAGTGGCGTCCACCAAGGACGCCCTCCGCGAGTCACATGCCCGACGTGAGGTACGCAAACCTCCCGTCGGGAGCAAGGATCCGGAGGATCCCTCACTGTCGGGAATCATCGCCTGACCGCGTATAGACCGCCGGCCCCTCGACCGTCTACCGACCCGAGCGTCAGCCACAGGAGGAGAAGTCGGAGAGTCGTCACCACTAGAAGGGAGGAGCGCGACGTCGGACTGAGAGCTGACCGCAGAAGCGTCGGCAGTTGAAAAGTGGATGCGGGGAGGGGGTGCTGGTGTGTGAGCCGCCTGCGCACGCCGCCCCCTAGTGGGGTGATTAGCCGGCAGGCGCGACCCCGGCCGCTGTCTGCCAGGAGGCGCCCGGCCACGGACGGCGGCCGAACTACTCGCCAAGGCGGGTGTCCTGGAAGGGCCCGACGCCCCGGGCCCCACCATGAAAGGGGAGGTCGGGCGGGCAGGCACACCGCGGGCGGGCGCGGGCCGCCCCTGCACGACAGGCCCCGCACTGTCTGCAACAGATAATGCCCCCCCCGCTGGCGCGGAGCGGGGGCGACGCCCCACCCCAACGCGGGAGGGTGCTGACCGCACGGGTAAGGGGGGTTGTGGCACAGAGGGGGTAAGCCTCATATGGGCCCCCCTGCTGTGCGTCATGTTCGCAGCACGCGCAGGCAGCAGTCCGGCTGCCGCGCGACCCCCCACCCGCCCACTACCAGAGCCAGCCGTGTTGGGGACTGGTGAGAGCCGCCGGGCCGCCGGGCGGGAGCTCCGCCCCCGCCCCACGTGACCCGCGCGGCCACCCGCTGTAGGAAGCGGCGGGGCCAGGGACGGCAAAACACCGTCCCTGGCAAGCCGCCTGAGGCTTCTCCTGCTCCCCGGCGCTCCGTCCCCCGCCGCTGATTGCAGCGGGGAAGGAGACGGGGAGGACACACGTGGAGGGGCGCGGGCGGGCGGCCGAGCTCGGCCGCGCACAGCCCTCGTCTCCCTCACAGCCACAGCAGCCGCAGCAGCAGGGCTTCCCCGACCCGGCGGGACATCAGGGGAATCTAAAAGCCGGGCGGGGAGGCCAGCGCTGCGCGCAGGACGGGAACGGTTTTTTTTTAACCCCGACATGTCCAGGGAGGGGATAAGGCTGAGGAGTCACCGCACGCAAGGCTGCCCCTTTATAAATTACCTCTAAGAGAGGAGGGGAAAACACAGTAGAAATAAAAGAGTTAGGAATAGGAATGAATATAGAATTAGGAATACAGGAAAGATAAGGTATGAAAAAAGAGAAGAAAAATAAAAGTATATATTACTGAATGAATGAACAATACTTGCACTGCCTGCGTGAAAACACTGAAAGAGGCAGGAAATGGTGGGTTAGCCACCTATATCCAGGCTGTACAGCCCCTATCCACAATCCGGCCAATGGCCTCCGAGTTCCTCCCACTACGTTCCTCCCACTACAAAAACATTAACCCCTTGCAGGCCAAAGTGATGCCCCGAGCAGCGCTCTGCAATCACGGACGGTGTGTTTATGCTGCTGCTGTCATATTATATTCCTTACGCAGTCTTTCCGTTCAGCTGAAATAAAACAAATGCATTTAATAATTAATTTGGTTAACAAATGCAGATAATAACGATTTGTAAGTATGAGGTGGACCTTATAGCTCACTGTGTTTTGCTACCATAAATTCACGTCATGCGAGTACCAGGAATTCCCTCATGGACCCTCGCTAAACACGCAAGGGGTGGAGCCTGTTGCTTGAGTATTATCATAGAGAATTGTGAATAGGATTCCTCACAAAATAGTTACTTGCAAAACATGCTCAGGGGGAGATCAAACCTTCTACAGAGGACAGCGGAGGGGGTGCCCATAGCAACCAATCAGCTTCCAGTTATCATTTTATAGAGACAGATGAAAGCTAGGATCTGATTGGTTGCTACTGCCAACACCTCCGTTTCTCCTCTTTAAACTGTTTCATGCATCTCCCACACAGTGTATTAAGAACACAAGTACATCTCTTGCCATCAGGGGAGCTCGGGGCATCAGGAACCAGCGCCATCTGAAGATGGGGGTTGATTCTCGCAAGCAAACTTTCGGAGTTTGACGAATATTAGGCAGCCCTATCGGGCCCCTAGTAGTGAATGGGCCCTTTACTTAAAACAATTGTAAACTAGCGATTCCACATGTTTAACAGGCCCATTAGTGACAAAGCATAGGCCTCCTGGTGGCAGTCTGTCAGTCTGACGTTTTCCCAGTAACTACAAACTTCTTCTACTGCACCGTACCATGCGCCATCTTCAGTGTGGACGAGTAAGATATGCGCAGTCTACACACATCCACACTCCACTCAAGATGGTGCACGGTATAGTACAGTGGAAATATATTATAGTTACTGGGAATGGAATAGAAGTGCTTCCCCCTGCACGTGGTGCCCCTAGGCACATGCCTCTCCTGCCTACACGGAAATTCACCACTCATTTCAACCCCAAAAAAGTCCACATTGGTCACCTTCCCTGAAGGTGAAATATAGGTGCAGTGGGAGAGGGGTTACTGTTATCAGGAAGACCCTGATCTGCCCACCTCCTCTCATCAGCTGCGGCAGTCTAGCACTGCACTATGGCCCTCATTCCGAGTTGATCGCTAGCTGCCGTTGTTCGCAGCACAGCGATCAGGCTAAAAATCGGCATTTCTGCGCATGCGTACGGGCCGCAGTGCGCACGCGCGAAGTACTTTCACACAAAACTATGCAGTTTTACACAAGGGCGAGCAACGCTTTTCTGTCGCTCTGTTGATCGGTGAGTGATTGACAGGAAGTGGGTGTTTCTGGGTGGTAATTGGCCGTTTTCCGGGAGTGTGCTAAAAAACGCAGGCACGTCAGGGAAAAACGCAGGCGTGCCTGAGGAAACGGGGGAGTGGCTGGCCGAAAGCAGGGCGTGTTTGTGACGTCAAAGCAGGAACTAAACTGACTGAAGTGATCGCAAGGTAGGAGTAGGTCTGGAGCTACTTAGAAACGGCATGAAAATTTTTACGAGCAGTTCTGCTAAGCTAAGATACACTCCCAGAGGGCGGCGGCCTAGCGTGTGCACTGCTGCTAAAAGCAGCTAGCGAGCGATCAACTCGGAATGAGGGCCTATGACATGTGCTTCTGGCAAGCAACGGAGCAATTGCTCAACAAAACTGAGTTGGCGGAACAGGGGTCCTAATTTTGTAGCCTGATAATTACCCTTATTGGTTGTGTGACCTATGTTGGGATTCGGGTCCAATCTTCAGCATCTCATGTTATTTATTGTGCCCTTTAATGAAAAAAAATTGGATTAAGCTCTAGTGAAATGTGGCTAAAAAGTAACAGTCAGAGCTGTCCCTAACCAATATGATGCCCTAGGCAAGATTTTGGCTGGTGCCCCCTATCACCGCCGGTAGTCCCGCCTCTGACACTGCACCATACTTGCCGATTTTCTGGCTGCTCTCTGCGGGAGAGAGCAGCCAGGTCGGCTCAGCTGGGGGGCAGGGGCAGGCTATGACGTGGGGAGGAGGCGGAGCAGGGGCGGGCCGGGCCGGAGTTACTACATCACGTCCTTTAAGCCACGCCCTTGCTCTGTAATGCCGCGATCCCCGGCATTACACTGCAGGGGGCGTGGCTATGATGACGCGATTCCGCAAGAATCGCGTCATCAACTGCCCGGACCGCCCACTTTACACAGTAAGTGGGCGGACGGGCAGGGTGACTGCTGCTCGGCCGGGAGACTTGCCTGCTCTTCCGTGGGGCCGGGAGGGTCACCCGATTTTCGGGAGCCTCCCGGCCATTCCGGGAGAGTAGGCAAGTATGCACTGCACCCCTTTCCCAGCACCACCACCCCTCGCCCATAGCAGTCCCCATTTTGGTGCTTCTACCCCCTGTATTTTAAATAGCAACAGTGCGCACATTCAGTGCACAGCCCAAAAAAGGGCGTGTTCTCGCTGTGAAGGGGCATGGCCACACAATAGTACCCCAATTCAAATTACGCCACACAGTAGTGCAACTTTATTTTATCATGCGATCGTGTCCCTTATTCACGTTATATCACACAGTAGTACCACTTTACCTTCTAAACGTTACTCCTCACAGTAGTGCTCATTATTCACATTACATCACACTGAATTGCTCCTTATTCACATTACACCACACCATATTGCTCTTTATTCACATTAGATCACACAATAGTACTCTATACGTTAGGCCACAGTAGAGCACCTTATACACATAATGCCATACATTAGTAATGCCTTTATACACATAATACCACACAGTAATGCCCCTTACACATATGACACACATTAATGTCCTTATAAACATAATGCACCTTACACATTATGCCAACCTTTATTAATGCCCTTCTACACATAATGACACACATAATGTCCATTACATATTTGCCGCACATTATTAGTGCATTTATACACATGACACACATAATGCCCCTTACACATATGCCAAACACTATTGCACAAGCAACCCACCCGCACACAGCTCTCACATGGCAGCTAACACTGTGATCTCTGCCTCTGCTTGGATACAGATGTGTCCTCATACATAACGCCTCAATACGCCATGAAGCAGGAGATGCCTGGCGTTAGTCAGCTGGCAGCTCTGCTAACATCGGTTGCATAGTTTTGCCGTAAATGCAGGTTATTTGCATTACTATCTGGCTAGGAGGCACAAGCAGCTTCTGCTGATTACAACGATATACAGCATGCCTATATTCTGTGTGCAACTGTGACTGTATCTGCATATGAAATGCTACGTTACAGTGATTTCCAGGAATACACTGTACCGTTGCATTTCGTATGCAGATACAGCTGCAGTCACACACAGAATATAGGCATGCCGCATATCATTTTAATCAGCAGAAGCTCCTTGTGTCCCTAGGCATTTGCCTAGTTTGCCTATGCCTAGGACCATCTCTGGTAACAGTGCACAGCAAAGCGTAAAATGGTACACACTACATACATGATAGTAATAGGAATGAAGTAATTGCAGCAATACTGACTTTCTTACCTCTCCTGGCGTACTCCTATATCCAGTGACACAGGCGCTGTAGGATCTAATGTGATCCAATGATTCTATTACTGCTGATGTGGATCTATTACTGCCGATGTGGCTCATTCATGTACCTGATGTGGCTCGCAGCCTGAGATTCGGCACAAGTGGAGGCAGGATACCACATTACAGCAGCACAGGGAATTAGTGATGCAGTCTCTTCTGGGTGAGACTCTACCCTCCCTCTAATAGGTTACTAAGGTGAGACAGAGAATACACAAACTGGAGCCAGGACACAGAAAGGCAACAATATCCCTTATCATGTAATATATGTGCTAAATAAATACCCTCTATATAACTGCACTGCTTGTTCTGTTTGCTTTGTTGGGATTGTGTGTGTTGTCTGGGAACACACGCTGTATTCCAGGATCAGTCCTTACACTAAGCTCCGTCGTCAATTACTTTCCAAGCTTTGCTGACATCAACAAGTGGTTTAGGCGGGCTTTTAATGCCTACTATATTGTAATTAATGTGATTGTCCCAGAGCCGAATTAACACTTCACGGGGCCCTAGGTAAGTCATGGGTCTGTGTCCCCCCCCCCCCCCCTTCTACACGCATCCCTACAGTAAAAAAAATTGTACATAAATTAAAAATGAAGGAAGGCGAGCCTTGCATTGACCCACCAAACAAAAATCATTGGTACACCAAACATTGGAATGGTTCACTGAGGTAAATCTGTCCAATTTGAACTGAATTCACAGTTTTGTATATACTATTTTGTGATGTCACAGCCTTATTTCAACATGGAATAAATTAATTTTTTCCCCTCAAAATTCTACACACAATGGGGGTCATCCCGAGTTGATTGTAGCTGTGCTAAATTTCACACAGCTACGATCATTCACACTGACATACGGGGGGACGCCCAGCACAGGGCTATCCCGCCCCGCATGTCAGTGCCGGCCCCCCCTCGCACAGCAGCGATGCCTTTGCACTTCAAGAGTAGCTCCCGACCAGCGCAGCTTTAGCGTGCTTGTCAGGAGCTACTCATCACTCCCCGGCCCACAGCGGCTGTGTGTGTCGTCACGCAGCCGCCGCGGCCCGCCTCCCGTTCGCAGGCGTGGCCGGACTGCTCCCACGAAACGGCGGCCAAACGCTGCCGTTCTCCCCCTCCCGCCCAGCGATCGCCTCTACCTGTCAATCAGGCAGAGGCGGTTGCAGCCCTGCTACAGCCTTCGGCCATCTGGCATGCACCGGCGCACTACGGCGCTAGCGCACGCGCAGTAGAGACCCGTTTGCTCGGCTGCGACAAACAGCAGCGAGCAAACGGGTCAGAATGACCCCCAATACCCCATAATGACAACAAGATTTTTTTTTTTTTTTTTAGATTTTTGCTAATTTATTAAAATAAAAACCTAAGAAATAACATGTCCATAAGTATTCACAGCCTTTGCTCTTCGGTGAAATGAGCGGGTCCCACAGGACGCACTATGATTTGACGCTAACTATCATTAACACCACTTATAGCAGCATTGCCAATTTCTGTTGTGCTCTAATTTACCAAAACCTCCAGCGGCGGGAGCCTCCCGAAAACTAACCCTCCACCTCTGCGATGTAACGCCGCCTAGGGGAGTCAAACAGAAGCCTTTCCAGCTTTGCAAGGTATAGGAAAACGTCATCTGAAGATGCCATTACCCAGCGATGAAAAGCAATCCTCTACGACGCTTACTAAATCACAGTAAGCACTAGGTCTATGGGAACCAAGGTAAGCAGCGCAAACTTATCTATGAAGAAATATCTGATAACCTAACAATACATTTAGAAGAATTAAGAGAAGCCATCTATCCAGTGAAAATAAAAGAGAAGGGCCTCAAGTTCCTCATATCCACCTATTTTGAGTCCGCCTTTACACACCTATACCACTAGATGGCAGCAATGCATATGAGTGTGATACTGGGTAGGAAAACAAGCAGTGCTGTATGAAGAGGTACTAACAGGTTGCCTGCAAATGCAGCTTTATGATATCAGATGAGGACTGTTGTGCAAGCACATGGATTTACCGGCCACCGCGGTGGTGGCTATAGCGTTTCCATGCGTCTTATACACACAGTTCTTTCATTTTATAAACATGATATAAAATGAAAGAACTGTGTGTAGAAGACGCATGGAAAGGGCCGATTCCTGCTTTGTAGGAGCCTTTTTCATCTCTGAAAAGGACTAAACGATATTGGTTCTCACTAGGGATGGGCATACCTCATGGGTCATTAATTGGCCTGTTTCAGAGGTGGACACAGTGTACACGCCCCCTTTTTCAGGAACACTGCCTGGCACCGCCCCCTCCCCACCTCCAAAGGGCATCAGGCTGCAGCTTATGCGGTATTGCATACAACGACGCAGGGCCTGTTCTGCACATGCACAGTCCTCCCTTCATCAGAGCCGTATTTACGGGTCAGGCTCCCCTAGGCACAATGATATTGGCCACCTCCCCTCCCCCCCCCCTTCACAGCACCACGGGAAGGGGCGTGGCCACAGAATAGTACCAATTCACATTACACCACACAGTAGTACCCCTTATACACACCAGGAAGAGCCTGGTCTATGTTAAAACATCGATGATTTTCAGAAATTCAATTTCTATTGGTATATGAGTTGAATCTGCCTTTAGAATCGATTTGGGCTTTAGTAAATCTGTTCAACCCAATTCTAATGGAAATCGAATTGAAACAGAATGCCAAATCCCTTGAATCACCAAAATCGAACTTTAGTAAATTTTGACCCTGGAGGGAGACAAATATCCCTGGTTCTGGTTTTAAATGGTCTGGAAAGTACTGTGAGATGTGGCACCAGATCACCACACAAGGCAGCATATACTGGGGCCTGGAAATCTTATTACACCTTGATGAAAACCCAAAATAAGGATTAGCCGTTGTGCCTGCAATATGACTGCAGTGAGTACTATAAAGGTCAGCAGAGGGGAGAGGGGGGTAAGCAGTCTGGAGTCCAAAAACTGTGCTTCTTAGGGCCCTCTGAGTTCTTAATCCTGTACTGTCTAGGACCCAGTGGCAATCTAAGGGGTGCAGCTCAGCCCCAATCACATCTGGCACAATTTTGGAGACCCCGCAACGCCTTCAATGCAAGTCCTTACAGTTTCACTAAGGAGCTTAAACATTTAGAAAGTTGTTTAACCCCTTCTTTCTTTCAGGTAATGCGCCCACTCTACATTCACTTTTTACAAGCGCTCTGCACCCCTTTTTAATATAGGACCCAGCGGCAGCCACAGTTCAGCATGGATGCTGTAATGTTTGTGTGGCAAGCACGGCTGTACGCGCACTGTCTACTCCTCTCTATCACCCCTCTCATTCTTCCCTTTCTCTAGCATCACCCCATTCCCGCTGTCCCCCAAACTCTAATTCAGGGGGCCTCCCCCTGTGAGTGCCCACACCTTTGTAGCTAGAAGGAAGGAGTCCTTTGTAAAGATGCCTGGTCCTCACCGGTATCCAAAGATGGAAGAAATATTGAGTGGGAATATATAATGTGGGTGATTGTGGAATTACTGACAGTTTACATTCCAGCGGTGAGATAGTGGTAATGCAGGCCTGGCCAACCTGTGGCTCTCCAGATGTTGTGAAACTACACATCCCAGCATTCCCTGCCACAGTTCTAGTATTCCCTAATAGCAAAACTGTGGCAAAGCATGATGGGACTTGTAGTTTTACAACATCTGGAGAGCCACAGGTTGGCCAGGCCTGTTTAATGTAACGTTCCTGGGTAGCACCGAAGTAATAATTTAGTATATATAGCGTATTCGTGTGCGTGGGGGAAGCTGCCTGCGCTGGGGCAGATACAGGAAGGGGGAATTAAAATGACAATGTATTCAGTATCACAGTAAGGACGTCCAGGGGACTGCCCCTCGTGCCCAGGGTACTATATGATTATTCTCACTTTAGTTCCTGGGCCTGTGACTACACACGGTAACTGGTAGCTCATAGCGGACACCACTAGACACACGGTAATTCATACAGACACGTTCTGGTCCAGTCTCTGTGTAAGAGATAAGTCAGACCTGCAGAGCTTATGTCCTATAATACACGGATATGTCACTTTATATCGCCTCTCCGGCCCTGTTATATAACGCGCATTGTTCCAAGGCCAGCCCCTCATTGTCATGTTTATTATACAGTGAGACAATGTCATCTCCAAAATTCAATCATTTATCCACGGGATAAAGAGATTCTGACCAACTCACGTCAGATGGGTCGGGTTTGGGATCCCGCCGGTCACTATACCGATTCCAGGATCCCAAGCATTAGATTGCTGGTGGGGGCCGAGCGCAGTGAAGCCACTTAAAGGGCTCACTGCATTCGCCACAGGTTCTATTCCCATTATATGGGTGTCGTGGACAATAGTCCCTGTCAGTCGGCATGCCAACTGTCGGGCTGTTAATTGGTAGGGATCACAGCGTCGGTATAGGGACCGCTGGTCACATAACTACGTCTTGGTGTGGTAAAGCCTTCTATGTGGTATCCTCCTATGTACATAGGCCTATGTGATATCCTCCTATGTATATAGTCCTATGTGATATCCTCCTATGTATATAGTCCTATGTGATATCCTCCTATGTATATAGTACTATGTAATATCCTCCTATGTATATAGTCCTATGTGATATCCTCCTATGTATATAGTACTATGTGATATCCTCCTATGTAGAGTACTATGTGATATCCTCCTATGTATATAGTACTATGTAATATCCTCCTATGTATATAGTACTATGTGATATCCTCCTATGTATATAGTCCTATGGGATATCCTCCTATGTATAGAGTACTATGTGATATCCTCCTATGTATATAGTACTATGTGATATCCTCCTATGTATAGAGTACTATGTGATATCCTCCTATGTATATAGTACTATGTGATATCCTCCTATGTATATAGTCCTATGGGATATCCTCCTATGTATAGAGTACTATGTGATATCCTCCTATGTATAGAGTACTATGTGATATCCTCCTACGTATATAGTCCTATGTGATATCTTATGTATATAGGTGGTCATTCCGAGTTGTTCGCTCGCAAGCTGCTTTTAGCAGCTTTGCACACGCTAAGCCGCCGCCTACTGGGAGTGAATCTTAGCTTATCAAAATTGCGACCGAAAGATTCGCAATATTGCGAAAAGACTTCTCTGTGCAGTTTCTGAGTAGCTCGAGACTTACTCTTCCAGTGCGATCAGTTCAGTGCTTGTCGTTCCTGGTTTGACGTCACAAACACACCCAGCGTTCGCCCAGACACTCCTCCGTTTCCCCAGCCACTCCCGCGTTTTTTCCAGAAACTGTAGCGTTTTTTCAAACACTCCCATAAAACGGCCAGTTTCCGCCCAGAAACATCCACTTCCTGTCAATCACATTACGATCACCAGAACGAAGAAAAAACCTTGTAATGCCGTGAGTAAAATACCTAACTGCATAGCAAATTTACTTGGCGCAGTCGCAGTGCGAACATTGCGCATGCACAGTTAGCGGAAAATCGCTGCGATGCGAAGAAAATTACAGAGTGAACAACTCGGAATGACCACCCTAGTCCTATGTGATATCCTCCTATGTATATAGTCCTATGTGATATCCTCCTATGTATATAGTCCTATGTGATATCCTCCTATGTATATAGTACTATGTGATATCCTCCTATGTATATAGTCCTATGTGATATCCTCCTACGTATATAGTCCTATGTGATATCCTCCTACGTATATAGTCCTATGTGATATCCTCCTATGTATAGAGTACTATGTGATATCCTCCTATGTATATAGTCCTATGTGATATCCTCCTATGTATATAGTACTACTAGGTGCTTCATCGCGCCCTACGGGCGCTCTTCACACCGTCGAAAGGGGCTACGCCCCTTAACCCCAGGCCGCTTTGCTGGGGTTCAATATTTGTATTATATGGAGTATTACCTGCCTTCCTAGGTTTGTTAGTGGTTAAATATTGCACGACGAAAGGGCGTCCGATGGTGAGGGGGGAGTAGTCCCTTGCGATGGCGTGAAGAGTGGCTGCAGGGCACGATGATGAGGCAGGGAGTCTGTAGATGCTGCGGGTGGAGGGGGGGTGGATGCAGGTGGGGGGGGGGGGACCTATAACTATGTGATGTTATGTGTAACAATATATAGGACACGGATAAGGATGTATGTGATATAGACATACCCGCATGAAGAGGTAAATGGTGTCATCAGACACAGAGGAGTGCTGCTACAATGCGGAACAGGGGCAGCTGTGTCCTCTCTCTACACCGTACCATCCTTCAGGTGTAGTGATGCGGACATGTTGCGCATGCGAGCCCTCCACGCGGCCACAGGTGCACCAGTTCCCTCTGCTATGTGCGCGCCCCCCTCAGGTGCAGTAGGAGGAGGGGGCGATGGCTGGAGCTAGTACCAGGGCCAATGGCCATGGGCAGCGCGGTCATGTACTCGGTGCTTGGCTTGCGCCCTGCGCCTGCTGTGTGAGGGATAGGGAGGAGGCGGCAGAGCGGAGCATCACCGATATACCGGTAACTACGGGGGGCACCACAGGGGGTTACGGCTCCTGTCCTCCTGGTGAGGGTTTGTCAGGGGGGTATCCAGGAGCCGGTGGTATGGACCCTGTATGGGCACAGGGGAGTAAGGAGGGGACACAGAGACGTGGGGCGGTAGGGAGGGGATACAGAGACGCTGGGCGGTAGGGAGGGGATACAGAGACGCTGGGCGGTAGGGAGGGGATACAGAGGGGCGGTAGGGAGGGGATACAGAGACGCTGGGCGGTAGGGAGGGGACAGAGAGAGGCGGGGCGGTAAGGAGGGGACAGAGAGAGGCGGGGCGGTAAGGAGGGTACAGAGAGAGGCGGGGCGGTAGGGAGGGGACAGAGAGAGGCAGGCGGTAGGGAGGGGATACAGAGACGCTGGGCGGTAGGGAGGGGATACAGAGACGCAGGGCGGTAGGGAGGGAATACTGTGATATGGGGCGGTAGGGAGGGCATACAGAGACACGGGGCGGTAGGGAGGGGATACAGAGACGCAGGGCGGTAGGGAGGGGATACAGAGATGCAGGGCGGTAGGGAGGGGACAGAGAGACGCGGATTGGTAGGGAGGGGATACAGAGACGCAGGGCGGTAGGGAGGGGATACAGAGACGCAGGGCGGGAATACAGAGACGCAGGGCGGTAGGGAGGGGATAGAGAGACGCAGAGCGGTAGGGAGGGGATACAGAGACGCAGGGTGGTAGGGAGGGGATACAGAGACGCAGGGCGGTAGGGAGGGGATACAGAGACGCAGGGCGGTAGGGAGGGGATACAGAGACGCAGGGCGGTAGGGAGGGGATACAGAGACGCAGGGTGGTAGGGAGGGGATACAGAGACGCAGGGTGGTAATACAGAGACGCAGGGCGGGAATGCAGAGATGCAGGGCGGGAATACAGAGACGCAGGGCGGTAGGGAGGGGATACAGAGACGCAGGGCGGTAATGCAGAGACGCAGGGCGGGAATACAGAGACGCATGGCGGGAATACAGAGACGCAGGGCGGGAATACAGAGATGCAGGGCGGTAGGGAGGGGATACAGAGACGCAGGGCGGGAATACAGAGACGCAGGGCGCTAGGGAGGGGATACAGAGACGCAGGGCAGTAGGGAGTGGATACAGAGACACAGGGCAGTAGGGAGTGGATACAGAGACACAGGGCAGTAGGGAGTGGATACAGAGACACAGGGCGGTAGGGAGGGGATACAGAGACGCAGGGTGGTAGGGATGGGATACAGAGATGCAGGGCGATAATACAGAGACGCGGGGCGGTAGGGAGGGGATACAGAGACGTGGGGCGGCAGGGAAGGGACAGAGAGACGCGGGCGGTAGGGAGGGGATACAGAGACGTGGGGCAGCAGGGAAGGGACAGAGAGACACGGGGCGGTAGGGAGGGGATACAGAGACGCGGGGCGGGAATACAGAGACGGAGGGCGGTAGGGAGGGGATTCAGAGACGTGGGGCGGCAGGGAAGGGACAGAGAGACGCGGGGCGGTAGGGAGAGGATACAGAGACGCAGGCGGGAATACAGAGACGCAGGGCGGTAGGGAGGGGATACAGAGACGCGGGGCGGGAATACAGAGATACAGGGCGGTAGGGAGGGGATACAGAGACGCAGGCGGGAATACAGAGACGCAGGGCGGTAGGGAGGGGATACAGAGACGCAGGCGGGAATACAGAGACGCAGGGCGGTAGGGAGGGGATACAGAGACGCAGGCGGGAATACAGAGACGCGTGGCGGTAGGGAAGGAATACAAAGACGCAGGGCGGTAGGGAGAGGACAGAGAGACGCAGGGCGGTAGGAAGGGGATACAGAGATGCAGGTCAATAGGGAGGGGATACAGAGACGCAGGCGGGAATACAGAGACGCAGGGCGGTAGGGAGGGGACAGAGAGAAGCGGGGCGGTACGGAGGGGATATAGAGACGTGGGGCGGGAATACAGAGACGCAGGGCGGTAGGGAGGGGACAGAGAGACGCAGGGCGGTAGGGAGGGGACAGAGAGACGCGGGGCGGTAGGGAGGGGATACAGAGACGTGGGGTGGTAGGGAGGGGAGTCCCCAGAGAGGAAGCTGACAAAGAGAGCATGTTAAGTTGTGGAGGGGGTGGACACCAGAAGGGTGAGACCGGGGTGGCAGAGCTCTCTCCTGGCTCCCAGTTTGCCCCCGACACTCACAGCGGTGCTCTCTCACCTGTGAAATTGGTGCAGCGTCCAGAGATATCTCCCTCCACAGTATCACGCACTCTGTCCGTTTCATCCCCCGTCTGTTGGCTGTCGGGCCGGCCGTGTGTTGTGCAGTTAGAGCGTCTGGGGATGGAGGGAGGCAGCGTTGGAATGTGGCGTGCGAACGGGCGGCAACTGAATACTTGGGGCCCTGTACAGTGACAGCTTGGGCCCCCCCCTCCTCAACACACATACACATGCGTTTTCGGCGGTTGAAAAAGGGGCGTGGCTAAATTTAAAAGGGGGCGTGGCCTCACAGGTATTTTCTCTCTCGCTCCGGGGGTGTTTCCAGCTAGCCTGAAGATGCTGGCTGCCCCCGGAGACTGGAGAGAGTGTGTGCCGGCTCTTCTCTGTGACAGGAGGCGAGTGCTGCAGCGGCTTATCTCACTCGGCTCCTGTCACAGCAGTACAGCTGGCACTTTGGTGTCCCCCCTTCTGATGACATTGACAATCTCCTTGTGTTCGGCGCCGGCGGGAGGCTGGGGCAGAGGTGTGCATACCGCAGCGCTGGCTCAGTGCTGCATGAGCCACTGCATCTGCGGCAGTCTGGTGGGAAGGGCAGCGGCACGACCGAGCCGAACGTAGTGACAGGCTAAGGGGGGCGGCGGCGGCGGCGGACAGCAATTGTAAAACTGTATACTTCACCCCCGGGACCCCTCTGACCCCCCTGTCACCGTGCGTGGAGGAGGCGCCGGGTCTGTGTGCACGGGTCAGGGAGGGCTACGAAAGGCTTCTCCTGCACCACCCGTCCCTCGTATAAGTGTGTATGTCGGCGGCAGTGTTGTGCCCCTGGCGCCGCGGCCGGGGAGTCCGAGTTGCTGATGGCGGACAGGCAGCAGGACCTAACACTCTGCACAGAGACTTGCTGCACATGTGGGTGGGCTCTGTGACTCCGCCCACTGCTGTGACTCCGCCCAGCGTTAGAGGGCCAGGCACAGACAAGGCAAATATATAGGAGATGTGATATCCTCCTATGTATATAGTCCTATGTGATATCCTCCTATGTATAGAGTACTATGTGATATCCTCCTATGTATATAGTACTATGTGATATCCTCCTATGTATATAGTACTATGTGATATCCTCCTATGTATATAGTCCTATGTGATATCCTCCTATGTATATAGTACTATGTGTTATTCTCCTATGTATACAGTCCTATGTGATATCCAGCGGCGGAACTACCGTTAGTGCAAGCAGTGCCTTGCACTGGGGCCCGCCACTGTCAAGGGGCCGAAAGCCAGAGCGGCATGTAATGAGTCATACTGACTCCTTACATGCCGCCTGGCTGCCGCTGTGTGCCGCCACCGCCGCCGTGGAGCGCACCGGCAACGGGAGGGGGGGGGGGGAGGGGGAGGAGGAGGGACTCGGGAGCCGCAGCAGCGCAGTGTAATTGTTGGAGGCGCTGCTGCTGTCGCTCTCCTTCACCATAGGCTAACCTCCGCCGCTGTGAATGCTGGGATGCGCTTCCCAGCATTCACTGCGGCTCCCTCTTCCCCCTCCCTCCTCCTTTTTCTCCCCTGCCCGGGATCTGCCAGAAGCTGCACCAGGAGCCTGAGCCAGCGGAAACAGACAGTCTATCTATCTATCTATCTATCTATCTATCTATCTATCTATCTATCTATCTATCTATCTATCTATCTATCTATCAGGGATGTGCAGTCAGGGGAGGTAGGAGGCAGTGCCTCCCCTGTCATTAATGATTCAAATAATACAAAGAAGATGCATATGACACATATTCTGTGTCATATGCATCCTCTTTCTATTATTCTAATCCCTAATCCTCTGAAAGTGGGGTTGGGAGGCACCGATCGTGGTAGCTCCCGTTGTCAATGGGAAAAGATATAGGAGCAGGGGCGGGCGCGGGCGGGGCCTAGCAATGGGCAGGAAAAGCCCATTGAAATAACATGGGAAAGTGGCACCATTAGAGGTGCTGCTTTCATACAGGGATGTGCTTTCAACCTATGAAAGCACGCCCCTGTCAGTGAGGCCACAGTGATTGGCCAGCGGATCCGTCATTGGATCCGCTGTCAATCACTGTGTGGGCGACGGTAGCGGATGAGGTGCGGGCGGCGGGATGCGGTGGTGGTGCGGGCGGCGGGATGCGGCGGTGGTGCGGGCGGCGGGATGCGGCGGTGGTGTGGGCGGCGGAAGTTTAGATTGTAGCAGAGTTTGGCAGCGGAGCGGTGCCAGTTTAAAAAATGGCGCCTCAGCGTCATTTTGGAAAGTCAAGATGGCCACCACGAGCCAATCACGGCTTGCCGCATCATCGCCCCATCCCCTCCGGCTGACTTATATAAGTCAGCGCGAGGGAGCGGCTGTCAGTCCGTCGGCGGAGGAGGAGCAGTGAAGAGCTCCTGAAGAAATAAGACGGCTGAAGTCCTGGATAGGCGGCGGCTATGCAAAAGAGCTTAGCAGCCACCGGCCACCAGGTGAAGACGCTGGAAACCCTGGGAAAGGCGGCGGCCATGCAAAAGAGCTTAAAGGCCGCCGCCTTCCAGGTGAAGACGTCGGAAGCCCTGGGGAGGCGGCGCCCCCCCAAGTGAAGATGCTGGAAGCCCTGGGGAGGTGGCGCCCCCCAGGTGAAGACGCCGGAAGCCCTGAGAAGGCGGCGGCCATGCAAAAGAGCTTAAAGGCCGCCGCCCCCAGGTGAAGGTCCTGCACAATAAAATAATAAAACATTAGGCGTTGTGTTTTTATTTTAATATTTTCTTTACAGGTGGACTACGGGTGCCAGTGGGCCCTTTATGTCCGGGCATGCTGGCACTTGTGGTTCTCCAAGTGCCAGCATGCTGGGGCAGGCTTGCTGGGACCTGTAGGCCACCTGTAAAGAACAATATTTCTCTGACGTCCTAGTGGATGCTGGGAACTCCGTAAGGACCATGGGGAATAGACAGGCTCCGCAGGAGACTGGGCACTCTAAAAGAAAGATTAGGTACTATCTGGTGTGCACTGGCTCCTCCCTCTATGCCCCTCCTCCAGACCTCAGTTAGAATCTGTGCCCGGCCAGAGCTGGATGCACCTAGTGGGCTCTCCTGAGCTTGCTAGAAAGAAAGTATTTGTTAGGTTTTTTATTTTCAGTGAGATCTGCTGGCAACAGACTCACTGCTACGTGGGACTGAGGGGAGAGAAGCAAACCTACCTGCGTTCAGCTAGCTTGTGCTTCTTAGGCTACTGGACACCATTAGCTCCAGAGGGTTCGAACACAGGGCCTGACCTCGATCGTTTGTTCCCGGAGCCGCGCCGCTGTCCCCCTTGCAGAGCCAGAAGACAGAAGAAGGAGATAAAATCGGCGGCAGAAGACTCCGGTCTTCATTAAGGTAGCGCACAGCACTGCAGCTGTGCGCCATTGCTCCCACTGCACACCACACACTCCGGTCACTGTAGGGTGCAGGGCGCTGGGGGGGCGCCCTGGGCAGCAATAAGTATACCTTTTGGCAATATATACAAATAATACAGTCTGGAAAACTGTATATGTGTAAAACCCCCGCCATTTTTAGTCAGAAACAGGACAGAAGCCCGCCGCTGAGGGGGCCGGGCCTTCTTCCTCAGCACACCAGCGCCATTTTCTCTTCACAGCTCCGCTGGAAGGAAGCTCCCCAGGCTCTCCCCGGCAGTATCCTGGTACACAAAGGGTTAAAAGAGAGGGGGGGGGGGGGACGGGACATAAATTTAGGCGAAAAAATTGTATATACAGCAGCTACTGGGTAAACACTGAGTTGTAGTGTAA
Source organism: Pseudophryne corroboree (assembly GCF_028390025.1). NCBI lineage: Eukaryota > Metazoa > Chordata > Amphibia > Anura > Myobatrachidae > Pseudophryne > Pseudophryne corroboree. Next base: position 42,831,680 of record NC_086452.1, on the reverse strand, counting down.
TCCCTGGGTTATATAGCGCTGGGGTGTGTGCTGGCATACTCTCTCTCTGTCTCTCCAAAGGGCCTTGTGGGGGAACTGTCCTCAAATAGAGCATCCCCTGTGTGTGTGGTGTGTCGGTTCGCGTGTGTCGACATGTCTGAGGTAAAAGGCTCCTCTAAGGAGGTGATAGAGCGGATATGTGTGTGAGAGGGTGTCTCCGTCGACAACGCCGACACCTGTTTGGATATGTGTAAGTGCTAAGGTGAATTTATTGCACAAAAGGTTAGGGAACAGACAGGAAATCTACCCATGTCTGTCCCTATGTCACAGAGACCTTCAGAGTCTCTCAATGCTCACTATCCATAATAACAAACACTGGTATCGACATGGAGTTTAACTCCACTGTCGACTACGATAATGCAAAGTTACAGCCAAGATGGCTATAAGGTATTCAATATATGATTATTGAAATAATAGATGATTTGCATATCACTGATGACTCATCTGTCCCTGACACGAGAGTACACATGTTTAAGGGGAAGAATGCTGAGGTAAATTTCCCTCCTCTCATGAGGAAAAAGAGCGGGAATCTCCAGACAAGAGACGGCAGCTTCCCACAAGAGAATTCTCAGGCTGTATCCTTTCCCCACTAGGGCCAGGATATGTTGAGAATCTTCCCCTGGGGTGTCCTGTTTGCACAGACGGTAGCACTTGCTATTCTCAGGAATCCTGCAGATAGCGTGCACATTCTAGTATACTACCCAGACCGGCGATTGTGTCGGCATGGGTTTATAGCGCTGTGGCAGCGTGGACAGGTACCTTATCAGCAGAGATGAGACCCTAGTATGCAATATAAATATATTAAAGATGCTGTCTTAAGTGATAGATATATAGTTATAAAGCATGCCCAAAGAGACATGAGTATACTGGGTCCTAGAGTCAAAGCTATGTCGATCTCTGCTTGACGTGTCCTGTAGAATATGCATTGGACAGATGATGCCGACATAAGAGGCATATGGAAGGCTGAGGATTGTGTGGAGAAGGGTTCTCGGGCCTGGTCTCCACAGCTATAGCTGGTAATTCTGCTAGTTTGCCTTATATTCCTGCACAGCCTAAGAAAGCACGACATTATTAAATGCAGCCTTTCGTATAAAGAAACAAGAAAGTCTGAGGGGCGTCCTTTCTTGTCAGAGCCGGGCAGCTAGTTCCCAGGAACAGAAGTCCTCCCCGGCCCCTACAAAAATCCACCAATGTCGCTGGGGCTCCACAGGCGGAGCTAGGCCCGGTGGGGACACGCCTTCGTAAGTTCAGCCACAAGTGGGTTCACTCCCTGTTCGATCCCTGGGCAATAGATATTGTGTCTCAGGGGTACAAGCTGGACTGTGAGAAGATGCCCCCTCACCGACGGCCCTGCGGGCTTCCCACCAAGAGAGGGAGCCAGTGTTATCTGCAATTCACAAAGTGTATCTTTAACAGGTGGTGGTCAAGGGTCCCCTCCTTCAACAAGAGGGTGTTATTATTAGACCATGTTGTAATCCCGAAACCATACGGTTCGGTCAGACCCATATTGAATTAAAAATCCCTGAACATATACCTGAGAAGGTTCAAGTTCAAGATGGAATCGCTAAGAGCGGTCAGTGCAAGCCTAAAAACGGGGAGACTTTATTGTGAATCGGGACATAAGGAATGCATACCTTCAGGTCCCCATTTATCCACCTCATTAGGCGTACCTCAGAATTGCGGTACGGGATTGTCATTACCAATTTCAGATGTTGCCGTTTGGTCTTTCCACTGCCCCGAGAATATTCACCATGGTAATGGCGGATATGATTGTGCTCCTGCGGAAGCAAGGTGTCACTATTATCACGTACTGGGACGATCTCCTCATAAAAGCGAGATCAAGAGAGCAGTTGCTGAACAGCGTATCACTTTCTCTGGAAGTGTAACGGCAACACGGCTGGATTCTATATATTCCAAAGTCGCAGTTGGTTCCTACAGCTCATCTGCCTCTCCTGGGCACGATCCTAGACACAGACCAGAAAAGGGTTATCTCCCGATAGAGAGAGCTCAGGAGCTCATGACACTGGTCAGGAATCTATTAAAACCAAAACAGGTGTAAGTGCATCACTGCACTCGAGTCCTGGGAAGGATGGTGGCATCATACGAGGCCATCCCCTTAGGCAGGTTCCATGCGAGGACCTTCCAATGGGACTTACTGGACAAGTGGTCCGAATCACCTCTTCAGATGCATCGGTTAATCACCCTATCCCCCAGGGCCAGGGTGTCTCTCCTGTGGTGGCTGCAGAGTGCTAACCTCCTCGAGGGCCGCAGATTCGGCATTCAGGACTGGATCCTGGTGACCACGGATGCAAGCCTCCGAGGGTGGGGGGCAGTTACACAGGGAAGAAATTTCCAAGGTCTGTGGTCAAGTCAACTGACTTACCTTCACATCAATATCCTGGAACTAAGGGCCATATACAACGCCCTAAGTCAAGCGGAGATCCTGCTTCGCGACCAACCGGTTCTGATCCAGTCAGACCGCAGGGGTTCATGTAAACCGCCAAGGCGGCACATGGAGCAGGGTGGCAAGGGTAGAAGCCACCAGTATTCTTCGCTGGGCGGAGAATCAAGTAAGCGCACTGTCAGCAGTGTTCGTTCCGGGAGTGGACATCTGGGAAGCAGACTTCCTCAGCAGGCACAACCTCCACCCGGGAAAGTGGGGACTTCATCAGGAAGTCTTCACGCAGTTTGCAAATTGATGGGAACTGCCTAAGGTGGACTAGTTGGCGTCCCACCTCAATAAAAAGCTAAAAAAGGTTTTACGCCGGGTCAAGGGACCCTCAGGTGATAGCTGTGGTCGCACTAGTAACACCGTGGGTGTTCCATTCGGTCTCTGTATTCCCTCCTCTTCCTCTCATACCCAAGGGCTGAAATTGTAATAAAAGGAGGAGTGAAAACAATATTCTTTGCTCCGAATTGGCCAAGAAGGACTCGGTACCCGGAGCTGCAGGAAATGCTCTCAGAGGACTCAGGGCTTCTGCCTCTCAGACAGGACATGTTGCAACAGGGGCCCTGTCTGTTCCAAAATTTACAGCGGCTGCATTTAACGGCATGGCGGTTGAACGCCGGATCCTAGCGGAAAAGAGCATTCCGGATGCAGTTATTCCTACGCTGATAAAGGCTAGGAAAGATGTGACAGCAAGACTTTTTCACTGTATATGGCGAAAATAGGTTGCTTGGTGTGAGGCGGGAAGGCCCTCCAGCGGGGTCGATTCCTTCACTTCCTACAGTCAGGAGTGACTATGGGCCTAAAATTAGGATCCATAAAGGTCAAGATTTCGGCCCTATAAATTTTCTCTAAAAATGAACTGGCTTCACGGCCTGAAGTTCAGACGTTGTTCCGGGGGTGCTGCATATTCAGCCTCCTTTTGTGCCACCGGTGGCACCTTGGGATCTTAATGTTGTGTTGGATTTCCTGAAATCCCACTGGTTTGAGCCACTTAAGACCATGGAGCTAAAATATCTCACGTGGAAAGTGGTCATGCTATTGGCCTTAGCTTCGGCTAGGCGTTAGAGATGAGCGGGTTCGGTTCCTCGGGATCCGAACCCGCCCGAACTTCAGGTTTTTTTACACGGGGCCGAGCGACTCGGATCTTCCCGCCTTGCTCGGTTAACCCGAGCGCGCCCGAACGTCATCATCCCGCTGTCGGATTCTCGCGAGGCTCGTATTCTATCGCGAGACTCGGATTCTATATAAGGAGCCGCGCGTCGCCGCCATTTTCACACGTGCATTGAGATTGATAGGGAGAGGACGTGGCTGGCGTCCTCTCCGTTTAGACTAGAGTACTAGAGAGAGACACAAATTTTGGGGAGCATATTATTAGGAGGAGTACTACTTGCTGCTGATAGTGTGACCAGTGACCACCAGTTTAATTAATCCGTTCTCTGCCTGAAAAAAAACGATACACAGTGTGACACAGTCACATACCATATCTGTGCTCAGCCCAGTGTGCTGCATCATATGTAATACTGTATATCATTATCTGACTGTGCTGAGTGCTCACTGCTCACACAGCTTAATTGTGGGGGAGACTGGGGAGCAGTTATAGCAGGAGTACATATTTTAAGTACAGTGCACACTTTTGCTGCCAGAGTGCCACTGCCAGTGTGACTGACCAGTGACCACTGACCACCAGTATTGTGATTGTCTGCTGACCACCAGTATATTGTGATTGTCTGCCTGAAAAAGTTAAACACTCGTCGTGTGGTGTTTTTATAAACGCATTCTGCAGACAGTGTCCAGCAGGTCCGTCATTACATAATATATACCTGTCCGGCTGCAGTACTAGTGTGATATATATATATATTTTAATTTTATCTCATTATCATCCAGTCTATATTAGCAGCAGACACAGTACGGTAGTCCACGGCTGTAGCTACCTCTGTGTCGGCAGTCGCTCGTCCATCCATAATTGTATACCACCTACCCGTGGTTTTTTTTTTCTATCTTCTTGATACTAGTAGCTTACTTTAGGAGTCTGCAGTGCTGAGTCTGACAGACAGTGTCCAGCAGGTCCGTCATTACATAATATATACCTGTCCGGCTGCAGTACTAGTGTGATATATATATATATTTTAATTTTATCTCATTATCATCCAGTCTATATTAGCAGCAGACACAGTACGGTAGTCCACGGCTGTAGCTACCTCTGTGTCGGCAGTCGCTCGTCCATCCATAATTGTATACCACCTACCCGTGTTTTTTTTTTTTTTTCTATCTTCTTGATACTAGTAGCTTACTTTAGGAGTCTGCAGTGCTGACAGACAGTGTCCAGCAGGTCCGTCATTACATAATATATACCTGTCCGGCTGCAGTACTAGTGTGATATATATATATATATTTTAATTTTATCTCATTATCATCCAGTCTATATTAGCAGCAGACACAGTACGGTAGTCCACGGCTGTAGCTACCTCTGTGTCGGCAGTCGCTCGTCCATCCATAATTGTATACCACCTACCCGTGGTTTTTTTTTTTTCTATCTTCTTGATACTAGTAGCTTACTTTAGGAGTCTGCAGTGCTGACAGACAGTGTCCAGCAGGTCCGTCATTACATAATATATACCTGTCCGGCTGCAGTACTAGTGTGATATATATATATATTTTAATTTTATCTCATTATCATCCAGTCTATATTAGCAGCAGACACAGTACGGTAGTCCACGGCTGTAGCTACCTCTGTGTCGGCAGTCGCTCGTCCATCCATAATTGTATACCACCTACCCGTGGTTTTTTTTTTTTTCTATCTTCTTGATACTAGTAGCTTACTTTAGGAGTCTGCAGTGCTGAGTCTGACAGACAGTGTCCAGCAGGTCCGTCATTACATAATATATACCTGTCCGGCTGCAGTACTAGTGTGATATATATATATTTTAATTTTATCTCATTATCATCCAGTCTATATTAGCAGCAGACACAGTACGGTAGTCCACGGCTGTAGCTACCTCTGTGTCGGCAGTCGCTCGTCCATCCATAATTGTATACCACCTACCCGTGGTTTTTTTTTTTTCTATCTTCTTGATACTAGTAGCTTACTTTAGGAGTCTGCAGTGCTGAGTCTGACAGACAGTGTCCAGCAGGTCCGTCATTACATAATATATACCTGTCCGGCTGCAGTACTAGTGTGATATATATATATATTTTAATTTTATCTCATTATCATCCAGTCTATATTAGCAGCAGACACAGTACGGTAGTCCACGGCTGTAGCTACCTCTGTGTCGGCAGTCGTTCGTCATCCATAAGTATACTAGTATCCATCCATCTCCATTGTTTACCTGAGGTGCCTTTTAGTTGTGCCTATTAAAATATGGAGAACAAAAATGTTGAGGTTCCAAAAATAGGGAAAGATCAAGATCCACTTCCACCTCGTGCTGAAGCTGCTGCCACTAGTCATGGCCGAGACGATGAAATGCCAGCAACGTCGTCTGCCAAGGCCGATGCCCAATGTCATAGTACAGAGCATGTAAAATCCAAAACACCAAATATCAGTAAAAAAAGGACTCAAAAATCTAAAATAAAATCGTCGGAGGAGAAGCGTAAACTTGCCAATATGCCATTTACCACACGGAGTGGCAAGGAACGGCTGAGGCCCTGGCCTATGTTCATGGCTAGTGGTTCAGCTTCACATGAGGATGGAAGCACTCAGCCTCTCGCTAGAAAAATGAAAAGACTCAAGCTGGCAAAAGCACAGCAAAGAACTGTGCGTTCTTCGAAATCCCAAATCCACAAGGAGAGTCCAATTGTGTCGGTTGCGATGCCTGACCTTCCCAACACTGGACGTGAAGAGCATGCGCCTTCCACCATTTGCACGCCCCCTGCAAGTGCTGGAAGGAGCACCCGCAGTCCAGTTCCTGATAGTCAGATTGAAGATGTCAGTGTTGAAGTACACCAGGATGAGGAGGATATGGGTGTTGCTGGCGCTGGGGAGGAAATTGACAAGGAGGATTCTGATGGTGAGGTGGTTTGTTTAAGTCAGGCACCCGGGGAGACACCTGTTGTCCGTGGGAGGAATATGGCCATTGACATGCCTGGTGAAAATACCAAAAAAATCAGCTCTTCGGTGTGGAAGTATTTCAACAGAAATGCGGACAACATTTGTCAAGCCGTGTGTTGCCTTTGTCAAGCTGTAATAAGTAGGGGTAAGGACGTTAACCACCTCGGAACATCCTCCCTTATACGTCACCTGCAGCGCATTCATCATAAGTCAGTGACAAGTTCAAAAACTTTGGGCGACAGCGGAAGCAGTCCACTGACCAGTAAATCCCTTCCTCTTGTAACCAAGCTCACGCAAACCACCCCACCAACTCCCTCAGTGTCAATTTCCTCCTTCCCCAGGAATGCCAATAGTCCTGCAGGCCATGTCACTGGCAATTCTGACGAGTCCTCTCCTGCCTGGGATTCCTCCAATGCATCCTTGCGTGTAACGCCTACTGCTGCTGGCGCTGCTGTTGTTGCTGCTGGGAGTCGATGGTCATCCCAGAGGGGAAGTCGTAAGCCCACTTTTACTACTTCCACCAAGCAATTGACTGTCCAACAGTCCTTTGCGAGGAAGATGAAATATCACAGCAGTCATCCTGTTGCAAAGCGGATAACTGAGGCCTTGACAACTATGTTGGTGTTAGACGTGCGTCCGGTATCCGCCGTTAGTTCACAGGGAACTAGACAATTTCTTGAGGTAGTGTGCCCCCGTTACCAAATACCATCTAGGTTCCACTTCTCTAGGCAGGCGATACCGAGAATGTACACGGACGTCAGAAAAAGACTCACCAGTGTCCTAAAAAATGCAGTTGTACCCAATGTCCACTTAACCACGGACATGTGAACAAGTGGAGCAGGGCAGGGTCAGGACTATATGACTGTGACAGCCCACTGGGTAGATGTATGGACTCCCGCCGCAAGAACAGCAGCGGCGGCACCAGTAGCAGCATCTCGCAAACGCCAACTCTTTCCTAGGCAGGCTACGCTTTGTATCACCGGTTTCCAGAATACGCACACAGCTGAAAACCTCTTACGGCAACTGAGGAAGATCATCGCGGAATGGCTTACCCCAATTGGACTCTCCTGTGGATTTGTGGCATCGGACAACGCCAGCAATATTGTGTGTGCATTAAATATGGGCAAATTCCAGCACGTCCCATGTTTTGCACATACCTTGAATTTGGTGGTGCAGAATTATTTAAAAAACGAGAGGGGCGTGCAAGAGATGCTGTCGGTGGCCAGAAGAATTGCGGGACACTTTCGGCGTACAGGCACCACGTACAGAAGACTGGAGCAACACCAAAAACGCCTGAACCTGCCCTGCCATCATCTGAAGCAAGAAGTGGTAACGAGGTGGAATTCAACCCTATATATGCTTCAGAGGTTGGAGGAGCAGCAAAAGGCCATTCAAGCCTATACAATTGAGCACGATATAGGAGGTGGAATGCACCTGTCTCAAGCGCAGTGGAGAATGATTTCAACGTTGTGCAAGGTTCTGCTGCCCTTTGAACTTGCCACACGTGAAGTCAGTTCAGACACTGCCAGCCTGAGTCAGGTCATTCCCCTCATCAGGCTTTTGCAGAAGAAGCTGGAGACATTGAAGGAGGAGCTAACACAGAGCGATTCCGCTAGGCATGTGGGACTTGTGGATGGAGCCCTTAATTCGCTTAACAAGGATTCACGGGTGGTCAATCTGTTGAAATCAGAGCACTACATTTTGGCCACCGTGCTCGATCCTAGATTTAAAACCTACCTTGGATCTCTCTTTCCGGCACACACAAGTCTGCTGGGGTTCAAAGACATGCTGGTGAGAAAATTGTCAAGTCAAGCGGAACGCGACCTGTCAACATCTCCTCCTTCACATTCTCCCGCAACTGGGGGTGCGAGGAAAAGGCTCAGAATTCCGAGCCCACCCGCTGGCGGTGATGCAGGGCAGTCTGGAGCGACTGCTGATGCTGACATCTGGTCCGGACTGAAGGACCTGCCAACGATTACGGACATGTCGTCTACTGGCACTGCATATGATTCTCTCCCTATTGAAAGAATGGTGGAGGATTATATGAGTGACCGCATCCAAGTAGGCACGTCAGACAGTCCGTACTTATACTGGCAGGAAAAAGAGGCAATTTGGAGGCCCTTGCACAAACTGGCTTTATTCTACCTAAGTTGCCCTCCCACAAGTGTGTACTCCGAAAGAGTGTTTAGTGCCGCCGCTCACCTTGTCAGCAATCGGCGTACGAGGTTACTTCCAGAAAATGTGGAGAAGATGATGTTCATTAAAATGAATTATAATCAATTCCTCCGTGGAGACATTGACCAGCAGCAATTGCCTCCACAAAGTACACAGGGAGCTGAGATGGTGGATTCCAGTGGGGACGAATTGATAATCTGTGAGGAGGGGGATGTACACGGTGATATATCGGAGGATGATGATGAGGTGGACATCTTGCCTCTGTAGAGCCAGTTTGTGCAAGGAGAGATTAATTGCTTCTTTTTTCGTGGGGGTCCAAACCAACCCGTCATTTTACTCACAGTCGTGTGGCAGACCCTGTCACTGAAATGATGGGTTGGTTAAAGTGTGCATGTCCTGTTTATACAACATAAGGGTGGGTGGGAGGGCCCAAGGACAATTCCATCTTGCACCTCTTTTTTCTTTCATTTTTCTTTGCGTCATGTGCTGTTTGGGGAGTATTTTTTTGAAGGGCCATCCTGCGTGACACTGCAGTGCCACTCCTAGATGGGCCAGGTGTTTGTGTCGGCCACTAGGGTCGCTTATCTTACTCACACAGCTACCTCATTGCGCCTCTTTTTTTCTTTGCGTCATGTGCTGTTTGGGGAGTGTTTTTTGGAAGGGCCATCCTGCGTGACACTGCAGTGCCACTCCTAGATGGGCCAGGTGTTTGTGTCGGCCACTAGGGTCGCTTATCTTACTCACACAGCTACCTCATTGCGCCTCTTTTTTTCTTTGCGTCATGTGCTGTTTGGGGAGTGTTTTTTGGAAGGGCCATCCTGCGTGACACTGCAGTGCCACTCCTAGATGGGCCAGGTGTTTGTGTCGGCCACTAGGGTCGCTTAGCTTACTCACACAGCTACCTCATTGCGCCTCTTTTTTTCTTTGCGTCATGTGCTGTTTGGGGAGTGTTTTTTGGAAGGGCCATCCTGCGTGACACTGCAGTGCCACTCCTAGATGGGCCAGGTGTTTGTGTCGGCCACTAGGGTCGCTTAGCTTAGTCATCCAGCGACCTCGGTGCACATTTTAGGACTAAAAATAATATTGTGAGGTGTGAGGTGTTCAGAATAGACTGAAAATGAGTGGAAATTATGGTTTTTGAGGTTAATAATACTTTGGGTTTAAAATGACCCCCAAATTCTATGATTTAAGCTGTTTTTTAGTGTTTTTTGAAAAAAACACCCGAATCCAAAACACACCCGAATCCGACAAAAAAAAATTTGGTGAGGTTTTGCCAAAACGCGGTCGAACCCAAAACACGTCCGCGGAACCGAACCCAAAACCAAAACACAAAAAATTTCAAGTGCACATCTCTACTAGGCGTGTGTCAGTATTGGCGGTTTTGTCATGTAAAAACCCTTATCTGATCTTCCATATGGACAGGGCAGAATTGAGGACTCGTCCCCAATTTCTTCCTAGGGTGGTATCATCGTTTTATTTGAACCAGCCTATTGTGGTGTCTGCGGCTACTAGGGACTTGGAGGATTCCAAGTTGCTGGACGTAGTCCGGGCTTTGAAAATTTATGTTTCCAGAAAGGCGTGAGTCAGAAAGTCTGACTCGCTGTTTATTCTGTAGGTAGCCAACAAGGTTGGCGCTCCTGCTTCGAAGCAGACTATTGTTCGCTGGATCTATAGCACGATTCAGCTGGTTCACTCTGCGGCTGGATTGCCGCATCCAAAATGGTGAAAGCCCATTCCACAAGGAAGGTGGGCTCTTCTTGGGCGGCTGCCCGAGGGGTCTCGGCTTTACAGCTTTGCCGAGCTGCTACTTGGTCGGGGTCAAACAAGTTTGCTAAGTTCTACAAGTTTGATACACTGGCTGAGGAGGACCTTGAGTTTGCTCATGCGGTGCTGCAGAGTCATCCGCACTCTCCCGCCCGTTTGGGAGCTTTGGTATAATCCCCATGGTCGTTACGGAGTTCCCAGCATCCACTAGGACGTCAGAGAAAATAAGAATTTACTCACCGGTAATTCTATTTCTCGTAGTCCGTAGTGGATGCTGGGCGCCCGTCCCAAGTGCGGACTCTCTGCAATACGTGTATATAGTTATTGCTTAACTAAAGGGTTATTGTTATGAGCCATCTGTTACTGAGGCTCAGTTGTTGTTCATACTGTTAACTGGGTATGGTTATCACAAGTTGTACGGTGTGATTGGTGTGGCTGGTATGAGTCTTACCCTGGATTCCAAATCCTTTCCTTGTTGTGTCAGCTCTTCCGGGCACAGTTTCCTTAACTGAGGTCTGGAGGAGGGGCATAGAGGGAGGAGCCAGTGCACACCAGATAGTACCTAATCTTTCTTTTAGAGTGCCCAGTCTCCTGCGGAGCCCGTCTATTCCCCATGGTCCTTACGGAGTTCCCAGCATCCACTACGGACTACGAGAAATAGAATTACCGGTGAGTAAATTATTATTTAACATACAATGAACCCTGCACCCACCGCCACCATGGGTGCGGGGCATAGCACTGGTCTATCAGCCCAGTGCTGGTTGTTGCTCGGGAGGTGGGACCCCATTTTTATTTTTTGGGTTGCCCTGGGCTGACTAGCTTGGGGGTGATTAATGTTATGGCAGGGGGACCCAACACTGAGTGTCTCCCCTGCTGTGGCATTACCCCCTCTGACTGGTTCTGCCTGGGGCTGGTTTTAGTGATGGGTGGGGGACCACACTTGTTTTTTTTTTTTTTTTTTGCGGGGGGGGGGGGGGGGGGGGGGGTGTTAGCTGCCAGTGCCTCCCCAGCCAGTGTCCTCACCGCACGTCACTGCCATCTATCTATCTATCTATCTATCTATCTATCTATTCTGTCTGCTTTAATGTGTAATAAGGGAGACACTGTCTGCCTTAATGTGTAAAAAAGGGGACGCTGTTTGCCGTAATGGGTAAAAAAGGGGACGCAGTCTGCCGTAATGTGTAAAAAGGGGAATCTGTCCGCCGTAAGGTGTAAAAGGGTCTCAACCTGGTGTATTGGTGCTACTGTGCGGCGTAATTTGAATAATGGAGACTACTGTGCACCGTTATATGAATTGGTATTATTTTGCGGCCACGCCCCTATTTTTTGTGTGCGCCTACGGTGCGCACTGCCCCTGTTTTGCATAGAGGGGCAGGGCTCCGATGCCGTTTCTTGCACACAGCGCTAAAATGTGTAATTACGGCACTGTTGCTAGGTATCCATTTCTCTGGCCCTGAGCAGGTCCCCCTCACCAGATCCTCTCCAGGGGTGAGGGGGTGGACTTGGATGGGATGAGGGGGAGCCCAAAGCATTTTGTCGCACATGGGCCCACCGCTTGCTAGTTCCGCCACTGGGGATATCCTATGTATATAGTCATATGTGATATCCTCCTATGTATATAGTCCTATGTGATATCCTCCTATGTATATAGCCTATGTGATATCCTCCTATGTATATAGGCCCATGTGATATCCTCCTATGTATATAGGCCTATGTGATATCCTCCTATGTATATAGACTATGTAATATCCTCCTATGTATGTAGGCCTATGTGATATCCTCCTATGTGATATCCTCCTATGTATATAGGCCTATGTGATATCCTCCTATGTATATAGTCCTATGTGATATCCTCCTATGTATATAGTCCTATGTGATATCCTCCTATGTATATAGCCTATGTGATATCCTCCTATGTATATAGTACTATGTGATATCCTCCTATGTATATAGGCCCATGTGATATCCTCCTATGTATTTAGGCCTATGTGATATCCTCCTATGTATATAGCCTATGTGATATCCTCCTATGTATATAGGCCTATGTGATATCCTCCTACGTATATAGTACTATGTGATATCCTCCTATGTATATAGTATTATGTGATATCCTCCTATGTATATGGTACTATGTGATATCCTCCTATGTATATGGTCCTATGTGATATCCTCCTATGTATATAGGCCTATGTGATATCCTCCTATGTATATAGTACTGTGCGATATCCTCCTATGTATATAGTACTGTGTGATATCCTTCTATGTATATAGTACTATGTGATATCCTCCTATGTATATGGTCCTATGTGATATCCTTCTATGTATATAGTACTATGTGATATCCTGTAGACACTGTCGAGACATTATGGGTAGAAATTGCATGCGGGGAAAAAGGAATAAAAAAGTTAGTATTGGGTGTATGCTATAGGCCGCCTGGTATCAACGTATCTGATGAGGAATTGTTACTAAAGCAAATTGAAAGAGCAGCAGGAGTAGGAGACATAGTAGTGATGGGAGATTTTAACTATCCAGAGATAAACTGGAAAAACGATTCATGTGATACTGCTAGGGGCAATATGTTTTTAAACACACTTAATGATAACTACTTAGTCCAACTAATTGAGGAACCAACTAGGTACAATGCAATCTTAGACCTGGTATTAACAAACAATGGGGATTTGGTATCAGGTATTATAGTAGGGGAACCCATAGGAAACAGCGACCACAATATGGTCACATTCAATATCAGTTTCCATAAACAGCCCTATACTGGCTCAACTAGGACTCTAAACTTTAGCAAAGCAAATTTTGAAAAGATGAGGGTATTTTTCAGGGATATTGAATGGGAAGGTTTGTTTTTTGGAAAAAATACTACGGAGAAATGGGAGGTACTAAAATTCCTGCTAGCTAAAAATACACTCAAATTTATTCCTATGAGCAGCAAAAAAAGGAATAAAAATCATAAACCGATGTGGCTTAACAAAAAGATTAAGGAACTTATGGGCAAGAAAAGGCGAGCATTTAAAAAATACAAATCTGACGGGGAAGCAGAGTCATTTCAGCACTATAAGGAATGTAACAAAATTTGCAAAAAGGAAATAAGAGCGGCTAAAGTAGAAACTGAAAAACTAGTAGCAAAGGAAAGCAAAGCGAATCCCAAAAAAATCTTTAAATACATTAATAGCAAGAGATTAAAGAAGGAGAGTATAGGCCCTTTAAAAGACAAGTTGGGAGTCTTAAGCAAAAATAATAATGACATAGCGGACACACTAAATGAGTTTTTTTCAACAGTATTCACTAGAGAGGACCCAATTCAGGGACTGACACACAATCTCAATAATGAGAATATCCCACTGATAGGTACTTATTTAAGCGAGGAAGTAGTCTGTGACCGATTAAAACATTTAAAGATTAATAAATCACCAGGGCCCGATGGTACTATTCACTAGAGATGAGCGCCTGAAATTTTTCGGGTTTTGTGTTTTGGTTTTGGGTTCGGTTCCGCGGCCGTGTTTTGGGTTCGAACGCGTTTTGGCAAAACCTCACCGAATTTTTTTTGTCGGATTCGGGTGTGTTTTGGATTCGGGTGTTTTTTTCAAAAAACACAAAAAAACAGCTTAAATCATAGAATTTGGGGGTCATTTTGATCCCAAAGTATTATTAACCTCAAAAACCATAATTTACACTCATTTTCAGTCTATTCTGAATACCTCACACCTCACAATATTATTTTTAGTCCTAAAATTTGCACCGAGGTCGCTGTGTGAGTAAGATAAGCGACCCTAGTGGCCGACACAAACACCGGGCCCATCTAGGAGTGGCACTGCAGTGTCACGCAGGATGTCCCTTCCAAAAAACCCTCCCCAAACAGCACATGACGCAAAGAAAAAAAGAGGCGCAATGAGGTAGCTGTGTGAGTAAGATTAGCGACCCTAGTGGCCGACACAAACACCGGGCCCATCTAGGAGTGGCACTGCAGTGTCACGCAGGATGTCCCTTCCAAAAAACCCTCCCCAAACAGCACATGACGCAAAGAAAAAAAGAGGCGCAATGAGGTAGCTGTGTGAGTAAGATTAGCGACCCTAGTGGCCGACACAAACACCGGGCCCATCTAGGAGTGGCACTGCAGTGTCACGCAGGATGTCCCTTCCAAAAAACCCTCCCCAAACAGCACATGACGCAAAGAAAAAAAGAGGCGCAATGAGGTAGCTGTGTGAGTAAGATTAGCGACCCTAGTGGCCGACACAAACACCGGGCCCATCTAGGAGTGGCACTGCAGTGTCACGCAGGATGTCCCTTCCAAAAAACCCTCCCCAAACAGCACATGACGCAAAGAAAAAAAGAGGCGCAATGAGGTAGCTGACTGTGTGAGTAAGATTAGCGACCCTAGTGGCCGACACAAACACCGGGCCCATTTAGGAGTGGCACTGCAGTGTCACGCAGGATGTCCCTTCCAAAAAACCCTCCCCAATCAGCACATGATGCAAAGAAAAAGGTTAGGTGGTATACAATTATGGACGGGCTGCCGAGTGCCGACACAGAGGTAGCCACAGCCGTGAACTACCGCACTGTACTGTGTCTGCTGCTAATATATAGACTGGTTGATAAAGAGATAGTATACTCGTAACTAGTATGTATGTATAAAGAAAGAAAAAAAAACCACGGTTAGGTGGTATATACAATTATGGACGGGCTGCCGAGTGCCGACACAGAGGTAGCCACAGCCGTGAACTACCGCACTGTACTGTGTCTGCTGCTAATATATAGACTGGTTGATAAAGAGATAGTATACTCGTAACTAGTATGTATGTATAAAGAAAGAAAAAAAAACCACGGTTAGGTGGTATATACAATTATGGACGGGCTGCCGAGTGCCGACACAGAGGTAGCCACAGCCGTGAACTACCGCACTGTACTGTGTCTGCTGCTAATATATAGACTGGTTGATAAAGAGATAGTATACTCGTAACTAGTATGTATGTATAAAGAAAGAAAAAAAAACCACGGTTAGGTGGTATATACAATTATGGACGGGCTGCCGAGTGCCGACACAGAGGTAGCCACAGCCGTGAACTACCGCACTGTACTGTGTCTGCTGCTAATATATAGACTGGTTGATAAAGAGATAGTATACTCGTAACTAGTATGTATGTATAAAGAAAGAAAAAAAAACCACGGTTAGGTGGTATATACAATTATGGACGGGCTGCCGAGTGCCGACACAGAGGTAGCCACAGCCGTGAACTACCGCACTGTACTGTGTCTGCTGCTAATATATAGACTGGTTGATAAAGAGATAGTATACTCGTAACTAGTATGTATGTATAAAGAAAGAAAAAAAAACCACGGTTAGGTGGTATATACAATTATGGACGGGCTGCCGAGTGCCGACACAGAGGTAGCCACAGCCGTGAACTACCGCACTGTACTGTGTCTGCTGCTAATATATAGACTGGTTGATAAAGAGATAGTATACTCGTAACTAGTATGTATGTATAAAGAAAGAAAAAAAAACCACGGTTAGGTGGTATATACAATTATGGACGGGCTGCCGAGTGCCGACACAGAGGTAGCCACAGCCGTGAACTACCGCACTGTACTGTGTCTGCTGCTAATATATAGACTGGTTGATAAAGAGATAGTATACTCGTAACTAGTATGTATGTATAAAGAAAGAAAAAAAAACCACGGTTAGGTGGTATATACAATTATGGACGGGCTGCCGAGTGCCGACACAGAGGTAGCCACAGCCGTGAACTACCGCACTGTACTGTGTCTGCTGCTAATATAGACTGGTTGATAAAGAGATAGTATACTCGTAACTAGTATGTATGTATAAAGAAAGAAAAAAAAACCACGGTTAGGTGGTATATACAATTATGGACGGGCTGCCGAGTGCCGACACAGAGGTAGCCACAGCCGTGAACTACCGCACTGTACTGTGTCTGCTGCTAATATATAGACTGGTTGATAAAGAGATAGTATACTACTAATATTATATATACTGGTGGTCAGGTCACTGGTCACTAGTCACACTGGCAGTGGCACTCCTGCAGCAAAAGTGTGCACTGTTTAATTTTAATATAATATTATGTACTCCTGGCTCCTGCTATAACCTATAACTGGCACTGCAGTAGTGCTCCCCAGTCTCCCCCACAATTATAAGCTGTGTGAGCTGAGCAGTCAGACAGATATATAATATATATAGATGATGCAGCACACTGGCCTGAGCCTGAGCAGTGCACACAGATATGGTATGTGACTGACTGAGTCACTGTGTGTATCGCTTTTTTCAGGCAGAGAACGGATATATTAAATAAACTGCACTGTGTGTCTGGTGGTCACTCACTATATAATATATTATGTACTCCTGGCTCCTGCTATAACCTATAACTGGCACTGCAGTAGTGCTCCCCAGTCTCCCCCACAATTATAAGCTGTGTGAGCTGAGCAGTCAGACAGATATATATAATATTATATATAGATAATAGATGATGCAGCACACTGGCCTGAGCCTGAGCAGTGCACACAGATATGGTATGTGACTGAGTCACTGTGTGCTGTGTATCGCTTTTTTCAGGCAGAGAACGGATTATAAATAAAACTGGTGGTCACTGGTCACTATCAGCAAAACTCTGCACTGTACTGAGTACTCCTAATGCTCCCCAAAATTAGTAAATCAAGTGTCTCTCTAATCTATTCTAAACGGAGAGGACGCCAGCCACGTCCTCTCCCTATCAATCTCAATGCACGTGTGAAAATGGCGGCGACGCGCGGCTCCTTATATAGAATCCGAGTCTCGCGATAGAATCCGAGCCTCGCGAGAATCCGACAGCGTCATGATGACGTTCGGGCGCGCTCGGGTTAACCGAGCAAGGCGGGAAGATCCGAGTCGCTCGGACCCGTGAAAAAAAACATGAAGTTCTGGCGGGTTCGGATTCAGAGAAACCGAACCCGCTCATCTCTACTATTCACCCAAGGGTTCTAATGGAGCTTCACTCTGAACTGGCAAAACCGCTATCTTTGATCTTTAAGGATTCAGTTATATCAGGTATGGTTCCTAAAGACTGGCGTATAGCGGAAGTAGTGCCTATATTCAAAAAGGGAAGTAAAGCTGAACCAGGTAATTATAGACCAGTTAGTCATACATCTATAGTGGGGAAAGTATTGGAAGGTATTCTAAGAGATAGTATTCAGAAGTTCCTTGAAGTCAATAAGGTCATTAAAAGGAATCAACATGAGTTTATGAAGGACAGATCCTGTCAAACCAACTTACTTGGCTTTTATGAAACAGCAAGCGCAAACCTAGATCAGGGTAAAGACATGGATGTAATCTTTTTAGACTTTGCCAAAGCGTTCGATACTGTACCACACATGAGACTTATCTACAAGCTACAAGAATCAGGGCTAGGAAGCACAATATGCACTTGGGTCAAAAACTGGTTAGATAATAGGGAGCAGCGCGTTGTGGTTAATGGATATTTTTCAACTTGTACTGAAGTGCTAAGTGGTGTGCCGCAAGGCTCAGTATTAGGACCGCTATTGTTCAATATTTTCATTAACGACCTAACAGAAGGTCTAGAGAGCATGGTGTCAATTTTTGGAGATGATACCAAATTGTGTAAGGCTATAAATACAGAGGAGGATGCAGAGTCTCTTCAGAACGACTTAGTTAAATTAGAAGCATGGGCAGCCAAATGGTGAATGCGCTTCAACACAGACAAGTGTAAGGTAATGCACTGTGGTAACAAGAACAAAAATTACACCTACCTACTAAATGGGGTAAAATTAGGGGATTCTGTACTGGAAAAGGACTTAGGTGTCCTCATAGATAGCAAGCTAAGCAGTAGTACCCAAAGTAGGACTGCAGCAAAGAAGGCTAATAAGATATTAGCATGCATAAAACGGGGTATTAATGCTAGGGACGAGAGTATTATACTCCCGTTATATAAATCACTAGTGAGGCCACACCTTGAATACTGTGTACAATTCTGGGGACCGTACTACAAAAAGGATATCCTGGAGCTAGAAAAGGTACAGAGGAGGGCGACCAAACTAATTAAGGGCATGGAGACGATGGAATACAAGGAAAGGCTTGAAAGACTAGGCATGTTTACATTGGAAAAGCGGAGACTAAGAGGGGATATGATCAACATCTACAAATATATAAGGGGACAATACACAGAGCTTGCGCGGGACCTGTTTTTGGTTAGATCAACACAGAGGACTCGTGGACACTCGCTCAGGTTAGAGGAGAGGAGATTCCGCACAATACGGCGTAAAGGCTTTTTCACGGTAAGGACAATACGTGTTTGGAATTCCCTGCCTGAGGGAGTTGTAATGGCGGAATCTGTCAACACCTTTAAGAATGGGTTAGATAAATTCCTAATGGATAAGGATATCCAGAGGTATGGTGCATAGTCATGCATTATAGTTACTATAAATAGGGATAAAATGCAACGGCTGACAGCAGCATCAGTCAGAAATTTTAGTCAAATCATCATGCATAGGAGACCACAAATAGGTTGAACTCGATGGACAATTGTCTTTTTTCAACCTCAGATACTATGTTACTATGTTACTCCTATGTTATAGCCTATGTGATATCCTCCTATGTATATAGTACTATGTGTTATCCTCCTATGTATATAGTACTATGTGTTATCTTCCTATGTATATAGTCCTATGTGATATCCTCCTATGTATATAGGCCTATGTGATATCCTCCTATGTATATAGCCTATGTGATATCCTCCTATGTATATAGCCTATGTGATATCCTCCTATGTATATAGTCCTATATGATATCCTCCTATGTATATAGGCCCTCATTCCGAGTTGTTCGCTCGCTAGCTACTTTTAGCAGAAATGCAAACACAAAGGCACCTCCCTCTGGGAGTGTATCTTAGCATAGCAGAATTGCTAACGAAAGATTAACAATTGCTAACGAAAGCAATTTCCTTGCAGTTTCTGAGTAGCTCCAGACCTACTCCTAGATTGCGATCACCTCAGTCCGTTTAGTTCCTGGTTTGACGTCACAAACACGCCCAGCGTCCGACCAGCCACTCCCCCGTTTCTCCAGCCACTCCTGCGTTTTTACCTGGCACGCCTGCGTTTTTTAGCACACTCCCTGAAAAGGGGCAGTTTCCGCCCAGAAACACCCACTTCCTGTCAATCAGCAGAGCGATTGAAAAGCTTCGTTCGCCCGTGAGTAAAATAGCATAGTTTTGTGGAAATTTGCTTAGCGCGTGCGCCCTGCTGTGCATACACATGCGCAGAACTGCCGTATTTTAGCCTATTTGCAATTCTGCTAAAATTAGCAGCGAGCGAACAACTCGGAATGAAGGGCGGGCCATAGTCCTATGTGATATACTCCTTTGTATATAGTACTATGTGATATCCTCCTATGTTATAGCCTATGTGATATCCTCCTATGTATATAGTCCTATGTGATATCCTCCTATGTATATAGTCCTATTTGATATACTCCTATGTATATAGTCCTATGTGATATCCTCCTATGTATATAGTACTATGTGATATCCTCCTATGTATATAGTACTATGTGATATCCTCCTATGTATATGATCCTATGTGATATCCTCCTATATATATAGTACTATGTGACATCCTCCTGTTATAGCCTATGTGATATCCTCCTATGTATATAGTCCTATGTGATATCCTCGGGACGTGCAGTCAGGGGAGGCAGTGCCTCCCCCGTCATTCCCCAGACATTAATGATTAAGATAATACAAAGAAGATACTTATGACACATATTCTGTGTCATCCTCTTTATATTATTCTAATCATTGTAACTAATTAAAGTAGTTTGGGAGGCACTGATAGCAGTGCCTCCGATAGTCAATGAGACTGGGATAGAGAGGGGGGCGAGGCCAAGCGCTGGGCTGTAAAAGCCCATTGAATTTTTTTAAAAAGCGGCACTTATAGAAGTTCCTCATTGACAAGAATCACGTCCCTGTCAGCGAGGCACATGTTATTGGACAGCGGATCCAGTGCTGGATCCGCTGGTCCAATCACCAGTAAGCGGCGGCGGGACAAGGGTCTCGGAGCTGCCAATAATTATTATCACCTTCCCCTGACTCCTCCTCACCAGCTGCTGGTGGTAGGAGCCTGCAGCCGCCTGTACCCGGTGATCACCGTTACCCCGCAGACGCAGCCGACAGCACCGGGGAACAGGAGAGCAAAGCGCAGCAGCGGCATTTAATCTATACCAGCGGGCACGGAGGTGGCGGCGGTAAGCCCAGAGCAGCGGCGGCCGGCGCTCTCCTCCTTCTCTCAAGCGGGTCACCCGCTGGCGACTGCTGCATTTGCACTGCCTAGGGTCTGGCTCTGTGGAAGTTTCTCTGTGCAGGGGCACCCGCCGGTGACTGCTGAATTTGCGCTGCCCGTCTCCATTGAGATCGGGCATCAGCCGGCAGGACAGCTCTCACACAGCTGAGCTGAGCCTGCAGCGGGAGGGAGCACCGGAGAGGCTGCAAATTTCAAACATGCCACTCTGTTAGGGAGGCCGCCGGCAGGGCAGCTCATTAAGCTGACCTGAGCCGGCAGCAGAGGGGTGCACAGCTGGCAATACCTGCCTGCAATGCCAGAGTAGGGTGGGGGGAGGGCTGGCTGCCACTAACACTAACCGGGCCGGCTGCCATTAACAAATATGGCTGCTGGTCCTGGGGGAGGGCTGCTGCACTTCTGCACTGCACATGCCTAGATGCAGCAGCCTTTACGGAGTCTGACTGTGCAGTCAGCCAGCCACCGCATCCAACGTGGATCCTCCTTCCGCCGACCTCCTCTGAGCTGTACCTGGGTCCGCGGGCCTCCCTCAATCTCATCCTGCAGCAGTGCAGCTCATCCCGAAGTTGATTAGACACAGCACGGTGAGTAACCTGGTAACTGTATGTGTGTGACCCCCTGTACCTCCTCACCCTGGTGTGTGACCGCCAGTGACGTGTGGTGAGGTCATTGGCTGGGGAGGCACTGGCTTCTGCCCTTCTCCGCTACATCCCCAACAGCACAAGAACACAAACCTCAGCTCACTTTTTAGGAACAGCAGATACAATAGAGTGCATGGGGGTGGGCTGGTACTGCAGCCTTGTGTATATACTGTATTTACAATACAGACCTAAAGTACCCAGATAGCACAGGATGGTGTGGGCAGCATTGCCCATGGGCTTCTGCACCCTTTTCCCCAAAACCTACCTGCAACCGGTTCCGGTATGAATGGTCGACCATGTTATGGTCGACAGTCATTAGGTCGACCACTATTGGCTGACATTGACATGGTCGACATGGACACATGGTCGACACATGAAAATGGTCGACACATGAAAAGGTCGACATGAGTTTTTTTACTTTTTTTGGGTGTCGTTTTTTGCGTACAATGACTGGGAACCCCAATTAGTGCACCGCGTCCCCTCGCATGGCTCGCTTCGCTCGCCATGCTTCGGGCATGGTGCCTTCGCTCCGCTACCGCTTCGCTCGGCACACTTTACCGTTCCAATCGTAGTCCATGTGGATCGTAAAGTATGGAAAAGTTCCCCAAAAGAAAAAAAAGTTAAAAAAATCATGTTGACCTTTTCATGTGTCGACCTTTCATGTGTCGACCATTTTCATGTGTCGACCATGTGCCCATGTCGACCATGTCAATGTTGACCAATAGTGGTCGACCTAATGATTGTCGACCATTACATGGTCGACCATGTGAACGGATACCCCTGCAACCCATGTCACCCAGGTGGGTGTAGAGGACTTGGGGATGAGCTGCCCAATCACTTCCCACCAAGCAATGCTGTCCCCTTCTCACCTGGGTCCTGGGCAGATGTGCTCTGTGCAGAACCCCCGGTCTGGGAAAATGTAGGCGCTGGCGCTGGTGCTGCTGCTGGTGGCTGGGAGGGCGGAGGAGGAGGATGGAGAGGGAAGACTACCGGCCACTGCACGCACTCCCAGCTCTGGGCTTCACGTTGCCTCCTGGGCCGCAGCGTATTAGCTGCACTTGGCTCTGCCCCCTCCCCAATTCCAGCTTCGGCGAGGTAATGGAGAGAGATCACTGGGTTGTATGTGACGCGGGACCAGAGCAGTAACTAGACATTTTGGTGCCCTGTGCTAGATACAGTAGAATATTGGTGCCAACATATGTTAAATAGAAACAGCGCGCACTGAAAAAAATGGGGGGCTGTCTAGTGAGGAAGGGGTGTGGCCACACAATATTACACCCAATTAAAATTACGCCACACAGTAGTGCAGCCTTTTCACTATTACACCGCACGGTAGTACCACTTATTCATGTTATGCCACACAGTAGTGCAGCCTTTTCACTATTACACCGCACGGTAGTACCACTTATTCATGTTACGCCACACAGTAGTGCAGCCTTTTCACTATTACACCGCACGGTAGTATCACTTATTCATGTTATGCCACACAGTAGTGCAGCCTTTTCACTATTACACCGCACGGTAGTACCACTTATTCATGTTACGCCACACAGTAGTGCAGCCTTTTCACTATTACACCGCACGGTAGTACCACTTATTCATGTTATGCCACACAGTAGTACCCTTTAAACACATTACACCACAAAATCACAATACACAACTTGCCGGTAGCGGATGACAGACAGGCTCCCTGGGTCCCACCAGGCCATAGGCAGCCATCTTTACTGCCTTGTTTTTGATCCCTGCTGTGCACATTTAAAAAAATACAAGATGCCTTCTGTCTGTTTGACAACAGCACAGAAGCTGTCCTGATACATAGACCCTGCTAAGCACATACTGTATGTGGGTGGTATTTAGTTTGCCGGATGTTGGGATCCCGGCGCACAGTATACCGGCGCTGGAATCCCGACACCCGGCATACCGACACCTTTGCCGGTGTGCTAGCCGACGGGAGCCCGGCCGCTGGCGTACCATACTACACCCACTGTACGTAAACATGCAGCGTATTGAGAGCCTAATTCATACCCCTTCACACCGCCTGAGGCGGGTCACACCCGGGAGCCTGGCACAGGAGCTCCCAGGGTGCGACCCGCCTGAGGCACCTTTCACACCGCAGTCAGCAGCCCGGCATATTGCCGGGTTACTGACGCCAGCGGTGACGCAGCCGCCTGTACATAGAGAGTGAACGGGAAACGGGTTGCATCGACTCGGCCTTTCACACCACACATGAACACGGGTTACGCGCGTTCATGTGCCAATAACCCGTGTTCAGGGGTGGCGGTGTGAAAGGGGTATCAAAAATTGCAAAACTACAACTCTGTTCTCTAGCATGCGGGGAACCGCCCGGCACAGGGCAAGGCCGCCCACCACATGCTGGGTTCTTCTCCCTGCTACTATGCAAGCACATCGCTCAACAGCGACGCGCTCGCATCTTTAGGGTAGCCCCCTGCCTTCTCAGCTTAGCTAGCTGCGAATGCAGTCTCCAGGCCATCATGTTTTGGGTCGCAAACGATCCGGACATGCCTCCCCCAACGCCACACCTGCGCCCAGAAAATGCTGCAACGCCGCTCCGTCACCGCCTCTCATCGAGATTTAGATTGGTATCGCATGCAATCGCAATCTAAGGCCTCCCTCATGCACACAGCAGCGTGTGCGCATGCGCAGAACTGCGGAAATTGCCAAATAGTGATTTCCGCACTTCAGCGTTCACTACTGAACCCAGGCCCTGAGTTTGCTGCCGTCTGCCCAGCGTCCCCCCACCTTGACAGTGACATCACCTCTCAGTTCTCTGGCCTCATCACATCATATGTGCACTTCTCTTACCCAGCACTACAGGCGATGTGTGTGTTATACTGCCGCTGCTGGGAGCCGATTCTGAGGACAGGGTGAAGGCTGCGCCGTTGCTGTTCTCAGTACACATCGGGCATGGGGCGGGGCCTCGGCTCCCGGGCTGTAAGTGTGCTGGCGGCGGCGCTAAGAGCATACTTGTCTACCTGACCCTCTCCACGAGGGAGAAAATGCTCTGTTCCTGGACTTTCCTGGTAATGTATGATTGCCATCACCTGTGGTGAGCTAGGTAATTGATAAGAAAGGTGTTTCACCACAGGTGATGGCAATCATACATTACCAGGAAAGCCCAGGAACAGAGCATTTTCTCCCTCATGGAGAGGGTCAGGTAGGCAAGTATGGCTAAGAGGCTGAGCTTGAAACTTAAAATCCTGAATGCACGGAAGCAGTCAGGTAGGGATTGCCGTCCCCAATGTACAGCCACTAGCCCCAGCTTAGTTGTGGCGCTACCTGGGACACTGTCATCCAGGCAGTGCCCACATAAGTGCACATCCTCTACTGCCTGTAGGTTCCTTGTCCCGCTGCCACTTCCCCCCGCCGCGTGTCAATGATTGGACCAGCGGATCCAGCACTGGATCCGCTGTCCAATTACATCAGTCTCGCTGACAGGGGCGTGTCGGTCCCTGTCAACGAGGCACTTCTCTTTGTGCTGCTTTGTCCACTTTATTTAATGGGCTTTTACTGCCCATGGCTTTGCCCCTCCCCCTGCTTTACCTTCGTTCCCATTGTCAACGGGAGGCACTGCTGTCAGTGCCTCCCAAACTAATCTTGATGTATTAATGTGATTAGAATAATATAAAGAAGATACTTATGACACAGAATATGTGTTACAAGTATCTTCTTTGTATTATTTTAATCATTAATGACAGGGGAGGCACTGCCACCCCTGACTGCAGGTCCCTGCTCTCAAAGTATGTCCGTCTCCTCGGGCACAGTTTCCCAGACTGAGTTTGGTAGGAGGGGCACAGAAGGAGGAGCCAGCACACGTTATCAAACTTCTATAGTGCCCATGGCTCCAAGTGGACCTGTCTATACCCCATGGTACTAAATTGGATTTCCAGTATCCCCTATGGACTGCGAGAAAAGGATTTACCGGTAGGTAATTAAAATCCTATTTTTTGTTTCATGTTCCATTGTCACCTACCCAATAAATGTTACTGAGCTCTTTGCAGTACAAGTTCCCCAGTGTGTTTCCTCTAGAAGTGGAGCCAGTATTGTCCGTCAGTCCATACAGAGATACCTGTGACATACCCGTGCACGCCTGCTTGTCCACAGCCAGGACCTTCAAGGAAACGCCTCCTATTGCACATGTTCATCCACCTCACAGATAGTAACGTGTCTCGCTCATCTCTCCCACAAAAGTCACATCTCAGTTGCTCAACAGAGAAACGTTCCCAGCTCCTATTCAATTAGTTCAGCCCCATCACACAAACTCTCTTCATCTATTATATCATGTCATATGTACACATACCCTATCCTAATCTTCACCTAACATGTTCTACATACATGTCCCCCTCCTAGCTACCATATAATGCACCCCCTTTCACACTCGCTAGCCCCTGAAACATTTGTTATATCATTCTCCTCTCCCCCAGTTTTATCATTGATAAATGGAGGCCACAGTCTCAGTGGGTTATTTATTGAGTGGTGGCTTGCAGAGGTCGCCGCTTCTTGGCGGGTCTGGGCCGGTGAATATAATAGCAGGACACGTTGTGTGTTTTTGAGTTTCCGGCTGGGGCACACTGGTAGGTGGCGGCTTTTGCAGGCTGCCTCTTAGTAAGTAAGACCCTAGGAATCTGATACTCTCTGTCCGCCCTTCCCAGGGCACCAGTTCACTGACTGCTCCAGGTTTTATTTCCAGTGGTTATTGTCATTCATGTCTAAGTCCGTTCAGTTGTCATCATTTTAGAACTGAAGCGGTATCAAAAAGTGTTTAATATGAATAGTAATCAGTCAATTCAGTTAGCCAGGAGCGAGGTGAAGTGCAATGGCGTGGATTAATGTGTGCTGGGTAATGTGATAGATGACACTTGTATACTGTGTGTGACTGAGTCTGTATACGGAGCAGAACAAAACTTGTATTGGAGAAAAGCTGCGGCTGCTACTGTACATTGTAGCACTGCGTATACAGACTCAGAGAGTCGGTCACACACAGATATACAAGTGTCACATATCACATTACTTGGCACAGTCTCATCGTGCATTGCGAATAAGATGCATTTTCGTCAAAAAAGACACCCAATGGGATGAGTTTACTAAGATGGGAGTTCTATTAAAGATGAGATGTTACCTACCAATAGCAACCAATCAGGTATTATCTTCTAGAAGGTGCTAGATAAATGAGAAGTAGAATCTGATTGGTTGCTATGGGCAACATCCTATCTTAAATAGAACTCCCATCTTAATAAATTTACCCCAATGCAAGAAGACTCTGGCACGACCTGGCATGATAAGAGGGGCTGCTTGGCGTGACTTCAGCAAAGATGTATTAATGAAGGGATGTTGTTGCATCAGTGGGGAACGAAGGGGAACATTCACAATGGTATCAAGTAAAGTGGACAAACCAGCTAAAACAATTGCAATTTATTTACATCCCCAAAGTTGCACTCCAAGTGTGTCATGGAACTCTCCCAGAGTCTACAGACTTGATGGTGAATGCCTGGAGAGTGCTGAGGAGGCGGCAGACGCAGGAGCACCTGATGGTGAATGGCTGGAGAGTGCTGAGGAGGTGGCAGAGGCCGGAGCACCTGATGGTGAATGGCTGGAGAATGCTGAGGAGGTGGCAGACGCCGGAGCACCTGATGGTGAATGGCTGGAGAGTGCTGAGGAGGCGGCAGAGGCAGGAGCACCTGATGATGGAGTGCTGGGTGGTGCTGAGGAGGTGGCAGAGGCCGGAGCACTTGATGGTGAATGACTGGAGAGTGCTGAGGAGGTGGCAGAGGCAGGAGCACCAGATAGTGAATGGCTGGGGTGTGCTGAGGAGGCGGCAGAGGCAGGAGCACCTGATGGTGAATGGCTGGAGAGTGCTGAGGAGGTGGCAGAGGCAGGAGCACCTGATGGTGAATGGCTGGAGAGTGCTGAGGAGGCGGCAGAGGCAGGAGCACCAGATAGTGAATGGCTGGGGTGTACTGAGGAGGCGGCAGAGGCAGGAGCACCAGATAGTGAATGGCTGGAGAGTGCTGAGGAGGCGGCAGAGGCAGGAGCACCAGATAGTGAATGGCTGGGGTGTGCTGAGGAGGCGGTAGAGGCAGGAGCACCTGATGGTGAATGAATGGAGAGTGCTGAGGAGGCGGCAGAGGCAGGAGCACCTGATGGTGAATGGCTGGAGAGTGCTGAGGAGGTGGCAGAGGCAGGAGCACCTGATGGTGAATGGCTGGAGAGTGCTGAGGAGGCGGCAGAGGCAGGAGCACTTTATGGTGAATGGCTGGAGAGTGCTGAGGAGGCGGCAGAGGCAGGAGCACCTGATGGTGAACGGCTGGAGAGTGCTGAGGAGGTGACAGAGGCAGGAGCACCAGATAGTGAATGGCTGGGGTGTGCTGATGAGGCGGCAGAGGCAGGAGCACCTGATGGTGAATGGCTGGAGAGTGCTGAGGAGGCGGCAGAGGCAGGAGCACCAGATAGTGAATGGCTGGGGTGTGCTGATGAGGCGGCAGAGGCAGGAGCACCTGATGGTGAATGGCTGGAGAGTGCTGAGGAGGCGGCAGAGGCAGGAGCACCTGATGGTGACTGGCAGGAGAGTGCTGAGGAGGCGGCAGAGGCAGGAGCACTTGATGGTGAATGGCTGGAGAGTGCTGAGGAGGCGGCAGAGGCAGGAGCACCTGATGATGAATGGCTGGAGAGGGCTGAGGAGGCGGCAGAGGCAGGAGCACCTGATGGTGAATGGCTGGAGAGTGCTGAGGAGGCGGCAGAGGCAGGAGCACTTTATGGTGAATGGCTGGAGAGTGCTGAGGAGGCGGCAGAGGCAGGAGCACCTGATGGTGAACGGCTGGAGAGTGCTGAGGAGGTGACAGAGGCAGGAGCACCAGATAGTGAATGGCTGGGGTGTGCTGATGAGGCGGCAGAGGCAGGAGCACCTGATGGTGAATGGCTGGAGAGTGCTGAGGAGGCGGCAGAGGCAGGAGCACCAGATGGTGAATGGCTGGAGAGTGCTGAGGAGGTGGCAGAGGCAGGAGCACCAGATAGTGAATGGCTGGGGTGTGCTGATGAGGCGGCAGAGGCAGGAGCACCTGATGGTGAATGGCTGGAGAGTGCTGAGGAGGCGGCAGAGGCAGGAGCACCTGATGGTGACTGGCAGGAGAGTGCTGAGGAGGCGGCAGAGGCAGGAGCACCTGATGGTGAATGGCTGGAGAGTGCTGAGGAGGTGGCAGAGGCAGGAGCACCTGATGGTGAATGGCTGGAGAGTGCTGAGGAGGTGGCAGAGGCAGGAGCACCAGATAGTGAATGGCTGGGGTGTGCTGATGAGGCGGCAGAGGCAGGAGCACCTGATGGTGAATGGCTGGAGAGTGCTGAGGAGGCGGCAGAGGCAGGAGCACCTGATGGTGACTGGCAGGAGAGTGCTGAGGAGGCGGCAGAGGCAGGAGCACCTGATGGTGAATGGCTGGAGAGTGCTGAGGAGGTGGCAGAGGCAGGAGCACCTGATGGTGAATGGCTGGAGAGTGCTGAGGAGGCGGCAGAGGCAGGAGCACTTGATGGTGAATGGCTGGAGAGTGCTGAGGAGGCGGCAGAGGCAGGAGCACCTGATGATGAATGGCTGGAGAGTGCTGAGGAGGTGGCAGAGGCAGGAGCACCTGATGGTGAATGGCTGGAGAGTGCTGAGGAGGTGGCAGAGGCAGGAGCACCTGATGGTGAATGGCTGGAGAGTGCTGAGGAGGCGGCAGAGGCAGGAGCACCTGATGGTGAATGGCTGGAGAGTGCTGAGGAGGCGGCAGAGGCAGGAGCACTTGATGGTGAATGGCTGGAGAGTGCTGAGGAGGCGGCAGAGGCAGGAGCACCTGATGGTGAATGGCTGGAGAGTGCTGAGGAGGTGGCAGAGGCAGGAGCACCAGATAGTGAATGGCTGGGGTGTGCTGAGGAGGTGGCAGAGGCAGGAGCACCTGATGGTGAATGGCTGCAGAGTGCTGAGGAGGCGGCAGAGGCAGGAGCACCTGATGGTGAATGGCTGGAGAGTGCTGAGGAGGCGGCAGAGGCAGGAGCACCTGATGGTGAATGGCTGGAGAGTGCTGAGGAGGTGGCAGAGGCAGGAGCACCTGATGGTGAATGGCTGGAGAGTGCTGAGGAGGCGGCAGAGGCAGGAGCACCTGATGGTGAATGGCTGGAGAGTGCTGAGGAGGTGGCAGAGGCAGGAGCACCTGATGGTGAATGGCTGGAGAGTGCTGAGGAGGCGGCGGCAGAGGCAGGAGCACCTGATGGTGAATGGCTGGAGAGTGCTGAGGAGGCGGCAGAGGCAGGAGCACCTGATGGTGAATGGCTGGAGAGTGCTGAGGAGGCGGCGGCAGAGGCAGGAGCACTTGATGGTGAATGGCTGGAGAGTGCTGAGGAGGCGGCAGAGGCAGGAGCACCTGATGGTGAATGGCTGGAGAGTGCTGAGGAGGTGGCAGAGGCAGGAGCACTTGATGGTGAATGACTGGAGAGTGCTGAGGAGGTGGCAGAGGCAGGAGCACCAGATAGTGAATGGCTGGGGTGTGCTGAGGAGGCGGCAGAGGCAGGAGCACCTGATGGTGAATGGCTGGTGAGTGCTGAGGAGGTGGCAGAGGCAGGAGCACCTGATGGTGAATGGCTGGAGAGTGCTGAGGAGGCGGCAGAGGCAGGAGCACCAGATAGTGAATGGCTGGGGTGTGCTGAGGAGGCGGCAGAGGCAGGAGCACCTGATGGTGAATGAATGGAGAGTGCTGAGGAGGCGGCAGAGGCAGGAGCACCTGATGGTGAATGGCTGGAGAGTGCTGAGGAGGTGGCAGAGGCAGGAGCACCTGATGGTGAATGGCTGGAGAGTGCTGAGGAGGCGGCAGAGGCAGGAGCACTTTATGGTGAATGGCTGGAGAGTGCTGAGGAGGCGGCAGAGGCAGGAGCACCTGATGGTGAACGGCTGGAGAGTGCTGAGGAGGTGACAGAGGCAGGAGCACCAGATAGTGAATGGCTGGGGTGTGCTGATGAGGCGGCAGAGGCAGGAGCACCTGATGGTGAATGGCTGGAGAGTGCTGAGGAGGCGGCAGAGGCAGGAGCACCTGATGGTGAATGGCTGGAGAGTGCTGAGGAGGTGGCAGAGGCAGGAGCACCTGATGGTGACTGGCTGGAGAGTGCTGAGGAGGCGGCAGAGACAGGAGCACTTGATGGTGAATGGCTGGAGAGTGCTGAGGAGGCGGCAGAGGCAGGAGCACCTGATGATGAATGGCTGGAGAGTGCTGAGGAGGTGGCAGAGGCAGGAGCACCTGATGGTGAATGGCTGGAGAGTGCTGAGGAGGCGGCAGAGGCAGGAGCACCTGATGGTGAATGGCTGGAGAGTGCTGAGGAGGCGGCGGCAGAGGCAGGAGCACTTGATGGTGAATGGCTGGAGAGTGCTGAGGAGGCGGCAGAGGCAGGAGCACCTGATGGTGAATGGCTGGAGAGTGCTGAGGAGGTGGCGGAGGCAGGAGCACCTGATGGTGAATGGCTGGAGAGTGCTGAGGAGGCGGCAGAGGCAGGAGCACTTGATGGTGAATGGCTGGAGAGTGCTGAGGAGGCGGTAGAGGCAGGAGCACCTGATGGTGAATGGCTGGAGAGTGCTGAGGAGGCGGCAGAGGCAGGAGCACCAGATAGTGAATGGCTGGAGAGTGCTGAGGAAATAGCAGGAGCACCTGATGGAGAATGGCTGGAGAGTGCTGAGGAGGCGGCAGAGGCAGGAGCACCAGATAGTGAATGGCTGGAGAGTGCTGAGGAGGTGGCAGAGGCAGGAGCACCTGATGGTGAATGGCTGGAGAGTGCTGAGGAGGCGGCAGAGGCAGGAGCACCTGATGGTGAATGGCTGGAGAGTGCTGAGGAGGCAGCAGAGGCAGGAGCACCTGATGATGGAGTGCTGGGTGGTGCTGCGAAGGTGTCTGCAGATGTTCCTGATTTGCAGGGTTGCACTATGTGTCGGACAAACGTGCGCATTGCGGTGCACGTGCATTTAGTACCTAATCGTCCGCTGTGCGGAAACACACAGCAGCGATCAGATCTGAATGACCCCTAAGTCCGTTTAGTTATCATTTTTAAAAATGAAGAAATATTTGCTAAATTATTGCATGAACAACAAAGAGTTTTTCAGATTACAGTAACGGGTCAATTCAATTGGTTACATGTGAGGCAAAGTGCAATGGCGTGGAAACGTCGGCAACAAGACCTCATCTCACCCTGGATATATGGATTTTTGTATTCAACC
Organism: Pseudophryne corroboree; assembly: GCF_028390025.1. Taxonomy (NCBI): domain Eukaryota; kingdom Metazoa; phylum Chordata; class Amphibia; order Anura; family Myobatrachidae; genus Pseudophryne; species Pseudophryne corroboree. The sequence continues at coordinate 42,800,013 of NC_086452.1, read as the reverse complement.
CTATGGGGCTGTGACCAAAAATCCACAAGCTGGTGGTTACCGTAATAGCGGCATCGTGGCTAATTGAATTGACCCTTTAATTGCATTTGTCATAGAAAAAAGTAAACAAGAAGCATTCAATGCTTGATACTTACATTTCTTTAGTAAAACCTTATTTTATTTATTTGTGTTTATTATTATTTTTTAAAGTCTAATATGAGCATCCAAGAGGGGCAGACTAGATGGACCAAGTGGTTCTTTTCTGCCGTCACATTCTATCTTTCCATCTTTATTCCCTCAGTCAGCACCCCGGGGTAGCACCATGCATCAATTGGTTCCAGGGGTCTTACAGTCCCTATCACAGCCGGGCCCAATAACTTGGTGTCTATGGAGAACCAATCACAAGCTACTATTGCTGGTTGTCATTGGTCCTCTTACGTGCGTTCCTCCTTACATAAATTAGGTGTAGCAGCCATGGGGGGGGGGGGGGGGGGGGGTCCGCTTTGGATAAGGAGGGAAGTGTTGGCTTTCTGCACAAATAACAGGAGCTCTGGCACTTTGGGGCTCATTTTTCAGTGATAAGACTCATTGTGAATGATAAAACTAGTTGTGTATGGTAAATGGTTCCTCAGCCAATCAGCAGGGCCGTTTCTAGCCAATTTGGCTCCCAGTGCGAGATTTAAAATGCGCCCCCCTCCCATTCACATAAAAAAAAAAATGCAACCCCCCCCCCATAGATATAAAGAGTAAAAGCATGCGCGCGCCTAAGGCGCGTGCACTACTAGCAAGGGGGCGTGGCCTCATTTAAATGGGCATGGCTTTGTTAAGATGGGCGTGGCCTCATCTGATCTCATCATCACGGCCACCACAGGATAAAAAAATAAAAAGTCCTCATTTTACACATTACAGCAGGCACGCGACTCCATTTTACACAGCACGGCAGGCATGTGTCTCCATTTTACACATTGCGGCAGGCACGCGACTCCATTTTACACAGCACGGCAGGCATGTGTCTCCATTTTACACATTGCGGCAGGAAAGTGTCCCCATTTTACACAGTACGGCAGGAAAGTGTCCCCATTTTACACACTGCGGCAGGCACGTGCCCCCATTTTACACACTGCGGCAGGCTTGTGCCCCCATTTTACACAGTACGGCAGGAAAGTGTCCCCATTTTACACAGTGCGGCAGGCACGTGCCCCCATTTTACACACTGCGGCAGGCTTGTGCCCCCATTTTACACAGTACGGCAGGAAAGTGTCCCCATTTTACACAGTGCGGCAGGCACGTGCCCCCATTTTACACATTGCGGCAGGCACGTGCTCCCATTTTACACAGTGCGGCAGGAAAGTGTCCCCATTTTACACATTGCGGCAGGAAAGTATCCCCATTTTACACAGTACGGCAGGCACGTGCCCCCATTTTACACATTCCGGCAGACTGCGTCCCCATTGTACACATTCCGGCAGGCAAGTGTCCCCATTGTACACATTCCGGCAGGCAAGTGTCCCCATTTTACACATTCCGGCAGACAGGTGTCCCCATTTTACACATTCCGGCAGACAGGTGTCCCCATTTTACACATTCCGGCAGACAGGTGTCCCCATTTTACACATTCCGGCAGACTGCATCCCCATTTTACACATTCCGGCAGACAGGTGTCCCCATTTTACACATTCCGGCAGACAGGTGTCCCCATTTTACACAGTACGGCAGGTGGTGGGGGGGGGGGAGGAGGGAGGGAGAGAGAGAGTGAGAGGGGCTGACTTACATTTGAAGCGGTTCTTCCCGCTCTTCAGCCGCCTCTCCCTCGTCTGTGCGGCGCCGCCGCCGGCCGGCTTGGCTCCCCCTTCTCCCTCCTCCCGAGTGCCCAGCTCGGGGGGCGGGGTTTCACGGAATGACGCGATTGCATCATTTACGCCCCCTGTACAGACTGAAATGATGTGCGGTGCGCTATGACGTCATCGCGCACCGCACAGTAAGGACCTCTCCACGAAGTGAAACTAGATGCGTACGCGTCTAGTTTCCCTTCACAGCGGCAGCGGGCAGCGGGGGGGCACAGCAGCAGCGGATCTTGCCCTGGTGAGGCACCCTGCGCCCTCTGGAAGGCGGCGCCCCGGGCAAAAGTCCTGCTTGCCCGTGGCAAGATCCGCTACTGCGCGCACCGCACATCAATTCAGCAGCGCTACTATTGTACAGGGGGCGTAACTGACCACGCCCCCTGTATGAAGCCACGCCCACTATGGCCGCCCGGGCAGCAAAAAGCCCCTGAACCGGCCCTGGTGCTATATGTCATGCTGACATATCGTGCTGCTGCTCCCTCACCTCCCCCAGCAGTGTTGTATACTGTATGCTAATATTGTTCTTTACAGGTGCCCTACAGGTCCCAGAAAACCTGCCCCAGCATGCTGGCACTTGGAGAACCACAAGTGCCAGCATGCCCGGACATAAAGGGCTGCTGGCACCTGTAGTCCACCTGTAAAGAAAATATATATATAAAAAAAAACACTACACGTTCTTTAAAAAAAGTTGTATTACACAGGGTCAACACCTGGGGGCGGCGGCCTTTAAGCTCTTTTGCGTGGCCGCCGCCTTCCAGGGCTTCCGGCGTCTTCACCTGGGTGGGCGCCACCTCCCCAGGGCTTCTGGCGTCTTCCTACGACGTCTTCACCTGGGAGGCTGCGGCCTTTAAGCTCTTTTACATGGCTGCCGCCTTCCCAGGGCTTCCAGCGTCTTCACCTGTGGGCGGCGGCTGCTAAGCTCTTTTGCATAGCCGCCGCCCATCCAGGACTTCCACGGCGTCTTCTTTCTTCAGGAGCTCTTCTCTGCTCCTCCTCCTCCGCCGTCGGACTGACAGCCGCTGCCTCGCGCTGACTTAGGTAAGTCAGCGGGAGGGGACGATGATGCAGCGAGCCATGATTGGCTCGCGGCGGCCATATTTAATTTAAAAAAATTACGCTGACGCGCCAGTTTTTAAATAGGTACCGCTCCGCTGCCAAACTCTGCAGAATGGCCCTGACTGCCGCGCCGCTACCGCCGCCCGCACCTCCGCTGCCTGGCCCGCCGCATCCCGCACCTCCGCCGCCACCGGCGCCCACACAGTGATTGACATCGGATCCAGTGATGGATCCACTGGCCAATCACTGTGGCCTCACTGACAGGGGCGTGCTTTCATAGGTTGAAAGCACGTCCCTGTATGACAGCGGCACCTCTAATGGTGCCGCTTTCCCATGTAATTTCAATGGGCTTTTCCTGATCATTGCTTGGCCCCGCCTATGCCCGCCCCCCGCTCCCATATCTTTCCCAAATCACTACGTGAGGCACCACGATCGGTGCCTCTCAACCCCATTTTACACTGTTTAATGATGAGTAAAATAATTAAGAAGATACTTATGTGTCATAAGTATCTTCTTTGTATTATTTTACTCATTAATGACAGGGGAGGCACTGCCTCCTACCTCCCCTGCCTCCCCTGACTGCACATTGCTGTAAGTACCCTGGTTAGGGAGGAGGTAATAGGGTCCCCCAGGCGGGACCCACCGAAATCGCGATCCGGACGCCGTCTCCGGAGACGGACCGCGCCACTGGCTTGGACACTGTGGCCATGCAGGGACCCCACTATATCCACCAGGGCAAGGAGCACAGGTCGGATTTACTAAAATCCATTTAGTACAGGCTCCATAGTACCCGGTGGTGATGTCCAGCAGAGGGGATAAGGCTCTGACCTGTAGCCCCTCCCCCAGCCCCAGGCGCCATCTACAGCAGATGTTCCCGCCCTGGAGCTGCATCTCTCCCTCACTCCCTGTCAGCATTTGGGCGCCATTACACAGAGCTGCGCTGATTCTGGGACTGCTGGGCACTGTCTCCTCTGTAAAGCCGCCTGCCTCATCAACGCTGTGCATTTACAGGACACTTAAGTATTCTACATGTCGTTTAGACAGCGTTAGTTAAGAACATGTGCATAACTACAGAGATATTTAGTACAAGTATCCTGTGATATACATCCAGTATTCACCCATAAGAGTAACCCCAATTAACTTTGCGGTTAACCGCAGACGGCAAAGTTCCCATCATAGGCTATAATGGAGGGCCGCGATCCTCCATTCTAGCCGCTGCGCTGAACCTGATTGACAGGCAAGGAGCACACAGCCAATCAGGAGAGCGCCATGACGTGGCGCTACCTGATTGGCTGACGGGACCTTCACTGACAGTAGTCACGGGGGGTCCCGGCAGTCGGAAAAAGGGGTTTCATGTAAACATGGAACCCCTTTAGTGCGAGGGTTCGGGTTTTAATGGTTTGTTGTTTTTTAACCCCCTGGATGCTACATGGAATGAAGAGGACCGAACTTCACCGGATAATAGGTGAGTATTTTGGGCATCTTTTTACAGGTCCACCGTGGATTCTACAGGACAAGAGAACCGAGGGGCTCCGTGGGACAATAGGTAAGTATGTGAGTGTGTAAGTGTGCATGTATGTAAATGAAAGCTTTACTGTCATGGTGTGTGCGTTGTGTTTTTTTGGGGGTATTTTTTTGTAGTAGAACTACAGGTACCAGCGGGCCCTTTCTTTCCCCGCATGCTGGTACTTGTGGTTCTCCAAGTACCAGCTTGCGGGGGAGGCTTGCTGGGACTTGTAGTTCTCCTACAAAAAAAATATTAATTATTTTTACACAAAGGCTATCAGCCACGCATGGGGGGGACAGCCTCGGGCTTCACCCCTGGCCCTTGGGTGGCTGGAGGGGGGACCCCTTGATTTAAGGGGTCCCGACTCCTCCAGGGTACCCCGGCCAGGGGTGACTAGTTGGGGGGGGGCAATGCCACAGCCGCAGGGACCTACATAAAAGTGTCTCCTGGCTGTGGCATTATCTCTCTGGCTAGTGGAGCCCGGTGTTGGTTTGAAAAATACGGGGGACCCCTACGTCTTTTGTTCCCCGTATTTTTTGAACCAGGACCGGACGCAGAGCCCGGTGCTGGTTGTTTAAATATGGGGGGACCTTACGCAATTTTCCCCCTGTATTTTTACAACCAGGGGGGTCATTCCGAGTTGATCACTCACTAGCTAGTTTTAGCAGCCGTGCAAACGCTATGCCGCCGCCCACTGGGGAGTGTATTTTAGCTTAGTAGAAGTGCGAACGCTTGTGCAGCCGAGCTCTGCAAAAAACATTTTGTGCAGTTTCAGAGTAGCTCTGAACCTATTCAGCGCTTGCGATCACTTCAGCCTATTCGTGTCCGGATTTGAGGTCATACACCCGCCCAGCGAACGCCCAGCCACGCCTGCGTTTTTTCAGACACGCCTGCGTTTTTGCAAACACTCCCTGAAAACGGTCAGTTGACACCCAGAAACGCCCACTTCCTGTCAATCTTCTTGCGGCCATCAGTGCGAAGAAAAACTTTGCTAAAACCTGAGCACAACCGCAAAGGACTTTGTACCTGTACGTCGCGCGTGCGCACTGCGGGGCATACACATGCGCATAAATGCAGTTTTTTTCACCTGATCGCTGCGCTGCAAAAAATCGTCAGCGAGCGATCAACTCTGAATGACTCCCAAGGACTGGCTCAAAGAGCCCGACGCTGGTTATGCTTACCACGCAATTTTTTTTTTTTAACATTTTCACACCCCTCCCAAAGATAAGCATGCACGGATCTCACTGATCTGTGCATGCCTATCAGAATACGCATCCAAAAAGCAGGTCTATTTGAAAACTGCTTTTTTTAAACAAACGAGAACACTTCCCGGCAGTGATTGTGAATACGAATTCTTAGTACATTACCAAGTTGTATAAAATAACAGGCGTGTTTGACCGATATTGTATTCATTCGTATTTGTGAACTCTGCCGTTAAAACAAATACGAATGCCCTCATCACTGCCGACATTTCTGTTCAGTAAATTTCCGAGATGTCACTTTGAAAGAAAACAAAAAACTGCCCAAAATCGGGACCTTGGTAAATATACCCCCTCCTTTTCTAAAAGTACTTTTTTTTTCATATGTATGAATGTGTTGTCTTAAGCTGCATACACACTGAGCGCTTTTCCCCCCTCCCTGGCGATATCAGCAGGACGCTATGGAAAGCCGCTCACCCCGCCGTTCATCTACTGGTAATACCAGCAGATGAACAGCGGGCGCCAGCGATGAAGCGGGAGCGCATCAGCGCTCACGACTCATCGTCGGGGCATACACACTGGGCGGCTTTGAGCTGATAGCTCAAAGACAGTTTTATACCCCAAAACCAAGCCACAGTATAATGTTGCCGATGAGGGGGCGGGGGGGGGGGGGGGGTTCCAGAGGGTGATGATTACAAACCCTAGTATAGGAGGTAAGCAGTGGCCCCATCATGCACCCTCCCATCGGGATACATACGATATCCCGGTGGATGGGAAGCCGGCAGCCACATGACCATCACCGGCATCCCGCAGCAGAGAATCCTGACAGAGGTTGGGTAAGTATGTTTACCTTACCCATCTAACCCCTAACCGACCCTTCCTACAGCCTACCCCTAACCTTCCTCCCTCCCCACGCATCCTCTCCCTAACCCTCCCCAGTGGCACCTAAACCTAACCCCCCTGTCTCACAGTCTAAACCTTTCCCTGTAGCCTAACCCCCCCCCCCCCCCCCGCGCTGCCTAAACTTAAACACCCCCCACACACACCTACCTAGACCCCCACGGCTTACCATGCAGGAGTGGCCAATGAAATGGGGGCGTGGCTAAGGAAAATGGGGGGCATGATAGACATACGGGGGAGGGGCAGATACACATATGACCCCAATAGTGCCAGATACACATTGCCCCACAGTGCCAGACATTCATTGCCCCACAGTGCCAGATATACATTGCCTCACAGTGCCAGATACACATTGCCTCACTGTGCCAGATACACACATGCCCCCAGAGTGCCAGATATACATTGCCCCACAGTGCCAGATACACATTGCCCCACAGTGCCAGATACACATTGCCCCACAGTGCCAGATACACATTGCCCCACAATGCCAGATATACATTGCCCGACAGTGCCAGATATACATTGCCCCACAGTGCCAGATACACATTGCCTCACTGTGCCAGATACACAAATGCCCCCAGAGTGCCAGATATACATTGCCTCACAGTGCCAGATACACATTGCCCCACAGTGCCAGATACACATTGCCCCACAGCGCCAGATACACATTGCCCCACAGTGCCAGATACACATTGCCCCACAGTGCCAGATATACATTGCCCGACAGTGCCAGATATACATTGCCCCACAGTGCCAGATACACATTGCCTCACTGTGCCAGATACACAAATGCCCCCAGGGTGCCAGATATACATTGCCTAACAGTGCCAGATACACATTGCCCCACAGTGCCAGATACACAAATGCCCCCAGAGTGCCAGATATACCTTGCCTCACAGTTCCAGATACACATTGCCCCACAGTGCCAGATACACAAATGCCCCCAGAGTGCCAGAAATATATTGCCTCACAGTGCCAGATACACATTGACCCACAGTGCCAGATACACAAGTGCCCCCAGAGTGCCAGATACGCATTGCCCCACAGTGCCAGATACACATTGCCCCACAGTGCCAGATACACATTGCCCCACAGTGCCAGATACACATTGCCCCACAGTGCCAGATATACATTGCCCGACAGTGCCAGATATACATTGCCCCACAGTGCCAGATACACATTGCCTCACTGTGCCAGATACACAAATGCCCCCAGAGTGCCAGATATACATTGCCTCACAGTGCCAGATACACATTGCCCCACAGTGCCAGATACACAAATGCCCCCAGAGTGCCAGATATACATTGCCTCACAGTTCCAGATACACATTGCCCCAGTGCCAGATACACAAATGCCCCCAGAGTGACAGAAATATATTGCCTCACAGTGCCAGATACACAAATGCTCCTACTGTGTCAGATATACATTGCCTCACAGTGCCAGATACACAAATGCTCCTACTGTGTCAGATATACATTGCCCCCCAGTGCCAGATACAGAAATGCCCCCCTAGTGTCAGATATGCCCCCAGTGCCAGGTACAGAAATGCCCCCAGTGCCAGATACACATGTCCCCCCAGTGCCAGATATGCCCTCAGTGTCAGATATGCCCCAGTGCCAGATACACATGTCCCCGCAGAGCCAGATATGCCCCCAGTGCCAGATACACATGTCCCCCCAGTGCCAGATATGCCCCCAGTGCCAGGTATACATGTTCCCCCAGTGCCAGATATGCTCCCAGTGCCAGATACACATGTCCCCCCAGTGCCAGTTATGCCCCCAGTGCCAGGTATACATGTCCCCCCAGTGCCAGATATGCTCCCAGTGCCAGATACACATGTCCCCCCAGTGCCAGTTATGCCCCCAGTGCCAGGTATACATGTCCCCCCAGTGCCAGATATGCCCCCAGTGCCAGACACACATGTCCCCCCAGTGCCAGATATACCCCCAGTGCCAGATACACATGTCCCCCCAGTGCCAGATATACCCCCAGTGCCAGGTATACATGCCCCTTCAGTGCCAGATATGCCCCCAGTGCCAGATACACATGTCCCCCCAGTGTCAGATATGCCCCCAGTGCCAGATACACATGTCCCCCCAGTGCCAGATATGCCCCCAGTGCCAGATACACATGTCCCCCCAGTGCCAGATATACCCCCAGTGTCAGGTATACATGCCCCAGCAGTGCCAGATATGCCCCCAGTGCCAGATACACATGTCCCCCCAGTGCCAGATATACCCCCAGTGCCAGATACAGAAATGTCCCCACAGTGCCAGATATGCCCCAGTGTCAGATACACATGTCCCCCCAGTGCCAGATATGCCCCCAGTGCCAGATACACATGTCCCCCCAGTGCCAGATATGCCCCCAGTGCCAGATACACATGTCCCCCCAGTGCCAGATATACCCCCAGTGCCAGATACAGAATTGCCCACACAGTGCCAGATATGCCCCCAGTGCCAGATACACATGTCCCCCCAGTGCCAGATATGCCCCCAGTGCCAGATACACATGTCCCCCCAGTGCCAGATATGCCCCCAGTGCCAGATACAGAAATGCCCCCACAGTACCAGATATGCCCCCAGTGCCAGATACACATGTCCCCCCAGTGCCAGATATACCCCCAGTGCCAGATACACATGTCCCGCAGTGCCAGATATGCCCACAGTGCCAGATACACATGTCCCCCCAGTGCCAGATATACCCCCAGTGCCAGGTATACATGCCCCTGCAGTGCCAGATATGCCCCCAGTGCCAGATACACATGTCCCCCCAGTGCCAGATATACCCCCAGTGCCAGGTATACATGCCCCAGCAGTGCCAGATATGCCCCCAGTGCCAGATACACATGTCCCCCCAGTGCCAGATATACCCCCAGTGCCAGATACAGAAATGTCCCCACAGTGCCAGATATGCCCCAGTGTCAGATACACATGTCCCCCCAGTGCCAGATATACCCCCAGTGCCAGGTATACATGCCCCCGCAGTGCCAGATATGTCCCCAGTGCCAGATACACATGTCCCCCCAGTGCCAGATATGCCCCCAGTGCCAGGTATACATGCCCCCCTTCCCCTGCTGCTCACCACTGCTGCTGCTGCTGCTGGTGGTGTCTTGATCCTGTGTGTGTGTGAGGGGAGGAGAGCGCAGCCTGCGCCTCTCCTGCCCCTCAGTCGGTGCGGGTGTCACTGTCTTCCTTCAATTCAGCGCCATTCTTGAGCCAATCAAAGCTCGCGGTCCGGCAGCCTTGGCCGGCGCTGAATTGAAGGAAGACACTGAGGGGCAGGAGAGTGAACGCTGCACTCTCCTCCCCTCAAAAAGCGGCGCCGGTGAGCAGCGGAGAGTAGCGGAGGGAGGGAGAGGAGCGGTGGCGAGCAGCGGCGGCCGGGTACCATCAAAGTTGATCGCAGCAGCAAATTTGTTAGCAGTTGGGAAAAACCATGTGCACTGCAGGGGGGGGGGGGGGGCAGATATAACATGTGCAGAGAGAGTTAGATTTGGGTGGGTTATTTTGTTTCTGTGCAGGGTAAATACTGGCTGCTTTATTTTTACACTGCAATTTAGATTTCAGTGGCAGTGGCTGGCCGGACGCAGGGCGTGTTTGTGATGTCAAAACAGGAACTAAACAGACTGAAGTGATCGCAAGGTAGGAGTAGGTCTGCAGCTTCTCTGAAACTGCATGGAAATATTTTGGTGCCGTTCTGCGATCCTTTCGTTTGCACTTCTGCTAAGCTAAGATACACTCCCAGAGGGCGGCGGCTTAGCGTGTGCACTGCTGCTAAAATCTGCTAGCGAGCGATCAACTCGGAATGAGGGCCATAGTCCTATGTGATATCCTCCTATGTACATAGGCCCTCATTCCGAGTTGATTGCTCGCTAGCAGATTTTAGCAGCAGTGCACATGCTAGGCCGCTGCCCTCTGGGAGTGTATCTTAGCTTAGCAGAATAGCGAACGAAAGGATCGCAGCATTGCTACTAAAAAAGATTGTGCAGTTTCAGAGTAGCTCGAGACTTACTCCTAGCTAGCGATCACTTCAGTCTGTTTAGTTCCTGTTTTGACGTCACAAACACGCCCTGTGTTCAGCCAACTACTCCCCCGTTTCCCCTGGCACGCCTGCGTTTTTTCACTCACTCCCTGAAAATGGGCAGTTACCACCCAGAAACACCCACTTCCTGTCAATCACTCAGCGGTCAGCAGTGCGACTGAAAAGCGTCGCTAGTCCTTGTGTGAAACTGCAGTCTTGTGTGAAAGTACGTCGCGTGTGCGCACTGTACACCATACGCATGCGCAGAAATGCCGCTTTTTGACCTAATCGCCGTGCTGCGACCGAAAGCAGCTAGCGAACAACTCGAAATGACCACCATAGTACTATGTGATATCCTCCTATGTATATAGTACTATGTGATATCCTCCTATGTTATAGCATCCTACGTGATATGGGGACAATAAATTGATACCGGATTTCATGAGATCACTTAACTCTAACACCTTTGGTTTGAAATTTACACATTCTTTCAGTACTAACCGGATTAATTTTTTAGATATTTTACTCACTGTTAATGACGGTAAAATTGATTCTACCACATACACCAAAACTGTTGACTGTCACAATTATTTGCACTATGACAGTAGTCACTTTCGACCTTGGAAAGATAACATTCCTAAAGGACAGTTCCTCCGACTTAGGAGGAACTGTTCCACCGAATTTGATTTTCAGTCACAAAGTAAGATTTTATACACGTCCTTTGTCAAACAAGGCTATCCTTCTTCACTGTTAGATGGAGCTCTGAGAGAAATCTCTACTATTCCAAGAAACTCCATCCTATATAAGAATAAGAAAAAGAACTCTCACTCAAAGATTAAAGTTGAACGTTCCCCCACTTTCATTACTCAATATAATTCTTCTTCTAAGGAGATTAAAAATATAATATCTAAGAATTGGTCTCTTTTGCGTAGTGATAAATATCTAAATTCAGTACTCCCAGAATATGGTAATGTCACCTTTAGAAAGGCAATGTCACTCAAACAAAAACTTGCTCCTAGTATGTTTACCCCATACGTTACTCCCAATACGGTTGAACCCACTTTGAATAAACTAAATTGGCTGCCTCCTAAGCCAAAAGGTTTTTTCAAATGTGGTAGAGACAAATGTCTGACTTGCAAACATGTGGTAAAAAATAACAACAAGATAGTTTCTTATACTACTCAAGAAACATTTGAAATAACCGATTTTCTAAATTGTCAATCACAATATGTAATCTATGTAGTCCAATGTAGGTGTGGATTACAATATGTGGGCAGGACCATTAGAACTGTTAACATTCGTTTTTTAGAACATAGGAGAAATATTCTCAAAGGTTTACTAACCCATAGTCTGTCTCAACACATCTATAGATGCACACAAGGAGCAATCGAAGATGTGACCATTACGGCAATCGAAAAAATAAATTCCACCAAAAGAGGAGGAGATAGGTATAATCTTCTATGCAAACGTGAAGCTTTTTGGATCTTTAAACTCAGTACATTATGCCCAGAAGGTCTTAATGATACAGTAGAATTAAATAATGTATGATCCTTTTGATAGATGATAGATGAGGTATGCTATCAAAGATAATCGTTTCTTCTGATATGATAGTCTCGGGTAGATCCTTTACATTATCTAGCATTGACATTTATGCCGTGTGCTACTGCCTCACCTGACTACCTCCAGTGTATGCTATTCTGGAGGTCTTGGGTGAGGCACTGACACACGGCATGGATTCTTCTCCTCTCTCTTTTCCCTTTCTTTTCTAAAGAAGTATCTCCTCAAAGAATTCCTGATTAAGATTTACTAGTTTAACAGGAGACCTGTGTTTAGAATCAATTGAATGTAACGGCACAGCTGATTAAGATTTACTAATTAACAAGGTATATATACCAAGGCTAGCCATGATCTGCTTATTCATTTCCTTCTGATGAAACGGCCAGCGTTGTGGGCCGAGAAACGCGTTAAGGTACTCCTTTGAAGGACCTCATTTGGACTGCTATATTCTCCTGACACCCTGTGAGCCGCATGCATCGAGTGGACCGTAGCCGCAATTAATACGGATTCTTCCACCAGCGGCCGGAGAATCTGCTGCTCCAGTCTTTTTACACTGTTGCATATCCAGACTGGTACAGCATCCTTCAGCAGAATTAAACAACCGTGTTCATCTGGATGGTTCACCGGTGACGAGACCAGCTGTACGTTCACTGCACAGAGCCGCTGCAAACCCGTCTCAGTACAGCGCCTTTGACGGAGAGGCTTCTACATCAGGTGATATACCACAAAGTGAATTTGACCATCACTATCCATTTGCCACATAATACTACAGCACGGTTGTCCGCAAGTCCAGTACTGGGACACTCTCTACCAATGAGATTCTATTGTGTATAAGGAGGACAGTGACTTATAACAGAGGCACTTTTTATCAGTCTCCTTTTTACAATCATTTCAGCTCGTGGACGCACGGCTGATTTTCATGAAGCATTAATGCAGCCCTAACTAGGGTTTATTAAAGGTTTTTTATTCATATTTGTTTAGGAGATATGGCAGTCTCGTTTACATTTATATAATATCAATTGTTTATTCTTAGGCTAGTTCATGTATTGCATTTTTATGTGGATGACATATTAATATTTTAAATAAAACAATATATTGGATTCATTCTGCGCTCCCACTCTTTCTTTTTTCACTGCTACTAAAAAAGATTGTGCAGTTTCAGAGTAGCTCGAGACTTACTCCTAGCTAGCGATCACTTCAGTCTGTTTAGCTCCTGTTTTGACGTCACAAACACGCCCTGTGTTCAGCCAACCACTCCCCCGTTTCCCCTGGCACGCCTGCGTTTTTTCACTCACTCCCTGAAAATGGGCAGTTACCACCCAGAAACACCCACTTCCTGTCAATCACTCAGCGGTCAGCAGTGCGACTGAAAAGCGTCGCTAGTCCTTGTGTGAAACTGCAGTCTTGTGTGAAAGTACGTCGCGTGTGCGCACTGTACACCATACGCATGCGCAGAAATGCCGCTTTTTGACCTAATCGCCGTGCTGCGACCGAAAGCAGCTAGCGAACAACTCGAAATGACCACCATAGTACTATGTGATATCCTCCTATGTATATAGTACTATGTGATATCCTCCTATGTTATAGCATCCTACGTGATATCCTCTTCTGTTTATAGTCCTACGTATGTGTATTCTCCTATATATATAGTCCTATGTGATATCCTCCTATGTATATAGGTGGTCATTCCGAGTTGTTCACTTGCTGCAGATTTTCGCAGTGCAGCGATCAAGTGAAAAAACGGCAAAAATGCGCATGCGCTAAGTACTTTCACACAAAACTTAGTAGATTTACACAAGCTCGAGCAACGTTTTTTCATCGCTCGAGTGATCGTACTGTGATTGACAGGAAGTGGGCGTTTCTGGGCGGAAACTGGCCGTTTTCAGGGAGTGTGCTAAAAAACGCAGGCGTGCCAGGAGTGGCTGGAGAAAAGGGGGAGTGGCTGGCCGAACGCAGGGCGTATTTGTGACGTCAAACCAGGAACTAAACGGACTGAGGTGATCGCAATCTAGGAGTAGGTCCGGAGCTACTCAGAAACTGCAAGGAAATATTTAGTAGCAATTCTGCTAATCTTTCGTTCACTATTCTGCTAAGCTAAGATACACTCCCAGAGGGCGGCGGTCTAGCGTTTGCAATGCTGCTAAAAGCAGCTAGCGAGCGAACAACTCGGAATGACCACCATAGTCCTATGTGATATCCTCCTATGTATATAGGCCCTCATTCCGAGTCGTTCGCTCGGTAATTTTCATCGCATCGCAGTGAAATTCCGCTTAGTACGCATGCGCAATATTCGCACTGCGACTGCGCCAAGTAATTTAACAATGAAGATAGTATTTTTACTCACGGCTTTTTCTTCGCTCCGGCGATCGTAGTGTGATTGACAGGAAATGGGTGTTACTGGGCGGAAACACGGCGTTTTATGGGCGTGTGGATAAAAACGCTACCGTTTCCGGAAAAAACGCAGGAGTGTCCGGAGAAACGGAGGAGTGTCTGGGCGAACGCTGGGTGTGTTTGTGACGTCAAACCAGGAACGACAAGCACTGAACTGATCGCAGATGCCGAGTAAGTCTGAAGCTACTCTGAAACTGCTAAGTAGTTTGTAATCGCAATATTGCGAATACATCGTTCGCAATTTTAAGAAGCTAAGATTCACTCCCAGTAGGCGGCGGCTTAGCGTGTGTAACTCTGCTAAAATCGCCTTGCGAGCGATCAACTCGGAATGAGGGCCATAGTACTAGGGCCCTCATTCCGAGTTGTTCGCTCGTTCTTTTTCATCGCATCGCAGCGATTTTCCGCAAACTGTGCATGCGCAATGTTCACACTGCGGCTGCGCCAAGTAAATTTGCTAAGAAGTTTGGTATTTTACTCACGGCATTACGAGGTTTTTTCTTCGTTCTGGTGATCGTTATGTGATTGACAGGAAGTGGGTGTTTCTGGGCGGAAACTGGACGTTTTATGGGAGTGTGTGAAAAAACGCTGCCGTTTCTGGGAAAAAAGCGGGAGTGGCTGGAGAAACGGGGGAGTGTCTGGGCGAACGCTGGGTGTGTTTGTGACGTCAAACCAGGAACGAAACTGACTGAACTGATCGCAGTGGCAGAGTAAGTGTCGAGCTACTCAGAAACTGCTTAGAAATTTCTATTCGCAATTTTGAGAATCTTTCGTTCGCAATTTTGGTAAGCTAAGATACACTCCCAGTAGGCGGCGGCTTAGCGTGTGCAATGCTGCTAAAAGCAGCTTGCGAGCGAACACCTCGGAATGAGGGCCTATGTGATATCCTCCTATGTATATAGGTGGTCATTCCGAGTTGATCGCTCATTATTTTTTTTCCGCAATGGAGCGATTAGTCGCTAATGCGCATGCGCAATGTCCGCAGTGCGACTGCGCCAAGTAAATTTGCTATTAAGTTAGGTATTTTACTCACGGCATTACGAGGTTTTTTCATCGTTCTGGTGATCGTAGTGTGATTGACAGGAAGTGGGTGTTTCTGGGCGGAAACTGGCCGTTTTATGGGTGTGTGCGAAAAAACGCTGCCGTTTCTGGGAAAAACGCGGGAGTGTCTGAAGAAACGGAGGAGTGTCTGTGCGAACGCTGGGTGTGTTTGTGACGTCAAACCAGGAACGAAACTGACTGAACTGATCGCAGTGGCAGAGTAAGTCTCGAGCTACTCAGAAACTGCAAAGAACTGTCTATTCGCAAATCTGCTAATCTTTCGTTCGCAAATTTACTATGCTAAGATTCACTCCCAGTAGGCGGCGGCTTAGCGTGTGCAAAGCTGCTAAAAGCAGCTAGCGAGCGAACAACTCGGAATGAGGGCCTAAGTACTATGTGATATCCTCCTATGTATATAGTACTATGTGATATCCTCCTATGTATATAGTACTATGTGATATCCTCCTATGTATATAGTACTATGTGATATCTTGTGTATATAGTCCTATGTGATATCCTCCTATGTATATAGTACTATGTGATATCCTCCTATGTATATAGTCCTATGTGATATCCTCCTATGTATATAGTCCTATGTGATATCCTCCTATGTATATAGTCCTATGTGATATCCTCCTATGTATATAGTCCTATGTGATATCCTCCTATGTATATAGTACTATGTGATATCATCCTCCTATGTATATAGTACTATGTGATATCCTCCTATGTATAGTACTATGTGATATCCTCCTATGTATAGAGTACTATGTGATATCTTATGTATATAGTCCTATGTGATATCCTCCTATGTATATAGTACTATGTGATATCCTCCTATGTATATAGTACTATGTGATATCTTATGTATATAGTCCTATGTGATATCCTCCTATGTATATAGTCCTATGTGATATCCTCCTATGTATATAGTACTATGTGATATCCTCCTATGTATATAGTCCTATGTGATATCCTCCTATGTATATAGTACTATGTGATATCCTCCTATGTATATAGTCCTATGTGATATCCTCCTATGTATATAGTACTATGTGATATCTTATGTATATAGTCCTATGTGATATCCTCCTATGTATATAGTCCTATGTGATATCCTCCTATGTATATAGTACTATGTGATATCCTCCTATGTATATAGTCCTATGTGATATCCTCCTATGTATATAGTACTATGTGATATCCTCCTATGTATATAGTCCTATGTGATATCCTCCTATGTATATAGTCCTATGTGATATCCTCCTATGTACTGTATATAGTCCTATGATATCCTCATATGTATATAGTATATAGTACTATCAGGGCCGGTACTAGACCTTGTGGCGCCCAGGGCGAAAGTTTCCTGCAGCAAAACAGAGTTGGTGCCCGCCGAAGGCGCGCGCTCAAAAATAGGGGCATGGCTTCTTCATAGGGAAGGGGCATGGTCACAGTTATCCCCATGTACTTGTGCCACCCTGTAGCTGTGCCCCCAGTAGATGTGTCCCCAGTAGCTGTACCCCCAGAAGCTGTGCCCCCAGTAGATTTGTCCACTGTAGCTGTGCCCCCTGTAGTAGTGCCCCCAGTATGTGCCCCCTGTAGTTGTGCCCCCAGTAGCTGTGCCCCCTGTAGTAGTGCCCCCAGTATGTGCCCCCTGTAGTTGTGCCCCTAGTAGCTGTGCCCCCTGTAGTAGCGCTGCTTGCAAACAAGAAAAACAAACAAAAAAACAATAATTACCAGCCCCGCTCCTGCTTCCGGACTGCTGCCGCTGCTGTATCCGGCCGCCGGCTCCTCTCAATGGGAGAGACGTCATGACGTCTCTCCCATAGAAGCGCCGCACTGACACTAGGGGTCAATTATGACCTCTAGCATCAGTCAGTGACGCCGGCTGCAGTGGGCGCCCACACAGCCCTCGGCGCCTGCTGCAGCCGGGGAGAGGGGGGATCAGGAGTAGCGGCTCTTGCCACGGCAGTGGCGGCGCCCTCGGGGGAGCGGCGCCCCAGGCAATATGCCTGCTTGCCTGTGGCAAGAGCCGCTACTGAGTACTATGTGATATCCTCCTATGTTATAGCCTATGTGATATCCTCCTATGTATATAGTACTATGTGATATCCTCCTATTTTATAACCTATGTGATATCCTCCTATGTATATAATACTATGTGATATTCTCCTATGTTATAGCCTATGTGATATCCTCCTATGTATATAGTACTATGTGATATCCTCCTATGTGATATCCTCCTATGTTATAACCTATGTGATATCCTCCTATGTATATAATACTATGTGATATCCTCCTGTGTGATATCCTCCTATGTATATAGTCCTATGTGATATCCTCCTATGTATATAATACTATGTGATATCCTCCTATGTGATATCCTCCTATGTTATAACCTATGTGATATCCTCCTATGTATATAGCCTATGTGATATCCTCCTATGTTATAACCTATGTGATATCCTCCTATGTATATAATACTATGTGATATCCTCCTGTGTGATATCCTCCTATGTATATAGTCCTATGTGATATCCTCCTATGTATAAAGTACTATGTGATATCCTCCTATGTATATAGTCCTATGTGATATCCTCCTATGTATATAGTACTATGTGATATCCTCCTATGTATACAGTACTATGTGATATCCTCCTATGTATATAGTCCTATGTGATATCCTCCTATGTATATAGTACTATGTGATATCCTCCTATGTATATAGTACTATGTAATATCCTCCTATGTATATAGTCCTATGTGATATCCTCCTATGTATAAAGTACTATGTGATATCCTCCTATGTATATAGTACTATGTGATATCCTCCTCTGTATATAGTACTATGTGATATCCTCCTACGTATATAGTCGCAATAGTCTGCTTGGAAGCAGGAGCCCCAATCTTGTAGGGAGCAAACAGGACAAACAGAGCCTCCGTTTTCCTAATGTGAGCAGTTCTGGCGACATAAATTTTCAAAGCTTTGACTACATCGAGAGACTTCGATTCCACTAAGGCGCCAGTAGCCACTGGCACCACAATAGGTTGGTTCATGTGGAATAATGAAACCACTTTCGGCAGAAATTGCAGACGAGTCCTCAACTCCGCTCTATCCTCATGGAAAATCAAATAGGGGCTCTTGTGAGACAAAGCCGCTAATTCAGACACCCGCCTCGCGGATGCCAAGGCCAACAACATGACCACTTTCCAAGTGACGAATTTCAACTCTACATTCTGCAAAGGTTCAAACTAGTGATGTGCTCCGGAAATTTTTCGGGTTTTTGTGTTTTGATTTTGGATTCGGTTCCACGGACGCGTTTTGCCAAAACCTCCCTGAAATTTTTTGGGCGGATTCGGGTGTGTTTTGGATTCGGGTGTTTTTTTACAAAAACCCCTCAAAAACAGCTTAAATCATAGAATTTGGGGGTCATTTTGATCCCATAGTATTATTAACCTCAATAACCATAATTTACACTCATTTTCAGTCTATTCTGAACACCTCACACCTCACAATATTATTTTTAGTCCTAAAATTTGCACCGAGGTCGCTGGATGGCTAAGCTAAGCGACACAAGTGGCCGACACAAACACCTGGCCCATCTAGGAGTGGCACTGCAGTGTCAGGCAGGATGGCACTTCAAAAAAATTGCCCCCAAACAGCACGATGCAAAGAAAAAAAAAAGAGGCGCACCAAGGTCGCTGTGTGACTAAGCTAAGCGACACAAGTGGCCGACACAAACACCTGGCACATCTAGGAGTGGCACTGCAGTGTCAGACAGGATGGCACTTCAAAAAAATAGTCCCCAAACAGCACATGATGCAAAGAAAAAAAGAGGTGCAATGAGGTAGCTGTGTGACTAAGCTAAGCGACCCAAGTGGCCGACACAAACACCTGGCCCATCTAGGAGTGGCACTGCAGTGTCAAGCAGGATGGCACTTCAAAAAAATAGTCCCCAAACAGCACATGATGCAAAGAAAAAAAGAGGCGCAATGAGGTAGCTGTGTGACTAAGCTAAGCGACCCAAGTGGCCGACACAAACACCTGGCCCATCTAGGAGTGGCACTGCAGTGTCAGACAGGATGGGACTTCAAAAAAATAGTCCCCAAACAGCACATGATGCAAAGAAAAAAAGAGGCGCACCAAGGTCGCTGTGTGACTAAGCTAAGCGACACAAGTGGCCGACACAAACACCTGGCCCATCTAGGAGTGGCACTGCAGTGTCAGACAGGATGGCACTTCAAAAAAATAGTCCCCAAACAGCACATGATGCAAAGAAAAAAAGAGGCGCACCAAGGTCGCTGTGTGACTAAGCTAAGCGACACAAGTGGCCGACACAAACACCTGGCCCATCTAGGAGTGGCACTGCAGTGTCAGACAGGATGGCACTTCAAAAAAATAGTCCCCAAACAGCACATGATGCAAAGAAAAATGAAAGAAAAAAGAGGTGCAAGATGGAATTGTCCTTGGGCCCTCCCACCCACCCTTATGTTGTATAAACAGGACATGCACACTTTAACGAACCCATCATTTCAGCGACAGGGTTTGCCACACGACTGTGACTGAAATGACTGGTTGGTTTGGGCCCCCACCAAAAAAGAAGCAATCAATCTCTCCTTGCACAAACTGGCTCTACAGAGGCAAGATGTCCACCTCATCATCATCCTCCGATTCCTCACCCCTTTCACTGTGTACATCCCCCTCCTCACAGATTATTAATTCGTCCCCACTGGAATCCACCATCTCAGGTCCCTGTGTACTTTCTGGAGGCAATTGCTGGTGAATGTCTCCACGGAGGAATTGATTATAATTCATTTTGATGAACATCATCTTCTCCACATTTTCTGGAAGTAACCTCGTACGCCGATTGCTGACAAGGTGAGCGGCTGCACTAAACACTCTTTCGGAGTACACACTGGAGGGAGGGCAACTTAGGCAGAATAAAGCCAGTTTGTGCAAGGGCCTCCAAATTGCCTCTTTTTCCTGCCAGTATACGTACGGACTGTCTGACGTGCCTACTTGGATGCGGTCACTCATATAATCCTCCACCATTCTTTCAATGGTGACAGAATCATATGCAGTGACAGTAGACGACATGTCAGTAATCGTTGGCAGGTCCTTCAGTCCGGACCAGATGTCAGCACTCGCTCCAGACTGCCCTGCATCACCGCCAGCGGGTGGGCTCGGAATTCTTAGCCTTTTCCTCGCACCCCCAGTTGCGGGAGAATGTGAAGGAGGAGCTGTTGATGGGTCACGTTCCGCTTGACTTGACAATTTTCTCACCAGCAGGTCTTTGAACCTCTGCAGACTTGTGTCTGCCGGAAAGAGAGATACAATGTAGGTTTTAAATCTAGGATCGAGCACGGTGGCCAAAATGTAATGCTCTGATTTCAACAGATTGACCACCCGTGAATCCTGGTTAAGCGAATTAAGGGCTCCATCCACAAGTCCCACATGCCTAGCGGAATCGCTCTGTTTTAGCTCCTCCTTCAATCTCTCCAGCTTCTTCTGCAAAAGCCTGATAAGGGGAATGACCTGACTCAGGCTGGCAGTGTCTGAACTGACTTCACGTGTGGCAAGTTCAAAGGGTTGCAGAACCTTGCACAACGTTGAAATCATTCTCCACTGCACTTGAGTCAGGTGCATTCCCCCTCCTTTGCCTATATCGTGGGCAGATGTATAGGCTTGAATGGCCTTTTGCTGCTCCTCCATCCTCTGAAGCATATAGAGGGTTGAATTCCACCTCGTTACCACCTCTTGCTTCAGATGATGGCAGGGCAGGTTCAGGACTGTTTGCTGGTGCTCCAGTCTTCGGCACGCGGTGGCTGAATGCCGAAAGTGGCCCGCAATTCTTCGGGCCACCGACAGCATCTCTTGCACGCCCCTGTCGTTTTTTAAATAATTCTGCACCACCAAATTCAATGTATGTTCAAAACATGGGACGTGCTGGAATTTGCCCAGATGTAATGCACGCACAATATTGGTGGCGTTGTCCGATGTCACAAATCCCCAGGAGAGTCCAATTGGGGTAAGCCATTCTGCGATGATGTTCCTCAGTTTCCGTAAGAGGTTGTCAGCTGTGTGCCTCTTATGGAAAGCGGTGATACAAAGCGTAGCCTGCCTAGGAACGAGTTGGCGTTTGCGAGATGCTGCTACTGGTGCCGCCGCTGCTGTTCTTGCTGCGGGAGGCAATACATCTACCCAGTGGGCTGTCACAGTCATATAGTCCTGAATCTGCCCTGCTCCACTTGTCCACATGTCCGTGGTTAAGTGGACATTGGGTACAACTGCATTTTTTAGGACACTGGTGACTCTTTTTCTGACGTCTGTGTACATTTTCGGTATCGCCTGCCTAGAGAAATGGAACCTAGATCGTATTTGGTACCGGGGACACAGTACCTCAAACAAGTCTCTAGTTGCCTGTGAATTAACGGTGGATACCGGAACCACGTTTCTCACCACCCAGGCTGACAAGACCTGAGTTATCCGCTTTGCAGCAGGATGACTGCTGTGATATTTCATCTTCCTCGCAAAGGACTGTTGGACAGTCAATTGCTTACTGGAAGTAGTACAAGTGGTCTTCCGACTTCCCCTCTGGGATGACGATCGACTCCCAGCAGCAACAACAGCAGCGCCAGCAGCAGTAGGCGTTACACTCAAGGATGCATCGGAGGAATCCCAGGCAGGAGAGGACTCGTCAGAATTGCCAGTGACATGGCCTGCAGGACTATTGGCTTTCCTGTGTAAGGTGGAAATTGACACTGAGGGAGTTGGTGGTGTGGTTTGCAGGAGCTTGGTTACAAGAGGAAGGGATTTAGTGGTCAGTGGACTGCTTCCGCTGTCATCCAAAGTTTTTGAACTTGTCACTGACTTCTGATGAATGCGGACCAGGTGACGTATAAGGGAGGATGTTCCTAGGTGGTTAACGTCCTTACCCCTAATTACAGCTTGACAAAGGCAACACACGGCTTGACACCTGTTGTCCGCATTTGTGTTACAATAATTCCACACCGAAGAGGTGATTTTTTTTGTATTTTGACCAGGCATGTCAATGGCCATATTCGTCCCACGGACAACAGGTATCTCCCCGGGTGCCTGACTTAAACAAACCACCTCACCATCAGAATCCTCCTGGTCAATTTCCTCCCCAGCGCCAGCAACACCCATATCCTCATCCTGGTGTACTTCAACAGTGACATCTTCAATTTGACTATCAGGAACTGGACTGCGGGTGCTCCTTCCAGCACTTGCAGGGGGCGTGCAAATGGTGGAAGGCGCAAGCTCTTCCCGTCCAGTGTTGGGAAGGTCAGGCATCGCAACCGACACAATTGGACTCTCCTTGGGGATTTGTGATTTAGAAGAACGGACAGTTCTTTGCTGTGCTTTTGCCAGCTTAAGTCTTTTCATTTTTCTAGCGAGAGGATGAGTGCTTCCATCCTCATGTGAATCTGAACCACTAGCCATGAACATAGGCCAGGGCCTCAGCCGTTCCTTGCCACTTCGTGTCGTAAATGGCATATTGGCAAGTTTACGCTTCTCATCAGACACTTTCAATTTTGATTTTTGGGTCATTTTACTGAACTTTTGTTTTTTGGATTTTACAAGCTCTCTACTATGACATTGGGCATCGGCCTTGGCAGACGACGTTGATGGCATTTCATCGTCTCGGCCATGACTAGTGGCAGCAGCTTCAGCACGAGGTGGAAGTGGATCTTGATCTTTCCCTATTTTAACCTCCACATTTTTGTTCTCCATTTTTTAATGTGTGGAATTATATGCCAGTATCAATAGCAATGGCCTTCTACTATATATACTGCGCACAACTGAAATGCACCACAGGTATGGATGGATAGTATACTTGACGACACAGAGGTAGGTAGAGCAGTGGCCTTCCGTACCGTACTGCTATATATACTGGTGGTCACTGTCAGCAAACTGCAAAACTAAAATGCACCACAGGTATAGAATCTAGATGGATAGTATACTTGACGACACAGAGGTAGGTAGTGCAGTGGCCTTCCGTACCGTACTGCTATATATACTGGTGGTCACTGTCAGCAAACTGCAAAACTAAAATGCACCACAGGTATAGAATCTAGATGGATAGTATACTTGACGACACAGAGGTAGGTAGAGCAGTGGCCTTCCGTACCGTACTGCTATATATACTGGTGGTCACTGTCAGCAAACTGCAAAACTAAAATGCACCACAGGTATAGAATCTAGATGGATAGTATACTTGACGACACAGAGGTAGGTAGAGCAGTGGCCTTCCGTACCGTACTGCTATATATACTGGTGGTCACTGTCAGCAAACTGCAAAACTAAAATGCACCTCAGGTATAGAATCTAGATGGATAGTATACTTGACGACACAGAGGTAGGTAGAGCAGTGGCCTTCCGTACCGTACTGCTATATATACTGGTGGTCACTGTCAGCAAAACTTTGCACTGTACTCCGCCTATATAATACTGCTGGTCCCGTCCTCACATTAAAGCAGTGTGAGCACAGATATATGCAGCACACTTAGCACAGATATGGAGTGTTTTTCAGGCAGACAACGTATACTGGTGGTCACTGGTCAGCAAAACTCTGCACTGTACTCCTCCTATATAATATACTGGTGGTCCCCAGTCCCCACAATAAAGCAGTGTGAGCACAGATATATGCAGCACACTGAGCACAGATATGGAGTGTTTTTCAGGCAGACAACGTATACTGGTGGTCACTGTCAGCAAAACTCTGCACTGTACTCCTCCTATATAATACTGCTGGTCCCCAGTCCCCACAATAAAGCAGTGTGAGCACAGATATATGCAGCACACTGAGCACAGATATGGAGTGTTTTTCAGGCAGACAACGTATACTGGTGGTCACTGGTCAGCAAAACTCTGCACTGTACTCCTCCTATATAATATACAGCTGCTCCCCAGTCCCCACAATTAAGCAGTGTGAGCACAGATATATGCAGCACACTGAGCACAGATATGGAGTGTTTTTCAGGCAGACAACGTATACTGGTGGTCACTGTCAGCAAAACTCTGCACTGTACTCCTCCTATATAATACAGCTGCTCCCCAGTCCCCACAATTAAGCAATAAGCACAAATATTTGCATCAACATTAATAAACGGAGAGTACGCCAGCCACGTCCTCTCCCTAACATTTTCAATGCACGAGTGAAAATGGCGGCGACGCGTAGCTGCTTATATAGAACCCGAATCTCGCGAGAATCCGACAGCGGGATGATGACGTTCGGGCGCGCTCGGGTTAACCGAGCCATACGGGAGAATCCGAGTATGCCTTGGACCCGTGTAAAATGGGTGAAGTTTGGGGGGGTTCGGTTTCCGAGGAACCGAACCCGCTCATCACTAGTTCAAACCAATGTGATTGAAGGAACTGCAACACCATGGTAAGATCCCATGGAGCCACTGGGGGCACAAAGGGAGATTGGATGTGCAACACGCCTTTTACGAAAGTCTGAACTTCTGGAAGGGAGGCCAATTGTCTTTGAAAGAAAACCGATAAGGCTGAAATTTGTACTTTAATTTAGCCCAACGTTAGGCCCACATCCACACCTGATTGTATAAAATGGAGAAAACGTCCTAAGTGAAACTCTTCCATAGGAGCCTTCTTGGATTCACACAAGACACATATTTCCTCCAAATACGGTGGTAATGTTTAGACGTTACCCCTTTTCTAGCCTGAAGAAGTGTGGGAATTACTACACAGGGGATACCTTTTCGGGCTAGGATCCGATGCTCAACCGCCAAGCCGTCAAACGTAGCCGCGGTAAGTCTTGATACATGCACGGCCCCTGCTGTAACAGATACTCTCGTAGAGGAAGAGGCCAGGGATTTCCTATGAGTAATTCCTGAAGATCTGGATACCAAGCCCTCCTTGGCCAATCTGGAACAATGAGGATCGCCTGAACCTTTGTCTTCTTATGATCTTTAGCACTTTTGGAATGAGAGGAAGCGGAGGGAATACATACACCGACTGAAACACCCATGGTGTTACTAGTGCGTCCACTGCTATTGCTTGAGGGTCCCTCGACCTGGAACAATATCTCTGCAGTTTCTTGTTGAGACGAGACGCCATCATGTCTATTTTAGGAATTCCCCAACGACTTGTCACTTCTGTAAAGACCTCTTGATGAATACCCCACTCCCCTGGATGGAGATCGTGTCTGCTGAGGAAGTCTGCTTCCCAGTTGTCCACTCCTGGAATGAAGATCGCTGATAGAGCGCTTGTATGTCTTTCCGCCCAATGGAGAAATTTTGTGGCCTCTGCCATCGCCGCTCTGCTTTTTGTTCCACCCTGGCGGTTTATGTACGCTACTGCTGTTATATTGTCCGATTGAATCAGGACGGGCACATTGCGCAGATGTTCCGCTTGAAGAAGGCCGTTGTAAATGGCCCTTAACTCCAGAACGTTTATTCTTTGGTGCAAGTGCAGGTGGGATCTGGACCACTTGTCCAACAGGTCCCACTGAAACACTCTGGCACGGAATCTGCCAAACTGAATGGCCTCGTAGGCCGCCACCATTTTCCCCAGTAACCGAGTGCATTGATGGACTGACACACTTGTCGGTTTCAGAATTTGTTTGACCAGGTTCTGAATTTCCAGAGCTTTTTCCACTGGAAGAAAAATAAGATTTTACTCACCGATAAATCTATTTCTCGTAGTCCGTAGTGGATGCTGGGGACTCCGTCAGGACGATGGGGAATAGCGGCTCCGCAGGAGACAGGGCACAAAAAGTAAAAGCTTTTGGACCTAGGTGGTGTGCACTGGCTCCTCCCCCTATGACCCTCCTCCAAGCCTCAGTTAGGATACTGTGCCCGGACGAGCGTACACAATAAGGAAGGATTTTGAATCCCGGGTAAGACTCATACCAGCCACACCAATCACACCGTACAACTTGTGATCTGAACCCAGTTAACAGTATGATAACAGAGGAGCCTCTGAAAAGATGGCTCACTACAACAAAAACCCGATTTTGTTAACAATAACTATGTACAAGTATTGCAGACAATCCGCACTTGGGATGGGCGCCCAGCATCCACTACGGACTACGAGAAATAGATTTATCGGTGAGTAAAATCTTATTTTCTCTAACGTCCTAAGTGGATGCTGGGGACTCCGTCAGGACCATGGGGATTATACCAAAGCTCCCAAACGGGCGGGAGAGTGCGGATGACTCTGCAGCACCGAATGAGAGAACTCCAGGTCCTCCTCAGCCAGGGTATCAAATTTGTAGAATTTAGCAAACGTGTTTGCCCCTGACCAAGTAGCTGCTCGGCAAAGTTGTAAAGCCGAGACCCCTCGGGCAGCCGCCCAAGATGAGCCCACTTTCCTTGTGGAATGGGCTTTTACAGATTTTGGCTGTGGCAGGCCTGCCACAGAATGTGCAAGCTGAATTGTACTACAAATCCAACGCGCAATAGTCTGCTTAGAAGCAGGAGCACCCAGCTTGTTGGGTGCATACAGGATAAACAGCGAGTCAGATTTCCTGACTCCAGCCGTCCTGGAAACATATATTTTCAGGGCCCTGACTACGTCCAGCAACTTGGAGTCCTCCAAGTCCCTAGTAGCCGCAGGAACCACAATAGGTTGGTTTAGGTGAAACGCTGAAACCACCTTAGGAAGAAATTGAGGACGAGTCCTCAATTCCGCCCTATCCGAATGAAATATCAGGTAAGGGCTTTTATAGGATAAAGCCGCCAATTCAGATACTCGCCTGGCAGAAGCCAGGGCCAACAACATTACCACTTTCCATGTGAGATATTTTAATTCCACCGTGGCAAGTGGCTCAAACCAATGTGATTTTAGGAATCCCAAAACTACATTGAGATCCCAAGGTGCCACTGGGGGCACAAAGGGAGGCTGTATATGCAGTACCCCTTTTACAAAAGTCTGAACTTCAGGAAATGAAGCCAATTCTCTCTGAAAGAAAATCGACAAGGCCGAAATTTGAACCTTAATGGACCCTAACTTTAGGCCCATGGACAGTCCTGTTTGCAGGAAATGTAGGAAACGACCTAGTTGAAATTCCTCTGTCGGGGCCTTCTTGGTCTCGCACCACGCAACATATTTTCGCCAAATACGGTGATAATGCTGTGCGGTTACATCCTTCCTAGCTTTAATCAGGGTAGGAATAACTTCATCTGGAATGCCTTTTTCCTTCAGAATCCGGCGTTCAACCGCCATGCCGTCAAACGCAGCCGCGGTAAGTCTTGGAACAGACAGGGTCCCTGCTGAAGCAGGTCCCTTCTTAGCGGCAGAGGTCACGGGTCCTCTGTGAGCATCTCTTGAAGTTCCGGGTACCAAGTCCTTCTTGGCCAATCCGGAGCCACTAGTATAGTTCTTACTCCTCTCCGTCTTATAATTCTCAGTACCTTGGGTAAGAGAGGCAGAGGAGGGAACACATACACTGACTGGAACACCCAAGGTGTTACCAGAGCATCCACAGCTATTGCCTGCGGGTCTCTTGACCTGGCGCAATACCTGTCTAGTTTTTTGTTGAGGCGTGACGCCATCATGTCCACCTTTGGTTTTTCCCAACGGTTCACAATCATGAGGAAGACTTCCGGATGAAGTCCCCACTCTCCCGGGTGTAGGTCGTATCTGCTGAGGAAGTCTGTTTCCCAGTTGTCCACTCCCGGAATGAACACTGCTGACAGTGCTATCACATGATTTTCCGCCCATTGCAGAATCCTTGCAGCTTCTGTCATTGCCCTCCTGCTTCTTGTGCCGCCCTGCCTGTTTATGTGGGCGACTGCTGTGATGTTGTCCGACTGGATCAACACCGGCTGACCCTGAAGCAGAGGCTTTGCTAGGCTTAGAGCATTGTAAATTGCCCTTAGTTCCAGTATATTTATGTGAAGTGAAGTCTCCAGGCTTGACCACACTCCCTGGAAGTTTCTTCCTTGTCTGACTGCTCCCCAGCCTCTCAGGCTGGCATCCGTGGTCACAAGGATCCAGTCCTGAATGCCGAATCTGCGGCCCTCTAGGAGATGAGCACTTTGCAGCCACCACAGAAGAGATACCCTTGTCCTTGGAGACAGGGTTATTTTCTGATGCATCTGAAGATGCGATCCGGACCATTTGTCCAGCAGATCCCACTGAAAAATTCTTGCGTGGAATCTGCCGAATGGAATCGCTTCGTAAGAAGCCACCATTTTTCCCAGGACCCTTGTGCATTGATGCACTGACACCTTTCCTGGTTTTAGGAGGTTCCTGACTAGCTCGGATAACTCCCTGGCTTTCTCCTCCGGGAGAAACACCTTTTTCTGGACTGTGTCCAGAATCATCCCTAGGAACAGCAGACGTGTCGTCGGAATCAGCTGCGATTTTGGAATATTTAAAATCCACCCGTGCTGTTGTAGTACTTCTTGAGATAGTGCTACTCCGACTTCTAACTGTTCTCTGGACCTTGCCCTTATTAGGAGATCGTCCAAGTAAGGGATAATTAATACGCCTTTTCTTCGAAGAAGAATCATCATTTCGGCCATTACCTTGGTAAAGACCCGGGGTGCCGTGGACAATCCAAACGGCAGCGTCTGAAACTGATAATGACAGTTCTGTATTACGAACCTGAGATACCCTTGGTGAGAAGGGCAAATCGGGACATGGAGATAGGCATCCTTGATGTCCAGAGACACCATATAGTCCCCTTCTTCCAGGTTCGCTATCACTGCTCTGAGTGATTCCATCTTGAATTTGAACCTTTTGATATAAGTGTTCAAAGATTTTAGATTTAAAATCGGTCTCACCGAACCGTCTGGTTTCGGTACCACAAACAGTGTGGAGTAATATCCCTTCCCTTGTTGTAGGAGGGGTACTTTTATTATCACCTGTTGGGAGTACAGCTTGTGAATGGCTCCCAATACCGCCTCCCTGTCGGAGGGAGCTATTGGTAAAGCAGACTTCAGGAACCGGCGAGGGGGAGACGTCTCCGATTCCAATTTGTACCCCTGAGATACTACTTGCAGGATCCAGGGGTTCACTTGCGAGTGAGCCCACTGCGCGCTGAAATTTCTGAGACGACCTCCCACCATACCTGAGTCTGCTTGTAAGGACCCAGCGTCATGCTGAGGACTTGGCAGAAGCGGAAGAGGGCTTCTGTTCTTGGGAAGAAGCTGTCTGCTGCAGTCTTTTTCCCCTTCCTCTACCCCGGGGCAGATATGACTGTCCTTTTGTCCGCTTGCCTTTATGGGAACGAAAGGACTGATGCTGAAAAGACGGTGTCTTTTTCTGTTGAGAGGTGACTTGAGGTAAAAATGTGGATTTCCCAGCCGTTGCCGTGGTTACCAGGTCTGATAGACCGACCCCAAATAACTCCTCCCCTTTATACGGCAATACCTCCATGTGCCGTTTTGAATCCGCATCACCTGACCACTGTCGCGTCCATAACCCTCTTCTGGCAGAAATGGACAGCGCACTTACTCTTGATGCCAGAGTGCAAATATCTCTCTGTGCATCTCGCATATATAAAAATGCATCTTTTAATTGCTCAATAGTCAATAAAATACTGTCCCTATCCAGGGTATCAATATTCTCAGTCAGGGAGTCCGACCACGCCACCCCAGCACTGCACATCCAGGCTGAGGCGATTGCTGGTCGCAGTATAACACCAGTATGTGTGTATATACTTTTAAGGATATTTTCCAGCCTCCTATCTGCTGGCTCCTTAAGGGCGGCCGTTTCTGGAGACGGTAACGCCACTTGTTTTGATAAGCGTGTGAGCGCCTTATCTACCCTAGGGGGTGTTTCCCAACGAGCCCTAACCTCTGGTGGGAAGGGATATAGTGCTTTTTTGTTGGGGGTAACCCACGCTTCATCACACACTTCATTCAATTCCTCTGATTCAGGAAAAACTACGGGTAGTTTTTTCACACCCCACATAATACCCCTTTTCGTGGTACTTGCAGTATCAGAGATGTGCAAAACCTCCTTCATTGCCGTGATCATGTAACGTGTGGCCCTACTGGAAAATACGTTTGTTTCTTCACCGTCGACACTGGAGTCAGTGTCTGTGTCCGTTTCGACCCACTGAGGTAACAGGCGTTTTATAGCCCCTGACGGTGTTTGAGACGCCTGGACAGGCACTAACTGAGCTGCCGGCTGTCTCATGTCGTCAACAGTTTTTTGTAACGTGCCGACACTGTCACGTAATTCCTTAATTACGGCCATCCATTCAGGTGTCGACTCCCTAGGGGGTGACATCACCATTATAGGCAATTGCTCCGCCTCCACATAATTTTCCTCCTCATACATGTCGACACACACGTACCGACACCCAGCACACACACAGGGAATGCTCTGATAGAGGACAGGACCCCACTTAGCCCCTTGGGGAGACAGAGGGAGAGTTTGCCAGCACACACCAGAGCGCTATATATGTATAGGGACAACCTTACAATAAGTGTCTATCCCTTATAGCTGCTTATATCTGTTATTTTGCCAAATAAGTGCCCCCCTCTCTTTTTTACCCTGTTTCTGTAGTGCAGGATGCAGGGGAGATTCTGGGAGCCTTCCTACCAGCGGAGCTGTGTGGGAAAAATGGCGCTGTGTGCTGAGGAGATAGGCCCCGCCCCCTTCTCGGCGGGCTCTTCTCCCGCTTTTTTCTGGAAAACTGGCAGGGGTTAAATACATCCATATAGCCCAGGAGCTATATGTGATGTATTTTTTGCCAAATAAGGTAAATTCATTGCTTCCCAGGGCGCCCCCCCCCCCAGCGCCCTGCACCCTCAGTGACCGAAGTGTGAAGTGTGCTGAGAGCAATGGCGCACAGCTGCAGTGCTGTGCGCTACCTTATGAAGACAGGAAAGTCTTCTGCCGCCGATTTATGGACCTCTTCTTGCTTCAGCATCTGTAAGGGGGCCGGCGGCGCGGCTCCGGGACCCATCCATGGCTGGGCCTGTGATCGTCCCTCTGGAGCTAATGTCCAGTAGCCAAGAAGCCCAATCCACTCTGCACGCAGGTGAGTTCGCTTCTTCTCCCCTTAGTCCCACGCTGCAGTGAGCCTGTTGCCAGCAGGACTCACTAAAAATAAAAAAAACCTAAGTATACTTTTACTTCTAAGCAGCTCAGGAGAGCCACCTAGATTGCACCCTTCTCGGCCGGGCACAAAGATCTAACTGAGGCTTGGAGGAGGGTCATAGGGGGAGGAGCCAGTGCACACCACCTAGGTCCAAAAGCTTTTACTTTTTGTGCCCTGTCTCCTGCGGAGCCGCTATTCCCCATGGTCCTGACGGAGTCCCCAGCATCCACTTAGGACGTTAGAGAAAACTCTCTGTAATTTTGTGTCCAGAATCATTCCCAAAAACGACAGCCGCATCGTCGGCACCAACTGTGATTTCGGCAAGTTTAGGAGCCAACCATGTTGTTGCAGAACTGTCAGGGAGAGCGTAATGTTCTGCAGTAACTGGTCCCTGGATCTCACCTTTATCAGGAGATCGTCCAAGTACGGGATAATTGTGACTCCCTGCTTGCGCAGGAGAACCATAATTTCCGCCATTACCTTGGTGAAAACCATCGGAGCCGTGGACAGACCAAATGGCAACGTCTGAAATTGGTAATGACAATCCTGAACTGCAAACCTCAGGGAAGCCTGATGCGGAGGATAAATGGGAACGTGCAAGTAGGCATCCTTTATGTCTACCGACACCATAAAATCCCCTTGCTCCAGAGTGGAGATCACTGCCCGGAGAGATTCCATCTTGAATTTGAATTTTCTTAGGTAGAAATTGAGGGATTTTAGATTCAGGATTGGTCTGACCGAGCCGTCTGGCTTCGGGACCACGAACAGGCTCGAATAAAATCCTTCTCCCTGTTGTGACGGGGGAACCTTGATAATGACCTGATTTAGACACAACTTTTGTACTGCGTCGCGTACAACCTCCCTGTCCGGAAGAGAAGCTGGTAAGGCTGATTTGAAACATCGGCGAGGGGGAACGTCTTGAAACTCTAGATTGTACCCCTGGGATACTATTTCCAAAACCCATGGGTCCAGGGTCGAACGAACCCAGAACTGACTGAAGAGTTTGAGACGTGCCCCCACCGGTGCGGACTCCCGCAGAGGAGTCCCAGAGTCATGCCGTGGATGTGGCAGAAGCCGGGGAGGACTTCTGCTCCTGGGAACCTGCCACTGCCGGTGACTTTTTTCCTTTCCAACTTCCTCTAGTAGCAAGGAAGGAAGGAAGAACCTCAGCCTTTCTTGTATTTATTGGGCCGAAAGGACTGCATCCGATAGTGGTGTGTTTTCTTTTGTTGTGCAGGAACATAAGGTAAAAAGGACAACTTACCTGCGGTAGCCGTAGATACCAAATCGGCGAGGCCGTCACCAAACAAGACACCATCTTTTTACTGCAGAGACTCCATATTTTTCTTACAGTCGGCATCAGCATTCCATTGATGAATCCACAATGCTCGTCTAGCTGAGACTGCCATGGCATTGGCCTTTGCACCCAAAAGGCCAATATCCCTTGCAGCTTCCTTTAGGTACGCTGCAGCTCCCTGATATGACCTAGTGTCAAGAGAACGCTATCCCTATCCAGGGTATCTATATCAGATGACAAGTAATCTGCCCATTTTTCGATAGCACTACTCACCCACGCAGATGCAATGGCTGGCCTGAGCAGCGTACCTGTGGTGACATAAATGGATTTCAATGTAGTTTCCTGCCTACGATCTGCCGGATCCTTAAGGGCTGCCATGTCAGGGGACGGAAGAGCCACCTTTTTGGACAGCCATGATAGAGCCTTGTCCACAATGGGTGGTGACTCCCACTTTTTCCTATCCCCAGAGGGAAACGGATACGCCACGGGAATCCTTTTGGGAATCTGAAACTTTATGTCAGGATTTTCCCAAACCTTTTCAAATAGGGTGTTCAGTTCATGAGAGGGAGGAAACGTTATCTCAGGCCTCTTCCCCTTATACTGTACATACAGACCCTTTTGTCAGGAACAAGAGGGTCCTCCGAGATATGTAATACGTCTTTTATCGCCACAATCATGTACCGAATGTTCTTTGCTAATTTCGGATCTAATCTGTTATCACTATAGTCGACACTGGAGTCAGAGTCCGTGTCGGTATCCGTGTCTGCCAACTGGGCAAATGATTGCCTGGTTCTGAGACTCCGATTTATCCAATCTCTTATTAGTAAGAGCCACATTAGCATTCAACACATTTACCCAATCAGGAGTCGGCGGTGCCGACAGGTTCACTCCCACAGCCGTTTGTGTCCCTAATACAGCCTCCTCCTGTGAAGAGCACTCCGCCTCAGACAGGCTGACACACGTGTATTCACCACTCACAGACACACTGGGCATATAGGGGACAGACCAACCTAAAGTCTGTCAGAGAGACACAGAGGGAGTTTGCCAGCTCACAACCCAGCGCTTCACCAACGGTTCTGAAAACACTAAATAATGCCCCAGACCTGCAGCGCTTTTATAATCAACATATATTGCACCAAATTTACTGTGCCCCCCCCCCCCCCGTCTTTCACCCTGATACTTATGCAGCAGTGAGAGGAAGGACCAGCGTCTCTACAGCCTGTGTAGAGAAAATGGCGCTGGGCTGTGTGAGCTGTGAGGGCTAAGCTCCGCCCCCATAATGGCGCGCTTCAGACCCGCTATTTTTTCAAAACTTTTATACTGGCGGTGGTTAGGACAGTGCCCTGGCACTATGTCCCTTGTTGCCAGTGTCATATAGAGGTTTATATGCTGCCCAGGGCGCCCCCTGCACCCTGTAGTGCCGCTGTGTGTGGGAGCATGGCGCGCAGCACGATCGCTGTGCGGTACCTCAGAAGCCGTCACTGAAGTCTTCTTTGCTTCTTCTACTCACCGGCTCTGGGAACGAGCATCTAGGCGTACCTAGCGATCAGACCCTCAGGAGCTAATGGTGTCCTGTAGCCAAGAAGCAGAGCCTTTAAACTCACTAGAAGTAGGTCTAACTTCTCTCCCCTAAGTCCCACGAAGCAGGGAGACTGTTGCCAGCAGTTCTCCCTGAAAATAAAATACCTAACATAAGTCTTTGCAGAGAAACTCAGTAGAGCTCCTCAGAGTGCATCCAGTCTCCCTGGGCACAATTCTAAACTGGAGTCTGGAGGAGGGGCATAGAGGGAGGAGCCAGTTCACACCCCTTTGAAAGTCTTAAAGTGCCCATGTCTCCTGCGGATCCAGTCTATACCCCATGGTTCTTGATGTGACCCCAGCATCCTCTAGGACGTATGAGAAAGTAGCATTAGGGCGTTTGCACTTAAGACAATCTCCTGATTCCTCCACCACCATACGACTCTATATAGCCTATATAAATATATAGACATGGTTAATTGGTTTTACATGCACTTCCTGTAACCAAGAACATCGTAAACATTTCAAAGTTGAGTCGTAATGAGTCAGCAGGACATCAGCAGAGGTGATAGTAGGAACATCTCAACCCCAGGCCATCACTGTGTGAGTCCACACCTTAGCAGGAGTACGTTCCACCAATTCTGCACTGAGATATTTGGTCTTATATGGATGAAGCGTTAGAAACGCCATTGAGCAATGAAGAGGGTCAGGAGAATCGGATACCGGTAGCTGTTTAACAGTTTAGCATAATGGACACTTTGTAAGTACATAAAAAATTGTTTGTGGGGAATCAAAAATGTATCATGAAAAACATTAAATGGAATGAAATTGCCTCCAGGATCAAATCTTTTACCTGAGCAATACCCTTATCCCTTCAAGACAAGAACAACGAGTTGTCAAGCCCCGGAGGAAAAAGGGGGATACCCCATAATGGAAGATACTTGGAAACCTGATAGGAGCGAGAAAATTGAGACATATTGCCTTCCACACCAAACAAGTATCATGAAAAAGTATATTATTAAAAATACAAGAGAGAATAAGCTGTTTCGGGGTATGCAACATTGAAAAATACTGCTTTGGTATAGCATATATAAAGATATGAATATAATTATATAATACAGCAATACGAGGGTGCCACCCTGCCAAATGAAATCAGTAAATAATTTTGTGCATTGTTTGACATCCAACCGAGAGAGCATGATAGGGAGCATTTGAATAGGAGAAGACAGTTTGGGGAAAAGTACACAGAAATATATATACAGGTTGAGTATCCCATACCCAAATATTTCGAAATACGAAATATTCCGAAATACTGAATTTTTTGAGTGAGACTGAGATAGTGAAACCTTTGTTTTCTGATGGCTCAATGTACACAAACTTTGTTTAATACACAAAGTTATTAAAAATATTGTATTAAATGACCTTCAGGCTGTGTGTATAAGGTGTATATGAAACATAAATACATTCTGTGCTTAGACTTGGGTCTCATCGCCATGATATCTCATTATGGTATGCAATTATTCCAAAATACGGAAAAATCCGATATCCAAAATACTTCTGGTCCCAAGCATTTTGAATAAGGGATACTCAACCTGTACCTAAGTACTTAAATTGAGAAGTAGGCGACACGTAACTGGGTAATGGTAGGGTCCCTCAGATCTGAAGCACTAATACCCTGAAGGGGCATCAACTCACACTTTTGAAAATTAATTTTATAGCCAACTATGGAACCAAAAGAAGTGAGCAGGGAAGTAATAGCCGCCAATGAGTTGGACGGGTCAGAAACAAATAATAACATATCGTCTGCAAGTTCCGAACACCCTATGAAAATCCCCTTATAGGTAGTATAACTACGGAGAGCAAAGGGCAGAGGTTCTAAAGCTAGGACGAATAACAGAGGAGATAGGAGGCACCCCGGCCAAGTACCACGGAAAACTTGAAAGGAGGTGGAAAGGACTAGATCACCGATATCACCTTACGAATATTAATGGTGGAATGCCTACCCCAAATTAAACCCAGTTTGATCTGGCTCAATAATGGAGGGTAGAATCAATTTCAAACGTTCGGACATAATTTTCATAAACATTTTATAGTCAACATCTAACAGGGAAATAGGACGGTATGAGGCAGGAAGAACCGTGTCACGATCGGGCTTGGGCAATACTTTAACAATGGCATTATTGAAGTGACAGGGAATAGAATGAGAGGAGAGAATAGAATTAAAAAGGTTACGTAAGAGGTGCTACCACATGTTTCTGTAGGATTTTGAAGAACTCTCCCGAGAACCCATCAGGCCCTGGGGCCTTTAGCGTTTTAAGATTAGTAATAACAGCGGACACCTCTTCAGAGGAGATAGTGTCCCAAAACAAATCTCTTTGTTCAACCGTAGGAGGGGAGTACAAGTCTGCGTAGAAGTCCCTCAACACATTTGATATATCCTGGCCTTTCCGCACCATAGGTACAGCAGGGGATCGTAGGGTCGAAATAGAAATGGGGGCAGTGTGGCTACGTAAAGATTTGACAACAATTTGACGGGTTTATTACCAAATTTATAGAATTAACAATTAGTACGGACAGTTAGCTGATCTAGAACCCCACCAACACAAATATAGTTGCTTACAAGGTACGGAGAAGCTAGTCAAAATAAAACAAAATGCGCCTTATACTGTAAATAAAATTATTATTATAAACTGTCAAATAAATAACAGAGAATTTCAGAGTTTTCAACAGCCGATTTCAGGGGAAGTCCTTCTTCAGGCATCAGGGGTTAGACAGTGGTCTCCAACCAACCTTAATTGGGGTGTGAGCTACTTTTGGAAAATAAAACCTCTGAAGGAGCTACCCCCTCCCCCCAATGCGCATGTGTTCCTACAAAAGTGGGTGTGGCCTCACAAAAGTGGGTGTGGCCTCACAACTACAAGTAATGTCCCCCCACGTAGTGCCAGATACACAAATAATGCCCCTCAGCAGTGCCAGATATACAAATAATGCCTCCCAGCTGTGCCAGATACACAAATAATGCCCCCCAGCAGTGCTAGATACAATTCCCCCCGCAGCGCCAGATAAAATGTTCCCCCGCAGTGTTTGATACAGTGCCCCACACAGTGCTAACCATTGCTGGCTTCTTCTACTGCCGCCGGTGCTGCTCCTCCTGTATGAAAGACGGAAGGGGAGGAGAGCGCAGCGCGCGCCTCTCCTGTGAAGTCCGAAAAGCGGCAGCGGTGAGGGTGATAGAGTCTCCGGCGGTGACGGGCATTTAAAATATGGGCCGGTAAGTGAGCCAATCAAAACTCGCGGTCCGGCAGCCAATCAGGTGCCGCCACTGCCGGTCCACGAGCTCTGATTTGCTGACAGCCGGCACCATATTAAAAATGAAGGGAGGAGGAGTGCCAGTGACTGCCCAAACCCGTGCGTTCTGTGAGCTACCGAAAATGCTACGGCGAGCTACCGGTTGCTCGCGAGCTACGGGTTGGAGATCACTGGGTTAGACTAATGAAAATTAAACATTTGGAAATTCCTACATGAACAAGTATTAAATATTTCAGAAGTTGCTATAAGTTATTCGTATAACTTATTTAATAAATGGGACGATGACACTGTAGACGGAGGGAAGAAACGCAGAGTTGGAGAATCTGTTTCTCGTGTGCCAGGTACTTGGCGCTGTGAGTAACAACCCAATGAAACCAGTAACTGGGGATTTATCACTGGGAAAAACGATGCCGTCTTCACACAGTGCCATCTACTACTAAATTATACTTTCCAGAATACGTTGAGGATTGGGGATTTATATAACCCTCTAGACGGCAATATGGGTGCATGGGATTTGTGTTATGTGAGATTATGGAGCATGATACTCTTCAGTTTTTGACCTTTTCAAAATTCTGTAGTAAGATGGACCGGCCGTTTCCATCCTGTCTCCTTTATTTACAGTATAACGGTCAGAGCCAGGGGGGCTGTAATATGACAAGATATAAAATACTCAGCATAGAGAGTCAGCAATCCATTGCAGCCATAGGGCCACATGCAAAGGTTCAATTTTGGATAAATACAATCAATATATTTTAGAATCATTTTCTAGTAAGATAGAGGGGCATATTTATCATAAACCGCATTATAGCCGACGTGATAAATACTTTTCACGTAAATTTGCAAAGTGAAAATCAATATTTTCACATGAAATTTACTAAGTTTCACTTGGGGGCGCCATGAGTCAGGCACCTAATGACTGGAATCTGTATACTAATAGATGTTAAATATTGAGTTTGCTGCATATGTTAAGTCAGTTCACTAGGCACTAGTGACATCACCGAGGTATGAGGCACTATGGGTCTCACTGGGAGTTGGACACTTTTGCGCACCCAGTAGCAGGCAGAGGTGGGTCCTTTACTAGCTAGTAGTAAATGCAACAGTCACATGACCGTATTTGTATACAACGTACTGTAATAATGTAATTATCATATGCCCAAGAGAGAATGCTGCCTGGATAATAGTTATTAATAGATATAAAATGTGATTAAATACAAACACATCCGCAACTGTTGTTCAGTCCTTTAAAAATCCAATCTCCTGTCCTGCCGCAGTCCAAATGGAAATGACAAGTAATGTGAATAGATAGCCGCGACATCATATAATACAGCCTAATGACGATAATGAACCGTGTACTATCAATTGGAAAGACCAACACAACATCAGCCAATCAGTAGCAGCCAGAGAGTTCTGTTGGTGTTTATAATCATGGTCATAGTATCATTGTACCGGCTTTCCGGTACCTGCTGGGAATATGCCCGCCCACTTCCGTTCCACTTCTCCAGGCATGAGGGGGCGCAAGTCTGTGATGTAACGGGCGGTAATGGAAATACACGTGGGATGAAGGAGAGGCAGGTGCTATTCAGCGCAGGACACATGACACGAAAATGCTGAAATGGCGCAGAGCAGGATCCAGGGAGGGACAAAGCAGCAATAATCCCAGGACAGAAATCCAATAAAGGTAAACCTAGATGAAAGCACTGGCACCATTACAGTGCTAGCCCGAGAAGCCCACCCCGGGGAAGAGGTGATGGAGCTCCCTTTTCAGTAAATGGTGCTACTACACAACCTCTCCTATAGCAGAGCAGGCAACAGTCCCAGAGTAGGGATGGCCACCAGAAGCGGGCCTGTGAGTTATTGTGGAACTTCCACCATCGCAACTTGCCTGTTGACCATTTGATGGTTAAAGCATCGATGGCATGCTACTGCCCATGTGCAGTGGACAGCTGAAGTTTGCGCATGATCTCTGCTGCGGACACAGAGTCTCTCCTCCCTGG
The DNA here is from genome assembly GCF_028390025.1 of Pseudophryne corroboree. NCBI lineage: Eukaryota > Metazoa > Chordata > Amphibia > Anura > Myobatrachidae > Pseudophryne > Pseudophryne corroboree. Next base: position 42,760,358 of record NC_086452.1, on the reverse strand, counting down.
TGTACCTAGCAGCTGTGATGTCAGCAGCCATCAGAAAGCCGCCATCGGAAACCGCATCTGCACTGAATCTGAAACACTCTTGGTTGCCATGGCCACCCCTTCATCAGAGGAGAAGCTGCTCGCTGTCAGTACTCCTGCTGGGGTGGGGAAAGCGCTTGGACGAGGTAAGCAACCTGGGTCAGCCACAGGACAGATTTAGTACCATGCATGGTCCACAGGCAAGTGATGTGTGGCATTTGTTGTTGTTGAAAGAGGAGTGTGTATCTGAGCAAACCCCAGTCTTCCTGTTCTCCAGGGAGGCTTCATGCCTTATCCCAAGATGGCCACGAGGTCACTACTGGGCATGTGCAGGGGCCATCTTGAGACTGTGTAGCGTGACATGGTTGGGAAACAGAAGTCTCCTGCTAATGTGGAAATGTGTTCCGGCTCTGGGACGTTGTGCCCGCTCCCAGCGCCAGGCAAGCAGTAGCGTGCAGGGGACCTGTGTCCCCTGCAGGACAAAGTGACAGACAGCGCTGGGGCAGTGTATCTGTCCCCAGCACTGATAGGGCTGCAGCGGCGGAGTGCAGGGAATCTGCGTCCCCTGCTGGGTGTCTGTCCCCAGCGCCTGTCAAAATACGGCATCAGGCAGCACGGCGCTTTGAACTTGGCGCCGTTCTGGCAGCCAATCCAAAGCGCCGGCGGAAGTATTTGAAAATTGGCGCCCTCCGTGAGCCAATCGTGGGTCACGGATCGGCGGCCAATCACGGGCGGCCGAGGCGAGCCAATCAGCGCTCGCCGCGTGATAGGCCTCACCCCCGGCGAGTGACCTCAGATGCCACAGGGACCAGGAGAAGAAGGGAGGCTGCGCCGAAGAGCGGTGAACAGTTCCTGTGGCAGCGGAAGAGGCCAGAAGATGCTGCAGTCCAGGAAGAAGATGTCTAGCGGCGGCTGGACGCTGAGAAGAGTCGGTGACGCCACTCGCCAGGATGGGTCAGCGGCAGAAGACTGCAGCGGAGGACCCGGAGAGTACACCAAGGATGGAAAGCGAAAGAGCTGACGAAGCTTCCCCCTGGTGCCTCTCCCAACGTAACAGGTAGGCCCTCGGTGAGGGCACCTGTTAACCCCTTCCTCCCCAGACCATCAGGGATTGGGCACTAGGCCCATGTGGGACAGTCAGGCCACAGGCCTGTGGCGCAAGGTACGTGGGCAATAGGCCCATGGCCCTAACCAGGCATTAGGCCTGTGCCCATGTTAGAGGGCATTAGGCCCTAGTTAAAGTGTGGCAGCTTAGGTATATAAGGTGACACTGGGCATTAGGCCCAGGTCACCCAACTGGCCCCAAGTTAGGTGGGCGCTAGGCCCGAGGGTAAAGTCAGGCCTCTGGCCTGTGGTATATTAGGGGGAACTAGGCCCAGTGTAAAAGTGGTGCTCGACAGGTGATTAAGACCCATACCACTCCGATGTGTGCATGTAGGCAGGCCCGCTTGGCCTGAGCCCCTGGTAAGTTACTGTACGGTAGGCTGTACGGTGCCCACTCCCCAGAAGGTAGGTAGGGATTTAAAGGGACAGCACCGTTTAATCTTGTACTGGGATATTGTGATATGTGTTGTTACCGTGCAGGGCAAAGTGTTTGTTTTAAAGTTTTGTGCTTAGAGTTTGTGTTGCACCACTCACACCCAAGCTAGTTTGAGGGCTCTGTTCATGTAGCTAGTGTAGCGGACGCACACTAGGGTAGCTTTCGGTCCTGCACGGCTGTTGTTTGTTTAGCCTCCTAATATAGACCTGTAAGTGAAGAGGAAGATCGCAGTACAAGATTGGCAATGGTGAACATCATCTGTGTCTGTCCCTCTGTCTAGGTGACGGCTTTGGAGTGACCTTTTACTTTGACCATCAAATACTGCCCTATTGCTGGGTAATAAGCACAGAATCTTAACCCGTTGCAAGGGACTCCGTATATCTGACTACGGCTATAAAGGATTATCCAGCCGCACTATCTGGTTAGCACCCAGGCAGCGCGACGAATGCCGGTTCGTGAAATAGAGACAGCGGAGGTCCTGGGTTATCCCGACACGGCTACCAGTGCGGGTGCCGATGAGAGGTAGCAACGGTCGATTGATACCAATATCCTCCAGTGAACAGCTATCTACTTCAGCGGCACGGGAGGCCAGGTGCCGCTTAGCTGGACGGGACACTTTTCAATCATCTACGCTCCCTGGCTGGGACGGTATGTAAGCGGTTCTAACTACAGGGTGACTTTCCTTTCAATATCTAAGCTCTGGAATTGTGTCATAGACACTTTGGATGAATTCCAGTGAGCTAATATACATCTCATTTATATACAGGCTGGCCAGCCAGTGTGGACAATATATAAAAGTACTGAGTCGGTGCACTGAAGTGAGACTGCGATCTGGGAATATTCTGTATTGTTACAATATCATCAGTTTGGGATAGTTACATCCTTGAAAGATTGTGATACCTTTTTGTTTTAATATATGAGATCTAGATAGTTTTTTAATGTAATAGTGAGATTTGCTATACTATTATATCTGTGTGGTCACTCCTAAAGATTTTATCATCTTTAATTCTTCCAATATTGGATTATTATTTTAATAAATTATATTTTAATTGTGATCCTTTTGCGCACAGATTGGTTCTTTGCATTTGTCCCTCTGTCTGTCTGACCTCTGAGCGCCGGTTTGGTGAACGTTGCATGACCGTGCGAGGTCCAGGGTACACCTCAGCATGACAGCGCTGGTAGGTGAAAATTGGGTGGCTGAGGCTTTGTGCCTGTGATGACCTTTTACCCAACCGGTGAAGGTCACTGCCACCCTTGGGGTATCCTCTTTTCCGGTGGAAGAAGAGTTGATACTCCGTAATTGGTTCGCTTTTCTTCCTAGCTTGTCCGTCGTCTGCATTTGGAAGGGGATCGCCGTGTCCGGGTCCAACTGAAGCTTCCAAGTCCGTTGAAGGTTCAGTGACCTGAAGGTGAGAGGGTGCGGCACCTGGTAAGTAGTGAGTCTACACCTGCACGGCAGCAGGCACTACACCATACCGCCTCCATCACACTTAGACCTGGTTATTACCTGATATACCACTGTTCCGGCATCCCTGCACCACTACCTGTTTGCAGTATATTCTCACCGGCTGTGAGCTGGATGAAACCCCAGTTTGCTCCAGCTCTGCTTTATCAGCAGTGTACACGTAACAGTGAGTACGGTTGTATCTGTTATCTATCAATAAACCAACACCACTGGGTAAGTAACTGGGCTGCTCATAGTGTGAGTCATCCGCTGGTAGGTGCCTATATAACTCTGCAATATCAACACCCGCACACATCATTTCCAACCATTTACAAAATGCTGAAGCTGTAGAGGCGGGGCACTCTGGGCCCTGGTGCAAAACGTGAGCAGGGACCCACCTAACATTCCGTAACCCTATTTCCAATTCTCTAGTGCCATGCACCTTCAGCCTGAGGCTGGCTACACATTCAGAATGATGTGTACCCCAGTCGACGGCACGGCCAATGGTACGATATATCGCGCTGCCCGTACACACTGCACATAATATTGTTACCCGCCGCATGTAGCTGTATGCCGTCATACTCTGGGTCATCCCATTGTTCTTTTAAACATACAAAAGTTAGAGAAAACTTTCCAATTAACTTTTGCTTATATTGGTCAAACTACTTTGAAAACTGCTTTGAGCATCTGTAACTGGGAGCGGATGGTGGTGGTCATTCCGAGTTGATCACTAGCTGCATTCGTTCGCTGTGCAGCGATGTGGCTAAAAAACGGCACTTCTGCGCATGCGTATGCAGCGCAATGCGCACGCGTGACGTACTATTACAACAAACGATGTAGTTTCACACAGGGTCTAGCGAAGCTTTTCAGTCGCACTGCTGGCCGCAGAGTGATTGACAGGAAGTGGACGTTTCTGGGTGTCAACTGACCGTTTTCAGGGAGTGTTCGGAAAAACGCAGGTGTGGCTGGGCGAACGCAGGGCGTGTTCGTGACGTCAAAAAGGGAACTGAACAGTCTGAAGTGATCGCAGGCGCTGAGTAGGTCTGAAGCTACTCAGAAACTGCACAAAATTATTTTGTAGCCACTCTGCGATCCTTTCGTTCGCACTTCTGCTAAGCTAAAATACACTCCCAGTGGGCGGCGGCATAGCGTTTGCACGGCTGCTAAATACTGCTAGCGAGCGATCAACTCGGAATGACCACCTGTGTTAGGCAGAGACTAACACAGTGGATTGATTTGTCCCTTCTTATTCAAGAAATAACTGTGTTAAAGCACATTTCCTGAGTCCTTACCTCCAAACTTAACAACAATTATTATTTTGCCATTTTTGTTCCAGGCAGGCAAATCCTTTCCTCAATAATGGATCGGGGACAGAAAAACATCCAGATGACATACAATATATTCTGCTCCTCAGACAGAGAAGTGCCCAACAGGAGCTATTATTTAAAATCCGTCTGTCCAGCTCCTATCAGCTTAGTCTGTCATGTAATTATATTAAATACACTGATTAAACAATACAGTATGCACTCCTTGGTTCTCTGCTGCAAGAATACATTAAGTCAGATGGATGAGATTAAGGGTCTCTATCCTTGGTTAACGTGACCTTTTAAAATGCATCAGGTATAAATCTGCATTGTCACCACTTCTGCAAATCTGCATAAGAGTCCCTGATGAATACATAATGAAAATCTGATGTCGCTCTCGGAGAACCTTCCCTGCCAAACGCGTCGGAGGTCCTGCTTTAGTTTTTCCCCTGGTATAGACACATTATATATAGGTATAATGGGGGCTATTCAGAGATATAAGCAGATCTTGCTTCTGCAACAAGATCTGCATCCATCTACTCACATGCTGGTGGCCCCTCTTCCTCCTCACTCTCCATGGCGGGACCTGCACCATAGAGGAGGAATATGGATCACCAACAGGAGGGGCGCTATGAGTGCATTAGCCTAAAGCAGAGTACACACTGAAGCGATATTGGCCCGATATGTTGTTTCTGGCCGAATTGGAATGACATCGGGCATTTGCTCAGTGTGCATGCCCAATATACAGGTGCCCGTGTTTGCTAGTGGCGTTACCCGGTTGGCCCTGCTGCACATCCAACCAGGCAATAACGCTTGTGACCCAGATCTATGTAAATGACGGATGGAGTGATATGTTGCTCTGGCCTTCATACATCGTTCTAATGTGTATCCAGGATCTGATATGTCGGCCCGTTGGCTGGGGACACATCGCTCCGTGTGTACCCAGCTTAAGGTGGCTGGATACCTTAATCAGGCCCTGTTGTCATCCACAAATTATGAAGGCAGGAATTAAGCCTCTCAATCCATTAGGAATATGCTAATTCCGTGCTTCATTCCTCAGTAAAGTCAGCAATTTGTCATATGTCGGCATGTTGAACTGTTTACAAACCATCCCTGGTGGTCTTTTACCTTCTCATGGCGGCTCCAGTGTGGCTTTCAGGTCCCGGCTGCCATGTGTCCGTCACTTCCAGATCAGACCACTTAGGGACTGTCATTTTTTGTATCCCCCCCTCATCTCTAAACCTAATCCCTCCCCTTAACTCTCCCCTACTGCCTAACCCTAACCCCCTCCCTCCATGCAGCCTAACCCTTATCTCTGCCCCAGAGCCTAACCCTTACAATCTCTAACTCTAACCGTCGGCATCTTCAGAATGTCGACATTTCGCATTACAACATTTCAGATGTCAACATGATAACATTCTAAGGATTGGCAACATGGTGCCTGTTGACAGTTTGAACCATGTAGACATTTTCATGTTGACATTGTGGTGTTGACACGATAACTGACGACCATGTGACTGGATACTGTATGGCGTAGGCTGCAATTCATTATATTGTTTCAATACAAGCTACAGGATACAGCACACTTTAGAAGGGGACTACGGGCTTCTGCGTGCACTGTGGCAGGGCAATTCCTGTATTTTCCACTGAACGATTTACCTCAGGGAGTTCATAGGCAATAAACATCTCAGAAACATTTGTATAGTTATAATTTGTGTGGATTTAGATGTTGCGCTGCACTATTTTACCTTTCATCAAGTCACAGAATTGCTCTGTTTACATCCAGAATCCCACAGTTGTTGTCACCCAGGTTGCACTGCCATATTTTTGTGAGTGTCTGCCCCACGAGCCAAGTGCCTGGCTGACCTCGATCGGTAAGCTGCTCTGCCAGCAGTAGTGTGCATTACAGGAGACAATAACATACAGTACAATCCCACAAAATGAATCAGAGATGGAAATTTCTGCCTCACAGTTTCTTTATTCTCCACTTAAACAGCGCAGCGACATACTACTTACATAATCCATCGCGGCAGCGTCCAGCTGGCAAAACGTGAGATTGTGGAATTGATAAAGGTATAAAATACCCATATATCACCTTCATATCTATGAATATATCCCTCTTTGTATTTTATAGACTATATATAACATTCAGTGTTAAAATGCCCAAAGTCTGTCAATTATATAGAACAAGGGAAGGAAACCTGTGGCAATTCCAGCTGCTGTGGAACTACACATCCCAGCATAACCTGCCACAGTTGTGCTGTTAGAGTATGCTAAAACGGCGTCAGGCCATGCTGGGATGTGTAGTTCTACTGCATCAGTAATACCACAGGTTGCCCACCCGAATTACAACACATTGCGGAAGTGTCATGGAGGCATAGATTTACACCACAGTTGTAACGAGTGAACCACCGTTGTCCTTAACAACGGTAACTATATGAAAATACTGAATGGTAACTATAGGAACATGTAATAACATTACCATCAAGGAACAAGCGTTGCACTGAATCACAGTAACCTATCAGCAATTACATTATTATCAGACTAAGCCACAGGTTCTCAAACTCGGTCCTCGGGGGCCCACACAGTGCATGTTTTGCAGGTCTCCTCACAGAATCGCAAGTGAAATAATTAGCTCCAACTGTGGACCTTTTAAAATGTGTCAGTGAGTAATTAATACACCTGTGCACCTGCTGGGTTACCTGCAAAACATGCACTGTGTGGGCTCCCGAGGACCGAGTTTGAGAACCTCTGGACTAAAGCAAGGTCGGCCATGAAAGCATGTATTTAATTGGTCGCTGCGGTTCAGGACCTACCTGCACTGTTAGTAACTGAACCCTAGTGGTAAGTTTATTTAGGGGGACATGCCCATTTAGACCATACTTGCCTACTCCCAAAAATCGGGTGGCCCTCAAGCCCCCCGGAAGAACAAGCAAGTCTCCTGACTTGACAAGAAACCCCCCTGCCCGGCCGCCCAGTGATAAAAGTGAAGAAGTGAGCCAGTGGAGAAGTTGCCCATGGCAACCAATCAGCATTGACGTAACAATTATAATTTGCATACTATAAACACATACAGAGCAGCTGATTGGTTGTTATGGGCAACTTCTCCACTGGCTCCCTTCTCCACTCTTTTCACTGGGCGGCCGGGCAGGGGGTTTCCTGTCAAGTCAGGAGACTTGCTTGTTCTTCCGGGGGGCTTGAGGGCCACCCGATTTTTGGGAGTAGGCAAGTATGGTCTAAATGGGCATGTGATATGTTTAGACCAATGGGGAAGCACTTGCATAATGAAGTCAATTTTGAGTCGATATAAGCATCTATTTGATGGTCTGCTGTGGTTTAAAGTTGTTTTCTAAGTCGATTTTCAGTAAGTTTTTCCTTTAGTAAATACCAGATTTTCAAAATCGCCTGAAAATCGACTTAAAATCGCCTGGAAATCAAAATCAACCCTTAGTAAATTTACCCCTAGTGTCAGGTCCCGTGGTTCACCGAGAATGCTTAGATCCAAAGTAAGAATGCCTTCAGACTATAGAAAGCTAACACCCCAGGTTGTTGTTACCAGCTCGTAGTTTACTATTGTCAGGAAACTTTACAGAACACTGGGCGATTTATTGCTGCGGGCGTTTCATCATATCATGCAGATTTGTGTGTTATCGTAAAAATGACATAAAATCCCTCTCTGACGCCATGAAACACTAAGGAATGGTTGCATTAAATGCACATAGAGTGCACCTGGCTCAAACTGCACCCAGGAGAGGGACAATAACTCCCATAAACCCTTGCTTTATTACCCTGAAAGGTTAAGCGCCGCCGCCATATATTTCCCGGAGACGCAGGGAGACCTGTAACGGAACACGGCAAATGTATCTGTGTCTGTGGCTGCAGCTTCTTATCACCCATTCTTTCCTTCTCCATACTAGGATACAGCCGTCGTTCATTGCAGTCACAGACGATTCGCTCTGCTTTATTTTATTAAAAGTCCACAGTTTCCCGTCCGTCCACAGCCAGTTAGAGCGCTCGCCCACGGACTTCAGCCCTGAAATTCAGAGAACACTTTATATTGCTGTATGGGTAAAATATACCTCCATTGGATTACGGTTTTACATTTACTTGAGCCATATTAATTGCAGTAAAACTTATATAGTATATGCATATTGAGTTTTACTCAATACCAAATTCCTAAATAGATCAGCATCGACTGATATCAATTAACATTAGCGCGGAATACTATGCATGGAAAGCATTGGCAGTAACAGAACACTGCCACCATGTGGCCAGCAACTGTAGTATTAAATGGCAGTAACAGCAATCTCACATTGCACATTAAAAAGTACCAATGGGACTTATGCACAGTTGGGAACTGTATCAACATCTGTTTGGAGAGCCGGACAGTACCAAGCCACCCTCCAGAGGCCAGTGATCTTCTGAATGCCCAGGAGACTCACAAATTCTGGGGAGTTCTCTCTGACGTATGTGACACTAGAACAGCCTTCCGGATTCCATCCTTCCGATGACAATGCGTAGCTGGGAGACCAGTGCCGGGCAGTCGGCAGAAGTAGACAAGTATAAATTAGGGGATTGATATACAGCAGTGAAATGACAGACTAGGGGCCTAATTCAGTAAAGATTGCTAATTTTTGCACTTGCTGACCTCTTTTGCGCTTGCTGACCTCTGACCTCAGCTGCCCAGCATGCTGACCTCTGCCTCCCCCTCTTCATCGAGCAGAAATTGCGATTGCATAACAATTTCTGCTTAATAGCACTACCGAGGCCCGCCGCCATGTTTCTGATCGCGGCGGCTACGTGTGACATCACGCAGTCACTGCGATCATGCCCACGCATCGCCCCCCCGTTTCCTAAACACCGCCCCCATTTGTCCACCCCCGCAACGCGCCGTCTCCTACTAGGAAATGGAGCGTTGCCCCCCACCAACCCACCACGCGAACTCGGTGCATGCGCAGGACGAGTGCTGCGCCTGTGCCCGCGTGTTTTTTAGCATTTTTTTTGCGTTCTGCGATCCAACCTGAATTACGCCCTAGGTAGGATGAGGACATGTGGCAAGGGTAGAGCAACTCACTAACTTACAGGGCTCAAAGCAGGTAAGAAAGCTATGGGGGTAATTCCAAGTTGATCGCAGCAGGAAATTTTTTAGCAGTTGGGCAAAACCATGTGCACTGCAGGGGGTGCAGATATAACATGTGCAGAGAGAGTTAGATTTGGGTGGGTTATTTTGTTTATGTGCAGGGTAAATACTGGCTGCTTTATTTTTACACTGCAAATTAGATTGAACACACCACACCCAAATCTAACTCTCTCTGCACATGTTACATCTGCCTCCCCTGCACTGCACATGGTTTTGCCCAACTGCTAACCAAATTCCTGCTGCGATCAACTTGGAATTACCCCCTATATCGGCAACATTAACGATGTCAACATTATGTCAATATATTGTGGCTGTCAACATGGCACTTGTCTACATAATGCGATGTCGACCAGTTTGTATCGCACCTTCTTTCTAAAGCTTCCAATCTTACTAGACAAAAATATACAAATTACCTAATTAGAAATGACAGTGACGCCTGGATATAAAATAATAATTAGTATAATTCCTAAAATAATACAGCACATTACAGTGACCATGCGGAGTCACACTATGAATTTTGTTGTGTAATACATTTGTCTTCCTGTCTTACCAATCCAAAATGGCTTCTTCCCAGAAAACTTCCAGAGCCAGCTCATATCCGCCTCCGAATGCACGCTGGTTAGATGGCTGTTAGACCTGAAATGTATAATGCGCAATCACATCAGACTCTGGCAGTTCTGAATATTGGGCCTAATTCAGACCTGATCGCAGCAGCAAACTTTTTCTCTAATGGGCAAAACCATGCGCAGTGCAGGTGGAGCAGATATAACATGTGCAGAGAGAGTTAGATTTGGGTGGGGTGTGTTCAAACTGAAATCTAAATTGCAGTGTAAAAATAAAGCAGCCAGTATTTACCTTGCACAGAAACAAAATAACCCACCCAAATCTAACTCTCTCTGCACATGTTACATCTGCCCCACCTGCACTGCACATGATTTTGCCCATTAGAGAAAGACTTTGCTGCTGCAATCAGGTCCGAATTAGGTCCCTAATAAGGTGGATAAAGACCCGATAGGATAGAATTTACATCGAGAACTCTTATTGCCATTAACCCGGACCATAATTCAACAACAGACCAATAAATCGTTATAGAAAACTACTGGAATTAATTGTGCATGTCAGCGTGCCCACCAACCCATATGAACATAGTGCTCTGTGTATGTATAAAACCTGGATTAAGAAACAATTGGTCTTTTCTATGCCTCGCGGTGTGTTACACGGAAGACCGCGTCCGTTATTATCGTTATACTAAGACTAGGAGTAACGAGTGGATCCCGCACAGCAGGCGGGCCCTGTTTCTTACCTCTGTGCGCAGTCGTGCTCCGCCCCCTCCCAGGTGGACTTTTGTAGAGTGTTGTGATAATAACAGTGTTTCTGATGAAGGGTCCACCCTGCCGGACATTCCCTGAGCTTTCTATCCTGCAAAACAGGATCGCAGGCTTGATCAAAGTGATATATGTAACGCAAGCAGTTCAAGGACATAATCTGATTTATTGCTTTCTGCTCCTGTACATTATACTGTCAGTCTGCAAACTATCATCTAATGGGGAGAACAGAGAGCTACTTCCACTCGGACACAATGTCACATTAACCCTCAGGACACCAGCAAGTAACGCACAAGTGGGCTGATTTCATAGAATGGTGCAATATGCATGATGCATTGTAACCCGTATCAAGTAAGACACTGGGGGTTATTCAGACTTGTTAGCAAACCAAAAAAGTTAGCAATTGGGCAAAACCATGGTGGTCACTCCGAGTTGTTCGCTCTGTATTTTTTTCTCGCAACGGAGCGATGTCGCTAATGCGCATGCGCAATGTCCGCACTGCGACTGCGCCAAGTAAATTTGCTATGCAGTTAGGTATTTTACTCACGGCATTACGAGGTTTTTTCTACGTTCTGGTGATCGTAATGTGATTGACAGGAAGTGGGTGTTTCTGGGCGGAAACTGGTCGTTTTATGGGTGTGTGCGAAAAAACGCTACCGTTTCTGGGAAAAACGCGGGAGTGGCTGGAGAAACGGGGGAGTGTCTGGGCGAACGCTGGGTGTGTTTGTGACGTCATTCCAGGAACGACAAGCACTGAACTGATCGCAGATGCCGAGTAAGTCTGGAGCTACTCAGAAACTGCTAAGAAGTGTCTATTCGCAATTCTGCTAATCTTTCGTACGCAATTTTGATAAGCTAAGATTCACTCCCAGTAGGCGGCAGCTTAGCGTGTGCAAAGCTGCTAAAAGCAGCTAGCGAGCGAACAACTCGGAATGAGGGCAAATGTGCACTGCAGGTGGGGCAGATGTAACATGTGCAGAGAGAGTTAGATTTGGGTGGGGTGTGGCCAGGGCCGGATTAAGCCCTTGGGGGGCCCAGGGCACCCAAGACAGGGGGGCCCCCCATCAGCAACCACCCCCCCAGGGGCAAAAGCAGGATTCGGAAGGGGGTTTCCTTTGATGCACGCACGTGTCTGTGTGTGTGTGTGTGTGTGTGTGTGTGTGTGTGTGTGTGTGTGTGTGTGTATGTATGTATGTATGTATGTATGTATGTATGTATGTATATATATATATATATATATATATATATACATACATACAGTGGTCGAAGTGGAAATTTTGAAGTGGGGGTATGCAAAAGTCAAGGACACAATTATGCGCGTGCAGGGGGTGTGGTCACACAAAGGGGGCGTGGTCACACAAAGGGGCGTTTCCAGTGTAGTAGAACCCCTTATACTAACTAGTACTGGTGCCCCTTTCCCCTGATAGCACACGGTACGAGCTGAAATTCACATTATAGCACACGGTACGAGCCGAAATTCACATTATAGCACACGGTACAAGCCGAAATTTACATTATAGCACACGGTACAAGCCGAAATTCACATTATAGCACACTGAATGAGCCGAAATTCACATTGTAGCACACTGAATGAGCCGAAATTCACATTGTAGCACACTGAATGAGCCGAAATTCACATTGTAGCACACTGAATGAGCCGAAATTCACATTGTAGCACACTGAATGAGCCAAAATTCACATTATAGCACACTGAATGAGCTGAAATTGTGACAGCAGGGACAGCCAGAGTGACGACAGGGAAAGAGAGAGTGACGACAGGGAGAGAGAGAGTGACGACAGGGAGAGAGAGAGTGACGACAGGGAGAGAGACAGTGACGACAGGGAGAGAGAGTGACGACAGTGACAGCTGGGAGAGAGAGAGTGACAGTAGGGACAGGGACGGTAACGACGGAGAGGTGACAGCAGGGGAACATTACCTCATTTGTTGCGGGTGAGCAGCGGGTGGCTGGCGGCAGTGAGCGGCGGGCGGCTGGCTGCGGTGAGTGGCTAGCGGGGCGGGGCGGCTGGCAGCGGTGAGCGGCTGTGAGCTAGTACAGCGCTTTACACTACCGCTTGCCGCCACGCAGGGATGGGGAGCAACATGTGCAGCAGGGTGGCCACTTCCCTCGCCTCCTGCTGCACTTTAATTTCCTCCTTTCCGGGTCAGTGGAAGAAGTATACCACCCCACTTCGACCACTGTATATATATATATATATATATATATATATATATGTGTACAAAAGAAACTGGTAGCGCCACAGATGTAGTATCAAAGGTGTAAACAACAGTATTAGGAAGAGAGTGTTCTGAGTAGATTAACAAGAAATATATATATGTTCCCTGGAGGACACTCCCTATAGGCTATTAGGGCGTCAGCTTATGGACCTCAAAAAACATATAGGCACTGGTACATATGCCTAGAGATTAGAAATTGGTACAGGAGGATGAGGTACTTGCAAGCGACCAAAGGTGTCAAATTAATAATATAAAAACCAGGTGTTCAATAAATATATAAAAAATTTAATTTCAGAATATAACACACTAAAAAAGGGGGGGGGGGGTATTTCATAAAGGATCAATTTTTTTTTTTTTAAATGTAAACAATTTTTTTAAAAAATGCAACCTAATCAATAAAATCTGGTATAAAAACAGCAGAGTTGAAGCTAAAAAGTTACAACACATACACCAAAAATTAATGAAAGGTCCATAAAAGCATGAGCAATAAGTACAAAATCTGCAGGATAAACGTAAAAAGGAGTAAAAAATTGGGAGAGAGGTAGCTTAACTTCGATAGTAGAGGTATATTCAGAGTAGCACCCAACGCGTTTCGTCCCTCATGGACTTCATCAAGGGGTGGTAAGAGGCTAGAGACAGAACATATTTATACCTCCTGGCTATGGGAGGTGTTAACAGCATCACTTCCTGTTTGTTAATTAGTGAATTGCTGTGGTGGTATCAAAGTACGTATATAAACACCTAGACATAAGATGAATGAGATAAGGAGGCCCACTAGTATATTCAGTTACAAAAACGATGTTAAATAGAGCTGTGAGAACGTATATAACATAAAAGACGAATCAGTCCGCCAACTTCCGGTCCGGACTGTGTAGAACGTCATATCCGCCCCACTTCCGCCCCTCTTCCGGTGGCATTATATCCGTTGTGCGCATGCGCCGGCTGGGCAACGTGCGATGCGGATCTCTTGTGTGCCTTTACTGATAAGGACGGTGGCCATCTTTTTGGTTATCCAAACTTGGATGAAGTGCTGCTGCGAGTAAAGGTCTTCAGTATGTTTGTCACTTAGGAGGGCGGCGGCCATCTTTTTGGTTATTAAAAGACGGAATGAAGTCCTGCTGCCAGTAAAGTCCATAGACTGCGGTCTATATAGTTCAATGTTCTAATACGTAAATTATAGGTTTAGATATGTGTAAACCTTTGGAGTGGTTTTGTATATTGGATGATGCATCTCCCCAGGGGGTACATAGAAAACGAAAAAGATAAAGAGGCATATAAATAAATAACAGGCATGGATATGTCACATGACAAATACGGGATGATTCTTAGAGTGGGTAGGCTATGGATATTACTTGCTAGAGGATATAAATATATGCAAACAATATATAAAATATACAATATAAAATTTAAAAACATATATTAGCAACGATGGGGGAGAACGAATATAAATTAATTAATACGCAGAAGGCGGGAAGAGAATACAGATAATAGTTGGGTACAGCATGAAGGAAGTGCCCAAAGTGATGTGAATAGAACATCATCCATAAGCTTCCGAGATATCCCAAAGCGAAAGTTCCCTCAGCGCCTCCGGTTTTACAACACCCGGTATCCCAAGGGGGTCTCCCATCCTTGTACTGACCGGGCCCAACCTTGCTTAGCTTCCAAGATCGGACGGTGTTGGGCGTCCCCAAGGAGGTATGGTTGTAATGTATAGGGCTGGGTAGGAGACGGGGTCTCATAAAAGCAGTGGATAACATAATGAACTCACTAGTGGCAGAGAGGATAGGCAGAATTAGGAAGTTGTTACATGCCTCGATGCCCTTTTCATGTTCTATGCAGGTGTATAAAGATTGCACATCAATTGTGGCCCACCTGTAGGTATCCTTCCATTGTAGTGGTTCCAAAAGGTTCAGAACCGATGTGGTATCCTTAAGAAAGGCCGGCAGTTCCATCACATATTTCCTCAGGAATATGTCCACATATTCTGACAGATGTGAAGTCAGAGAGTCAATACCTGCCACTATTGGCCTACCAGGGGGGTTGTCCAAAGATTTATGTACCTTTGGGAGAAAGTAAAAAATGGGGGTGGTGGGGTTAGAGTTTAGGAGATACTGGAATTCATCTTTCATCAGTATCTCCTTTCTAAAAGCCTTCAGAAGCATAAGTCTTAGTTCTTCCACGAAAGGTTCTTTAGGGTCACTTGGCAGTGGGGCGTAGGATGACCGATCTCCTAGCAGTCTGAGTGCTTCTGCAACATAGGCTTCTCTGTCCATAATAACTAACCCCCCCCCCTTTGTCAGCCGGTTTTATAACAATGTTTTTATTTTCTTGTAGGTGTTTGATGGCTTCCGTCTCTCTGTTTGAGAGATTCTTCTCCTTTACAGATGAGATGTTAGCATCAAGTAGATCCTTTTTAACTAACTCATAGAAGAGACCCACATTATGACCCTTTGATTCCAAAGGGTAAAATTTGGAAGTAGGTTTCAAGCCTGATTTTGATTGTTCATAATTCTGTATCACTGCGTCCTCTTTTTTTATGAAGTGTCGTTTAAGTGTGATTTTTCTTATGAATTTATTCAAATCGATGAAGACATCGAACTTATTCATGCCCTTTGTAGGTGCAAAGGAGAGGCCTTTGTTAAGAAGTGTAGTCTCATGGTTCGTCAAGGCGTGGCTTGAAAGATTGAAGATACCTTTGGGTATAGGGGGTTCTATACGAGATTTCGTCTTTTGTATAGTCTTCTCCCTCCTACCCCCGCAACATCCTCTTCGTCTTCGAATCTTTTTTTGCGAGGTGTGATGTTTTTCATTCTTGCAGGTGTCTTCGTTGTATCTCGGGGGTGGTGGTGGTTCGTACCTGGTGATAAAAAAGACTCCTGTGTAGTGGAGTCTAGTCTCTGTAACGCTGCAAATCTATTGGTTGTTTTGAAGTTGTGTAATTCCTGGGTCTCTTTGGTAGTAGGTCTAGGGCCTCTGAATTTACTAGGGACAGTTTTCCAATACTCCCTTCTTACTTTGGGAGCTGCCTGTCCTCCTTCAGAGAAGCGACTCCAATTCTTAACCTGGTTATTTTCATAGTCGTGTCTGTCTCTAGCGAATTTCCTTTCTTTGTTTCTGATAACCTCATCTTCTATGCGTTCCAGCTTTTTATTCAGTACCTTCTCATTAATCCTGAAATCCTCTTTGTCTTTGTGTACTTCCATTTTACTCTCAGCCTCTTTTATTTCTACTTCTAGGTCTGAGATAATGCGTTTTTTCTCCGTAATCAGTAATTTCATGAGATTAATTGAACAGTTATGCAGGGTTTTATCCCATTCTTGTAGGAAATCTTGGTTCTCCTTTCCAAAGGTAGGCTGTTTCATTATCCTTAAGCCCCTCGGGACCCTATTAACACTGACATAATGTTCTAAACCCCTGATGTCCCACCATGCTTTTACTTCCTTGGTTAACAATCTTTCAATATTCCAAAACATGTCATCCAAGTCATTATTGGTTGGTTCAGTCTCGGGGATAGTAGTCTCATTGAAAATCTTTTGGCACACATTACTCCTTTTATTAGTGCGTTCATTTATTCCAAACATACTGTGTTCGATACTGGTTCACTCCAGGCAGCTGGAAGCAATAATACCAAGAAAAAAGATGTGTACAAAAGAAACTGGTAGCGCCACAGATGTAGTATCAAAGGTGTAAACAACAGTATTAGGAAGAGAGTGTTCTGAGTAGATTAACAAGAAATATATATATGTTCCCTGGAGGACACTCCCTATAGGCTATTAGGGCGTCAGCTTATGGACCTCAAAAAACATATAGGCACTGGTACATATGCCTAGAGATTAGAAATTGGTACAGGAGGATGAGGTACTTGCAAGCGACCAAAGGTGTCAAATTAATAATATAAAAACCAGGTGTTCAATAAATATATAAAAAATTTAATTTCAGAATATAACACACTAAAAAAGGGGGGGGGGGGGGGGGTATTTCATAAAGGATCAATTTTTATTTTTATTTTAAATGTAAACAATTTTTTAAAAAAATGCAACCTAATCAATAAAATCTGGTATAAAAACAGCAGAGTTGAAGCTAAAAAGTTACAACACATACACCAAAAATTAATGAAAGGTCCATAAAAGCATGAGCAATAAGAACAAAATCTGCAGGATAAACGTAAAAAGGAGTAAAAAATTGGGAGAGAGGTAGCTTAACTTCGATAGTAGAGGTATATTCAGAGTAGCACCCAACGCGTTTCGTCCCTCATGGACTTCATCAAGGGGTGGTAAGAGGCTAGAGACAGAACATATTTATACCTCCTGGCTATGGGAGGTGTTAACAGCATCACTTCCTGTTTGTTAATTAGTGAATTGCTGTGGTGGTATCAAAGTACGTATATAAACACCTAGACATAAGATGAATGAGATAAGGAGGCCCACTAGTATATTCAGTTACAAAAACGATGTTAAATAGAGCTGTGAGAACGTATATAACATAAAAGACGAATCAGTCCGCCAACTTCCGGTCCGGACTGTGTAGAACGTCATATCCGCCCCACTTCCGCCCCTCTTCCGGTGGCATTATATCCGTTGTGCGCATGCGCCGGCTGGGCACCGTGCGATGCGGATCTCTTGTGTGCCTTTACTGATAAGGACGGCGGCCATCTTTTTGGTTATCCAAACTTGGATGAAGTGCTGCTGCGAGTAAAGGTCTTCAGTATGTTTGTCACTTAGGAGGGCGGCGGCCATCTTTTTGGTTATTAAAAGACGGAATGAAGTCCTGCTGCCAGTAAAGTCCATAGACTGCGGTCTATATAGTTCAATGTTCTAATACGTAAATTATAGGTTTAGATATGTGTAAACCTTTGGAGTGGTTTTGTATATTGGATGATGCATCTCCCCAGGGGGTACATAGAAAATGAAAAAGATAAAGAGGCATATAAATAAATAACAGGCATGGATATGTCACATGACAAATACGGGATGATTCTTAGAGTGGGTAGGCTATGGATATTACTTGCTAGAGGATATAAATATATGCAAACAATATATAAAATATACAATATAAAATTTAAAAACATATATTAGCAACGATGGGGGAGAACGAATATAAATTAATTAATACGCAGAAGGCGGGAAGAGAATACAGATAATAGTTGGGTACAGCATGAAGGAAGTGCCCAAAGTGATGTGAATAGAACATCATCCATAAGCTTCCGAGATATCCCAAAGCGAAAGTTCCCTCAGCGCCTCCGGTTTTACAACACCCGGTATCCCAAGGGGGTCTCCCATCCTTGTACTGACCGGGCCCAACCTTGCTTAGCTTCCAAGATCGGACGGTGTTGGGCGTCCCCAAGGAGGTATGGTTGTAATGTATAGGGCTGGGTAGGAGACGGGGTCTCATAAAAGCAGTGGATAACATAATGAACTCACTAGTGGCAGAGAGGATAGGCAGAAAGGGAGTTTATACGCTACTAATGCACAAGAGTGATTTTTACGTATTTGTGCCATGGGGGCTTCTGGGAGTTTCCACTAAGTGCATCATGCTCAAGATACTGCCTTGGAAATCCAGGTGTTGGCCAAACTAGTTTTTGTAGGATAGGCCCAAGAAGTAGTGAGCAGTGCGGTGTATGTGTCGAAAAGGAGGGTTTTTTTGGGGGGGAGGCAGGAGTGAAAAACATGGGGAACGGAATGGCTTATATCACAGGAACGGAGCTATTTCATACCCTTCATTGAAGCCATCCGGATGGAGCGTGTTCAGTTCGTATATCCAAAACATCTCTCTCCTGGAAAGGAGATTCGAAAGGTCTCCGCCTCTATCTCCCAGTGCTACCAGTTCAATCCCTTTGTACGTTAATGCCTCTGGATCCGAGTTGTGGCAAAGATTGAAGTGTTTGGATACTGCATGAGTGAGGACTTTGTTCTTGATATTCCTGACATGTTCCTGGATACGTATTTTAAGGGGTCTCTTAGTTTTCCCAATGTACTTTAGTTTGCAGGAACACTCCAGAAGGTAGATCACCGATGGGGTATTACAGTTGATGAATTGTTTGATACGATAGTCCTTGTTAGTTTTGTCATTGTGGAATGATTTCCTATTTGGATGGAGGTATCTACAAATGTTACACCTACCACATTTGAAGCTTCCCACACATTTAGGCATCATGCTTACGACTTCTGGGTTCCTCAGCATACTTGGGGCTATTAGATCTTTCAAACTCCTGGATTTTCGAAAGACCAATTTAGGCTCTTTAGTGAGGTAGTCTTTAAGTATGGGGTCCATGAGCAGAATATTCCAGTGCTTTTTAAGGACGTCCTTAATAAGTTTCTCATGTCTGCTGTACGTCGTGATGAACTTGACTGTGTCCTCCTTGATGTCCTTAGGTTTATACTTTAGAAGGTCCCTTCTTTCTAAACCTTTAGTCTTGGTTGTGGCTTCTTCTAGGAGTCGGGACGGGTACCCCTTTTCCTTAAATCTTCCTTTGTACACTTCAAGTTGTTGATCTCTGTCCTCTGCCTTCTTGCAATTCCTCGCTATTCTATTGAATTGGGAGAAGGGGGTATTGTCCTTCCATTGTTGCCGGTGATTGCTTCTATAGTGGACATAACTATTCATGTCCACCTTCTTAATGTAATTGCTTGTGATGATTTCCTCTCCTGAATGTGTTAGAACAAGATCCAGGAACTCGATCCGTTCTGTGTTCTCATTGGCCGTGAATTTGAGGTTCATGCTGTTGTCCGAAATGTAGGTTAAAAATTCTTTAAAACTCAACTGGTCTCCCTCCCAAATTAATAGAATATCATCTATATAGCGTTTGTAAAAGATGATATTCTGTTGGTATGGGTGATTGGTATAAATGTAGTCATTCTCCCATTGTCCCATGAACAGATTAGCAAAACTAGGTGCGAAGATAGTACCCATAGCTGTTCCACAAGTTTGAAGATAAAATCCGTCTAAAAATGTAAAATAATTATGTTTAAGTATAAAATTCATGAGCTCACATAAAAATAGTCTATGATCCTCTGTAATTTGAGGGTCCAGAATTAGGAAGTTGTTACATGCCTCGATGCCCTTTTCATGTTCTATGCAGGTGTATAAAGATTGCACATCAATTGTGGCCCACCTGTAGGTATCCTTCCATTGTAGTGGTTCCAAAAGGTTCAGAACCGATGTGGTATCCTTAAGAAAGGCCGTCAGTTCCATCACATATTTCCTCAGGAATATGTCCACATATTCTGACAGATGTGAAGTCAGAGAGTCAATACCTGCCACTATTGGCCTACCAGGGGGGTTGTCCAAAGATTTATGTACCTTTGGGAGAAAGTAAAAAATGGGGGTGGTGGGGTTAGAGTTTAGGAGATACTGGAATTCATCTTTCATCAGTATCTCCTTTCTAAAAGCCTTCAGAAGCATAAGTCTTAGTTCTTCCACGAAAGGTTCTTTAGGGTCACTTGGCAGTGGGGCGTAGGATGACCGATCTCCTAGCAGTCTGAGTGCTTCTGCAACATAGGCTTCTCTGTCCATAATAACTAACCCCCCCCCCCCCCTTTGTCAGCCGGTTTTATAACAATGTTTTTATTTTCTTGTAGGTGTTTGATGGCTTCCGTCTCTCTGTTTGAGAGATTCTTCTCCTTTACAGATGAGATGTTAGCATCAAGTAGATCCTTTTTAACTAACTCATAGAAGAGACCCACATTATGACCCTTTGATTCCAAAGGGTAAAATTTGGAAGTAGGTTTCAAGCCTGATTTTGATTGTTCATAATTCTGTATCACTGCGTCCTCTTTTTTTATGAAGTGTCGTTTAAGTGTGATTTTTCTTATGAATTTATTCAAATCGATGAAGACATCGAACTTATTCATGTCCTTTGTAGGTGCAAAGGAGAGGCCTTTGTTAAGAAGTGTAGTCTCATGGTTCGTCAAGGCGTGGCTTGAAAGATTGAAGATACCTTTGGGTATAGGGGGTTCTATACGAGATTTCGTCTTTTGTATAGTCTTCTCCCTCCTACCCCCGCGACATCCTCTTCGTCTTCGAATCTTCTTTTGCGAGGTGTGATGTTTTTCATTCTTGCAGGTGTCTTCGTTGTATCTCGGGGGTGGTGGTGGTTCGTACCTGGTGATAAAAAAGACTCCTGTGTAGTGGAGTCTAGTCTCTGTAACGCTGCAAATCTATTGGTTGTTTTGAAGTTGTGTAATTCCTGGGTCTCTTTGGTAGTAGGTCTAGGGCCTCTGAATTTACTAGGGACAGTTTTCCAATACTCCCTTCTTACTTTGGGAGCTGCCTGTCCTCCTTCAGAGAAGCGACTCCAATTCTTAACCTGGTTATTTTCATAGTCGTGTCTGTCTCTAGCGAATTTCCTTTCTTTGTTTCTGATAACCTCATCTTCTATGCGTTCCAGCTTTTTATTCAGTACCTTCTCATTTATCCTGAAATCCTCTTTGTCTTTGTGTACTTCCATTTTACTCTCAGCCTCTTTTATTTCTACTTCTAGGTCTGAGATAATGCGTTTTTTCTCCGTAATCAGTAATTTCATGAGATTAATTGAACAGTTATGCAGGGTTTTATCCCCATTTTTTACTTTCTCCCAAAGGTACATAAATCTTTGGACAACCCCCCTGGTAGGCCAATAGTGGCAGGTATTGACTCTCTGACTTCACATCTGTCAGAATATGTGGACATATTCCTGAGGAAATATGTGATGGAACTGCCGGCCTTTCTTAAGGATACCACATCGGTTCTGAACCTTTTGGAACCACTACAATGGAAGGATACCTACAGGTGGGCCACAATTGATGTGCAATCTTTATACACCTGCATAGAACATGAAAAGGGCATCGAGGCATGTAACAACTTCCTAATTCTGGACCCTCAAATTACAGAGGATCATAGACTATTTTTATGTGAGCTCATGAATTTTATACTTAAACATAATTATTTTACATTTTTAGACGGATTTTATCTTCAAACTTGTGGAACAGCTATGGGTACTATCTTCGCACCTAGTTTTGCTAATCTGTTCATGGGACAATGGGAGAATGACTACATTTATACCAATCACCCATACCAACAGAATATCATCTTTTACAAACGCTATATAGATGATATTCTATTAATTTGGGAGGGAGACCAGTTGAGTTTTAAAGAATTTTTAACCTACATTTCGGACAACAGCATGAACCTCAAATTCACGGCCAATGAGAACACAGAACGGATCGAGTTCCTGGATCTTGTTCTAACACATTCAGGAGAGGAAATCATCACAAGCAATTACATTAAGAAGGTGGACATGAATAGTTATGTCCACTATAGAAGCAATCACCGGCAACAATGGAAGGACAATACCCCCTTCTCCCAATTCAATAGAATAGCGAGGAATTGCAAGAAGGCAGAGGACAGAGATCAACAACTTGAAGTGTACAAAGGAAGATTTAAGGAAAAGGGGTACCCGTCCCGACTCCTAGAAGAAGCCACAACCAAGACTAAAGGTTTAGAAAGAAGGGACCTTCCAAAGTATAAACCTAAGGACATCAAGGAGGACACAGTCAAGTTCATCACGACGTACAGCAGACATGAGAAACTTATTAAGGACGTCCTTAAAAAGCACTGGAATATTCTGCTCATGGACCCCATACTTAAAGACTACCTCACTAAAGAGCCTAAATTGGTCTTTCGAAAATCCAGGAGTTTGAAAGATCTAATAGCCCCAAGTATGCTGAGGAACCCAGAAGTCGTAAGCATGATGCCTAAATGTGTGGGAAGCTTCAAATGTGGTAGGTGTAACATTTGTAGATACCTCCATCCAAATAGGAAATCATTCCACAATGACAAAACTAACAAGGACTATCGTATCAAACAATTCATCAACTGTAATACCCCATCGGTGATCTACCTTCTGGAGTGTTCCTGCAAACTAAAGTACATTGGGAAAACTAAGAGACCCCTTAAAATACGTATCCAGGAACATGTCAGGAATATCAAGAACAAAGTCCTCACTCATGCAGTATCCAAACACTTCAATCTTTGCCACAACTCGGATCCAGAGGCATTAACGTACAAAGGGATTGAACTGGTAGCACTGGGAGATAGAGGCGGAGACCTTTCGAATCTCCTTTCCAGGAGAGATATGTTTTGGATATACGAACTGAACACGCTCCATCCGGATGGCTTCAATGAAGGGTATGAAATAGCTCCGTTCCTGTGATATAAGCCATTCCGTTCCCCATGTTTTTCACTCCTGCCTCCCCCCAAAAAAACCCCTCCTTTTCGACACATACACCGCACTGCTCACTACTTCTTGGGCCTATCCTACAAAAACTAGTTTGGCCAACACCTGGATTTCCAAGGCAGTATCTTGAGCATGATGCACTTAGTGGAAACTCCCAGAAGCCCCCATGGCACAAATACGTAAAAATCACTCTTGTGCATTAGTAGCGTATAAACTCCCTTTCTGCCTATCCTCTCTGCCACTAGTGAGTTCATTATGTTATCCACTGCTTTTATGAGACCCCGTCTCCTACCCAGCCCTATACATTACAACCATACCTCCTTGGGGACGCCCAACACCGTCCGATCTTGGAAGCTAAGCAAGGTTGGGCCCGGTCAGTACAAGGATGGGAGACCCCCTTGGGATACCGGGTGTTGTAAAACCGGAGGCGCTGAGGGAACTTTCGCTTTGGGATATCTCGGAAGCTTATGGATGATGTTCTATTCACATCACTTTGGGCACTTCCTTCATGCTGTACCCAACTATTATCTGTATTCTCTTCCCGCCTTCTGCGTATTAATTAATTTATATTCGTTCTCCCCCATCGTTGCTAATATATGTTTTTAAATTTTATATTGTATATTTTATATATTGTTTGCATATATTTATATCCTCTAGCAAGTAATATCCATAGCCTACCCACTCTAAGAATCATCCCGTATTTGTCATGTGACATATCCATGCCTGTTATTTATTTATATGCCTCTTTATCTTTTTCGTTTTCTATGTACCCCCTGGGGAGATGCATCATCCAATATACAAAACCACTCCAAAGGTTTACACATATCTAAACCTATAATTTACGTATTAGAACATTGAACTATATAGACCGCAGTCTATGGACTTTACTGGCAGCAGGACTTCATTCCGTCTTTTAATAACCAAAAAGATGGCCGCCGCCCTCCTAAGTGACAAACATACTGAAGACCTTTACTCGCAGCAGCACTTCATCCAAGTTTGGATAACCAAAAAGATGGCCGCCGTCCTTATCAGTAAAGGCACACAAGAGATCCGCATCGCACGGTGCCCAGCCGGCGCATGCGCACAACGGATATAATGCCACCGGAAGAGGGGCGGAAGTGGGGCGGATATGACGTTCTACACAGTCCGGACCGGAAGTTGGTGGACTGATTCGTCTTTTATGTTATATACGTTCTCACAGCTCTATTTAACATCGTTTTTGTAACTGAATATACTAGTGGGCCTCCTTATCTCATTCATCTTATGTCTAGGTGTTTATATACGTACTTTGATACCACCACAGCAATTCACTAATTAACAAACAGGAAGTGATGCTGTTAACACCTCCCATAGCCAGGAGGTATAAATATGTTCTGTCTCTAGCCTCTTACCACCCCTTGATGAAGTCCATGAGGGACGAAACGCGTTGGGTGCTACTCTGAATATACCTCTACTATCGAAGTTAAGCTACCTCTCTCCCAATTTTTTACTCCTTTTTACGTTTATCCTGCAGATTTTGTACTTATTGCTCATGCTTTTATGGACCTTTCATTAATTTTTGGTGTATGTGTTGTAACTTTTTAGCTTCAACTCTGCTGTTTTTATACCAGATTTTATTGATTAGGTTGCATTTTTTTAAAAAATTGTTTACATTAAAAAAAAAAAAAAAAATTGATCCTTTATCAAATACCCCCCCCCCCCCCTTTTTTAGTGTGTTATATTCTGAAATTAAATTTTTTATATATTTATTGAACACCTGGTTTTTATATTATTAATTTGACACCTTTGGTCGCTTGCAAGTACCTCATCCTCCTGTACCAATTTCTAATCTCTAGGCATATGTACCAGTGCCTATATGTTTTTTGAGGTCCATAAGCTGACGCCCTAATAGCCTATAGGGAGTGTCCTCCAGGGAACATATATATATTTCTTGTTAATCTACTCAGAACACTCTCTTCCTAATACTGTTGTTTACACCTTTGATACTACATCTGTGGCGCTACCAGTTTCTTTTGTACACATCTTTTTTCTTGGTATTATTGCTTCCAGCTGCCTGGAGTGAACCAGTATCGAACACAGTATGTTTGGAATAAATGAACGCACTAATAAAAGGAGTAATGTGTGCCAAAAGATTTTCAATGAGACTACTATCCCCGAGACTGAACCAACCAATAATGACTTGGATGACATGTTTTGGAATATTGAAAGATTGTTAACCAAGGAAGTAAAAGCATGGTGGGACATCAGGGGTTTAGAACATTATGTCAGTGTTAATAGGGTCCCGAGGGGCTTAAGGATAATGAAACAGCCTACCTTTGGAAAGGAGAACCAAGATTTCCTACAAGAATGGGATAAAACCCTGCATAACTGTTCAATTAATCTCATGAAATTACTGATTACGGAGAAAAAACGCATTATCTCAGACCTAGAAGTAGAAATAAAAGAGGCTGAGAGTAAAATGGAAGTACACAAAGACAAAGAGGATTTCAGGATTAATGAGAAGGTACTGAATAAAAAGCTGGAACGCATAGAAGATGAGGTTATCAGAAACAAAGAAAGGAAATTCGCTAGAGACAGACACGACTATGAAAATAACCAGGTTAAGAATTGGAGTCGCTTCTCTGAAGGAGGACAGGCAGCTCCCAAAGTAAGAAGGGAGTATTGGAAAACTGTCCCTAGTAAATTCAGAGGCCCTAGACCTACTACCAAAGAGACCCAGGAATTACACAACTTCAAAACAACCAATAGATTTGCAGCGTTACAGAGACTAGACTCCACTACACAGGAGTCTTTTTTATCACCAGGTACGAACCACCACCACCCCCGAGATACAACGAAGACACCTGCAAGAATGAAAAACATCACACCTCGCAAAAGAAGATTCGAAGACGAAGAGGATGTCGCGGGGGTAGGAGGGAGAAGACTATACAAAAGACGAAATCTCGTATAGAACCCCCTATACCCAAAGGTATCTTCAATCTTTCAAGCCACGCCTTGACGAACCATGAGACTACACTTCTTAACAAAGGCCTCTCCTTTGCACCTACAAAGGGCATGAATAAGTTCGATGTCTTCATCGATTTGAATAAATTCATAAGAAAAATCACACTTAAACGACACTTCATAAAAAAAGAGGACGCAGTGATACAGAATTATGAACAATCAAAATCAGGCTTGAAACCTACTTCCAAATTTTACCCTTTGGAATCAAAGGGTCATAATGTGGGTCTCTTCTATGAGTTAGTTAAAAAGGATCTACTTGATGCTAACATCTCATCTGTAAAGGAGAAGAATCTCTCAAACAGAGAGACGGAAGCCATCAAACACCTACAAGAAAATAAAAACATTGTTATAAAACCGGCTGACAAAGGGGGGGGGTTAGTTATTATGGACAGAGAAGCCTATGTTGCAGAAGCACTCAGACTGCTAGGAGATCGGTCATCCTACGCCCCACTGCCAAGTGACCCTAAAGAACCTTTCGTGGAAGAACTAAGACTTATGCTTCTGAAGGCTTTTAGAAAGGAGATACTGATGAAAGATGAATTCCAGTATCTCCTAAACTCTAACCCCACCACCCCCATTTTTTACTTTCTCCCAAAGGTACATAAATCTTTGGACAACCCCCCTGGTAGGCCAATAGTGGCAGGTATTGACTCTCTGACTTCACATCTGTCAGAATATGTGGACATATTCCTGAGGAAATATGTGATGGAACTGCCGGCCTTTCTTAAGGATACCATATCGGTTCTGAACCTTTTGGAACCACTACAATGGAAGGATACCTACAGGTGGGCCACAATTGATGTGCAATCTTTATACACCTGCATAGAACATGAAAAGGGCATCGAGGCATGTAACAACTTCCTAATTCTGGACCCTCAAATTACAGAGGATCATAGACTATTTTTATGTGAGCTCATGAATTTTATACTTAAACATAATTATTTTACATTTTTAGACGGATTTTATCTTCAAACTTGTGGAACAGCTATGGGTACTATCTTCGCACCTAGTTTTGCTAATCTGTTCATGGGACAATGGGAGAATGACTACATTTATACCAATCACCCATACCAACAGAATATCATCTTTTACAAACGCTATATAGATGATATTCTATTAATTTGGGAGGGAGACCAGTTGAGTTTTAAAGAATTTTTAACCTACATTTCGGACAACAGCATGAACCTCAAATTCACGGCCAATGAGAACACAGAACGGATCGAGTTCCTGGATCTTGTTCTAACACATTCAGGAGAGGAAATCATCACAAGCAATTACATTAAGAAGGTGGACATGAATAGTTATGTCCACTATAGAAGCAATCACCGGCAACAATGGAAGGACAATACCCCCTTCTCCCAATTCAATAGAATAGCGAGGAATTGCAAGAAGGCAGAGGACAGAGATCAACAACTTGAAGTGTACAAAGGAAGATTTAAGGAAAAGGGGTACCCGTCCCGACTCCTAGAAGAAGCCACAACCAAGACTAAAGGTTTAGAAAGAAGGGACCTTCTAAAGTATAAACCTAAGGACATCAAGGAGGACACAGTCAAGTTCATCACGACGTACAGCAGACATGAGAAACTTATTAAGGACGTCCTTAAAAAGCACTGGAATATTCTGCTCATGGACCCCATACTTAAAGACTACCTCACTAAAGAGCCTAAATTGGTCTTTCGAAAATCCAGGAGTTTGAAAGATCTAATAGCCCCAAGTATGCTGAGGAACCCAGAAGTCGTAAGCATGATGCCTAAATGTGTGGGAAGCTTCAAATGTGGTAGGTGTAACATTTGTAGATACCTCCATCCAAATAGGAAATCATTCCACAATGACAAAACTAACAAGGACTATCGTATCAAACAATTCATCAACTGTAATACCCCATCGGTGATCTACCTTCTGGAGTGTTCCTGCAAACTAAAGTACATTGGGAAAACTAAGAGACCCCTTAAAATACGTATCCAGGAACATGTCAGGAATATCAAGAACAAAGTCCTCACTCATGCAGTATCCAAACACTTCAATCTTTGCCACAACTCGGATCCAGAGGCATTAACGTACAAAGGGATTGAACTGGTAGCACTGGGAGATAGAGGCGGAGACCTTTCGAATCTCCTTTCCAGGAGAGAGATGTTTTGGATATACGAACTGAACACGCTCCATCCGGATGGCTTCAATGAAGGGTATGAAATAGCTCCGTTCCTGTGATATAAGCCATTCCGTTCCCCATGTTTTTCACTCCTGCCTCCCCCCAAAAAAAACCCTCCTTTTCGACACATACACCGCACTGCTCACTACTTCTTGGGCCTATCCTACAAAAACTAGTTTGGCCAACACCTGGATTTCCAAGGCAGTATCTTGAGCATGATGCACTTAGTGGAAACTCCCAGAAGCCCCCATGGCACAAATACGTAAAAATCACTCTTGTGCATTAGTAGCGTATAAACTCCCTTTCTGCCTATCCTCTCTGCCACTAGTGAGTTCATTATGTTATCCACTGCTTTTATGAGACCCCGTCTCCTACCCAGCCCTATACATTACAACCATACCTCCTTGGGGACGCCCAACACCGTCCGATCTTGGAAGCTAAGCAAGGTTGGGCCCGGTCAGTACAAGGATGGGAGACCCCCTTGGGATACCGGGTGTTGTAAAACCGGAGGCGCTGAGGGAACTTTCGCTTTGGGATATCTCGGAAGCTTATGGATGATGTTCTATTCACATCACTTTGGGCACTTCCTTCATGCTGTACCCAACTATTATCTGTATTCTCTTCCCGCCTTCTGCGTATTAATTAATTTATATTCGTTCTCCCCCATCGTTGCTAATATATGTTTTTAAATTTTATATTGTATATTTTATATATTGTTTGCATATATTTATATCCTCTAGCAAGTAATATCCATAGCCTACCCACTCTAAGAATCATCCCGTATTTGTCATGTGACATATCCATGCCTGTTATTTATTTATATGCCTCTTTATCTTTTTCGTTTTCTATGTACCCCCTGGGGAGATGCATCATCCAATGTACAAAACCACTCCAAAGGTTTACACATATCTAAACCTATAATTTACGTATTAGAACATTGAACTATATAGACCGCAGTCTATGGACTTTACTGGCAGCAGGACTTCATTCCGTCTTTTAATAACCAAAAAGATGGCCGCCGCCCTCCTAAGTGACAAACATACTGAAGACCTTTACTCGCAGCAGCACTTCATCCAAGTTTGGATAACCAAAAAGATGGCCGCCATCCTTATCAGTAAAGGCACACAAGAGATCCGCATCGCACGGTGCCCAGCCGGCGCATGCGCACAACGGATATAATGCCACCGGAAGAGGGGCGGAAGTGGGGCGGATATGACGTTCTACACAGTCCGGACCGGAAGTTGGCGGACTGATTCGTCTTTTATGTTATATACGTTCTCACAGCTCTATTTAACATCGTTTTTGTAACTGAATATACTAGTGGGCCTCCTTATCTCATTCATCTTATGTCTAGGTGTTTATATACGTACTTTGATACCACCACAGCAATTCACTAATTAACAAACAGGAAGTGATGCTGTTAACACCTCCCATAGCCAGGAGGTATAAATATGTTCTGTCTCTAGCCTCTTACCACCCCTTGATGAAGTCCATGAGGGACGAAACGCGTTGGGTGCTACTCTGAATATACCTCTACTATCGAAGTTAAGCTACCTCTCTCCCAATTTTTTACTCCTTTTTACGTTTATCCTGCAGATTTTGTACTTATTGCTCATGCTTTTATGGACCTTTCATTAATTTTTGGTGTATGTGTTGTAACTTTTTAGCTTCAACTCTGCTGTTTTTATACCAGATTTTATTGATTAGGTTGCATTTTTTTAAAAAATTGTTTACATTTAAAAAAAAAAAAAAAAATTGATCCTTTATGAAATACCCCCCCCCCCCCTTTTTTAGTGTGTTATATTCTGAAATTAAATTTTTTATATATTTATTGAACACCTGGTTTTTATATTATTAATTTGACACCTTTGGTCGCTTGCAAGTACCTCATCCTCCTGTACCAATATATATATATATATATATATATACATATATACAAACAAATATAGAAAACCACAGCACTCGCCACCCCAGAAGCGGGGTGCAGTGTCTGCACTCACCACTCATAGGGTGGGGTGCATGCAGCCCATGGCCACCTACCCAAATACATACAAATAAATAGAGAATTCAGCACTCACCATAGCAAGCTCACTTGTCCTCACAACATCAATAAATAAATGATGGGGGTTTAGTTAGTGAATTGGCCAATGCACGGAAGCCTGCAAACCGCTCCACGGTACCCCACCTTCATGCAGGTCCTACACTACCACAAAGCCTTAAGAAATATACATATATATATATATATATATATATATATATATATATAAAACGCGCTGGAAGGCGGCACTCGCAAGGCTTCAAATGGATGGCTAAATAAAACCCGAAACGTTGCTGAACTAGCTGGCGTTGTGATATGTGATTAAGAAGTCCGCTGAGTGCCATACTTTTGGAGGTTATGTGAAGGCAGTGTAAAGAGCACCGCGGCTGCTGATTAAAGAGAGGGAGTGCCGGCCAATCGATTTGTAAATATATATATATATATATATATATATATATATGGAGAGAGTTTTATAGGTCAGTGCGCTTAGTCTAACGTCCAAATGTTCCTTTGAAGGAAGGGGTCGTCAGAAAGTCCTGCTGTTTGGACTTAATCGGTCGTGAATGCTCCGTCAATGAACACCTCCCAAGCTTCTTTGGTGGCTGCTCAGTTCTTCAAAATATGACTTGGGTATATTCAGTCATGCAATTCTGTAGAGGCAGGGGAGAAGAACAAGCGCCATATGGTGTAGTATTTTAAATAAATAGGAGTATTAAATACGTGTATAAAATGTAAGTACCGGATGGATTCTTGAGATCAGGCCTGTCTGTCTCACTCTATTCTTGGTGGCTATTCCCCACCTATATGTTAGGAGACAAAGATCATCGCCATATAGTGTAGTAACCTCGGATATATCTTAGGGAACCCTCCCCTATATTTCATGCGTACCAAAAGAAAAATTCAATATAGCATATGGGATATACTTATATCCAGGTGGATCAAGTCGGTCCAGTATGATGTATTGGCTCAAACAATCGCCTGCTAATGCCTTATATAGCAATATAAAAATTTTAATCAACAGAAATAATATACAAATTCAAATAAAAATAAATCAAATCAAGAATCTTAGCTGATTGGTATAAGCAGTAGGTAGGTCAGTCTCAACGCGTTTCGCCTCCAGGGCTTCCTCAGGAGAATACATCGTATCAAATAGTACACATATTTATAGTTGCTTTCAGTTTCGTTTAGCAGGTACTTCCGGTTCGCGTCATTTCCGGAACCGGAAGTGCTCGATCAGACTTTCATCGTGAATATACATGGATGGGTGAAAATTTACCAGTAAATTGCATTGGTGGGGCAGTGTTTATAACAATATGAGAGTTCAAAGTACACGGACTATATGTCCGATATGCCCAGTTTAACTAAACTGCTCTCATATTCACGATGAAAGTCTGATCGAGCACTTCCGGTTCCGGAAATGACGCGAACCGGAAGTACCTGCTAAACGAAACTGAAAGCAACTATAAATATGTGTACTATTTGATACGATGTATTCTCCTGAGGAAGCCCTGGAGGCGAAACGCGTTGAGACTGACCTACCTACTGCTTATACCAATCAGCTAAGATTCTTGATTTGATTTATTTTTATTTGAATTTGTATATTATTTCTGTTGATTAAAAATTTTATATTGCTATATAAGGCATTAGCAGGCGATTGTTTGAGCCAATACATCATACTGGACCGACTTGATCCACCTGGATATAAGTATATCCCATATGCTATATTGAATTTTTCTTTTGGTACGCATGAAATATAGGGGAGGGTTCCCTAAGATATATCCGAGGTTACTACACTATATGGCGATGATCTTTGTCTCCTAACATATAGGTGGGGAATAGCCACCAAGAATAGAGTGAGACAGACAGGCCTGATCTCAAGAATCCATCCGGTACTTACATTTTATACACGTATTTAATACTCCTATTTATTTAAAATACTACACCATATGGCGCTTGTTCTTCTCCCCTGCCTCTACATATATATATATATATATATATATATATATATATATAAATACATACATACATACACACACACACACACACACACACACACGTTACATAGAACTCATACCCCCACATACACACAAATACATAACATACACATAAAACACATACACACACATAGAAAATATACACACATACATACTGTATACACTAATAGAGCATATACACATACATACAATATACACATATAGAGCACAAACTGTGCACACACTTACACGGAAGCCTGCCCTGAGGAAAGGGGTAAGGACTGAGGATGCCACAGCCAGTAGATATTGCTGGGTGCCAGGGACACAGTTCACCATTAGGCCCCGCCCCCACGGCAAAAATGCTGCGATTCACGGGTCGCCGGGAGCGGGCGGAGCCAATATGACATGAATCTATAACAATTATCTCATATTAGCTCCTCCCCCTCTGCTCCGACCCCCGAATCGCGATATACAACTACAAGGGGGCGGGGCTCTGAGAGCCTGCCGTAGGACCGGACAGCGGGCATTGAAAACAAAAAAACATTTGGGCCACCCCCCTATTCTCTCTCTCTCCCCCATCCCCCCTCTCCTCTCCAGCCCAGCACAGCACAATGCCAGCCAACGGCAACAGGAGAAGTCGGGGTCAAGGCTCCACGCTGCAGCAGGGAGGAGAAGATTGGCGGCTGCTGGAGAGGGAGGATTCCGCGCTGCCAGCGGAGTGTGTGATGTCCCACTCGCGGCTTTTTCGTGTGGCTCCCTCCCCAATCCTCACGGGTCAGCGGCTGATACAGGGCAGAGGGAACAGCAGCACCAGAGCGGTGCAGAGCGGCTTCGGCTGGGGGGCCCCTTATGCCAGGGGGGCCCGGGGTACTGACCCCCTTGGCACCCCCCTTAATCCGGCTCTGGGTGTGGCAAACTGAAATCTAAATTGCAGTGTAAAAAAAATAAAAATAAAAATCAGTCAGTATTTACCCTGCACAGAAACAATGTAACATGACGGCAGATAAGAACCACTTGGCCCATCTAGTCTGCCCCTTTTTTATCCTTTAGGTAACTTACAACCTATTTGCTACTTAGATGATGATCTTAGGCTATTCATATGCCTATCTGGGTTAGGTATGTGTGACTGTAACCATGCCTGGGTTTGAGATGTCCAGCGTGGGGGGGAGACGAGCGCAATGAAGCCCCTTTCTGTGTGCTCGCCACAGGTTCTATTCCCACTGTATGGGTGTCATGGACACCCACGAGTGGGAAGAGTCCTTGTCAGGGGGCGGGATCCCGGCATCAGTATTGTGACCGGCGGTCTCCTGACCGCCATTCATACAACTACATCCCACCTATCCCAAGCATGCTTAAATTGCTTTACTGTATTAGCCCCCCAACATCCACTAGTGCGATATGGCCACTTTTCATCGATTCCGAGCTTTCCATGAATATCGGAGGAAAAGGTGCACATCGGAGTGCATTTGTACACAATCGGATGCGATTATCGGATGTAAAAAACCCCCACTCAAGAAGGAAATCGTAATGGCAGGACTCCCGGGAAGCTGCCGGGCAGATCGAGGGAAAATCAGATCCAACTTTTAGTTCAGTCTCACTAGTGGATGGGGGCCTTTACCCTCAACTACCTCTGACGGGAGGCTATTCCACTTATCCACTACCCTAATATGAAGTCATTTTTCATTACCCCTAAATCTACCTACCATCAAGTCTGCCCTTAGATAGACAGGTATAAAATACATAGACACATATCAGATAGATAGATAGATAGATAGATAGATAGATAGATAGATAGATAGATAGATAGATAGATAGATAGATAGATAGATATGATGCAGATAGGTATATATGATATAGATAGACAGATAGATAGATATTAGATAGATATGATATAGCTATTAGATAGATAGATAGATAGATAGATAGATAGATAGATAGATAGATAGATAGATAGGATATAGATATATAGATAGATGATAGATAGATAGATAGATATTTAGATAGATAGATAGATAGATAGATAGATATGATATAGATAGATAGATAGGCTATAGATATTAGATAGATAGATTGATAGTTAGGCTATAGATATTAGATAGATAGATAGATAGATAGATAGATAGATAGATAGATAGATAGATAGATAGATAGATAATGATGCAGATAGGTATATATTATATAGGTATGAGCTAGCTAGCTAGATAGATAGATAGATAGATAGATTGATAGATAGATATGGTGCAGATAGGTATATATGATATAGATAGATAGATAGATAGATAGATAGATAGGATATAGATATATAGATAGATGATAGATAGATGATAGATAGATAGATATGATATAGATAGATTGATAAATAGGTATATATGATATAGATATTAGATAGATAGATAGATAGATAGATAAGTATATATGATATAGATAGATGATAGATAGATAGATAGATAGATAGATAGATAGATAGATATGATATAGATAGATAGATAGATAAATAGGTATATATGATATAGATATTAGATAGATAGATAGACAGATAGATAAGTATATATGATATAGATAGATAGATAGATGATAGATCAGGCCTGGCCAACCTGTAGCTCTCCAGCTGTTGTGAAACTACACATCCCAGCATGCCTTGCCACAGTTTTACCACTAGATAGATAGGTATATATTATATAGATGATAGATAGATAGATAGATATGATATAGATATTAGATGGATAGATAGATAGGCAGACGGATAGATAGACGGATAGATAGATAGATAGATAGATAGATAGATAGATAATGATGCAGATAGGTATATATGTTATAGATAGATAGACAGACAGACAGACAGACAGACAGACAGACAGACAGACAGATAGATAGATAGATAGATAGATAGATAGATAGATAGATAGATAGATAGGTATACAGATAATTATGCAGATAGGTATATATTATATAGATACGAGCCAGATAGAAAGATAGATAGATAGATAGATAGATAGATAGATAGATAGATAGATAATGATGCAGATAGGTATATATTATATAGATACGAGCTAGCTAGATAGATAGATAGACAATGATACAGATAGGTATATATGTTATAGATAGATAGACAGATAGATAATGATGCAGATCGGTATATATTATATAGATACGAGCTAGCTAGCTAGCTAGCTAGCTAGATAGATAGCTAGATAGACAAAGATGCAGAAAAGTATATATGTTATAGATAGATAGATATGATGCAGATAGGTATATATGATATAGATAGATAGATAGATAGATAGATAGATAGATAGATAGATAGATAGATAGATAGATAGATAGATAGATAGATAATAATAAGAATTTACTCACCGGTAATTCTATTTCTCATAGTCCGTAGTGGATGCTGGGGACTCCGTAAGGACCATGGGGATTAGCGGCTCCGCAGGAGACTGGGCACAACTATAAAGAAAGCTTTTAGACTACTGGTGTGCACTGGCTCCTCCCACTAAGACCCTCCTCCAGACCTCAGTTAGGATACTGTGCCCGGAAGAGCTGACACAATTAGGAAGGATTTTGAATCCCGGGTAAGACTCATACCAGCCACACCAATCACACCGTATAACTCGAGATACAATACCCAGTTAACAGCATGATAACAACTGAGCCTCTCAACAGATGGCTCAACAATAACCCTTTAGTTAAGCAATAACTATATACAAGTATTGCAGACAATCCGCACTTGGGATGGGCGCCCAGCATCCACTACGGACTATGAGAAATAGAATTACCGGTGAGTAAATTCTTATTTTCTCTAACGTCCTAAGTGGATGCTGGGGACTCCGTAAGGACCATGGGGATTATACCAAAGCTCCCAAACGGGCGGGAGAGTGCGGATGACTCTGCAGCACCGAATGAGAGAACTCAAGGTCCTCCTCAGCCAGGGTATCAAATTTGTAGAATTTAGCAAACGTGTTTGCCCCTGACCAAGTAGCAGCTCGGCAAAGTTGAAGAGCCGAGACCCCTCGGGCAGCCGCCCAAGAAGAGCCCACTTTCCTCGTGGAATGGGCTTTTACTGATTTAGGATGCGGCAGTCCAGCCGCAGAATGTGCAAGCTGAATCGTACTACAGATCCAGAGAGCAATAGTCTGCTTAGAAGCAGGTGCACCCAACTTGTTGGGCGCATACAGGATAAAAAGCGAGTCAGTCTTCCTGACTCCAGCTGTCCTGGAAACATACATTTTTAGGGCCCTGACTACATCCAACAACTTGGAAGCCTCCAAGTCATTCGTAGCCGCAGGCACCACAATAGGTTGGTTCAGATGAAAAGCTGATACCACTTTGGGGAGAAACTGGGGACGAGTCCTTAATTCTGCCCTATCCATATGGAAAATCAGATAAGGCCTTTTACATGACAAAGCCGCCAATTCTGAAACACGCCTGGCCGAAGCCAAGGCCAACAACATGACCACTTTCCACGCAAGATATTTTAAATCCACGGTTTTCAGTGGCTCAAACCAATGTGACTTTAGGAAATCCAACACCACGTTGAGATCCCAAGGTGCCACTGGAGGCACAAAAGGGGGCTGAATATGCAGCACTCCCTTAACAAACGTCTGAACTTCAGGTAGTGAAGCCAATTCTCTCTGGAAGAAGATCGATAGAGCCGAAATCTGGACCTTAATGGAACCCAATTTAAGGCCCATAGTCACCCCTGACTGCAGGAAGTGCAGGAACCGGCCCAGCTGAAATTCTTCCGTTGGGGCCTTCCTGGCCTCACACCACGCAACATATTTTCGCCATATGCGGTGATAATGGTTCGCGGTTACTTCTTTCCTAGCTTTTATCAGCGTAGGAATGACTTCCTCTGGAATGCCCTTTTCCTTCAGGATCCGGTGTTCAACCGCCATGCCGTCAAACGCAGCCGCGGTAAGTCTTGGAACAGACAGGGTCCCTGCTGCAGCAGGTCCTGTCTGAGCGGTAGAGGCCATGGGTCCTCTGACATCATTTCTTGAAGTTCCGGATACCACGCTCTTCTTGGCCAATCCGGAACAATGAGTATAGTTCTTACTCCTCTTCTCCTTATTATCCTCAGTACCTTTGGTATGAGAGGAAGAGGAGGGAACACATAAACCGATCGGTACACCCACGGTGTTACCAGAGCGTCCACAGCTATCGCCTGCGGGTCTCTTGACCTGGCGCAATATTTTTTTAGCTTTTTGTTTAGGCGGGACGCCATCATGTCCACCTGTGGTTTTTCCCACTGGTTTACAATCATTTGAAAGACTTCTGGATGAAGTCCCCACTCTCCCGGGTGGAGGTCATGCCTGCTGAGGAAGTCTGCTTCCCAGTTGTCCACTCCCGGAATGAACACTGCCGACAGTGCTAACACGTGATTTTCCGCCCATCGGAGAATCCTTGTGGCTTCTGCCATCGCCATCCTGCTTCTCGTGCCGCCCTGTCGATTTACATGGGCGACTGCCGTGATGTTGTCTGACTGGATCAGTACCGGCTGGTTTTGAAGCAGGGGTTTTGCCTGACTTAGGGCATTGTAAATGGCCCTTAGTTCCAGAATATTTATGTGCAGGGAAGTCTCCTGACTTGACCATAGTCCTTGGAAGTTTCTTCCCTGTGTGACTGCTCCCCAGCCTCGAAGGCTGGCATCCGTGGTCACCAGGACCCAGTCCTGTATGCCGAATCTGCGGCCCTCTTGAAGATGAGCACTCTGCAGCCACCACAGCAGAGACACCCTTGTCCTTGGAGACAGGGTTATCAGACGATGCATCTGAAGATGCGATCCGGACCACTTGTCCAACAGGTCCCACTGAAAGGTTCTTGCATGAAACCTGCCGAATGGAATCGATTCGTAGGAAGCTACCATTTTTCCCAGGATCCGCGTGCAGTGATGCACCGACACCTGTTTTGGTTTTAGGAGGCCTCTGACTAGAGATGACAGCTCCTTGGCCTTCTCCTCCGGGAGAAACACTTTTCTCTGTTCTGTGTCCAGAACCATCCCTAGGAACAGCAGGCGTGTCGTAGGGACCAGCTGTGACTTTGGAATGTTTAGAATGCAGCCGTGCTGTTGTAGCACTTCCCGAGATAGTGCTACCCCTACCAACAACTGCTCTCTGGACCTCGCCTTTATCAGGAGATCGTCCAAGTACGGGATAATTAAAACTCCCTTCCTTCGAAGGAGTATCATCATTTCCGCCATTACCTTGGTAAAGACCCTCGGAGCCGTGGAGAGACCGAACGGCAACGTCTGGAATTGGTAATGACAATCTTGTACCACAAACCTGAGGTACTCCTGGTGAGGATGGTAAATGGGGACATGTAGGTAAGCATCCTTGATGTCCAGCGATACCATGTAATCTCCCTCGTCCAGGCTTGCAATAACCGCCCTGAGCGATTCCATCTTGAACTTGCATTTTTTGATATATGTGTTCAAGGATTTCAAATTTAAAATGGGTCTCACCGAACCGTCCGGTTTCGGTACCACAAACATTGTGGAATAGTAACCCCTTCCTTGTTGAAGTAGGGGCACCTTTACTATCACTTGTTGTGAATACAGCTTTTGAATTGCCTGTAACACTGCCTCCCTGCCTGAGGGAGTGGTTGGCAAGGCAGATTTGAGGAAACGGCGGGGGGGAGACGTCTCGAATTCCAGTTTGTACGCCTGAGATACTATTTGAAGGATCCAGGGATCCACCCGTGAGCGAGCCCACTGATTGCTGAAATGCTTGAGACGGGCCCCCACCGTACCTGGCTCTGCCTGTGGAGCCCCAGCGCCATGCTGTGGACTTAGAGGAAGCGGGGAAGGACTTTTGCTCCTGGGAACTGGCTGTATGCTGCAGCTTTTTCCCTCTACCTCTGCCTCTGGGCAGAAAGGACGCGCCTTTAACCCGCTTGCCCCTATTGGGCCGAAAGGACTGTACCTGATAATACGGTGCTGTCTTTGGTTGTGAGGGAACATGGGGCAAAAATGTAGACTTCCCAGCTGTTGCTGTGGAAACGAGGTCCGAGAGACCATCCCCGAACAATTCCTCACCTTTATAAGGCAGAACTTCCATGTGTCGTTTGGAATCTGCATCACCTGTCCACTGCCGAGTCCATAACCCTCTCCTGGCAGAAATGGACATAGCACTAATTTTGGATGCCAGCCGGCAAATATCCCTCTGTGCATCCCTTATGTATAAAAGTGCGTCTTTTATATGCTCTACGTTCAGCAAAATAGTGTCCCTGTCTAGGGTATCTATATTTTCTGACAGGGAATCTGACCACGCAGCAGCAGCGCTGCACATCCAGGCTGAAGCTATAGCCGGTCTCAGTATCACACCTGTGTGTGTATATATAGATTTCAGGATAGCCTCCTGCTTTCTATCAGCAGATTCCTTCAGGGCGGCCGTATCCGGAGACGGTAGTGCCACCTTTTTCGACAAGCATGTGAGCGCTTTATCCACCCTAGGGGATGTTTCCCAGCGTGACCTATCCTCTGGCGGGAAAGGGTACGCCATTAGTAACCTCTTAGAAATTACCATCTTTTTATCAGGGGAAGCCCACGCTTCTTCACACACTTCGTTTAACTCTTCAGATGGAGGAAAAGCTACTGGTAGTTTTTTCTCTCCAAACATTATACCCTTTTTTGTGGTACCTGGGTTAACATCAGAAATGTGCAACACATTTTTCATTGCCTCAATCAACGTGTGGCCCTACTGGAAGTTACATTAGTCTCTTCGTCGTCGACACTGGAGTCAGTATCCGTGTCGACATCTGTGTCAACCATCTGAGGTAGCGGGCGTTTTAGAGCCCCTGATGGTTTTTGAGACGCCTGGGCAGGCACAGGCTGAGAAGCCGGCTGTCCCACATTAGGTATGTCGTCAAACCTTTTATGTAAGGAGTCGACACTATCACGTAATTCCTTCCACAGCACCATCCACTCAGGTGTCGACCCCGCGGGGGGTGACATCACATTTACAGGCATCTGCTCCGCCTCCACATAAGCCTCCTCATCAAACATGTCGACACAGCCGTACCGACACACCGCAAACACACAGGGAATGCTCTGACAGAGGACAGGACCCACAAAGCCCTTTGGGGAGACAGAGAGAGAGTATGCCAGCACACACCAGAGCGCTATATAACACTGGGATCCCACTATCAATGAGTGATTTCCCTATAGCTGCTTTTTTATATATATATTACATATATATATATCTATACTGCGCCTAAATTTAGTGCCCCCCCCCCTCTCTTTTTTACCCTTCTGTAGTATTCTCAGACTGCAGGGGAGAGCCAGGGAGCTTCCTTCCAGCGGAACTGTGAGGGAAAAATGGCGCCAGTGTGCTGAGGGAGAAGCCCCGCCCCCTTTTCGGCGGACTTTCTCCCGCTTTTTCTGTGATACTGGCAGGGGTGATTTTACATCTATATAGCCTCTGGGACTATATATGATGTATATTTTGCCAGCCAAGGTGTTATTTATTGCCCTCAGGGCGCCCCCCCCTCCAGCGCCCTGCACCCATCAGTGACCGAAGTATGAGGTGTACATGAGGAGCAATGGCGCACAGCTGCAATGCTGTGCGCTACCTTGGTGAAGACTGAAGTCTTC
Organism: Pseudophryne corroboree; assembly: GCF_028390025.1. Lineage (NCBI taxonomy): Eukaryota > Metazoa > Chordata > Amphibia > Anura > Myobatrachidae > Pseudophryne > Pseudophryne corroboree. Next base: position 42,719,388 of record NC_086452.1, on the reverse strand, counting down.
TGCCGACGATTTTCCGGACCTTCTTCGTGCTTCTGGCTCTGTAAGGGGGACGGCGGCGCGGCTCCGGGAACGAACACCAAGGTCGGGTCCTGCGGTCGATCCCTCTGGAGCTAATGGTGTCCAGTAGCCTAAGAAGCCCAAACTACCACCTGTTAGGTAGGTTCGCTTCTTCTCCCCTTAGTCCCTCGCTGCAGTGAGTCTGTTGCCAGCAGATCTCACTGAAAATAAAAAACCTAAATATACTTTCTTTCTAGGTGCTCAGGAGAGCCCCTAGTGTGCATCCAGCTCGGCCGGGCACAAGAATCTAACTGAGGTCTGGAGGAGGGTCTTAGTGGGAGGAGCCAGTGCACACCAGTAGTCTAAAAGCTTTCTTTATAGTTGTGCCCAGTCTCCTGCGGAGCCGCTAATCCCCATGGTCCTTACGGAGTCCCCAGCATCCACTTAGGACGTTAGAGAAAAGAATTTACTCACCGGTAATTCTATTTCTCGTAGTCCGTAGTGGATGCTGGGAACTCCGTAAGGACCATGGGGAATAGCGGCTCCGCAGGAGTCTGGGCACAACTAAAAGAAAGCTTTTAGACTACCTGGTGTGCACTGGCTCCTCCCACCATGACCCTCCTCCAAGCCTCAGTTAGGATACTGTGCCCGGAAGAGCTGACACAATAAGGAAGGATTTTGAATCCCGGGTAAGACTCATACCAGCCACACCAATTACACCGTATAACTCGTGATACCATAACCAGTTAACAGTATGAAATTTAACTGAGCCTCTCAACAGATGGCTCATAACAATAACCCTTTTGTGAACAACAACTATGTACAAGTATTGCAGACAACCCGCACTTGGGACGGGCGCCCAGCATCCACTACGGACTACGAGAAATAGAATTACCGGTGAGTAAATTCTTATTTTCTCTGACGTCCTAGTGGATGCTGGGAACTCCGTAAGGACCATGGGGATTATACCAAAGCTCCCAAACGGGCGGGAGAGTGCAGATGACTCTGCAGCACCGAATGAGAGAACTCAAGGTCCTCCTCAGCCAGGGTATCAAATTTGTAGAATTTTGCAAACGTGTTTGCCCCTGACCAAGTAGCAGCTCGGCAAAGTTGTAAAGCCGATACCCCTCGGGCAGCCGCCCAAGATGAGCCCACCTTCCTTGTAGAATGGGCTTTTACTGATTTAGGATGCGGCAGTCCAGCCGCAGAATGCGCCAGCTGAATTGTGCTACAAATCCAGCGAGCAATAGTCTGCTTAGAAGCAGGAGCACCCAGTTTGTTGGGTGCATACAGGATAAATAGCGAGTCAGCCGTCCTGGAAACATAAATTTTCAAGGCCCTGACTACGTCCAGTAACTTGGAATCCTCCAAGTCGCTAGTAGCCGCAGGCACTACAATAGGTTGGTTCAAGTGAAAAGCAGATACCACCTTAGGGAGAAACTGGGGACGAGTCCTCAATTCTGCCCTATCCATATGGAAAATCAGATAAGGACTTTTAAATGACAAAGCCGCCAATTCTGATACACGCTTGGCCGAAGCCAAGGCCAATAACATGACCACTTTCCACGTGAGATATTTTAGATCCACGGTCTTTAGTGGCTCAAACCAATGTGATTTTAGGAAATTCAACACCACGTTGAGATCCCAGGGTGCCACTGGAGGCACAAAGGGGGGCTGAATATGCAGCACTCCTTTTACAAATGACTGAACTTCAGGTAGTGAAGCTAGTTCTTTTTGGAAAAAAATCGACAGAGCCGATATCTGTACCTTAATGGAGCCTAATTTTAGGCCCATAGTCACTCCTGCCTGTAGGAAGTGCAGAAATCGACCCAGCTGAAATTCCTCTGTTGGGGCCTTATTGGCCTCACACCAAGCAACATATTTCCGTCATATGCGGTGATAATGTTTTACCGTTACATCTTTCCTGGCTTTAATCAGCGTAGGAATGACATCCTCCGGAATGCCCTTTTCCTTCAGGATCCGGCGTTCAACCGCCATGCCGTCAAACGCAGCCGCGGTAAGTCTTGGAACAGACAGGGCCCCTGCTGCAGCAGGTCCTGTCTGAGCGGCAGAGGCCATGGGTCCTCTGAGATCATCTCTTGAAGTTCCGGGTACCAAGCTCTTCTTGGCCAATCCGGAACCACGAGTATTGTCCTTACTCCTCGTTTTCTTATTATTCTCAGTACCTTTGGTATGAGAGGCAGAGGAGGGAACACATAAACTGACTGGCACACCCACGGTGTCACTAGAGCGTCCACCGCTATCGCCTGAGGGTCCCTTGACCTGGCGCAATACCTCTCCAGTTTTTTGTTTAGGCGGGACGCCATCATGTCCACCTGTGGCCGTTCCCAACGATTTACAATCAGTGTGAAGACTTCTGGATGAAGTCCCCACTCTCCCGGGTGGAGGTCGTGCCTGCTGAGGAAGTCTGCTTCCCAGTTGTCCACTCCCGGAATGAACACTGCTGACAGTGCTAGCACGTGATTTTCCGCCCATCGGAGAATCCTTGTGGCTTCTGCCATTGCCGTCCTGCTTCTTGTGCCGCCCTGTCGGTTTACATGGGCGACCGCCGTGATGTTGTCTGACTGGATCAGTACCGGCTGGTTTTGAAGCAGGGGTTTTGCCTGACTTAGGGCATTGTAAATGGCCCTTAGTTCTAGAATATTTATGTGCAAAGAAGTCTCCTGACTCGACCATAGTCCTTGGAAGTTTCTTCCCTGTGTGACTGCCCCCCAGCCTCGAAGGCTGGCATCCGTGGTCACCAGGACCCAGTCCTGTATGCCGAATCTGCGGCCCTCTAGTAGATGAGCACTCTGCAGCCACCACAGCAGAGACACCCTGGTTCTTGGAGACAGGGTTATTAGCTGATGCATCTGAAGATGCGATCCGGACCATTGGTCCAACAGGTCCCACTGAAAGATTCTGGCATGGAACCTGCCGAAAGGAATTGCTTCGTAAGAAGCCACCATCTTTCCCAGGACTCGCGTGCAGTGATGCATCGACACCTGTTTTGGTTTCAGGAGGTCTCTGACTAGAGATGACAGCTCCTTGGCTTTCTCCTCCGGGAGAAACACTTTTTTCTGGACTGTGTCCAGAATCATTCCCAGGAACAGTAGACGTGTCGTCGGAACCAGCTGTGACTTTGGAATATTCAGAATCCAACCGTGCTGGTGTAGCACCTCCTGAGATAGTGCTACTCCTACCAACAACTGCTCCCTGGATCTCGCCTTTATTAGGAGATCGTCCAAGTACGGGATAATTAAAACTCCCTTTTTTCGAAGGAGTATCATCATTTCCGCCATTACCTTGGTAAACACCCCCGGTGCCGTGGACAGTCCAAACGGCAGCGTCTGGAATTGGTAATGGCAATTTTGTACCGCAAATCTGAGGTACTCCTGGTGAGGATGATAAATGGGGACATGCAAGTAAGCATCCTTGATGTCCAGGGATACCATGTAATCCCCCTCGTCCAGGCTTGCAATAACCGCCCTGAGCGATTCCATCTTGAACTTGAACTTTTTTATGTATGTGTTCAAGGATTTCAAATTTAAAATGGGTCTCACCGAACCGTCCGGTTTCGGTACCACAAACAGTGTGGAATAGTAACCCCGTCCTAGTTGAAGTAGGGGCACCTTGACTATCACCTGCTGGGAATACAGCTTGTGAATTGCCTCTAGCACAGCCTCCCTGCCTGAGGGAGTCGTTGGCAAAGCAGATTTGAGGAAACGGCGGGGGGGAGACGCCTCGAATTCCAGTTTGTACCCCTGAAATACTACTTGCAAGATCCAGGGATCCACCTGTGAGCGAGCCCACTGATCGCTGAAATTTTTGAGGCGGCCCCCCACCGTACCTGGCTCCGCCTGTGGAGCCCCACCGTCATGCGGCGGACTTGGAAGAAGCGGGGGAGGACTTTTGCTCCTGGGAACCTGCTGTTTGTTGCAGCCTTTTTCCCCTACCTCTGCCTCTGGACAGAAAGGACCCGCCTTTTTCTCGCCTGTTTCTCTGGGTCCGAAAGGACTGTACCTGATAAAACGGCGCTTTTTTAGGCTGTGAGGGAACATGGGGTAAAAATGCTGACTTCCCAGCTGTCGCTGTGGAAACTAGGTCCGAGAGACCATCCCCGAATAACTCCTCACCCTTATAAGGCAAAACTTCCATGTGCCTTTTGGAATCTGCATCCCCTGTCCACTGCCGAGTCCATAAGCCTCTCCTAGCAGAAATGGACAATGCACTTATTTTAGATGCCAGCCGGCAGATCTCCCTCTGTGCATCTCTCATGTATAAGACTGAGGCCCTCATTCCGAGTTGATCGCTCGCAAGGCGATTTTAGCAGAGTTACACACGCTAAGCCGCCGCCTACTGGGAGTGAATCTTAGCTTCTTAAAATTGCGAACGATGTATTCGCAATATTGCGATTACAAACTACTTAGCAGTTTCAGAGTAGCTTCAGACTTACTCGGCATCTGCGATCAGTTCAGTGCTTGTCGTTCCTGGTTTGACGTCATAAACACACCCAGCGTTCGCCCAGACACTCCTCCGTTTCTCCGGCCACTCCTGCGTTTTTTCCGGAAACGGTAGCGTTTTTAACCACACGCCCCTGAAACGCCGTGTTTCCGCCCAGTAACACCCATTTCCTGTCAATCACATTACGATCGCCGGAGCGACAAAAAAGCCGTGAGTAAAAATACTTTCTTCATTGTAAAATTACTTGGCGCAGTCGCAGTGCGAATATTGCGCATGCGTACTAAGCGGAATTTCACTGCGATGCGATGAAATATACCGAGCGAACGACTCGGAATGAGGGCCTGAGTCTTTTATATGCTCTATGGTTAGGAGAATAGTGTCCCTGCCTAGGGTGTCAATATTTTCTGACAGGGAATCTGACCATGCAGCGGCAGCACTGCACATCCATGCTGACGCAATAGCTGGTCTAAGTATAATGCCTGAGTGTGTATACACAGACTTCAGGATCGCCTCCTGCTTTCTATCCGCAGGCTCCTTTAGGGCGGCCGTATCCGGAGACGGAAGTGCCACCTTTTTAGACAAACATGTGAGCGCTTTATCCACCCTAGGAGGTGTTTCCCAACGTGCCCTATCCTCTGGCGGGAAAGGGAACGCCATTAGTAATTTTTTAGAGATTACCAATCTTTTATCGGGGAAAGCCCACGCTTCTTCACACACTTCATTTAATTCTTCAGATGGGGGAAAAACTACGGGTAGTTTTTTCTCCCCAAACATAATACCCTTTTTAGTGGTACCTGGGTTTATATCCGAAATGTGTAAAACCTCTTTCATTGCCTCAATCATGCAACGAATGGCCCTAGTGGACATTAGATTAGACTCATCGTCGTCGACACTGGTATCAGTATCCGTGTCGACATCTGCGTCTGCCATCTGAGCTAGCGGGCGTTTTAGAGCCCCTGATGGCCTTTGAGACACCTGGGCAGGCACGAGCCGAGAAGCCGGCTGTCCCGCATTTGGCATGTCGTCAAATATTTTGTGTAAGGAGTCGACACTTGCACGTAATTCCTTCCATAAAACCATCCACTCAGGTGTCTGCCCCGCAGGGGGTGACATCACTTCTATGGGCATCTGCTCCGCCTCCACATAATTTTCCTCATCAAACATGTCGACACAGCCGTACCGACACACCGCACACACACCGGGAATGCTCTAACAGAGGACAGGACCCCACAGAAGCCCTTTGGGGAGACAGAGAGAGAGTATGCCAGCACACACCAGAGCGCTATATAATGCAGGGACTAACTGAATTATGTCCCCTATAGCTGCTATAATATTTACTGCGCCTAAATTTAGTGCCCCCCCTCTCTTTTTTACCCTTTTCTGTAGTGTAGACTGCAGGGGAGAGTCAGGGAGCTTCCTTCCAGCGGAACTGTGAGGGAGAAATGGCGCTAGTGTGCTGAGAGAGATAGCTCCGCCCCTTTTTTCGCTGACTTTTCTCCCGCTTTTTTAAGGATTCTGGCAGGGGTAATTATCACATATATAGCCTCTGGGGCTATATATTGTGATTGTTTTGCCAGCCAAGCTGTTTTTATTGCTGCTCAGGGCGCCCCCCCCCCAGCGCCCTGCACCCTCAGTGACCGGAGTGTGAAGTGTGTATGAGGAGCAATGGCGCACAGCTGCAGTGCTGTGCGCTACCTTGGTGAAGACAGAAGTCTTCATGCCGCCGATTTTCCGGACTTCTTCTTGCTTCTGGCTCTGTAAGGGGGACGGCGGCTCGGCTCCGGGACCGAACACCAAGGCCAGTTCCATGCGGTCGATCCTTCTGGAGCTAATGGTGTCCAGTAGCCTAAGAAGCCCAAGCTAGCTGCAAGCAGGTAGGTTCGCTTCTTCTCCCCTTAGTCCCTCGTTGCAGTGAGCCTGTTGCCAGCAGGTCTCACTGTAAAATAAAAAACCTAAATTATACTTTCTTTCTAAGAGCTCAGGAGAGCCCCTAGTGTGCATCCAGCTCGGCCGGGCACAAAAAATAAGAATTTACTTACCGATAATTCTATTTCTCGGAGTCCGTAGTGGATGCTGGGGTTCCTGAAAGGACCATGGGGAATAGCGGCTCCGCAGGAGACAGGGCACAAAAAGTAAAGCTTTAGGATCAGGTGGTGTGCACTGGCTCCTCCCCCTATGACCCTCCTCCAAGCCTCAGTTAGGATACTGTGCCCGGACGAGCGTACACAATAAGGAAGGATTTTGAATCCCGGGTAAGACTCATACCAGCCACACCAATCACACTGTACAACCTGTGATCTGAACCCAGTTAACAGTATGATAACAGCGGAGCCTCTGAAAAGATGGCTCACAACAATAATAACCCGATTTTTGTAACTATGTACAAGTAATGCAGATAATCCGCACTTGGGATGGGCGCCCAGCATCCACTACGGACTCCGAGAAATAGAATTATCGGTAAGTAAATTCTTATTTTCTCTATCGTCCTAGTGGATGCTGGGGTTCCTGAAAGGACCATGGGGATTATACCAAAGCTCCCAAACGGGCGGGAGAGTGCGGATGACTCTGCAGCACCGAATGAGAGAACTCCAGGTCCTCCTTAGCCAGGGTATCAAATTTGTAGAATTTTACAAACGTGTTTGCCCCTGACTAAATAGCCGCTCGGCAAAGTTGTAAAGCCGAGACCCCTCGGGCAGCCGCCCAAGATGAGCCCACCTTCCTTGTGGAATGGGCATTTACATATTTTGGCTGTGGCAGGCCTGCCACAGAATGTGCAAGCTGAATTGTATTACACATCCAACTAGCAATAGTCTGCTTAGAAGCAAGAGCACCCAGTTTGTTGGGTGCATACAGGATAACAGCAAGTCAGTTTTCCTGACTCCAGCCGTCCTGGAACCTATACTTTCAGGGCCCTGACAACATCCAGCAACTTGGAGTCCTCCAAGTCCCTAGTAGGCGCAAGGCACCACAATAAGCTGGTTCAGGTGAAACACTGACACCACCTTAGGGAGAGAACTGGGGACGAGTCCGCAGCTCTGCCCTGTCCGAATGGACAAACAGATATGGGCTTTTTTGAGAAAAACCCCACCAATTTGACACTCGCCTGGCCCAGGCCAGGGCCAAGAGCATGGTCACTTTTCATGTGAGATGCTTCAAATCCACAGATTTGACTGGTTTTAAACCAATGTGATTTGAGGAATCCCAGAACTACGTTGAGATCCCACAGTGCCACTGGAGGCACAAAAGGGGGTTGTATATGCAATACTCCCTTGACAAACTTCTGGACTTCAGGAACTGAAGCCAATTCTTTCTGGAAGAAAATCGACAGGGCCGAAATTTGAACCTTAATGGGCCCCAATTTGAGGCCCATAGACACTCCTGTTTGCAGGAAATGCAGGAATCGACCGAGTTGAAATTTCTTCGTGGGGCCTTCCTGGCCTCACACCACGCAACATATTTTCGCCACATGTGGTGATAATGTTGTGCGGTCACCTCCTTCCTGGCTTTGACCAGGGTAGGAATGACCTCTTCCGGAATGCCTTTTTCCCTTAGGATCCGGCGTTCCACCGCCATGCCGTCAAACGCAGCTGCGGTAAGTCTTGGAACAGACATGGTACTTGCTGAAGCAAGTCCCTTCTTAGCGGCAGAGGCCATAAGTCCTCTGTGAGCATCTCTTGAAGTTCCGGGTACCAAGTCCTTCTTGGCCAATCCGGAGCCATGAGTATAGTTCTTACTCCTCTACGTCTTATAATTCTCAGTACCTTAGGTATGAGAAGCAGAGGAGGGAACACATACACCGACTGGTACACCCACGGTGTTACCAGAACGTCCACAGCTATTGCCTGAGGGTCTCTTGACCTGGCGCAATACCTGTCCCGTTTTTTGTTCAGACCGGATGCCATCATGTCCACCTTTGGTATTTCCCAACGGTTCACCATCATGTGGAAAAACTTCCCGATGAAGTTTCCACTCTCCCGGGTGGAGGTCGTGCCTGCTGAGGAAGTCTGCTTCCCAGTTTCCACTCCCGGAATGAAACACTGCTGACAGTGCTATCACATGATTTTCCGCCCAGCGAAAAGTCCTTGCAGTTTTTGCCATTGCCCTCCTGCTTCTTGTGCCGCCCTGTCTGTTTACGTGGGCGACTGCCGTGATGTTTTTCCCACTGGATCAATACCGGCTGACCTTGAAGCAGAGGTCTTGCTAAGCTTAGAGCATTATAAATTTACCCTTAGCTCCAGTATATTTATGTGGAGAAAAGTCTCCAGACTTGATCACACTCCCTGGAAATTTTTTCCTTGTGTGACTGCTCCCCAGCCTCTCGGGCTGGCCTCCGTGGTCACCAGCATCCAATCCTGAATGCCGAATCTGCGGCCCTCTAGAAGATCACTCTGTAACCACCACAGGAGAGACACCCTTGTCCTTGGATATAGGGTTATCCGCTGATGCATCTGAAGATGCGATCCGGACCATTTGTCCAGCAGATCCCACTGAAAAGTTCTTGCGTGAAATCTGCCGAATGGAATTGCTTCGTAGGAAGCCACCATTTTTACCAGGACCCTTGTGCAATGATGCACTGACACTTTTCCTGGTTTTAGGAGGTTCTTGACTAGCTCGGATAACTCCCTGGCTTTCTCATCCGGGAGAAACACCTTTTTCTGGACTGTGTCCAGAATCATCCCTAGGCACAGCAGACGTGTCGTCAGGATCAGCTGCGATTTTGGAATATTTAGAATCCATCCGTGCTGTTGTAGCAGTATCCGAGATAGTGCTACTCCGACCTCCAACTGTTCCCTGGACTTTGCCCTTATCAGGAGATCGTCCAAGTAAGGGGTAATTAAGACGCCTTTTCTTCGAAGAAGAATCATCATTTCGGCCATTACCTTGGTAAAGACCCGGGGTGCCGTGGACAATCCAAACGGCAGCGTCTGAAACTGACAGTGACAGTTCTATACCATGAACCTGAGGTACCCTTAGTGAGAAGGGCAAATTTGGGACATGGAGGTAAGCATCCCTGATGTCCCGGGACACTATATAGTCCCCTTCTTCCTGTTCGTTATCACTGCTCTGAGTGACTCCATCTTGATTTGAACCTTTGTAAGTGTTCAAATTTTTTTAGATTTAGAATAGGTCTCACCTAGCCTTCTGGCTTCAGTACCACAATATAGTGTGGAATAATACCCCTTTCCTTGTTGTAGGAGGGGTAATTTGATTATCACCTGCTGGGAATACAGCTTGTGAATTTTTTCCCATACTGCCTCCTTGTCGGAGGGATACCTTGGTAAAGCAGACTTCAGGAGCCTGCGAGGGGGAAACGTTTCGACATTCCAATCTGTACCCCTGGGATACTACTTGTAGGATCCAGGGGTCCTGTACGGTCCCAGCGTCATGCTGAGAGCTTGGCAGAAGCGGTGGAAGGCTTCTGTTCCTGGGAATGGGCTGCCTGCTGCAGTCTTCTTCCCTTTCCTCTATCCCTGGGCAAATATGACTCTTATAGGGACGAAAGGACTGAGGCTGAAAAGACGGTGTCTTTTTCTGCAGAGATGTGACTTAGGGTAAAAACGGTGGATTTTCCAGCAGTTGCCGTGGCCACCAGGTCCGATGGACCGACCCCAAATAACTCCTCTTCCTTTATACGGCAATACACCTTTGTGCCGTTTGGAATCTGCATCACCTGACCACTGTCGTGTCCATAAACATCTTCTGGCAGATATGGACATCGCACTTACTCTTGATGCCAGAGTGCAAATATCCCTCTGTGCATCTCGCATATATAGAAATGCATCCTTTAAATGCTCTATAGTCAATAAAATACTGTCCCTGTCAAGGGTATCAATATTTTTAGTCAGGGAATCCGACCAAGCCACCCCAGCTCTGCACATCCAGGCTGAGGCGATCGCTGGTCGCAGTATAACACCAGTATGTGTGTATATACTTTTATATGATATTTTCCAGCCTCCTGTCAGCTGGCTCCTTGAGGACGGCCCTATCTATAGACGGTACCGCCACTTGTTTTGATAAGCGTGTGAGCGCCTTATCCACCCTAAGGGGTGTTTCCCAACGCGCCCTAACTTCTGGCGGGAAAGGGTATACCGCCAATAATTTTCTATCGGGGGGAACCCACGCATCATCACACACTTCATTTAATTTATCTGATTCAGGAAAAACTACAGGTAGTTTTTTCACATCCCACATAATACCCTCTTTTGTGGTACTTGTAGTATCAGAAATATGTAACACCTCCTTCATTGCCCTTAACGTGTGGCCCTAATAAGGAATACGTTTGTTTATTCACCGTCGACACTGGATTCAGTGTCCGTGTCTGTGTCTGTGTCGACCGACTAAGGTAAACGGGCGTTTTAAAACCCCTGACGGTGTTTTTGAGACGTCTGGACCGGTACTAATTGTTTGTCGGCCGTCTCATGTCGTCAACCGACCTTGCAGCGTGTTGACATTATCACGTAATTCCCTAAATAAGCCATCCATTCCGGTGTCGACTCCCTAGAGAGTGACATCACCATTACAGGCAATTGCTCCGCCTCCTCACCAACATCGTCCTCATACATGTCGACACACACGTACCGACACACAGCACACACACAGGGAATGCTCTGATAGAGGACAGGACCCACTAGCCCTTTGGAGAGACAGAGGGAGAGTTTGCCAGCACACACCAAAAAACGCTATAATTATATAGGGACAACCTTATATAAGTGTTTTCCCTTATAGCATCTTTTTATATATTTCTAACGCCAAATTAGTGCCCCCCCTCTCTGTTTTAACCCTGTTTCTGTAGTGCAGTGCAGGGGAGAGCCTGGGAGCCTTCCCTCCAGCCTTTCTGTGAGGGAAAATGGCGCTGTGTGCTGAGGAGATAGGCCCCGCCCCTTTTTCGGCGGGCTCGTCTCCCGCTCTTCAACGGATTCTGGCAGGGGTTAAATATCTCCATATAGCCCCCGGAGGCTATATGTGAGGTATTTTTTGCCAAAAAATAGGTTTACATTGCCTCCCAGGGCGCCCCCCTCCCAGCGCCCTGCACCCTCAGTGACTGCCGTGTGAAGTGTGCTGAGAGCAATGGCGCACAGCTGCAGTGCTGTGCGCTACCTTAAGAAGACTGAGGAGTCTTCTGCCGCCGATTCTGGACCTTCTTCTCTTTTCAGCATCTGCAAGGGGGCCGGCGGCGAGGCTCCGGTGACCATCCAGGCTGTACCTGTGATCGTCCCTCTGGAGCTAATGTCCAGTAGCCAAAGAAGCCAATCCATCCTGCACGCAGGTGAGTTCACTTCTTCTCCCCTAAGTCCCTCGTTGCAGTGATCCTGTTGCCAGCAGGACTCACTGTAAAATAAAAAAACCTAAGCTAAACTTTTCTAAGCAGCTCTTTAGGAGAGCCACCTAGATTGCACCCTTCTCGGCCGGGCACAAAAATCTAACTGAGGCTTGGAGGAGGGTCATAGGGGGAGGAGCCAGTGCACACCACCTGATCCTAAAGCTTTACTTTTTGTGCCCTGTCTCCTGCGGAGCCGCTATTCCCCATGGTCCTTTCAGGAACCCCAGCATCCACTAGGACGATAGAGAAATCTAACTGAGGCTTGGAGGAGGGTCATGGTGGGAGGAGCCAGTGCACACCAGGTAGTCTAAAAGCTTTCTTTTAGTTGTGCCCAGACTCCTGCGGAGCCGCTATTCCCCATGGTCCTTACGGAGTTCCCAGCATCCACTAGGACGTCAGAGAAAGATAGATAGATATGATGCAGATAGGTATATATGATATAGATAGATAGATAGATAGATAGATAGATAGATAGATAGATAGATAGATAGATAGATAGATAGATAGATGATGCAGATAGGTATATATGATATAGATAGATAGATAGATAGATAGATAGATAGATAGATAGATAGATAGATAGATAGATAGATAGATATGATGCAGATAGGTATATATGATATAGATAGATAGATAGATAGATAGATAGATAGATAGATAGATAGATAGATATGATGCAGATAGGTATATACTGTATGATATAGATATGAGATAAGTTAGGCGCTGATTCTAATACTAAGCCAGAACAGCCTCCGCTTCTGTTACATTATTACTGTGACACAGCCAGGGGACGGTGGCTCCGGTGGCTCCGGAGGAGCTCAAGCTCCAGGCGCACCAGCCGCCCGGCCACCCTCAGCTCACAGCTGTTAACAGCCGCCTGAGCTGCTTCCTCCCTCCGCGCTCCTGAGCTGTGCCTATCCCTATCGTGTGTTTTGTTTCAATGTCATTCATTTCTTACCTTCACTTTTCACTACTTTATCTCTCCCTTCATTACCTCTCACTAATTTACCCCGGCTGTTTTCAGCAGCCTCTCTCACTAACCTATTTTCACTTTTTCACTATATATTTTTTCACTTTTGTGTTGCCCTGGGTTCACTCAGCTGCTTCATTTTTGGGGGGTTCCGCAACCTAGATTTGTACCCCCCAAAATGTTAGGGACTTGCCCGACTAATGAGGTCACCTGGACGCGGTGGGCAAGCCGTTACTTATGGCCATAACTATGCGAAGAACCTCGCTCAAAATGCAACATTTTATTGCAATGATTATTATTAATAAATTGGTAATGTTTGAAGTGTGCACCTGCAAACCTTTTCTTTATATATATATATATATATATATATATATATATGCTGAACAGTGACCTGGCACTCCTCTAAAGAGCTGCATTATTAACTCCATATTGTAGAGTCCTGAGTGCCACCCTCTTCAGATTAGCTATATATATATATATATACACACACACACACACACACACACACACACACACACACACACACACACACACACACACACACACACACACATTTAAATATATACACATATATAGTATGTTTTTTTACTACACATATATACACAGTATATATATATATATATATATATATTATATACACATATATAATGCAAGTGGTACTTTTTTCAGGTGACAAAAGTGGCACACATTAAAGGGCACTGAAACGTTGCCGCACCTATGCCGTTTTAAAGTTGTCTGTTTAGTCGCCAGGAGTGCGGCACACTTGCATTATATATTGATTATTTTACGCGGACATGCAGCGCCATTTGACATTATACTGGGAGAGCAGGAGCATGATGTTCAATTTAGGATTTTTTTCTTTTGTTTTCTTTTCAAGTGTAACATGCCCCAACATGTTGGCCATGCCTCCAATTAAGTACAGGGGTGGGGGGCACCGAAACATATCCATGCTCCGGGCACCATGGCACCTAGCTACACCTCTGGACACAGCCAGTGACCCGCTATTGTCGCAGCGTTCCGTCCGCAGACCGGAACGCATCTGCCGTTATCTTATTTTATAAACAACAAATCATTTTTCTTGACACATAGGAAGAGTAGGACGAGCGGAATGGATCCATTGCTGAAGGAAACATTGTTTATGCATTTGTTTATTTTCAACCAATTAGCGTTCAGATTATTCCAATATCCTATCTACTTCTCTATAGTTTATTTTACACATACTCCTTTCCTTACATGGCTGTAATAAGGTGATAACACTTTCTATATGTCACCAGTTTTCATCACTTGTTGAATTGCCTCCATGTGACCAGCAGCTCATTTGCATAACGCATCACAACAGCCACGCGTGTCACAAACGTGTTACAATTCCACTGTAAGCAGGGAAGCCTATAAATACAACCTGCTGGCCCAACTGCCGCTCAACCCTTAATGGGACAGTGAAGGAGACAGACCGTATCTATCTGATTGCTTTCTGCAGTCAGAGCCACCGCAGTCTGAATCCAAAACTTGATTCTTGCAGATATTTTGTTTGCAGGTTTCGCAGATAGAGAAGAAGATCTTGAATAAGAATGTGGAACGGTTTCCCATTCTCGTGCTGCCGCAAGGCAAGCCTACCGGATGAAGAGTCATCAACTGGGGCCCATCGCTCTGCTGTCCAGGACAGCGTGACCGCAAGATCTGGTGAGAGACGATCGCTCCTCTGGCGCTTTAGACGCCTTATGACCAAACGAAGACAACCCAAAGCTGGCCAAACCGATGTCACCCACCTCGTCAGTGACAGCCTAAAGAGTTCCCTGTCGTGCGTTGACTTAACAAACTTCACCCAGGCCACAGATAATACTTTTGGGAAGAGATCTGCATCTCCAAAATGCCAGATGGTGCGGGCAACCGCCAGCGAGCTCCTGAGCAATCTTGGGGAGTTCATATGCCGGAGATGTGACAAGCTGAAGAATCTGTCACCTACAAACATCATTGCATGGATGACATATATAGACAAGCTTCTCGCTGGATGGGGACAGCAAGTAGGCTTTCTTTCCCCAGGCAATGTCGTCTTTCTATACATGCTCTGCCGAGAAGTCATTTCATCAGAGCTGGACAACGAGCAAGAACTACAGGCACATATGTCAACATGCCTGTACCTGGCTTTCACATACATGGGCAGTGAGACCACCTACCCACTGAGGCCTTTCCTGGTCGAAAGCTCAAAGGAGGCCTTCTGGAGCCGTTGCCTCTCTGTGATTAACCAGATGAGCTCAAAGATGCTGCGCATCAATGCCGACCTTGAGTATTTCACCGAGGTCTTTAATGATCTCAGAGCTGAGGGTGGACAGGGGAACACAAATATGGCTTAAACATCATGTCCATCCAAGCTGTCAGAATATGGATGACGTCACCTTGGCCTATATCACCTGACTTTAAACCAGCTATGGAAGAGAAGTCATTGCCAGAACAACGTCTCCTGCTATCTTGCTATCAGCTCCAGGCTCTGCACCCTACACCACAAGCTCCATCATCAGCTCCAGGCTGTGCGCCATAGACAGCCTGTGCTCCACACAAAGCAAGATCTCCCACCAATCCAGCCTATGTGACCTTCATCGCCGGTCCCAAGCCCAGGTAAATGGGGAGGGGTGGTTTCCGTGGCGAATGAACCATAACACCCAGCTAAAAAGTGTGGAGAAGTGAGCCAGTGGAGAAGTTGTCCATGGCAACCAATTAGCTGCTACGTATGATTTTATAGAATGCACTTTATAAATGTTATCACAACACTGACTGGTTGCCCCGGGCAACTTCACCACTGGCTCACTTTTCCACACTTTTCACTGCTTCATGCGTAGACCCCTTAGTTCTTCTTATTAGTTCTTCTTATTTAAAGCTGCACTACCACCTAGGGAACATTTCTCCTATAGCAGTAATGCGCCCTGGTACAGCCCTGCTGCCCCAGAACGTGACACCAAGACGTCACAGAAAAGGGAGCTAGGACCACGAGCACTGGTCATGCCCTAAGGATGCACTGGTAGGCTCTCCAGCCTGCAAGGAGTGTTCCAGGTACCCTGTAAGCCAAATACAGGTGCCTCCTCTGCCTTGTATCCTGGCACAATTAATCGCTCACCCCTAGTTATGGCGCTGCCTGGCCCTCCCCCTAGCTGTAGCACTGAGGCTTGCTCAAAACAGCTATCTTCCTGTAGCTCTGACACTTCTGTAATTCATGTCAGCTAAGCTTAGGTGTCTGCGGAGGGGGTGTGACGTGAGTGAGAAGACCAATAATCATAAACCGTAATTCCACCCACAAAACCCAGTTGTCACCCCAGGGAGGAACCCCGGGAATAACAGCTGCACGAACCAGCCCCATGGGCTCCAGCTAGGGTTACACCACTTTAGGAGAAATAGTTTCATAAGTGGTATTAGATTGATTCCGGAGAATAATAGTATCAAGGGGGTAAATTTACTAAGATGGGAGTTCTATTTAAGATGGGATGTTGCCCATAGCAACCAATCAGATTCTACTTCTCATTTATCTAGCACCTTCTAGAAGATAATACCTGTAATCTGATTGGTTGCTATGGGCAACATCCCATCTTAAATAGAACTCCCATCTTAGTAAATTTGCCCCAATATCTATAAGACTAACCAGAGGTATCCAGTAAATGTAAATAGGAACGCAGACGTGAGTCAGAGAAATAGGCTACTCTCCTTTTGGGGGAGATTTATCAAAGTTTGGAGAGGGATGAAGTACCAGCTAACCAGCTCCTAACCATCATTTTTCCAACACAGCCTGTAACATGGCAGTTAGGTGCTGGTTGTCTGGTACATGCTATTTACTAACCCTTGGAGAGAGATAAAGTGGACGGAGATAAAGTACTAACCAATCAGCTCCTAACTGCCATGTCACAGGCCGTGTTTGAAAAATGACAGTTAGGAGCTGATTGGCTGAGACTTTATCTCCGTCCGAGGCTTAGTAAATAGATCCCTCTCCGCAAGCTTTGAAAAATCTTCCCTTTTATCGTCACTGTGCAGCAATCAACATAATTAATCAACGTCCCTGAAATTCCCCATCAAACAAAGTGTTGGCCTTTTCTTTTCAGTTATTCGGAGATTGTGATTGCTAAAATTCTGCATTGTTAAGTAAAAGTTGTTTACCATGATTACGCCGCACGATTAAGATTTGAGCATTTGCTGTACCCGTACCTGCTGTGTCTCATTACTTGACTTGTGCACAGAGTCCAGCGGAGCAGAGTCCTGCAGGGGGCGCTCCTCAGCATCTTGAGAAAGACTTGGCCCAGCGCCAACCAGCCAGACATCTCCTCTCCTATTGGTCGGTTGAGGTCCGCTCATTGGGATGATCCCGTGATACTACAACAACAATACACAACAGGTTAGACACAATGGGGGATATTTTTTTGCAGAAGCAGACAATATTCTGCGTCATGTCTGAGAATGCATCCTTAGATATATCGGTTCATGGGCTGACTCTCCTCTGTGTCGGCAACAGGGGCTGTATAATTAACATACTGCATTGTTACAGTAGGAACATTTTATGGGGCTCTCTGAATGATTTCTAAAGCTGCAAACATATTTATTTTCTGCAAATATGTCAGATGTGGGCACCAAAACTGTTGGATTTTACTTTTCCGTGTCACTTCTAATATACTAACCTATTGATTCTAATATACAATATAATCATAATAGTGCAGGGATATGAAGATTCCCATGCGGATCTTTATAGCCTGCCACATACCTGTATAGGGGGCTATGTAATAGGGTATGAATTTTCAGAAGCGGTGCGATTCTAGCGATCTGGGCTGACGATTTAAAGCGCCAATAATTTAAACGGCAACCAACTTTCTCTTTTTCGTTAAATCTGCAGCAATCGCACTGCTTCTGACGTCTCGGACTCTATTAAATGACTCCCATGCACACACATACTGTTTTTTTTTTTTATACAGTATCGTGATTTTTAAATAAACGATCGGTAGCTGATTTAGAGATATACATAAATGCATTTGCATGACGTACAGAAGCCTGTTGGGGACCGCACTATTGCACCTTGGCTCCACTTGCATCCATATTTACAGTTGCACATATCTTGCACCTTTAGAGGCTGATAAGAGGTGACAACGTGGATATTAGGGGGGTCATTCCGCGTTGATCGCTCGCTAGCTAGTTTTAGCAGCCGTGCAAACGCTATGCCGCCGCCCACTGGGGAGGGTATTTTAGCTTAGCAGAAGTGCGAACGCATGTGCTGCCGAGCTCTGCAAAAACAGTTTGTGCGGTTTCAGAGTAGCTCTGAACCTACTCAGCGTTTGCGATCACTTCAGCCTATTTGTGTCCGTATTTGACGTCACACACCCGCCCAGCGAACGCCCAGCCACGCTTGCGTTTTTGCAAACACTCCCTGAAAACGGTCAGTTGACACCCAGAAACGCCCCCTTCCTGTCAATCTTTTTGCGGCCGTCACTGCAAAGAAAAACTTCGCTAGAACCTGAGCACAACCACAAAGAGCTTTGTACCCGTATGTCGCGCGTGCGCATTGCGGGGCATACGCATGCGCATAAATGCCATTTTTTCACCTGATCGCTGTGCTGCGAAAATCGTCAGCGAGCGATCAACTCGGAATGACCCCCTAGGTGATAATGCAGCTCTACGATGTGTGCAAATCCAAATGCAGAGGTAGAAACGCAAGTGTGCGGTGGCATCTTTGCATTATAGAGCTGCTGTAGAGGAATATACAATGTAACATGCACACATGGGTAAATGCCTGGTACATGGAGTTTGCGAGCTTCTGTTTCAGCCATCGTTTGGGTTGTTGCAAAATATATCGTTGAAAAAAAGAAAGAAAAAAACAGACGTTGGCAACTAGCTAAATGCAGAAAGAAATTATCTCTAAGAGCTTCATCATCCTTAATATTGAATTATAGGAGACCTAAATATGCTTTTTACCACTCCCCTCAATAAGGGTCTTAATCTCATCACAGAACTCGTGTCATCTTCATCAGGCTGCTCTAATTAAATAGCCAACCGAGGCCCAAGCACTCTTAAGACGGAATGTCAACTGCGAGCTCAATTTATTTTAACCACTTACCAAACCTGAAGCAGCGTAATTAGATAATTAGATTTGTGCAATAATCCATATAAGTTTTTCATTTGCTGGGAAGAACACTATCAATTAGGAATGAGTTATACCTTCTCATTTATTCCTAGAGTTATTAATGCTTTTTTTTTCTTCCTTTTTTTTCTTTTAAGAAAGTTAAATGAACGTACGAGAACGCTGCTTCCAGAGAGATGTAGCTGTTGCCCTGGGCGACGTGAGGGTAGCTCGCTGCCGGAGTCCGGGCCGGAATGATAAAGATGGCTTCTGGAATGCTCGGATGCACGCGTGTTGGGCAGGAGGATCTGGGTGATCTTTGGAGATGAAATTCTGGAGTCGTAGGAAGATTTCTCCCTGTCATTGCTGACGTCCTCCTTTGCGGGGCTGCCGACGTGTCCTGCGTGTAAGGACACCTCTCTTGTGTTCACATTTTGGGCTCTGCATTGACCTTGGGAAAAATAAAAATGTTATTGTTTCATGCATCAAATTACAGGCTTTGTGTTATTCTGGGGCAACTCGAGCCCAGGCTTCGGCCTACAATTAGTGTTAGTGCATAGGGACCTGCCAATTTCTATATTTCCCACAAAATACCCCTTTTTAGCTCTGTGTCCCAGCCTCGAGTGTCAGGTTCCCCCAGAACACACCTATCCAGTTGTCCACAGTGACTGGTGTCTTTTCGGCAGTGACCGTGATTCATGCTGACATGTCAACCATGGACAATGAATATTAGGGAGACCCTTGTGCGCAAAACAGACAGCAGCAAAATATGAAAATATGGTAATGGTCAGAGAGACCAGAGCGTAATTTATCTAATGTGATATGTAATATATTGAAATTTAATTTTTGAGATAATCAAATATAGTGCAGCCACATCTTATTAGTATTCACTGTCCAGAATATCCTACTGATCCATATACAATACAGGGAGCACTCTAGGGACCTCTGTACTACATAGAGAGCATCCTACTGACATACATACTATGTGCTACATAGAGAGCATCCTACTGACATATATACAATGCACGGAGCATTCTATTGGCCTCTACATCAAACTTAGAGCTTCCTACTGATCTATATACTATTCAGGGAGCCCTCTAGTGACCTCAGTATCAAAAAGAATTCCACTGACCTATGTGCAATGCATGGAGCACTCTAGTGACCTCTACATCATACAGAGAGCATCCTATTGACCCTTATACAATACAATGCAGTTGGGAGGCTCCTGGCACTCACTGGATACTCTGTTTGGATGCAGTAGGATTTCCCGACAGTCAGGATCCCGGCTGTCGAAATACTGACGCTGGAATCCAAACAGTCAAAATCCTGACATTGAGCCAGGCGATGCCCACAAAGCCACGCCCCCTTTCTATAGGCCACACCCCCTGGTGTCCCTTTTTACAAGGTGCCGATGTTGGGAGGTATGTGTACAGAGAGCATTCTAGTGACACTTATACAATACAGAACACATTCTAGTGACTGGTATACGATGCAGAGGGCATTCTAGTGGCACTTATACAATACAGAACACATTCTAGTGACTACTATATGATGCAGAGGGCATTCTAGTGACACTTAGACAATACAGAACACATTCTAGTGACTGGTATACGATGCAGAGGGCATTCTAGTGACACACAATACAGAACACATTCTAGTGACTGGTATACAATACAATAAGCATTCTAGTGACACATAGAATACAGAACACATTCTTGTGACTGATATACAATACACGGAGCATTCCAGTGGCTGGTATACAATACAAAACACATTCTAGTGACTGGTATACGATACAGAGAGCATTCTAGTGACACTTATACAATACAGAACACATTCTAGTGACTGATATACGATACAGAAAGTATTCTAGAGATAATGGCACAATAGAGAGAGCATCCTAATAGCACAGTCAAGTATTAGGACACAAGGCATCAGACTGTGGATTAGAGGGCTTGCAAAATCAGATCAAGGGGCCCACTGCAGGATGACAGTAATTATAGATTAGGAAATCCACACATCATTCTCCAAATAGACAATCATATACAGATTAGACATGTTTCTCCGTGTTTTTTACACAGAGGGCTATAAAGTGAGTTTCCCTACGTAGATCTGGATTACAAGGAAACTATAATGTATACAAAACAGCATAATGATTAACCAGACCCACAAAGTGGATCATATACATATATATTCTTTAGTGGTTGCTGGTTCCATTCCTATTTATCAGTTTGTTACTGCCCTAGATATGGTAAATAATAAGAATTTACTTACCGATAATTCTATTTCTCATAGTCCGTAGTGGATGCTGGGGACTCCGTCAGGACCATGGGGAATAGCGGGCTCCGCAGGAGACAGGGCACATCTAAAAAAGCTTTTAGGTCACATGGTGCGTACTGGCTCCTCCCCCTATGACCCTCCTCCAAGCCTCAGTTAGGTACTGTGCCCGGACGAGCGTACACAATAAGGAAGGATCTTGAATCCCGGGTAAGACTCATACCAGCCACACCAATCACACCGTACAACTTGTGATCTGAACCCAGTTAACAGTATGATAACAAAACGAAGTAGCCTCTGAAAAGATGGCTCACAACAACAGTAATAACCCGATTTTGTAACAATAACTATGTACAAGCATTGCAGACAATCCGCACTTGGGATGGGCGCCCAGCATCCACTACGGACTATGAGAAATAGAATTATCGGTAAGTAAATTCTTATTTTCTCTAACGTCCTAGTGGATGCTGGGGACTCCGTCAGGACCATGGGGATTATACCAAAGCTTCCAAACGGGCGGGAGAGTGCGGATGACTCTGCAGCACCGAATGAGAAAACTCCAGGTCCTCTTTAGCCAGAGTATCAAATTTGTAAAATTTTACAAACGTGTTCTCCCCTGACCACGTAGCTGCTCGGCAAAGTTGTAATGCCGAGACCCCTCGGGCAGCCGCCCAAGATGAGCCCACCTTCCTTGTGGAGTGGGCCTTTACAGATTTAGGCTGTGGCACGCCTGCCACAGAATGTGCAAGTTGGATTGTGCTACAGATCCAACGTGCAATCGTCTGTTTAGACGCAGGAGCACCCATCTTGTTGGGTGCATACAATGTAAACAACGAGTCAGATTTTCTGACTCCAGCTGTCCTTGAAATATATATTTTTAATGCTCTGACAACGTCCAGTAACTTGGAGTCCTCCAAGTCGCTAGTAGCCGCAGGCACCACAATAGGCTGGTTCAAGTGAAATGCCGAAACCACCTTAGGGAGAAATTGAGGACGTGTCCTCAATTCTGCCCTGTCCGAATGGAATATCAGATATGGGCTCTTGTATGACAAAGCTGCCAACTCTGAAACTCTCCTGGCTGAAGCCAGGGCCAACAGCATGGTTACCTTCCATGTAAGGTATTTTAATTCTACCGATTTTAACGGCTCAAACCAATGAGATTTGAGAAAATTTAGAACCACGTTCAAATCCCACGGTGCCACTGGAGGCACTATTGGGGGTTGTATATGTAGTACACCTTTGACAAAAGTTTGTACTTCAGGCACTGACGCCAATTCCTTCTGGAAGAAAATTGATAAGGCCGAAATTTGAACTTTAATGGACCCCAATTTTAGGCCCATAGACAATCCTGCTTGCAGGAAATGTAAGAATCGACCCAATTGAAATTCTTCCGTTGGAGCCTTCTTGGCCTCACACCACGCAACATATTTCCGCCAAATGCGGTGATAATGTTGCACAGTCACTTCCTTTCTAGCCTTAATCAAGGTAGGAATAACTTCCTCTGGAATGCCCTTTTCTTTTAGAATCCGGCGTTCAACCGCCATGCCGTCAAACGCAGACGCGGTAAGTCTTGGAACATACAAGGTCCCTGCTGAAGCAGATCCCTTCTTAGAGGTAGAGGCCACGGATCCTCCGTGAGCATCTCTTGAAGTTCCGGATACCAAGTTCTTCTTGGCCAGTCCGGAGCCACCAGTATTGTTCTTACTCCTCTTTTCCGTATAATTCTCAGTACCTTTGGTATGAGAGGCAGAGGAGGGAACACATACACTGACTGGTACACCCACGGTGTTACCAGAGCGTCCACAGCTATTGCCTGAGGGTCTCTTGACCTGGCGCAATACCTGTCCAATTTTTTGTTGAGGCGAGACGCCATCATGTCCACCTTTGGTTTTTCCCAACGGTTCACAATCATGTGGAAAACTTCTGGATGAAGTCCCCACTCTCCCGGGTGAAGGTCGTGTCTGCTGAGGAAATCTGCTTCCCAGTTGTCCACTCCCGGGATGAACACTGCTGACAGTGCTATGACATGATTCTCCGCCCAGCGCAGAATCCTTGCAGCTTCTGCCATTGCACTCCTGCTTCTCGTGCCGCCTTGTCGGTTTACGTGGGCGACTGCCGTGATGTTGTCGGACTGGATCAACACCGGCTGACCCTGAAGCAGCGGTTTTGCCAGACTTAGAGCATTGTAGATCGCTCTTAGCTCCAGTATATTTATGTGAAGAGACGTCTCCAGGTTTGACCACACGCCCTGGAAGTTTCTTCCCTTTGTGACTGCTCCCCAACCTCGTAGGCTGGCATCCGTAGTCACCAGGACCCAGTCCTGTATGCCGAATCTGCGGCCCACTAACAGATGGGCAGTCTGCAACCACCACAGGAGAGACAACCTTGTTCTCGGTGACAGTGTTATCCGCTGATGCATGTGCAGATGCGATCCGGACCATTTGTCCAGCAGATCCCACTGAAATGTCCGTGCATGGAATCTGCCGAATGGAATCGCTTCGTACGAAGCCACCATCTTTCCCAGGACTCTTGTGCATTGATGTACTGACACAGTTCCTGGTTTTAGGAGGTTCCTGACAAGTTCGGATAACTCCCTTGCTTTCTCTTCCGGGAGAAATACCTTTTTCTGAACCGTGTCCAGAATCATACCCAGGAACAGCAGATGCGTTGTCGGGGTCAATTGAGATTTTGGAAGATTTAGAATCCACCCGTGTTGCTGAAGCACTACTTGTGTTAGCGCCACACCGACTTCCAGCTGTTCTCTGGACTTTGCCCTTATCAGGAGATCGTCCAAGTAAGGGATAATTAATACGCCTTTTCTTCGTAGAAGAACCATCATTTCGGTCATTACCTTGGTAAAGACCCGAGGGGCCGTGGACAAACCAAACGGCAGCGTTTGAAACTGATAATGACAGTCTTGTATCACGAACCTGAGATACCCTTGGTGTGAGGGGTAAATCGGGACATGTAGATAAGCATCTTTTATGTCCAAGGACACCATGAAGTCTCCTTCTTCCAGATTCGCTATCACTGCCCTGAGTGACTCCATCTTGAACTTGAATTTCTGTATGTACAGGTTCAAGGATTTCAGATTTAGAATAGGCCTTACCGAACCGTCCGGTTTCGGTACCACAAATAGAGTGGAATAATACCCCTTTCCCTGTTGTAGGAGGGGTACCTTGACTATCACCTGCTGAGAATACAGCTTGTGAATGGCTTCCAAAACCGACGTCCTTTCTGAGGGAGACGTTGGTAAAGCAGACTTTAGGAACCGGCGAGGGGGAAACCTTTCGAACTCCAGCATGTAACCCTGAGATATTATCTGCAGGACCCACGGGTCCACTTGTGAGTGAGCCCATTGATTGCTGAAAATCTTGAGTCGACCCCCCACCGTTCCTGAGTCCGCTTGTAAAGCCCCAGCGTCATGCTGATGGCTTTGTAGAAGCCGGGGCGGGCTTCTGTTCCTGGGCAGGGGCTGCGTGCTGCCCTTTCTTACCCTTTCCTCTGCCTCTCGGCAGATAAGACTGTCCTTTTGGTCGCTTTTTATAGGAGCGAAAGGACTGCGGCTGAAAAGACGGTGTCTTTTTCTGTTGTGAAGGGGTCTGAGGTAAAAAGGGGGATTTGCCGGCAGTTGCCGTGGTCACCAGGTCCGAAAGACCGACCCCAAACAATTCCTCTCCTTTATATGGCAATACTTCCATATGCCTCTTGGAATCCGCATCACCTGACCACTGTCGCGTCCATAAACTTCTTCTGGCAGATATGGACATCGCGCTTACTCTTGATGCTAGAGTACAAACATCCCTCTGAGCATCTCGCATATAAAGAAAAGCATCCTTTAATTGCTCTAGAGTCAATAAAATACTGTCCCTATCCAGGGTCTCAATATTTTCAGTCAGAGAATCCAACCACACTACCCCAGCACTGCACATCCAGGCTGAGGCTATTGCCGGTCGCAGTATAACACCAGTATGTGTGTATATACTCTTCAGTGTAGTTTCCAGCCTCCTATCTACTGGATCCTTGAGGGCGGCCGTATCAGGAGACGGCAACGCCACTTGCTTTGATAAACGTGTGAGCGCCTTATCCACCCTAGGGGGTGTTTCCCAGCGCGCCCTAACCTCTGGTGGGAAAGGGTATAATGCCAATAACTTCTTTGAAATTAGCAATTTTCTATCGGGGGTAACCCACGCTTCATCACACACATCATTCAATTCCTCTGATTCTGGGAAAAATACAGGTAGTTTTTTCACCCCCCACATAATACCCCTTTTTGAGGTACCAGCAGTATCAGAGATCTGCAACGCCTCCTTCATTGCCGTGATCATATAACGTGTGGCCCTATTGGAAAATACGTTTGTTTCTTCACCGTCGACACTAGATTCATCTGTGTCGGTACCCGTGTCGACTGACTGAGGTAAAGGACGTTTTACAGCCCCTGACAGTGTCTGAGACGCCTGAACCGGTACTAACTGGTTTGCCGGGCGTCTTATTTCGTCAACTGACTTTTGTAGTGTGCTGACATTATCACGTAATTCCATAACTAAAGCCATCCATTCCGGTGTCGACTCCCTAGGGGGTGACATTACCATCATCGGCAATTGCTCTGCCTCCACACCAACATCGTCCTCATACATGTCGACACACACGTACCGACACACAGCAGCCACACAGGGAATGCTCTAATCGAAGACAGGACCCCTTAGCCCTTTGGGGAGACAGAGGGAGAGTTTGCCAGCACACACCAAAAGCGCTATAAATGTATATAAACAACCCTAGAAGGTGTTGTTTACTATATATGCGCTCTTAATATATAAATATCGCCAATTTATGCCCCCCTTCTCTTTGTTACCCTGTTTCTGTAGTGCAGTGCAGGGGAGAGTCCTGGGAGCCTTCCTCACCAGCGGAGCTGAGCAGGAAAATGGCGCTGAGTGCTGAGGAGAATAAGCTCCGCCCCTTTTTCGGCGGGCTTTTTCTCCCGGTTTTTAAGAAACTGGCCTGGGTTAAAATACATACATATAGCCTTAATGGCTATATGTGATGTATTTATTTTGCCACTAAAGGTAATTATATTGCTGCCCAGGGCGCCCCCAGCAGCGCCCTGCACCCTCCGTGACTGAGTCAGTGAGCCGTGTGACAACAATGGCGCACAGCTGCAGTGCTGTGCGCTACCTTCATGAAGACTGTGGAGTCTTCTGCCGCCTGTTTTCCGGACCTCCGTTCTGCCGTCTCTTCAGCGTCTGTAAGGGGGATCGGCGGCGCGGCTCCGGGACGAACCCCAGGCTGACCTGTGTTCCGACTCCCTCTGGAGCTAAGTGTCCAGTAGCCTAAGACTCCAATCCATCCTGCACGCAGGTGAGTTGGAAATCTCTCCCCTAAGTCCCTCGATGCAGTGATCCTGTTGCCAGCAGGAATCACTGAGATTGAAACCTAAAAAAAAACTTTTCTAAACAGCTCTTTAGGAGAGCCACCTAGATTGCACCCTCTCGGACGGGCACAAAAACCTAACTGAGGCTTGGAGGAGGGTCATAGGGGGAGGAGCCAGTACGCACCATGTGACCTAAAAGCTTTTTTAGATGTGCCCTGTCTCCTGCGGAGCCCGCTATTCCCCATGGTCCTGACGGAGTCCCCAGCATCCACTAGGACGTTAGAGAAACTGAGGTTCTGCAGCCAGAAATTTGCTTTCCAGTCTCCTGCGTCTTTCAGTTTGTTAAGAAGCTCAGCCTGTATAAAATAGTAAGCGACAGCATATTCAATACACTGGGGCAAGTGTATTAAACCTGGAGAAGTGATAAAGAAGTGATAAGTGCAAGGTGATAACGCACCAGCCAATCAGCTCCAATATGTAAATCGAAAGTCAGGATCTGATTGGCTGGTACATTATCACCTTCCACTTATTATATAACTTCTCCAGGTTAATACATCTGCCCCACTGTGTTCTTATGTACCAGTGAAGGCCACTATATCCTACTGTTTCCTTAAACTAATGACAAAAGCAATGAGCTTCCTACTATAATACATATTATTAGATTTATAGTTTCGAACAGGACCAACATAGGACACATAGTTATACTGCATGTCCACCGGGTGTCACTCTTGAACCAGACTATGGCTTATCATTGATTCCGGCACAGGATATCTGTATCTCAGCTCCTTTCCGCAGGGCGCCTCTGTTTACACTTACGCTATGGTTTGAATTATATCGTGTTTAGCATATCAAAAGCAGCAGGTGATTTTAATCCCTTTAAACCCAAACACGTAAAATGTAGACCATTCAGCACGTCACTTACAAAGGAAACAACAGGTCTGGGATGAGTTAGGGTGCGATGTACCCTGAGGAGGCGACAGAACGGCGCAGGAAATAGGACTCACGTCAGGTAACTAATAAATGTGGGGTTTTTTTTCTGCTTTTAATTTTTTTCTCTCTTTCATTTTTATTACAGACATCAAAGAGTTACAGTAAAATGTACACATTCGAGGCTAAATGAATACATAGACAAATACACCTTCTTCTGACACAGAGGCGTCACTAGGGTTGGTGTCACCCGGTGTGGTACCTCATGGTGTCACCCCCCATGGACCTCCTCCCCTATCACACCATAAGGAATCCTGGCCGGGGGGTGGTGAATGGGCGGCGACGCACCGTTTGAGGGGCGTGGTCCGGACAACGCAGATGTTTCCGGACCATTTGTTGGGCGGGCGGCGGCAGCTTGCATGACGGCACACGCAGCAGCTGCGACCCAAAAGATGTCGGCCCGGCGACTGCCTTCACAGCTAGGCGGCAGAGGGCTACCCTTAAAATGCGAGCGCATTGCTATACATATCAGCTGGGGGGCGGACCCGGCATGAGAGGCGGCCTTGCCCTGTGCTGGGCGCCCCCCCTACCCCCCGTCTCCCCCTCATGCTAGAGAAAGCAGTTGTAGTTTTGCTACGTTTAGCGTACTAAAACCACAGCTCATCTGGTGAAATGTGGGGATATGGGGTATCATGTGGAGAAATGGGGTATCATGTGGTGTCTTGGTGGTGACATGGGGTATCATGTGGAGAAATGGGGTATCATGTGGTGTCTTGGTGGTGACATGGGGTATCATGTGGTGTCTTGGTGGTGACATGGGGTATCATGTGGTGTCTTGGTGGTGACATGGGGTATCATGTGGTGTCTTGGTGGTGACATGGGGTATCATGTGGTGTCTTGGTGGTGACATGGGGTATCATGTGGTGTCTTGGTGGTGACATGGGGTATCATGTGGTGTCTTGGTGGTGACATGGGGTATCATGTGGTGTCTTGGTGGTGACATGGGGTATCATGTGGTGTCTTGGTGGTGGCATGGGGTATCATGTGGTGTCTTGGTGGTGGCATGGGGTATCATGTGGTGTCTTGGTGGTGACATGGGGTATCATGTGGTGTCTTGGTGGTGACATGGGGTATCATGTGGTGTCTTGGTGGTGACATGGGGTATCATGTGGTGTCTTGGTGGTGACATGGGGTATCATGTGGTGTCTTGGTGGTGACATGGGGTATCATGTGGTGTCTTGGTGGTGACATGGGGTATCATGTGGTGTCTTGGTGGTGACATGGGGTATCATGTGGTGTCTTGGTGGTGACATGGGGTATCATGTGGTGTCTTGGTGGTGACATGGGGTATCATGTGGTGTCTTGGTGGTGACATGGGGTATCATGTGGTGTCTTGGTGGTGACATGGGGTATCATGTGGTGTCTTGGTGGTGACATGGGGTATCATGTGGTGTCTTGGTGGTGACATGGGGTATCATGTGGTGTCTTGGTGGTGACATGGGGTATCATGTGGTGTCTTGGTGGTGACATGGGGTATCATGTGGTGTCTTGGTGGTGACATGGGGTATCATGTGGTGTCTTGGTGGTGACATGGGGTATCATGTGGTGTCTTGGTGGTGACATGGGGTATCATGTGGTGTCTTGGTGGTGACATGGGGTATCATGTGGTGTCTTGGTGGTGACATGGGGTATCATGTGGTGTCTTGGTGGTGACATGGGGTATCATGTGGTGTCTTGGTGGTGACATGGGGTATCATGTGGTGTCTTGGTGGTGACATGGGGTATCATGTGGTGTCTTGGTGGTGACATGGGGTATCATGTGGTGTCTTGGTGGTGACATGGGGTATCATGTGGTGTCTTGGTGGTGACATGGGGTATCATGTGGTGTCTTGGTGGTGACATGGGGTATCATGTGGTGTCTTGGTGGTGACATGGGGTATCATGTGGTGTCTTGGTGGTGACATGGGGTATCATGCGGTGTCTTGGTGGTGACATGGGGTATCATGCGGTGTCTTGGTGGTGACATGGGGTATCATGCGGTGTCTTGGTGGTGACATGGGGTATCATGTGGTGTCTTGGTGGTGACATGGGGTATCATGTGGTGTCTTGGTGGTGACATGGGGTATCATGTGGTGTCTTGGTGGTGACATGGGGTATCATGTGGTGTCTTGGTGGTGGCATGGGGTATCATGTGGTGTCTTGGTGGTGACATGGGGTATCATGTGGTGTCTTGGTGGTGACATGGGATATCATGTGGTGTCTTGGTGGTGACATGGGATATCATGTGGTGTCTTGGTGGTGACATGGGGTATCATGTGGTGTCTTGGTGGTGACATGGGGTATCATGTGGTGTCTTGGTGGTGACATGGGGTATCATGTGGTGTCTTGGTGGTGACATGGGGTATCATGTGGTGTCTTGGTGGTGGCATGGGGTATCATGTGGTGTCTTGGTGGTGGCATGGGGTATCATGTGGTGTCTTGGTGGTGACATGGGGTATCATGTGGTGTCTTGGTGGTGACATGGGGTATCATGTGGTGTCTTGGTGGTGACATGGGGTATCATGTGGTGTCTTGGTGGTGACATGGGGTATCATGTGGTGTCTTGGTGGTGACATGGGGTATCATGTGGTGTCTTGGTGGTGACATGGGGTATCATGTGGTGTCTTGGTGGTGACATGGGGTATCATGTGGTGTCTTGGTGGTGACATGGGGTATCATGTGGTGTCTTGGTGGTGACATGGGGTATCATGTGGTGTCTTGGTGGTGACATGGGGTATCATGTGGTGTCTTGGTGGTGACATGGGGTATCATGTGGTGTCTTGGTGGTGACATGGGGTATCATGTGGTGTCTTGGTGGTGACATGGGGTATCATGTGGTGTCTTGGTGGTGACATGGGGTATCATGTGGTGTCTTGGTGGTGACATGGGGTATCATGTGGTGTCTTGGTGGTGACATGGGGTATCATGTGGTGTCTTGGTGGTGACATGGGGTATCATGTGGTGTCTTGGTGGTGACATGGGGTATCATGTGGTGTCTTGGTGGTGACATGGGGTATCATGTGGTGTCTTGGTGGTGACATGGGGTATCATGTGGTGTCTTGGTGGTGACATGGGGTATCATGTGGTGTCTTGGTGGTGACATGGGGTATCATGTGGTGTCTTGGTGGTGACATGGGGTATCATGTGGTGTCTTGGTGGTGACATGGGGTATCATGTGGTGTCTTGGTGGTGACATGGGGTATCATGTGGTGTCTTGGTGGTGACATGGGGTATCATGTGGTGTCTTGGTGGTGACATGGGGTATCATGTGGTGTCTTGGTGGTGACATGGGGTATCATGTGGTGTCTTGGTGGTGACATGGGGTATCATGTGGTGTCTTGGTGGTGACATGGGGTATCATGTGGTGTCTTGGTGGTGACATGGGGTATCATGTGGTGTCTTGGTGGTGACATGGGGTATCATGTGGTGTCTTGGTGGTGACATGGGGTATCATGTGGTGTCTTGGTGGTGACATGGGGTATCATGTGGTGTCTTGGTGGTGACATGGGGTATCATGTGGTGTCTTGGTGGTGACATGGGGTATCATGCGGTGTCTTGGTGGTGACATGGGGTATCATGTGGTGTCTTGGTGGTGACATGGGGTATCATGTGGTGTCTTGGTGGTGACATGGGGTATCATGTGGTGTCTTGGTGGTGACATGGGGTATCATGTGGTGTCTTGGTGGTGACATGGGGTATCATGCGGTGTCTTGGTGGTGACATGGGGTATCATGTGGTGTCTTGGTGGTGACATGGGGTATCATGTGGTGTCTTGGTGGTGACATGGGGTATCATGCGGTGTCTTGGTGGTGACATGGGGTATCATGTGGTGTCTTGGTGGTGACATGGGGTATCATGTGGTGTCTTGGTGGTGACATGGGGTATCATGCGGTGTCTTGGTGGTGACATGGGGTATCATGTGGTGTCTTGGTGGTGACATGGGGTATCATGTGGTGTCTTGGTGGTGACATGGGGTATCATGTGGTGTCTTGGTGGTGACATGGGGTATCATGTGGTGTCTTGGTGGTGGCATGGGATTTACTTGGTGGTGGCACTGATTAACCAATTTCCCCTAAACAGCAACCGCAAACATATCCCTGTCCAAGAACCCATTACTGAAGCCCCCCGTCTCCGTGCATCCATTACCCCATCTCTCCCCAATTCGTTATCAATCCCTCCTTCCAACACCCATTAGCACATTCATCCACCCACACTATCAGCTCACATAAAGCTCTCCTCACACAGCGGCACCCATACTACGCTCACACAGCAGCACCCATACTACGTCACACAGCACCCATACTACACAGTACCCACACTATACTCACACAGCAGCACCCATACTACGCTCACACAGCAGCACCCATACTACGTAACACAGCACACATACTACACAGCACCCATACTACGCTCACACAGCAGCACCCATACTACGTCACACAGCACCCATACTACACAGTACCCACACTATACTCACACAGCAGCACCCATACTACGCTCACACAGCAGCACCCATACTACGTAACACAGCACACATACTACACAGCACCCATACTACGCTCACACAGCAGCACCCATACTACGTCACACAGCACCCATACTACACAGTACCCACACTATACTCACACAGCAGCACCCATACTACGCTCACACAGCAGCACCCATACTACGTAACACAGCACACATACTACACAGCACCCATACTACACTCACACAGTGGCACCCATACTACGCTCACACAGCACCCATACTACACTCACACAGTGGCACCCATACTACGCTCACACAGCACCCATACTACGCTCACACAGTGGCACCCATACTACGCTCACACAGCGCTCATACTAAACTCACACAGCACCCATACTACACAGCACCCATACTACACTCACACAGTGGCACCCATACTACGCTCACACAGCGCTCATACTAAACTCACACAGCACCCATACTACACAGCACCCATACTACACTCACACAGTGGCACCCATACTACGCTCACACAGCACCCATACTACACAGCACCCATACTACACTCACACAGTGGCACCCATACTACGCTCACACAGCACCCATACTACACAGCACCCATACTACACTCACACAGTGGCACCCATACTATGCTCACACAGCGCTCATACTAAACTCACACAGCACCCATACTACACAGCACTC
Organism: Pseudophryne corroboree; assembly: GCF_028390025.1. Taxonomy (NCBI): domain Eukaryota; kingdom Metazoa; phylum Chordata; class Amphibia; order Anura; family Myobatrachidae; genus Pseudophryne; species Pseudophryne corroboree. The sequence goes on along the minus strand of NC_086452.1, from coordinate 42,686,768 downwards.
ATACTACGCTCACACAGTGGCACCCATACTACACTCACACAGCGCTCATACTACACTCACACAGCAGCACCCATACTACGTCACACAGCACCCATACTACACTCACACAGTGGCACCCATACTACGCTCACATAGCACCCATACTACGCTCACACAGCGCTCATACTAAACTCACACAGCACCCATACTACACAGCACTCATACTACGCTCACACAGTGGCACCTATACTACACTCACACAGCACTCATACTACACTCACACAGCCCCAATTAGCTTCCCCCCCCAGCACTTAACCCAACAATTTGTACATCCAAATGCCCATTAACACATTTACCCCCATACAGATACACACACACACATACATTTCATAAATCGATTCTGCTCATCGTGGAGCATTTATAGAAGTTACCTGGTATCATGCAGCAATATCAGCAGCAGCAGCTCCTTCCTCCTGTAGAACAGTGTGGGAGGCGGAGCTTGTGTGTGTTACTGTCAGGCTCAGTCAGGACCCAAGTGAGGAGAGAGTGGAGTCTGGAGGAGAGGGGAGGGGCGGCCAGAGCACGGCCTGCACGGCTCTGTGGCTGCTGCCTGCTGATCTCACTGACAGGTGAGAATGTCGGGCAGCGGGCTTTAGGAGGCGGGGCCTGGGAATAGGGGGTGTAGCCGCAGCCGTGGACCACCAGGCTTTGTATTTGTCATGTCAGGGGATGGAGGTTCGTGCGTGTGAGTGTGCGGCTCCCTTTGGAGTCACCCTATTGAAGGGTGACACCCGGGTGCGGGCCGCACCCCCCGCACCCACCTCATGACGCCACTGTTCTGACATATTGTGTGTGATATTCGTAGGGACAGGAGCAGTGTCGGTCTGGGGCATAAAGGGCCCACCAGGGTAATGTAGTGGTAGGGGCCTGTGTTTAGGGGTGTGGCCAGTCTCCAGAGGGGGTGTGGTCAGCTGCCATAGATGCTAGGCTATCCATTAGAGAGTGCATGGTCTGGACCTCTTGATAAATATATATAGTAAATACGACTAATGCAGGTACATTATGATAATGTACCAGATTAATAACAACAATACACTGTAGAGAATACACCATAGTCCTGTGCAGTATAAGGTAACATATGTATACTTTACCATTCAAATGCACAGTCTGGAACCTGATCCCCATAGGTGGAGGGTGTGGTCCCAGGCAGTGGTGCCCAGCGGGGGTTTCCCCTGAGCCCCCCCAACCCTGGATAGGAGGGGCGTGTCTTAAGGGGTCAGAATAATGGATCCCGTTCTGGTCTATAACTACAGTATGAGGTGCTCTTGGTCATTAATCTGTAGGACGTTCTGTAAATAGAAGTAACTGATAATCTCTAAAGACGCTCAGGAAGAGACTTTTTGGGATGAAATACATTTATATAGTAGCTTCGTGCATACAGATCTTTAGGTCTATTCATGAAGCAGGGAAAAGAGTGGAGAAGTGAGCCAGTGGAGAAGTTGGCACATGGCAACCAATCAGTGTTTAGGTAACATTTATAAAATGCATTCTATAAAATGATACGTGGCAGCTGATTGGTTGCCAAGGACAACTTCTCCACTGGCTCACTTCTCCACTCTTTTCACTGCTTCATGGTTAAACCCCTTATACTGTACATTAATTGATTTACTTGTACATTTATGCGGAGAAGGAGAATCGTGGTATAAGGGGCTGATGTTGGTTTAATACTGCGCCAATGTGTATGCTGTGTCTTCAGTGATTTTCCACTGTGCACAACCATATTTGTGTGAGTTTGCGAGTTTTGCCTGCCAGTGCCTGGAAGGCTGGAATGGGGAGGGGCCAACCCAAGTACAGTAAGGTCATGTTTGCGCAATTGCGAACGACGTGGACTGGGAGATAGAATCGTATACATCTGGGTAAGCCGCATTATTTGCTGGTGGTCACGGCAGGTGCGAATACCAGGTGATGACTGCGACAGACACCTGCGCTGGTGAGCCACTTACGATTGGCTGTTTGGCAATGCTCAGGGTAGAACAACTTTACTGGTTTTAGGCGGATGACAGGAGGAAATAGCATTTTCTCCGCATTATCCTGCAATGTTGTACTTTTGGTAATGACCTGTCTCATATCCAGGTTGAGGAGAGACGTTTCCTGAATACAACCACTACCAGCATTATAAACTATAATAATATTCATAATCATCACTGATCTAATGAGAAAAAAACAACGTAAAAGCAGGAAATTAATTGTTCCACAGGCCTAACCAAAGATGGAGCCCGGGTTTCTCCAAGCATCAAGCAATGGCAGCTCAGAGTTCTTCTGATTGGCTGATAAGATGGACTAGCGCACATTTATTAAACAACGTTTTCTGTTAATTGATTCAGATCACAACCTTTTACCTCCCTCCAAATCCATCCTCACCTCTTCTGGGATCCATGATTTCCACCGTGGCCTCGCTGTTCCTTCCCAGTACCGCATTCTTCGGCGTCTTCAGTAATATTTTAAGGAATTCGTTATTTTCTTCCAAACCGTCATTCTTCAAGTAAATATTCCAGAGTTTTGTGGAAACACCTAAAAGTGTTGGGGTAGAATAGAGAATGAAATATGAATATTCTGCCATTAGCTATATTGGGTTCGGTATGTTATCCTGGTCGTCAGGATGCCGGCGGTCACATGACAGAGGGGGTATCCCGACGTCAGAGGGGGTAAGTATTTTTACCCCCCCCCCCAACTTTCCTACCCTAACCCTCCAGAGGTGGCGCCATCTGACCGCCAGCTTCTCGTCCATCGGGATGGGTGTGGGATGATAAATAGACAGTGACCTGTAGACAGTACAAAAGGCCGACAAGGCTAGACAGTGTCTAGTAGACAGTACAAAAGGCAGACAGGGTCAAAGGTCGACATGAAAAAAGGTAGATAGTACAAAAGGTCGATAGGGTCAAAAGGTCGACATGAAAATTGTTGACAAAAAAAGGTAGACACCATGTTTTTTGCATTTTTGTGGTTTATGTGGATAGTTTTGTCATCTGGGACCCCCAATTGTAGAAAGGCATCCCGTCTCCACAAGGTTTATAACCAACTCTATGCCGACATGGATAGAGAAGGTATAAAATAGTCCAAAAACATGGGGGTAAATTTACTAAGATTCGTAATTTCCGAAAAAAGGTCAAAGTTCAATCACGAATGACATCGACAGTGTAAAACTGCAACTTTTTGAATTGATTACGATGGATTTACTAAGCTGTCGTATTCGGGTTTTTCTTTTCTTCCGATGTCGATGTCATTCGTTTTTTTTAACCTATTTTTACGGCAGTGATTAGCAAAACACTGCCGACTTTTTTTTACAATCAATCTCGGCCGGATCTGTGTGATCCGTGCTGGGGTTCTTATTTTTTTTTTTTTTAATTAAACAATGTAAAATCCCAAAAAAAAATGCGTGGGGTCCCCCCTCCTAAGCATAACCAGCCTCGGGCTCTTTGAGCCGATCCTGGTTGCAGAAATATGGGGAAAAAAATGACAGGGGTTCCCCCATATTTAAGCAACCAGCATCGGGCTCTGCGCCTGGTCCTGGTCCCAAAAATACGGGGGACAAAAAGAGTAGGGGTCCCCCGTATTTTTAAAACCAGCACCGGGCTCCACTAGCTGGACAGATAATGCCACAGCCGGGGGTCACTTTTATATAGTGCCCTGCGGCCGTGGCATCAAAAATCCAACTAGTCACCCCTGGCCGGGGTACCCTGGGGGAGTGGGGACCCCTTCAATCAAGGGGTCCCCCCCCCCAGCCACCCAAGGGCCAGGGGTGAAGCCCGAGGCTGTCCCCCCCCATCCAATGCTGTCCCTGATCAGCTGTGTGCTCCTGTCTTCACTGACAGGCAGCACACGGCAGTGTTACAATGTAGCGCCTATGCACTCCATTGTAACCAATGCTGGGAACTTTCTGCCCTGCGGTTGACCTAAAGTGACGTCACCGCTGAGCAGAAAGTTCCCATCATTGGTTACAATGTAGCGCATAGGCGCTACATTGTAACACTGCCGTGTGCTGCCTGTCAGTGAAGACAGGAGCACACAGCTGATCAGGAGAGTGCTACAACGTGGCGCTCCCTGATTGGCTGAAGAAACCCACTTAGCCAGAAGGCAAAGTGGGTTTCTTGCATTCGGGGAAAGGTGACCCATGTGCAAACATGGGTCCCCTTTCAGTTCGTGGTCGGGACACCGTTTTTTTATTTTTGGCAAGTACGTGGATTAACCCTGGATTTGCCGAGGAGCCTGGACCCCTGGATCTCGTGAGTATAATTTATTCAACAGGTACCCTTGGATTCTACTGGACAAGAGGACCGACCTGCGTGGGGCCATAGGTAAGTATGTATGTATGTGTGTATGTAAGTAATAAAATTATACTTTCACGGTGTGTGTGTCACATTGTAACCAATGATGGGAACTTTCTGCTCAGCGGTGACGTCACTTTAGGTCAACCGCAGGGCAGAAAGTTCCCAGCATTGGTTACAATGGAGTGCATAGGCGCTACATTGTAACACTGCCGTGTGCTGCCTGTCAGTGAAGACAGGAGCACACAGCTGATCAGGAGAGTGCTACAACGTGGCACTTCCTGATTGGCTGAAGAAACCCACTTAGACATCAGTCAGAGTGGGTTTCTGGCATTCGTGGAAAGGAGTCCCATGTGAAAACATGGGGCCCCTTTCAGTTCGTGGCTCGGCTTTCCGTTTTCTTATTTTATGCAAGTACGTGGATTACCCCTGGATTTCCCGAGGAGCCTGGACCCCTGGATCTCGTGAGTATAATTTCTTCAACAGGTACCCCTTGGATTCTACTGGAGAAGAGGACCGACCTGCGTGGGAACTTAAGGTAAGTATGTATGTATGTGTGTATGTATGTAATAAAATTATACTTTCACGGTGTGTGTGTCTTGTCTTTTTTTGGGTATTTTTTTAGTAGTAGTACTACAGGTACCAGCGGGCCCGTTTTTCCGTCGCATGCTGGTACTTGTGGTTCTCCAAGTACCAGCATGCGGGGGAGGCTTGCTGGGCCTTGTAGTACTGCTACTAAAAACAATATCTTTTCTTTTACAACAAAGGCTATCAGCCTCCCCATCCGCAGCCCATTGGATGGGGGGGGACAGCCTCGGGCTTCACCCCTGGCCCTTGGGTGGCTGGGGGGGGGGACCCCTTGATTGAAGGGGTCCCCACTCCCCCAGGGTACCCCGGCCAGGGGTGACTAGTTGGATTTTTGATGCCACGGCCGCAGGGCACTATATAAAAGTGACCCCCGGCTGTGGCATTATCTGTCCAGCTAGTGGAGCCCGGTGCTGGTTTTAAAAATACGGGGGACCCCTACTCTTTTTGTCCCCCGTATTTTTGGGACCAGGACCAGGCGCAGAGCCCGATGCTGGTTGCTTAAATATGGGGGAACCCCTGTCATTTTTTTCCCCATATTTCTGCAACCAGGATCGGCTCAAAGAGCCCGAGGCTGGTTATGCTTAGGAGGGGGGACCCTACGCAATTTTTTTAGCAAAAATAAGCACTTTCACACCCTTTCCCACTGATATACATGCACGGATCTCATGGATCCCTGCATGCATCTCAAATCACGGATAAAAAAAGCAGGTCTGTTTTTTTTTAGGACTTTTTTACGAGTTGTAATTTTTCACGGCAGTGTTTTGGGTTTTTTTGCTTTGCACTTCTTAGTAAATGACCGAGATTCATACTTAAACAGCCGCGTTTTGACCGATGGTGTATTCATTCGTAATTTTTTACCTGAACTAGCAAAAAATTACGAATGCCCTCATCACTGCCGTGATTAGTGTTTAGTAAATGACCGAGATTTACCGAGATGACACTTTGATGAAAAAACGGCATCTCGGTCAAAATCGGGAGCTTAGTAAATATACCCCATGGTGTCTATCTTTTTTATGTCGACCATTTTCATGTCGATCTTTTGACCCTGTCAACCTAATGTCTGTCTAACATATGGTGTCTATCTATCTATCTATCTATCTATCTATCTATCTATCTATCGGATACCCATCGGGATGCTAAATGCACCCCGCTACAGTGGCAAACGCAGGATTTAGCGAGGGGGGTTTCCGTGGGTGGGTGTGTATGTATATGCGCAGGTATGTGTAATAAATATATATATAGATATATACACACACACAAACATACATACATATATATGTACGGAGGCAGGACGGCACTCATTGAGACTGGTAAACCTTAGAAAATCAGCACAGGACGCTGAAGCTGTTTGTCAACGTTTCACAGTTAGACTCCTTTAAAAGAGTCTAACTCTGAAACGTTGACATACAGCTACAGCGTTCTGTGCTGATTTTCTATGGTTTACTAGTCTCTATGAGTGCCATCCTGCTTCCGTACATTTTATCTGATTCTGACGTGCCATTCATCATTTGCAGATATATATATATATATATATATATATATATTTGTGTGGTCGTCTGGCACTCTGGATGATAAAAAGCAAAGATGCCAGGGTGGCCTCCTGAAATTAATATATCTGGTAATCCTCCTTGGGTCCTGTGATAGGACCTCTATTGAAGAAAAATAGGCGGCACTCCAAGGACTTAAATAAAGTCAAACTGTATTAAAAAATAATAATTTCATGGATCAAAAAACAACGTTTCAAGGCTCTACAGCCTTTCCATCAGGTTATGCATTATAGGTGAGGTGGAAAAAAACAGAGGTATTTTGTTTATTGATCTCACCTATAATGCATAACCAGATGAAAAGGCCGTAGAGCCTTGAAACGTTGTTTTTTGCACCATGAAATTTATTTTTTGAATAGTTTGACTTTATTTAAGTCCCTGGAGTGCCGCCTATTTTTCTTCAGTAGAGGTCCTATCACAGGACCCAAGGAGGATTACCGGTTTTATATATATATATATATATATCACATTTATATATATATATATATATATATATATATTTTCACAAACTCACACATGTAAACACACATACATACACTCACACATGTAAACACACATACATACATACTGTACATACAAGCACACACACAAACCCACACCATACTTGCCTACCTGACCCTCTCCATGAGGGAGAAAATGCTCTGTTCCTGGCACATACATACATACATACATACATACATACATACATACATACACACACACACACACACACATACATACATACACTGGCCATAAGAATTACCGGGGAGATTCCCAGGAGGCTGACACCACAGCTCACTGCGGGGCCGTCCGTCAGCTGAGTGCTATTTTTTCGGGGTTTTTCCCCCTTGCTGCCTAATCAGCAAAGCCACCTAGTGGCCGCCAGCAGAGCTAACAGCACATCCCCTGCTCAGCCTCAGGATAGACAGGAAGTGTCGTGTTTACTTTCTCACTTCCTGACTGAGGCTGAGTGCTGCTGGACAGAGGTGCGGAGCTGCAACAGACTGAAATAAGGGATACAGTCAAAAGAGGTACAGCTGGATGAGGTAAACAGAGACCTGTATAACAAACACTTCTTCCCTACCCAGCCCTGTGCATGTCATCCCCCAACCTCCACCCAGCCCTGTGCATACCAGCTCCCAAGCTCCACCCAGCCCTGTGCATGCCAGCCCCCACTTCCCCACCCAGCCCTTTGCATGCCAGCCCCCAACCTCCACCCAGCCCTGTGCATGCCAGCCCCCACTCCCCCACCCAGCCCTGTGCATGCCAGCCCCCAACCTCCACCCAGCCCTGTGCATGCCAGGACCACTCCCCCACCCAGCCCTGTGCATGCCAGCTCCCACTCCCCTACCCAGCCCTGTGCATGCCAGCCCCCAACCTCCACCCAGCCCTGTGCATGCCAGCCCCCACTCCCCCACCCAGTCCTGTGCGTGTGCCAGCCCACGCTCCCCTATCCAGCCCTGTGTGTGCCAGCCCCTGCTCCTCTACCCAGGGCTGGCAACTGAAATCTTGGAACCTAGTACTGTGATATCTCTGGGACCACTTCAACACAAACGTACGTACGTACGTACGTATGTACATGTGTGTGTGTATACATACAGTATATATATATATATATATATATATATATATATATACACACACACACATTCTCTATATATACAAATATATATACTGTACATATATATATATATATATATATACTAGGTGCTTCATCGCGCCCTACGGGCGCTCTTCACACCGTCAGAAGGGGCTACGCCCCCTTAACCCCTGCACGCCTTTCTGGGGTTCAATATATGGAGTATTACCTGCATTCCTAGTTTTGTTAGTGTTTGAATATTGCACAATGATGGGGCGTCCGATGGTGAAGGGGGCGTAGTCCCTTGCAACAGGAAGGGGTTTGGGGAGTGGGGACCGCGGATGGGGGAGGGGGTATGAAGGCGCTGTGTGTGGGGTAGGAGCAGGGGTGTCACAGGTGGGGGATGGCAGCTGCAGGGCTGTTGCGGATGGAGGAGGGGTTCCGAAGGCGCTGCAGATGGGGAAGGGGTGGGTGCGGGTGTGCAGTGGATGGGGGAGGTGTCCAGGGGGCGCGGTGGGTGGGGGAGGGGTGGATGCGGGGGTAACGTGGGTGGGGGAGTGGCGGGTGCGGTGCTGTTGCGAATGGTGTAGGCGATGCAGATTGGGAAGGGCCTGCTGCGTGGGTGGGGTAGGGGATCCAAAGGTGCAGCGGGCGGGGGAGAGCCAGATGCGGGGTGTGGCGGATGGGGGAGGGGCTGCTGCAGATGGGGGAGGGGTTTGGAAGACACTGCGGGTGGGGTAGGGGGTCCGAAGGCGCAGTGGGTGGGGGTGCCACGGGTGGTGGAGGGGCAGGTGCGGGAGTTTGCGGGGGATGGGGAGGGGCGCTGCAGGTGGTGGAGGGGCAGATATCAGTGCACATAGTCTCTGTGGTAGTTAGTGAGGGTTGGTGATGGTGTGAGAGGGGTGAAGGCCAGTACACAGACAGGCAGTTAGAGAGCAGGATGAGGGTGACAGGGCATAGTGACGGGGAGTACTTAGCAGATATAGGGGTGGGCTACAGGTGTGATGTCACAGTGTGTGTACCTTTGCTCTCATGTGTGAGGTATGTGAGGTATATGTGAGGTATGTGTGAGGTATGTGTGAGGTAAGGATGTGCGGGTCGTGGTGGCCACTAACCTCCAGGCTGCTGCTGTGAGATGGTGACTGCAGAGGGAGGGAGCTCAGACCCAGCAGCAATGGGTCGTGGTCAGCATTCCTTCCTGGCCCCGTTCTGCCGCACACTGTCCGCCCCATCTGACGGGCGTCATTCCTCCATCCTGCATGGCAGCGTCAGCTGCTGTGATCGCGGAGCATAGGTAAGCGTCCGGAGCCCTGTGGGCGGGCAGGCATGGTGTTTCCCTGGAGAGGTGCGGCGCGCGTCCTTAGGCTGCAGACGGAGGGAGCTCCGGCCCAGCAGCAATGTTGATTAGTGCGTGTCCCGTCCTGGCGCTGTCCCGCTGCACATGCTCCGCACCGCTTGCCGTTGAGCATGGCAGCCCTTGTCTGTATGCTGCAGATGCTGATCTAGCGGTGCCTGAGTTAGCGCCCTCTCCCTGGGGTGTGGGTGTCAGGCAGCAGGTAAGGTGTGTAGGTGGGAGAGGAGCTGCGGGCGGCGACTCGCTGCCTGCAAGTACCCTCCATATCAGCGCTGTTCCCCTCCCTGCAGATAGTGTCAGTGGCCGTGGTGTACTTTTGCTACTGGTGGCCAGCCGGTGCTAGGGTGTTTGGCGCCCCCCTGCAAACTATGAATTTTGCGCCCTCCCATATTCCTTTGTTGTGCATCGGGAAAAGTGGGGTGGTCTCACAACTAAGGGGCATGGCCACACAATAGTACCCCCATTTAAAATTACGCCACAATGTAGCACAATCTTATTCATCTTATACGTAATGCCCCACCCGTAGTAGTAGCGTCCTTATACGTAATGCCCCACCCGTAGTAGTAGCGTCCATATACGTAATGCCCCCCCAATAGTAGTAGTGTCCTTATACATAATGCCCCCCCAGTAGTAGTAGCAGTTATATGTAATGCTCCCCAACAGTAATAGTAGCGTCCTTATACATAATGCCCCCCCAGTAGTATTAGCATCCTTATACATAATGCCCCCCCAGTAGTAGTAGCGTCCTTATACGTAATGCCCCCCTATAGTAGTAGCGTCCTTATACGTAATGCCCCCCCTATAGTAGTAGCGTCCTTATACGTAATGCCCCCCTATAGTAGTAGCGTCCTTATACGTAATGCCCCCCCTATATTAGTAGCATCCTTGCATGTAATGGCCCCCCCAGCAGTGGCGTCCATAAAGTGCGCACACACAGACATACCTCACACACACACATTCATACATATATACAAACACACACACCCCACCATACACACACACACACACACACACACACACACACACACAATATACACACACACACACACACCCACTATATACACACACACACACACACACTATATACACACACGCACACACATTTCTCTCTCACCCTCCACTTACCAAGTCTGGCTGGCCGTCACTGCAATGCTGATTCCACCACTGTTCAGCTGTCTGGTCCCGTGTAGCTCCGCCCCTCTATTCCGTGTAGCTCCGCACCCGGGACCCGCTCTGCACAGCACACAGCCCGCTGTCACAGGTGATTGGGGGGGGGGGGAGGACAGGCACAGCAGCCGGCAGCTAGTGGCCATCCTCACCTCCTATACTGTAAGGTAGGGTCTTGTACCTGACTGCTGCTGGCGCTGGGTATGGAGTAGCTCCCTGCAGCAGATGCAGTTGACTCCGCCCAGCTCTGTGACTCCGCCCAGCGTTACGAGCACAGAGTCACAGATTAAGGCAAATATATAGGAGATAAATGGCTTGTACACCCGGCACTCCTGTTTGCATTAAAGCAACTGGCTGCGGTGCCCTCCAAGAGACTTCATTGTCACTGGATATACTGGAGATTGCGGCGGTACTCATATACACACTTGACGATGCACACATCGTTAACGACCGTCGTTAACAACTTCCCTTGAACTTCCCTTGAACAGCTGAGCAAACGACATGAGCATACACACTACCAACAACCAAAGACCAACGACCAAAGACCATTCATCGTTGAAGCATCCAAGCTGAACAGTTTATTAAAATAATGAGCTGGGAACAGGGCTGGTGAACAGTGGCTTGGTCGTTGGTCGTTCACACCATACACATTGAACGACGTCTCTGGTCGGTAACGACCATAGTGGAAATTGAGCATACATGCTCCACAGATAAGCGAGGGTCGTTAACGTCCCGCGGGGCTGCGCATCGGTGGTCGTCGGATGCATACACACTTGATGATATAATGAGCGACGTCATTGATGAGGGCTGAAATGAACGACGTCGCTCATTTTATCGTCAAGTGTGCATGGGCCTTTAGAAACTTAATTAGAACAGCGTCTGTTCTAATTAATTTTTTAAGTCTGATGAGTGCCGCCACAATCGCCAGTGTGTGTGTATATATATATATATATATATATATATGTATATAATCTCCCCATATTATAAGAAACCGTACTCGCATCCAAGTATTGACAATTGGCGGGGTGCTCCACTATAGTAATATCACCAAATGAGGGCACTCACTATTATACAACTGTTCATTTTTAATAGTTCAGCATTGCCACCAGGTATTGTTCAAATGCCAATGTTTCAACGACTAAGGGTCATTATCAAGACAAGCAGCACAAAAACGGTGGTCAGCACAGCACACCATCCTGGCGTTGTGGCCCTGTTTTTTGTGCCCCTGATCCTCAGAGCCCCTCTAAAATTCGGTACCCGGTACAGTTGTACCCTTTGACCCCCCTTGTCGCCGGGCCTGCATTTACCCAGCCCTGTGTGTGTCAGCCCCTGAACCCAGCCCTGTGTGTGCCAGCCCGCACACCAGTACCCAGCCCTGTGTGTGCCAGCCCCTGCTACTGTACTCAACCTCTTCTCCGGTACACAACCCTGTGTGTTTGCCAGCGCCTGCTCTTGTACTCAGACCTGTGTGTGTGCCAGCCCCTTCTCCTGTACCCAGCCCCTGCTACGTCACGCAGCCGCCACGGCCTGCCCTCCCAACGTTCCGGACACGCCTCTGTTGTCCGGGCCGTGCCCCGCCAATGGCATTCTAACGCCATTGGCACGCGCGCGGCAGAGGCGATCCTACCAGTGAGATGCTTTCGCATCTTACTGGCTGCACTTGCGCAGTGCACCTGCCACGCTTGTGCACTGCGCATAGTAATTCAGACTGCAGTCGCTGCCGCGATGCAGTCTGAATTACCCCCAGTGTCACTACATCGCAGAGCATGCATTGCTGGTGCCTAATCACTGCAGAGCTCACACTTAACGGCATTACACAGTAGAGCTAATTTCTTTGCAGATGTCTGTTTTTTTGGTGCTAGCAAAACTTGTTCTTTCTGGGTCGCACACACAACATAGCTTATAACTGCTGGGTGCCACAGACTACAGCGTATTGATGTTACGTGTCACAGAATCCAAGTTTATTATTGCTGAGTGCCACAGACTGGTTGTGGATCATTGGGCCCTAATTATGTCGACAGTCATTAGGTCGACCGCTATTGGTTGACAGTGACTAGGTTGACACCTGAAAAAGGCCGACATGGTGCAAAAGTCAACATGGAAAAATATTGATATGAATTTTTGGTATAGTTTTCTCTGTAAAGTGACCGGGAACCCCAGTTAGTGCACCATGGCCCTCATTCCGAGTTGTTCGCTCGCAAGCTGCTTTTAGCAGCTTTGCACATGCTAAGCCGCCGCCTACTGGGAGTGAATCTTAGCTTATCAAAATTGCGAACGAAAGATTCGCAATATTGCGAAAAGACTTCTCTGTGCAGTTTCTGAGTAGCTCGAGACTTACTCTTCCAGTGCGATCAGTTCAGTGCTTGTCGTTCCTGGTTTGACGTCACAAACACACCCAGCGTTCGCTCAGACACTCCTCCGTTTCTCCAGCCACTCCCGCGTTTTTCCCAGAAACGGTAGCGTTCTTTCAATCACTCCCATAAAACGGCCAGTTTCCGCCCAGAAACACCCACTTCCTGTCAATCACACTCCGATCTCCAGAACGAAGAAAAAACCTTGTAATGCCGTGAGTAAAATACCAATCTTTATAGCAAATTTACTTAGCGCAGTCGCAGTGCGAACATTGCGCATGCGCAAATAGCGGAAAATCGCTGCGATGCGAAGAAAATTACCGAGTGAACAACTCTGAATGACCACCCATGTCCCCTCGCATAGCTCGCTTTGCTTGGTTGCTATTCCCAATCATAGTCCACATGGATCGTAAAATAAGAAAGAGTAAAAAAAACTCATGTCAACCTTTCCTGTGTCGGCCTTTGCCATGTCGACCTATTGTTAATGTCGGGTATTTGTGATCTTTGGGTAATGAGTTTGGTCTCTATGTGGTAATAATTGTGTGTCTATTTGCTGGAGTTTTTGAGGTTTTTGTTCAGTCTCGTGGCAGCGGGGCGTTATTTGAAATATGGAGGTTTGGGGTTAGTCACTACAGGTTAAAGGTCTGTGAGTGTTGGGGCCACTAGATTACCAATAATCTTGAAACCAGCAATGTGTAGCGAAGTTCTAATTCCACCTACTTTGGTGTTGGTCCCGCCTACAGTCCATTTCGTGATGCCCATGTGAGGCCACTACCAGAATTTTTTCCAGGGCCACTTTTAGTTCCCAATCCGCCCCTACATACATACATACATACATACATACATACATACATACATATCATACAAAAACACACTTAAACAATGATTTCAAACTTACATACAGAGGGGCGGCCACGGCAGCGTGAGGCAGTGAGGACGGAGGGAGCTGCTGTGGCTGAGCATGCTCAGCCAGCAGCTCCCCGGCACCCGGGACATTCTCTAAGCAGAGAGCTGCATAGCTCTCTGCTCTTGCTGCAGCTCCGTCCGCGATGGTCGCGGCTTTTGCTTTTGTTGAGACGGAGACAGCTGTATCTCCGTCTCAAATTTTTTTGGGGGGTCATCAAGGGGGGGGGGGGGGGGGGGTTCCAGGTACTCGGAACCCCCCCCTGTGTGTGCCACTGCCACTATATCCACATGTGCTTTATGTATACCTCCAGTGCACTGATTCTGCGTTGCAGTCTCTTATAGGATCTACAGTATGAGTGACTCAGCAGTGTAGAGTTTCCCGGCCTTTCTGATGTTATGTCACAGCTACTGCCACGCTCCTATTAAACTAAAGCAATACATGAAACCACAATCATGAACATGTTTTATTTTAATGAAATACTGTATAGTTAACTTACCATCCCCACCTCAAACATCACCAGGGAAAGTCACAAGAGTGCAGATCCAATGTGAATAGGAATATAGGAATGTAGGCTATCATTTCATTATGTACCAGTGAGGCATGAGGCACAAAGTGGCTGATCTGTGTGTGGACAACAGCTGCACCATAACTTTGCTTGCAGGGTGCCTGGTACAGCAAACTAGAGAGCCGCTAATGCGTCCTTAGTATGCGCGGGTGAACTCGGCTTCTTCCTGGTCCCGGCGGCCCCCTGTCCCCTCATCATTGTTCAGCTGTGGCTCTGACCGGTATAAAGTTCTCACACGGAGGGCAGGGCAACTAACTTGTGGTCGGTCCCCACCAAATATTGTGCTCTCATGCATCCACACCTACACACACCTCACATCCCGCTCCCACAGTACTCCCCCTGAGGTTAACTTACCTCAGCCCATCGTGCTCTGTCTCTGGAGTCTGGAATCTGACTGCTGTACCCAGGGGCGCATCAAGAGAGGAGGAGGCCTGTGTGCAGTCTCCATCCGGGCCCACTACTCTCTAGCCGACAGAGCAATAGACTCCAGGCACTAGGGTCACTAGGGGACCCTAGCGATGTCCCAGAGTTTAATGCCGGTGCCATTTTCCCGGTGATTTCTGTGCGTGACTCTGCATGGTAAGTAATGAAAACATAGGTGCTGGGTGTGTGGTGTGAGCCGCCCTGGTCCCCGGGGATCTGTGTGCATTGCACCCATTATAATGCCTAATTCAGGCACACTGGGGGGGATGCCCAGCACAGCGCTAATCTGCTCCACATGTCAGGCTCGTCCCCCCCTTCCCGCAGAAGTGCAAAAGCATCACACAGCAGCAATGCTTTTGCTCTTCAGGCCAGCGAAACTTTTACGTGCTGGTCGGGAGCTACTCGTCGCTGCCCGGGTCGCAGCGGCTGCGTGTGACATCACGCAGCAGCTGCGGCCCGCCTCCCGCACGGTCCAGTGTTGCCTGCGCTGGCCGGACCATGCCCACAAAACGGCAACCAAACGCCGCTGTGCCACCCAGCGAACGCCTCTGCCTGTCAATCAGGCAGAGGCGATTGCTAGGCAACGACAGCCGCCAGCGGATGCGCACTTCTAACCTGATCGCTGCACTGCGATGAACTACAGCGAGCGATCAGGTCAGAATGACCCCCATAGATACACCAGTTTCTGTACATCAACCCATATTGCTCTGTTTCCAGAGTCCGGAATCTGACCGCTGTACCTCACCCATACTGCTCTCTCTCCAGAGTCCGGAATCTGACCGCTGTACCTCACCCATACTGCTCTCTCTCCAGAGTCCGGAATCTGACCGCTGTACCTCACCCATACTGCTCTCTCTCCAGAGTCCGGAATCTGACCGCTGTACCTCACCCATACTGCTCTGTCTCCAGAGTCCGGAATCTGACCGCTGTACCTCACCCATACTGCTCTCTCTCCAGAGTCCGGAATCTGACCGCTGTACCTCACCCATACTGCTCTGTCTCCAGAGTCCGGAATCTGACCACTGTACCTCACACATACTGCTCTGTCTCCAGAGTCCGGAATCTGACCACTGTACCTCACCCATACTGCTCTGTCTCCAGAGTCCGGAATCTGACCGCTGTACATCACCCATACTGCTCTGTCTCCAGAGTCCGGAATCTGACCGCTGTACATCACCCATACTGCTCTGTCTCCAGAGTCCGGAATCTGACCCCTGTACCTCACCCATACTGCTCTGTCTCCAGAGTCCGGAATCTGACCGCTGTACCTCACCCATACTGCTCTCTCTCCAGAGTCCGGAATCTGACCACTGTACCTCACCCATACTGCTCTCTCTCCAGAGTCCGGAATCTGACCGCTGTACCTCACCCATACTGCTCTGTCTCCAGAGTCCGGAATCTGACCGCTGTACCTCACCCATACTGCTCTCTCTCCAGAGTCCGGAATCTGACCACTGTACCTCACCCATACTGCTCTCTCTCCAGAGTCCGGAATCTGACCGCTGTACCTCACCCATACTGCTCTGTCTCCAGAGTCCGGAATCTGACCACTGTACCTCACCCATACTGCTCTGTCTCCAGAGTCCGGAATCTGACCACTGTACCTCACCCATACTGCTCTGTCTCCAGAGTCCGGAATCTGACCACTGTACCTCACCCATACTGCTCTGTCTCCAGAGTCCGGAATCTGACCACTGTACCTCACACATACTGCTCTGTCTCCAGAGTCCGGAATCTGACCGCTGTACCTCACCCATACTGCTCTCTCTCCAGAGTCCGGAATCTGACCACTGTACCTCACCCATACTGCTCTGTCTCCAGAGTCCGGAATCTGACCACTGTACCTCACCCATACTGCTCTGTCTCCAGAGTCCGGAATCTGACCACTGTACCTCACCCATACTGCTCTGTCTCCAGAGTCCGGAATCTGACCACTGTACCTCACCCATACTGCTCTGTCTCCAGAGTCCGGAATCTGACCACTGTACCTCACACATACTGCTCTCTCTCCAGAGTCCGGAATCTGACCGCTGTACCTCACCCATACTGCTCTCTCTCCAGAGTCCGGAATCTGACCACTGTACCTCACCCATACTGCTCTGTCTCCAGAGTCCGGAATCTGACCGCTGTACCTCACCCATACTGCTCTGTCTCCAGAATCCGGAATCTGACCGCTGTACCTCACCCATACTGCTCTGTCTCCAGAGTCCGGAATCTGACCGCTGTACCTCACCCATACTGCTCTGTCTCCAGAGTCCGGAATCTGACCGCTGTACCTCACCCATACTGCTCTGTCTCCAGAGTCCGGAATCTGACCGCTGTACCTCACCCATACTGCTCTGTTTCCAGAGTCCGGAATCTGACTGCTGTACCTCACCCATACTGCTCTGTCTCCAGAGTCCGGAATCTGACCGCTGTACCACACCCATACTGCTCTCTCTCCAGAGTCCGGAATCTGACCGCTGTACCTCACCCATACTGCTCTGTCTCCAGAGTCCGGAATCTGACCGCTGTACCTCACCCATACTGCTCTGTCTCCAGAGTCCGGAATCTGACCGCTGTACCTCACCCATACTGCTCTGTCTCCAGAATCCGGAATCTGACCGCTGTACCTCACCCATACTGCTCTCTCTCCAGAGTCCGGAATCTGACTGCTGTACCTCACCCATACTGCTCTGTCTCCAGAATCCGGAATCTGACCGCTGTACCTCACCCATACTGCTCTGTCTCCAGAGTCCGGAATCTGACCGCTGTACCTCACACATACTGCTCTGTCTCCAGAGTCCGGAATCTGACCGCTGTACCTCACCCATACTGCTCTGTCTCCAGAGTCCGGAATCTGACCACTGTACCTCACCCATACTGCTCTGTCTCCAGAGTCCGGAATCTGACCACTGTACCTCACCCATACTGCTCTGTCTCCAGAGTCCGGAATCTGACCACTGTACCTCACCCATACTGCTCTGTCTCCAGAGTCCGGAATCTGACCGCTGTACCTCACACATACTGCTCTGTCTCCAGAGTCCGGAATCTGACCGCTGTACCTCACCCATACTGCTCTCTCTCCAGAGTCCGGAATCTGACCACTGTACCTCACCCATACTGCTCTGTCTCCAGAGTCCGGAATCTGACCACTGTACCTCACCCATACTGCTCTGTCTCCAGAGTCCGGAATCTGACCACTGTACCTCACCCATACTGCTCTGTCTCCAGAGTCCGGAATCTGACCGCTGTACCTCACACATACTGCTCTGTCTCCAGAGTCCGGAATCTGACCGCTGTACCTCACCCATACTGCTCTGTCTCCAGAGTCCGGAATCTGACCGCTGTACCTCACCCATACTGCTCTGTCTCCAGAGTCCGGAATCTGACCGCTGTACCTCACCCATACTGCTCTGTCTCCAGAATCCGGAATCTGACCGCTGTACCTCACCCATACTGCTCTGTCTCCAGAGTCCGGAATCTGACCGCTGTACCCCACCCATACTGCTCTGTCTCAAGAGTCCGGAATCTGACCGCTGTACCTCACCCATACTGCTCTGTCTCCAGAGTCCGGAATCTGACCGCTGTACCTCACCCATACTGCTCTGTTTCCAGAGTCCGGAATCTGACTGCTGTACCTCACCCATACTGCTCTGTCTCCAGAGTCCGGAATCTGACCGCTGTACCACACCCATACTGCTCTCTCTCCAGAGTCCGGAATCTGACCGCTGTACCTCACCCATATTGCTCTGTCTCCAGAGTCCGGAATCTGACCGCTGTACCTCACCCATACTGCTCTGTCTCCAGAGTCCGGAATCTGACCGCTGTACCTCACCCATACTGCACTGTCTCCAGAATCCGGAATCTGACCGCTGTACCTTACCCATACTGCTCTCTCTCCAGAGTCCGGAATCTGACTGCTGTACCTCACCCATACTGCTCTGTCTCCAGAATCCGGAATCTGACCGCTGTACCTCACCCATACTGCTCTGTCTCCAGAGTCCGGAATCTGACCGCTGTACCTCACACATACTGCTCTGTCTCCAGAGTCCGGAATCTGACCGCTGTACCTCACCCATACTGCTCTGTCTCCAGAGTCCGGAATCTGACCGCTGTACCTCACCCATACTGCTCTGTTTCCAGAGTCCGGAATCTGACCGCTGTACCTCACCCATACTGCACTGTCTCCAGACTCGAGTCCAGAATCTGAACAGTGTCTAGTGACAGCAGAGTAATTGCAGAAAGTGATGAGTGATAAAGTGGACGGAGATAAAGTACCAGCCATTCAGCTCCTAACTGCCATGTAACAGGCTGGGTTTCAAAAATGACAGGAGCTGGTTGGTTTGTACTTTAACTCTCTCTATAGACCCCTTAGGCGGGTAGGTGGCTGGGTGCCTTTAGAGGTAACAGATTGTGGCCTTGGGGGGACCCTAGTGTGTGTGGGGGCCCCTGGCCGACCACCGGGAGGGGAAGGTATAGTACAATTTGGGTGGAATTCAAATGATTTATCACGCCCAATCTCCTGTCTAAAATGATCTCCGTTATCGTGCATATCGCGCCCGTAGTAACCAGGTTTAGCCGAGTGAAGGGTTGGTTGCCTTGCTACTCTAAGGGTAGCAAGCTGAAATAATAATACCATGCCCCCGAGGGCAGAAACAGAACGTGTGTGGAAAGGAGTGAAAAGAATTGAATCCCGCCCTTTGTATTTATAGTGGAAAACCCCTTTAAGTGATACAGATGTTCTGATAGTTCAATTCCTTCCAGTGTGTGGATCATTTGTCCTTCTTATTCATTATCGGCAAACTAAATCAGTAACGGCCTGGTTTAGGATTAAGAGCAATTAAAAAAAGTGTCAAACAATGAGCAATTTGTTCCTGGAACAAGCCATAGTGCAATACAAGGGGTACAAATACATTGGATCTATGTATTGCAGAGAACAAATACTGTACGGATTCCGGACTATGGATAGACAGTTGTTAGATAAACAGGCAATAGGTGGACAGGTACAATTACCATCCACGTGGACTACGATTGGAATAGTAACCTGGCCGAAGCGTGGCAAGGATACATGTTTCTACTAATTTGGCTCATACATGGTTAAACAAACAAAATGACACAAAAAAAAACGTGTGTTGACCAATTTTGTGTCTACCTTTTTCATGTCGACCTTTTACCCCATGCATGTCGACCATATGGGGTTGACCTAATGACTGTCTTTTCACTGTAGATGTTCTATACTACACGCGTACTGGACAGCTTTGTTTTCATACTAAACTTTAGAGTTAAGCCAGGAGACTCTAAATCTCTCTGCACATTTGAAATCTGCCCCACGTGGTTTTACCAAGGTGCAAATTGCTCCTTTTTTTTGCACCTAACCCTGAATCAGGCTCTATGTGCATATTTGCCTACAGGAGACTTCAAATTTTTCATGTAGACCCCTGCACCCCCGGAAGAGTAGCCCCCCCCCCCCTCCACATCCTGCCCACGTTCCAGTGAACTATTCAATTGCCCATGCAGTAAACCCGCGACCAGCAGAAAACTGCACTAACTAATGCCTCGGGTCTAGTCGCAGAGTTACGGCGTTCGGTAACAGGATCACGTGCCGGTACTTAAGCCGAGAGATGCCGTTTTCCCTCAACTAAAGGCTGGGGTTTAGTCGTGTTCATGTTACCAAACGCATTAATTTAAATAGCTCCGGGCACTTAACCCGGTAGTTACATCCACACAAAGAGAATTGAATTCCCTCCTATAGGTCTTAGAAAACTTAGGGGGATATCCAATTATCCCCGTTAAAACATCGGGTCCGAAAAACGGCCATGTTCGGCCGTTTATCGGACTTTTTTCCGATGTTTCACTGATTTTTTGTTTACAGGCTATCTCCAGTTAGATCGCCTGTAAAAAAAAAACCTTTCTCCCGAAAACACACAGGTTCAGTGAAACCTGTGTGTTTTCAGGTGAAACAGTCCCCTTTTCGGACGAAAACAGGCTGTTTTCCGGGGATTCTTCTTTTTTTCGGGGATATCCCCTTAGGGGGATATCCAATTAGCCTCGTTTTTTTTCCGGGGCTAATTGTCCCGCCGGGGGCTATCTAATTAGCCCCGATAAGCTGGCGCGTGCCACGGCTTATCGGGGATTTTATTTCACCTGCCTCCGGCAGGCGAAGCAGAATCCCTGTGTGTTTTCGGGAGAAAGGTTTTTTTTTTACAGGCGATCTAACTGGATAGCCTGTAAAAAAAAAATCGGACCCGATGTTTTAACGGGGATAATTGGATTACCCCCTAAATATCCTTTTACAGTATAAATAGTAAAAACTGACCGAAAAATAAAAACATCTGTCACATAACTGGGATCTTGCTCTGTAGATTCGTCTATGAATCTCTGTAAGAAAACAGTGGTGAAGATATTTTCTGTTATACGCTGCAGTAAATGTAAGCTGGACAGATGTCACTTTATAAAACGCTAAGTAGATTTAATGTTGTTTCTAATGAAATGCCTTTTAAAACCACAACCTTTAATTGAACGCTGACCCCGTCTAGGTTTCAAACATTTGATTTACTGGAACATTTTATTTTGCTGGAATTCATCAGGAGGAATAAATTAACTCCGTACCGGTAACTGGATTATAAATTACTCGTCAGCTGTTGTGTGGAGCAATAGGGGCAGCTCCAGAGGAGACATACAGACGACGCGGCAATCTGCAAACTCTTCATAAGGTGTGTAACAGTGAGTCGTAATGTACATATAAGCTCACACGCAGATGCCCTCCCCTGTTGAGCTTCCAATCTAATATCACCATTTAGATAAAGGGAGTAGTAATTGATGACAGCCATATGCAGTATAAAACGTGCGTACAATGATCTGAGAAACGCAGTAGCTGCGCCAGTGTTTACGATAGCGTCCTGTCTTGATGCAGCACTCCTATCATTGCCAAATTTCCAGCAAGCTGGGTTCAGCACATATTGGATTGGAGGGTGAAGGAGAATGCGGAGCACAGATGCGAGTGTGTATGTACCCTTGTGGGGGGAAATATTTTAAAGATCCACTGAACCCCACAATTAAAATGTTCCTGTATGGACCATAAAGGTAAAAATACATTCTAGCTATTATCACAGTCACTCTAGTACACCTCCCAATCTAGATATCTATCTATCTATCTACAAATATATATATATATATATATATATATATTTATAATCTGAAATGTGATAATAACTGAAGTGGGAAAAGATGGTTGTAATTAGGGGACCAGGCAACAGTCTACGGTGCCTGGTTGTATGGGGCACCGAAGTGACTTGATAAGTTTTCTAAGTTTTAGATTTCTAATAACAGGCAGGTAATTTCAGACAGACGGGTAATCTCCATTTAGAGCTGTCTAAATGGATAAAGAGCCTACAGTATATATCACTATTTCCCAATACATTAGTAATTAGGGTAATGGGTACCATGTAGTAAAGGTGCGAGGCTGGATAGTGACTGGAAACTTTACACTGGATCATTTCGAGATGAGGTTTGTGCGACATATTAGCACATTTCACAAAAAGGCATTTAAAACTTTTGAGAATTGATTCACTGGTCACTAAACCTGAACATTTGGTTCATCACTAGTTATTTCCTATAATGGTCTGTTCCACCGACCACCCACAGTACAATCCATCTCTGCCCTTGCACAAAGATACAGGACATACTGTAAATGGACATTAAGGAGATTTGGCTAAGCAGGCAGATGGATCTCTCTTGGAGTCACAGATGCCTGTTAGTGCTACTCACATTTCCGCTAATGATCAAAGCGTCTCTCTCCCTGCATACAGTATAATTCAGAGTTGATCGCAAAAGAAAAATCTTTCTCTAATGGGCAAAACCATGTGCAGTGCAGGGGGGGCAGATGTAACATGTGCAGAGAGAGTTAGATTTGGGCGGGGTGTGTTCAAACTGAAATCTAAATTGCAGTGTAAAAATAAAGCAGCCAGTATTTACCCTGCACAGAAACAATATAACCCACCCAAATCTAACTCTCTCTGCACATGTTACATCTGCCCCGCCTGCAGTGAACATGGTTTTGCCCATTAGAGGAAGATTTTGCTTTTGCAATCAACCCTGAATTAGTCCCAATATTTGTATTGAAGAAGGTGTCACATGTGCCCCAATTATCACACTGAAAAGAAATGAAAACAAAACAGGATCTCATTAGCTACATAAATTATTGAAAATTAAAACGCTACCGTGCCCATCTATGTCTGGGGCAAATTCATCAATGCATCAGACCATGTCTGGCAGCTCAAATGGAAAAAGAAAAGGTATAGTTAAATGGACATCTCAGTATAGCACTGCAACCCTGTGGGTATGCAGACGTGCAAATTCCAAGAGGACATCTTTTGGAACTTCTCATTCAAGCCATGAGTTCCTGGC
This sequence comes from Pseudophryne corroboree, assembly GCF_028390025.1. Classification (NCBI taxonomy): domain Eukaryota; kingdom Metazoa; phylum Chordata; class Amphibia; order Anura; family Myobatrachidae; genus Pseudophryne; species Pseudophryne corroboree. Next base: position 42,663,619 of record NC_086452.1, on the reverse strand, counting down.
CACTTAGCACTTATTTGTACTCGACGCAGAGTGTGATCTCCTACCCAGAATAGGTTGAAAGAGATAGCACACAGAGGGGTAAATTTACTAAGATGGGAGTTCTATCTAAGATGGGATGTTGCCAATAGCAACCAATCAGATTCCAGGTATTATCTTCTAGAAGGTGCAAGATAAATGAGAAGTAGAATCTGATTGGTTGCTATGGGCAATATCCCATCTTAACTAGAACTCCCATCTTAGTAAATTTACCCCAGAGACTGTAAAAACCTTTTAGGACACATGTGCTCCTTACGATCGGAAGCATAAGGTTTCAGAACCCAACGCTTAGTAAATAACCCCCCCCTCTCTCTCTCTCTTTCCTCCTCTCTCTCTTCAGCGCTCCCCAGACAGTTATTCCTCCTTCTCTCTCCCCCTCTTACTCCATCTCTCTCTTCCCCTTCATCTCTCCATTTTTTATCTGCACTTGAATTTATAATATAGGTTATCCGTAGCATCACCTGTTTTATTAAAGCCTTTACTATTGTACTGTATTGAGACAGCCTCACTGTTTCTACTCTTTTTTCCTCTCAGTATGTGACGTGTATCCTTGTGTGCCTTTTGCCTTCCTTCTATACTGCTATACATATTTGGTTGTAGGTAATGTTGTGATGTTGCTATTGGGTCGGTTTTCATCATGAGGTGATGTGTGATGGGTAAGTATGGGAAATAACAGAAATGTTTGGAGACTGCAGATGTGTGTTCTGCCGGATCATTCTGGAAGGGACATTAGTGACACTGGTGGGAGGGCTCAGAGTTCACCCAAATTTCATATATATATATATATAAAATGACATCTTATTAAACACTTTGCCCGACTACTCTCCAGTTGCAGGATTATTTCTGATGCAGATAGCCGACCGGCAAGTGGCAATTTATTCCGCCTGGCGCTGGGTTTATAGATTTTCCCAGCACTCTCTGCTCCCCCTTTCATATAACACCTGTGTCACGTTATTTGCCGGCTCTCCAAAACAGATGTCCTCTCGTAATCCCGATGAGTTAAGTGATCCCCTCGCCATGAATTTAATGAATTTTACATTCCCTGCTGAATTCCAAAGCTTGGCGTGTCAGCAAAGAGAGAACAGTGGCCAAATGAAAGGGCTTTATAAAATGCCATTCGTCTACCAGAGGACCAGTGTTACACTTGCACTGCTGTCGTCGTCTGCTGTACAAGATCCACAGGGCGGTGCTAGTATAATAACATGGGAACGGCTTGCTGCCCTTGCTGATTGTGATTATGCTGTATTATCTTTCTACAATGCAGAAGTTGTATATGATTTGGTTCATTTTATACTCAATTATTGCACTAACAGAAAGTAAATATATTTATATATAATTGTGTACCCCTAGTACCTCATAGTTCTTCTTTTGTAATACATCCCCTTTCAATAATAATCATTCTGCGGGCATAAATACATGCGGGGGCTCTGTCGTTTGAAAGAGGCAGGGGCGTCAGAATGTTTTCAGGTTGGGGGACCAAGATATAATTTGGCGCTGCTAAATCTCTAAAGTTCGTTTGCAGCTGCAGGAACCCGCCACACCACCTACCCGATGCAGAAGTTAAACAATACTAAATACAGTGGCAGCCTGGAGCATACAGGGTTTGCTGGGCATTGTAGTGCATCTGGTGCTGAATTTACCATCAGGCTCTAAACTCACTGTGAAGGCAGTTAGGGTGCTTGGGCACCTAAGTGGTGGTGGTATATATATAGTATATATATATATATATATATATATATATATATATAGCAGTGGTGGTATAATAAATTAACATAGTCGGACTGGCCCACAGGGGAACAGGGGAAACCACCGGTGCCCCCCTCCCCCCCCCCCCCCCGTGATCAGGATCCAGACTGTGCACTTGAATTATACATTATACATGTTACCTTATACTGCACAGGACTATGGTGTATTCTCTACAGTGCATTGCCAATATTTATCTGGTACACTATCATGCACGCACCAGCAGTATTTATATATTTGTCAAGGGACCCAGCCCATGTACTCACTAATGGTTAGGCAGACCAATGTAGTGGCTGGCCACACACCCTCTGGAGACTGACCACACCCCTAAACACGGGCCCCTACCACTGCATTCCCCGGTGGGCCCTTCATGCCCTAGTCCGACACTGTAAATTAATGATTGCACAAATGCTGCAGGCGTCCTGCACTGTGGATGCATTGGTGCTTACTGCGGCACTGTAAGGATAAATCCATTTCTTGTGTAATAAACACAGGTCACCCAGTCCATCACTGCTGCAGCCTGCAGGTACACCGCAGTGTGTTCACGTGACCCCATCCCCCTCTTTCAGGTGGTGCTAATCAATGCAATGAAGGTCCTAAGGACCCCACACAGTTCACATTTTCCAAGTGCACTCATTACTCTGACACGTTTTAAAAGGTCCTCAGGCGGAGCTAATGATTTCACTTGCGATTCTGTGGGGAGACCTGAAAAACATGGACTGCTTGGGGTCATGAGGACCTAGGGCACGATTCAGACCATAGGGCGATTATTGATTGACTGAGCTTGTGTATGCACCTCAATGCGCACGTGCGTTGCCAAACAACGACAAGCTGGTGCGAAAATTTCGATTGCAAAGCCATTCGCATGCTGATTGACAGGAAGAGGCCGTTTGTGGGCGGTAACTGACCGTTTTCTGGGACTGTCAGGAAAAACGCAGGCGTGCCCAAGCGTTTTCTGGGAGGGTGTGTGACGTCGGCTCCGGACGCGATCAGCCTGTTCTTGTAGGAGTAAGTCCTGGGCTGCGCACAGACTGTACACTGTGGAAAAACCATTTGATGGTGAGTGAGTTGCGAATGGATTTGCAGCTGTCCGCTGACTGAGGGACATTTTCACACGGCTACACATGCGATCGCACACTTGTACGGGGCGTATTTACACTCCGCCTTGGGTGGCGACTGTCTGATCACAGGACAGCAAAATTAGCAGCCCAGCGATCAGGTCTGAATCGGGCCCCTAGTATGAGAACTTGTCCTCTAGGGCATAGGTTCTCAAACTCGGTCCTCAGGACCCCACACGGTGCATGTTTTGCAGGTAACCCAGCAGGTGCACAGGTGTATTAATTGCTCACTGACACATTTTAAAAGGTCCACAGGTGGAGCTAATTATTTCATTTGTTATTTTGAGAAGAGACCTGCAAAACATGCACTGTGTGGGGTCCTGAGGACCGAGTTTGAGAACCTGTGCTCTAGGGCATCTAATTGGAGTGCAGGTGTATCGGAGGAGAGAGACCCACGGAATAGCCGCATACAGGGCGCGTGTTAAGGTCCTGCGGGCCTGGAGCTGAAAATGTGTGAAAAAGGCGTTGCTAATGTTGAGTGGGTGTGGCCTGTGACATATGGGCGTGTACACTCCTTATACTATAAGCACACAATGGGGGTCATTCCGAGTTGTTCGCTCGCTAGCTGCTTTTATGCCGCCTCCCACTGGGAGTGTATCTTAGCTTACAGAAGTGTGAACGAAAGGATCGCAGAGCGGCTACAAAATAATTTTGTGCAGTTTCAGAGTAGCTTCAGACCTACTCAGAGCTTGCGATCACTTCAGACTGTTCAGTTCCTGTTTTGACGTCACAAACACGCCCTGCGTTCGGCCAGCCACGCCTGCAGTTTTCCTGGCACGCCTGCGTTTTTCTGAACACTCCCTGAAAACGGTCAGTTGACACCCAGAAACGCCCACTTCATGTCAATCACTCTGCGGCCAGCAGTGCGACTGAAAAGCTTCACTAGACCTTGTGTTAAACTACGTCGGCCGTTGTGAAAGTAGGTCAGAAGTGCCGTTTTTTTGCATTATCGCTGCGCAGCGAACATTTTCAGCTAGCTATCAACTCGGAATGACCTCCAATGTCTCCCAAAATACGTAAAAGTAGAAAAACAGCATCACTTAGCGACTGCCAGCGGTAACCCCCTAAGCAATAAGACTTACTGCCCTTTAATAAGTAGACTCGTTAATATCTGTTGCCGATTCATAAAGTCGATGACAAATTTCACCGCTAAAATATAACATAAAGCCCTTTCTATTCTAGATATTTGTTGGTTAAACTGTGGAAATAAGGCTGTAACTGGGGCCTTTACATATATCCGCTCATTAACGTGACGCACTGGCTTCCTGCGGCACGCGGAACAATATAACCTCTTTCTCTTTGTACTGTATGATTGCCTGGTTAATTGGCCTGATTATTAGCACTGAGCATCCATCCACTCTTGGAGCATTGTCTTACTGTGATTGCAACAGCTTCGGGTAATCCCTGCAACCGAGCTCGCTTTGTCTCTTTGAATGGAAATGTCTGCGCTCAGGAGTTTCCCATATAGCAAACAGATCACTCATTGTTTAGGGTCCAAAGCAGGAAGGGAATATACACCCTGTGTATAACGAACATTTCATTTCTACCCCATACTGGCTTAGACTCTTCTCTATTTACAGTATGTTCCTGCTATATTATGTGCTGTTACTGTATGTACTGTACTGTATGTTAGTGGGAGCTGCTGGTCTGTTGAGGTAAAATGCTATATTATCTATAAGAACTCTGCCCCTTGTGGACAAAGTGTGAATGACACTGCCCAGGAGAGAACGATACCATAAGAAAGTCAATTTGACATACAAGTGTCCAGTGGTGGGATTCAAATAAATTAACAACCGGTTCTATGTCCTAATGACCATTTTAAGTACACTGAAAGGTAGTTTAATAATTCATGTATTTAATACTCAAATAACACCCATTATGCATTATGCCACACACTGTAATGCCAATTACATATTATGATACACACAGTTATGGTCCTGACACCATTTTATGCCCACACACAATAATGCCACTTACATTGCCTGGGGTCTCCTGTGCGTTGCCAGGGGTTTCATGCGCGTTGCTAGGGGTCTCCTGTGCATTGCCAGGGGTTTCATGCGCGTTGCTAGGGGTCTCCTGTGCGTTGCCAGGGGTTTCATGCGCGTTGCTAGGGGTCTCCTGTGCGTTGTCAGGGGTTTCCTGCATGTTGCCAGGTATCTCCTGGCCGCTGCCCCAGTAAAGTTAAGAAGGGTGGGTGCGAACTTCAGTGGTTACTGCTAGCCCCCACAGTAGATTGAGACGCGCTGGGGGCTGCGGAAGCGCTTCTGTACCATAGCAGTCACAGCAGTGTAAAAAAAACACCCTCTTAAAATGCCCGCCGCCGAGGAGACAGGCGCTAGAGGTCAAATGTGACCTCTAGCATTTGTCTCCTCCTTGGCGGCGGCCATTTTTGGTTGTTTTTTTTTACATTGCTATGGTACAGAAGCACTTCCGCAGCCCCCAGCGCGTCTCAATCTACTGCGGGGGCAGCGGCGGGTTCCATGGGTGCTCCTCACGGTCCATGGGTGCTCGGGCCCGGGAGCACCCACGCAATTAGCAACCGGTTCTAAGAACCATACCTAACTTTAGGTATCGGTTCTGAAGAACCGGTGCGAACCGGCTGAATCCCACCACTGCAAGTGTCCCCCTCTACAGGACCCCTTTTTATATATACGTTAGGTGCTATATAATAAGCTACTCAAATGAATCCATTTATCTAATAAATACTGTTATAATAAGTAGCTACAAAGAAGTACTCCCCCAGCACACCCAGATAAGACACCAGCCTCAGCCTTTCCTTATGTTCTCTGAATAATTTCAAAATAGTCGCTGTTGTCAAGGTGACGGACAAAGCATTTGTTTCATATATAAATTATTTACAAGTATTTTAGCGTATTTTCCAAATGTTTTAATATGTTTTAAAGGATTCAATATGATGTCCCCGTTGTCAAGACGACGGCGGTCACATGACCAACACCTGGCATCTCGACATTGAAGAATCCGATGTCGGAGGGGTTAAGTATTCTTACTCTCCCCTACCCTAGGGCTAACCCTCGGAGGGTGGTGGCAGTAGCGGATCTTGCTATGGGCACACAGGATTTTTGCCCCGGGGCGCCGCCTTCCGGAGGGCGCCGCCGCCGTGGCAAGATCCGCTACTGGTGGTGCCCCACGGTGCTGGCTGTCACTGCTGTGCGGTGCGCGATGACGTCATCGTGCACCGCACGGCATTGTGGAACGGCACATAGACACTAGGGGTCATGATTGACCTCTAGCGTCTATGCGGTGCTATGGGAGATGTCTCTCCCATAGATCAGAGGAGCGGCGCCAGCGGGCGGAGACAGAGGGCAGCAGCGGTCGGGAATCAGGAGCGGGGATGGTGAGTATTAATTTTTTTTTTATTTATTTATGTTTTTGTAAGCGGCGCAACTAGGGGGCACAAATGGGGGCACAACTGTACTGGGGGCAATACCACTAGGGGGGGCATAACTGACTACGTCCCTTTATGAAGCCATGCCCCCATTTTCATCTGGGGCTCCACAAGGGCTAGAACCGGCCCTGCGTGGCAGCATAAGCTAAACCCCCCACCCAGTATCTAACCCTATCCCCCTCCCTGCCCCCCCCCCCCCCACTGGGCCCTAACCCTAAAAATTACCCCGATACTTACCTTTGGGAGAGTGGCTGGCGGTTTCCGGTGCCGGTCTCCCAAGTGGTGTCAGGATTCAGGCGTCACGTTTTGAAAAGCCTTAATAATTACCAGAATTGAATGTGAATCTTGTACTAAAATGTTATTTCTTAACAGGACCATATAATCTAGAACAAACGGACACATACTTCTGTTTATGAATTTCACTCAGAATCGGATCAATAGCAATGCAGCCTGTAGTCACCCATCATTGGGGAGCACCTGGGTGAGGAGGTCGGCTGAGGGTAGGATGTAAGCTGCCAACGTAAAACCCACATTCTACGTCATGACCACCTCCTAAGCCAGTTAGTCCCCGCTGCCAGAATAACACTGGGACAGATGGGACTAGAGCCCCAGGCTGCCACATACTGTAAAAATAGCCCCTCATCATGATAGCACGGTTGACCATAAATCATATGTATTATAATAATATTTCTATTTTTCTCACAAAATGTTGCAATGTACACTATTACATATTTAGGGAGACACTCACACATGCCACTGGCCACACCCATGCAACACTGGCCACACCCACGCAGCACTGGCCACACCCACACAGCACTAGCCACACCTCCACTTATTCTCACAATAGGCCTTTGATCATTTTCAGCTCCAGGCCCAGGTGGCCCTCAATCTGGCCCTGCCCACTTACTCGTCCCCCGTCGCTGTTACCCACTTTTTATTCTGTTTTTGAATAATATAGTATACTCATACATAACTAAAATGTTTAGATACAGTAATTAAATACAGTTACAAAACAATGGGATAACCAACCTGGATCAAACTGGACAAGACTTGCGCTGCTATGCGTGAAATCCATTCCTAGCCTGGCAGAGATCTCCTGTACCTTTAAAAAAGAAAAATCCTCTTTATAACGGTTTAGTTGCGCCATTGCTAGGCAACCGATTTAGGTGCGACACTTTTAATCTGATATTAAATTTAAAAAAAACGTGTATCTGCTTCAGTTATTGGCCATGTGCGGATGCGAGGTGGATTTAAAATTATTTAAAAATTGGCGTAGAGCAAAGATAAAAATTAATTTTGACTTTTTTAAGTGATTTTTTTTTTAATGACTTCCCCTTCAGTATTGTGTCTTCCTATCTGCCCCCCCCCCCCCCACCAGCACTGAACATAGGAACGTCCCCAGAGGCAGAGACTGAACAAGTAACCCAGACAGATGGTCAGAGTTTACCCCTTACAGGGAACGTCTAACCAGGCCTGACCGTTTCCCGGTGGCTGCCTTGTTATCTGGCCGCACATTCGTTGCATTTGGCTCGACTTATCGCCATGGAGCAGATTTCCCCAGGCTTGTTATCTCCCACTTTACATTTCCCTGCACACAGACCCAGAGCCCCTTATAACTATCTTCCTCCAGTCCAAAGCCACCTTTCAGGACTTGGCAAGCAGCAATAGGTAATGCCTTTGCTGGAGGTAGTCTCTTCCAAGCGCTGCCTCTGGAAGCCCCCCAAACTTTCCTGGATTTTGCAAGTGGACGGAAATATAAACTTAAGCCACGGCTGGTTTTACAGAACCCACAAATGTGGAAAATGATTGGAAGCTTTACCGTTTACAGGAAAGGCAGAATTTACATCCAAGTCGCTCTCATGTGAAAACAGACTTTATATATCAGTAATACATACAAATGTGCGTTTCTTGGCAGGACGCAGTATGGTTTATTTAATAGTACGTTACTGATAGTACAGTAGGAGTGAGCTGTGACCCGTAGCAAGATGACCCCATGGGTCATGGGTCATTTGTAAGGGAAAGAGAACTGAATCACGGCACAAAAAAAAAACCAAAAAAACATTTTCCCGCTTTCTTTTTTTTTGCGATATGGATGTAAAGTTCAATAATTTGCCCCCAGCAATAAATTTCTGTTTGCAAATGATCCTACTTACCCGCCTCGCTGGTAGCTACTGGAGTATGGAATACAGTGAATAGTAGCAAATAATTACAACGTCACTACATAACATAACCCACTACAGCCTTATTACCCCATCTTCATCACTTTCACATTGTCTGGTTTTACCAAGCAGAGGTTCTGGCTATGGGAGGGGAGCGTTAGGCACCGGGGGGAATGTAAGGGGTAGGCACTAGAGGGAGGGTTAGGATTAGGTACCAGCGGGAGGGTCAGGATTAGGCACCAGGGGGAGGGATAGGCTATGGGAGGGGATTTTAGAGTTAAGCTTAGGGTAATGGTTAGTAAAAGGCACCAGGGGGAGGGTTAGGCTACGGGAGGGGAGGTTATAGTTAGGCACTAGGGGAAGGGTTAGGATTAGGTACCAGCGGGAGGGTCAGGATTATGCACCAGGGGGAGGGTTAGGCTACGGGAGGGGATATTATAGTTAGGCATTATGGGAAGGGTTAGGATTAGGTACCAGCGGGAGGGTCAGGATTATGCACCAGGGGGAGGGTTAGGATTAGGCTACAGGAGGGGAGGTTATAGTTAGGCACTAGGGGAAGGGTTAGGATTAGGTACCAGCGGGAGGGTCAGGATTATGCACCAGGGGGAGGGTTAGACTACAGGAGGGCAGGTTATAGTTAGGCACTACAGGAAGGGTTAGGATTAGGTACCAGCGGGAGGGTGAGGATTATGCACCAGGGGGAGGGTTAGGCTACAGTAGGGGAGGTTATAGTTAGGCACTAGGGGAAGGGTTAGGATTAGGTACCAGGGGGAGGGTTAGGCTACGGGAGGGGAGGTTATAGTTAGGCACTAGGGGTAGGGTTAGGATTAGGTACCAGCGGGAGAGTCAGGATTATGCACCAGGGGGAGGGTTAGGCTACAGGAGGGGAGGTTATAGTTAGGCACTAGGGGAAGGGTTAGGATTAGGTACCAGCGGGAGGGTCAGGATTATGCACCAGGGGGAGGGTTAGACTACAGGAGGGGAGGTTATAGTTAGGCACTACAGGAAGGGTTAGGATTAGGTACCAGCGGGAGGGTAAGGATTATGCACCAGGGGGAGGGTTAGACTACAGGAGGGGAGGTTAGAGTTAGGCACTAGGGGAAGGGTTAGGATTAGGTACCAGGGGGAGGGTTAGGCTACGGGAGGGGAGGTTAGAGTTAAGCACTAGGGCAGCGGTGACCAACCCGCGTCTCTCGAGCCGCATTCGGCTCTTTCATCCTCCGCATGAAGCTCGGTCGGCTCCTGGTCACCGCTGCCCGACACACACAATTCTTGTCTCTCCCCGCCCCCCAAGTGCTGCTCACCGCGCTGCTGCTGTGAGGGGAGGAGAGCGCATCCTGCGCCTCTCCTGCCCCTCAGTCTCCGGCGGCGGTGTCTATCGTCAATTCGCAGCCAGCCCGTGAGCCAATCAGAGTTCGTGTACCAGCAGCTAAGGCTCCTGATTGGCTGCTGGACCGCGAGCTTTGATTGGCTCACGGACTGGCGCCTAATTGAAGATAGACACCCGCGGCACTAGTCATGGGCAAAGAGATACAGTGAAGTGAGTTGAGACATATGACTCAGCTCAGTACAGTGTCTCGGCACATGCAGTGAGTGCAGAGACTGCAGGCAGTGCTGGGACTCATGGAGAGAGTGACTCAGACGGTATCCGGTCTTTAGGTCAGCCCTGTCTAGGTAGACAGTCATTAGGTTGACCACTGAAGGTCGACAGTGAGCAGATCGACACATGCATATGTCGACATGGTCATTGGGTCGACATGGGCAAGGTCAACACAGTTTTTTGGGGGGTTTCAGGACTTTTTCATACCTCCTCTATCCAAGTTAGCATAGAGTTGGTTAGAAACCTTGTGGTGAGCGTAGCGAGACACCGCGTCCGAAGCGTGGCGAGCAAATACGTTTCAATTGTTGGTGGTCCCAGATGGAAATTCAGGTCAAGAACCCCCCCCCCCCCCAAAAAAAACCCTGTGTCGACTCTTTGTGTGTCGACCTTGCCCATGCCGGCCTTCCATACATGTCGACCTAGTCATGTGTCGGCCTTCAGTCAGTGTCGACCTACTCAGTATCGACCTTCAGTGGTCTGCCTAGTGACTGTCGACCTCTACAGGGTCGACCCAATGACCCACACCTGACTCAGACATCTGGTAGTATGGCAGCTATTCAGCTGCACTGAATGAATCAGTAATGAATCTGATGAGTCTCCACTGAGTCAGCATCAGTGTCACAGTCAGTCAGTGCTCAGTGGCTCAGACCTCTGGTAGTATGTCAGCTATTCAGCTGCACTGAATGAATCATTGATTGATCCGTCTCCACTGAGTGAGCACTGTCTCACAGTCAGTGATACCCCTTTTACACTCGCAGGAAAATCCCGGGATATTGCACGTGAACGCGCATCATCCCGGGATTCTTCTCAGTGTAAATGGGTACATGGACAATTTCCCGGGACGAGCATCCCGGGATTTCATCCCAGGTCAAAAGCAGGGTTGAACCCGGGACCGTCCCGGGAAGCTGTGTAGTGTGAAAGGGTCCGTCCCGGGATTCACTATCCCGGGACTGTTAAAAGGACTTGGATTGGAGCTTTCTTGGGCTCAGAAAAGCTGATGTCATCTTTTCTGAGCCCAAGGCCATTTCTAATGACATACTAATGCATTTGCAGGGATATCCCGGGATCAGTGTAAATGGGGCTGTCCCGGGTCGATCCCAGGTCTTAATGCAGTGTGAAAGGGGTCAGTCCCGGGAATGCATCCCGGGATGCATCCCGGGAAGCATCCCGGGAGTGACCCGGGAGTGCGAGTGTAAAAGTGGTATGAGTGACTCATACCTCTGCTATTCAGCTGCACTGAATGAATCATTGATTGATCCGTCTCCACTGAGTGAGCACTGTCTCACAGTCAGTCAGTGACTCATACCTCTGCTATTCAGCTGCACTGGATGAATCATTGATGAATCTGATGAGTCTCCACTGAGTTGTTCACCGTCTCAACTCAGTCACACAGGAAGTCAGGCTCAGCAGCAGCAGCAGCCCTGACACTGAGCAGCATCACACTGCTCCCTCCCAGGGGGTGTCACCCAGGAGTGCTGCCACCCAATCACTGTGACTGGCTGAGAGAGGCTACTGGGGGCTATTTCACCACACCATACTGTGACTGACTCCAATCATTCCAACATCTAAATGACTCCACTCATTGTGTTGAGACAGCCAGGGCCGGTTCTATGATTTGTGGCGCCCCGGGCAAAATATGGGGGGCGTGGCTTCGATTGGGGGCGTGGTCAGCGCGCTGAAAGAAAAAATAAAAATAAATAAAAAGTATACTTACCATCCCCGTTCCTGATCCAGACCCCCTCCGCCGGCGGCGCCGCTCTTCTCCTCTCCTCCTCTCTTCTGTTCTCTTCGATCTATGGGAGAGACGTTATTACGTCTCTCCCATAGAACAGCATAGACACTAGAGGTCAATTATGACCCCTAGTGTCTGTGCCACTATGCTGTGCGGTGCGCGATGACGTCATCGTGCATCGCACAGCAAAGGTCCTCAAATGAAGGGAAACTAGACCGTAGCGTCTAGTTTCCCTTCATGGAGAGGACCTTAGTTGTGCGGTGCGCGATGACGTCATCGTGCATCGCACAGCAAAGGTCCTCAAATGAAGGGAAACTAGACCGTAGCGTCTAGTTTCCCTTCATGGAGAGGACCTTTGCTGTGCGGTGCGCGATGACGTCATCGCGCACCGCACAACTAAGGTCCTCTCCATGAAGGGAAACTAGACACTACGCGTCTGGTTCCCTTCAAAGCGGGGGGGCACAGCAGGGCACTACGGGGGGCACAGTGGCGGATCTTGCCCTGGTGCGGCGCCCTCCGGATGGCGCCGGCGCCCTCCGGAAGGCGGCGCCCCGGGCAAAAGTACCGCTTGCCCGTGGCAAGAACCGCCACTGGAGACAGCAACTCAGTAGCCATCTCTACGCGGCACCGCATACCCTCCAACTGTACCTTTTTGGCTGGTACAGTACCGTTTTTTTATGGTCTGTGCCGGCCAAAAAGTGTTTTGTAACGATTTTTTACTCACTAAATCTCCATAAAAAGTATAGGAAAGGGGGTGTGACCACGCTCCTTTACATGTGACCACGCCCCTTTTCCGAATTTGTACCAGTTTTCGAGGTTACAGTGGTGGTCATTCCGAGTTGTTCGTCGCTAGCAGTTTTTAGCAGCCGTGCAAACGCTATGCCGCCGCCCTCTGGGAGTGTATTTTAGCTTAGCAGCGGCGGCATAATTTTTTTGTGCAGTTTTAGAGTAGCTCAATACCTACTCAGAGCTTGTGATCACTTCAGACTGTTCAGTTCCTGTTTTGACGTCACAAACACGCCCTGCGTTTTTCCTGGCACGCCTGCATTTTTATGATCACTCCCTGAAAACGGTCAGTTGACACCCAGAAACGCCCTCTTCATGTCAATCACTCTGTGGCCAGCAGTGCGACTGAAAAGGTTCGTTAGACCTTGTGTGAAACTGCATCGTTCATTGTAATATTACTTAGCGCGTGCGCATTGCGCCGCATGCGCATAAGTGCCTTTTTTTGCCTCAACGCTGCACAGCGAACGTAAGCAGCTAGTGATCAACTCGGAAGACCTCCAGTGTTGGAGGGTATGGCACCGCCGCCGGAGACTGAGGGACAGGAGAGGCGCGCACTGCGCTCTCCTCCCCTCACAGCAGCAGCGCGGTGAGCAGCAGACTGGCACTGTGGCGGCATATCTGTATCTGGCACTGTGGCGGCATATATGTATCTGGCACTGGGGACATATCTGTATCTGGCACTGGGGACATATCTGTATCTGGCACTGGGGACATATCTGTATCTGGCACTGGGGACATATCTGTATCTGGCACTGGGGGCATATCTGTATCTGGCACTGGGGGACATATCTGTATCTGGCACTGGGGGCATATCTGTATCTGGCACTGGGGACATATCTGTATCTGGCACTGTGGCGGCATATCTGTATCTGGCACTGGGGGCATATCTGTATCTGGCACTGGGGGCATATATGTATCTGGCACTGGGGGCATATCTGTATCTGGCACTGGGGGCATATCTGTATCTGGCACTGTGGCGGCATATCTGTATCTGGCACTGGGGACATATCTGTATCTGGCACTGTGGAGACATATATGTATCTGGCACTGGGGGCATATCTGTATCTGGCACTGGGGGCATATCTGTATCTGGCACTGTGGCGGCATATCTGTATCTGGCACTGTGGGGACATATCTGTATCTGGCACTGTGGACATATCTGTATCTGGCACTGTGGACATATCTGTATCTGGCACTGGGGGCATATCTGTATCTGGCACTGGGGACATATCTGTATCTGGCACTGTGGGGACATATATGTATCTGGCACTGGGGGCATATCTGTATCTGGCACTGGGGACATATCTGTATCTGGCACTGGGGGCATATCTGTATCTGGCACTGGGGGCATATCTGTATCTGGCACTGGGGGCATATCTGTATCTGGCACTGGGGGCATATCTGTATCTGGCACTGTGGGGCAATGTGTATCTGGCACTGGGGACATGTGTATCTGGCACGGGGGGTGTATCTGGCACTGCGGGGCATATATGTATCTGTCACTGGTGGCATATCTGTATCTGGCACTGGGGGCATATCTGGGACTGGGGGATATCTGGCATTGTGGGGACATGTGTATCTGGCACTGGGGGCATATCTAGCACTGTGGGGGCATGTGTATCTGGCACTGTGGGGAGATGTGTATCTAGCACTGTGGGGACATGTGTCTCTGGCACTGGGGGCATATCTGTATCTGGCACTGGTGGCAAATCTGGCACTGGGGGATATCTGGCACTGGGATATATCTGGCACTGGAGGATATCTGGCACTGGTGGCATATCTGGCACTGGGGGATATCTGGCACTGGTGGCATATCTGGCACTGGGGGATATCTGGCACTGGGGGATATCTGGCACTGGTGGCATATCTGGCACTGGGGGATATCTGGCACTGGGGGATATCTGGCACTGGGGGATATCTGGCACTGGTGGCATATCTGGCACTGGAGGATATCTGGCACTGGGGGATATCTGGCACTGGGGGATATCTGGCACTGGTGGCATATCTGGCACTGGGGGATATCTGGCACTGGGGGATATCTGGCACTGGGGGATATCTGGCACTGGGGGATATCTGGCACTGGGGGATATCTGGCACTGGTGGCATATCTGGCACTGGGGGATATCTGGCACTGGGGGATATCTGGCACTGGTGGCATATCTGGCACTGGGGGATATCTGGCACTGGTGGCATATCTGGCACTGGTGGCATATCTGGCACTGGTGGCATATCTGGCACTGGGGGATATCTGGCACTGGGGGCATATCTGGCACTGGAGGATATCTGGCACTGGTGGCATATCTGGCACTGGGGGATATCTGGCACTGGAGGATATCTGGCACTGGTGGCATATCTGGCACTGGGGGATATACGTCATACCGAAAGGTGTGCGCACAAAAACGGGGTGTGGCTTTGTGACAACTAGGCCATGCCCCCATTTTTGCACGCACACTGAAGGCGCGCGCATGATAGTGGCTCTTGCCCTTCACTACAGATCTTTTCTGGCTCTTTGCCGCTGACTGGTTGGCCACCCCTGCACTAGGGGAAGGCTTAGGCTTAGGAACCAGGGGGAGGGTTAGGGCTAGGCTATAGGAGAGGAGATTAGGTTTATGCACCAGGAGGTAGGTTATGATATTTTTTTTCCCTGTGAGCGTGTAATTGGGCACAATCATGCATCCAATCGCCATGTGCGCTGAATACAATCAAACACATTTGTTCAAAAATAGACACTTGAGCGGTGGCAGATGCACTTAGTGTCTCTGGTGTGGAATCACTGTACAGGTAAGGGCGTTTCTCATATACTGAAAACATCTATATGGGTTTTTCTTTCCCTTTATTTTCCTCTTTGTGGTTAGCATTACTTCCTCAGAGCACTGATGTCATGAGTTCAGTTCCTGATCAAAGTCATGTCTGTGTGGAGTTTGTATGTTCTCCTTGTTTTCAAGTGAATTTCCCCCTGGGTGCTCCAGTTTCATCCCATACTCCAGAAACATACTGGTACTTTAATTGGCTTCTGACTAAAAATTGGTTTCTGACTACAAATTGGTTTATATACTGTATGTGTGTGTACATGTGGCAGAGAACATAGCGGCTAATTCAGACCTGATTGCTGCTGTGCGTTTTCGCACAGAGGGCGATCAGGTCTGAACTGCGTATGCACCGGTGCCGCAGTGCATCGGTGCATGATAGAGATGTGTTCGCTGGGCGTGAGGGGTCGGGACGGGCTGGCGTTTTGGGGGCGTAGTCCGGGCAACGCAGGTGTGCCCGTACTGTGCGGGGGGGCGGGCATCGGCTGCTGCCTGATGTCACACGCAGCCGCTGCGACCCGGAGAGCGACGGGTAGCTCCCTGCCAGCGCACAGGAGCTGCGCTGGTAGGGAGCTACTCTTCATGTACAAAAGCATCGCCGCCGTGTGATGCTTTTGTACCTGTGCGGCGGGGGGAGGGACAGACATGCGGGGCGGACTAGCCCTGTGCTGGGCTGGCTGATGTCAGGGTGGCTGATGGTAGCCGTGCAAAATTTTGCATGGCTACGATCAGGTCTGAATTAGGCCATAGATTGTAAGCTCCACTGATACAGGGACGGATGTCAATGACTGAAATATGCTCTGTAAAGTGCTGAGTAGTAAGTGTGTGCTATATACTGCAAATTACTGTTAATAATAAAGACTCACATTACAGAAAATAAACACTTTTTGATTACTGTATATTTTTCGAGTAACTATTTCTAAATACAATATGTGAGAAAGGATCCACCATACAGACAATTTTCCAACTTGCCACCGATATATTAAATCTTACCTTTATGCCAACAAAAGCCGGATCTCTACTGCTCCCCGTTCTAGTCAACTTCACTGCAAGAGTCCCGGAATTTTCACAGACACGGTAATAGGGCTCAGCCAGTCCTAGCATCGACCACCTCAGCTCAAGCCTGCAAATACTCACAACGATTAAACAGTAAAAAAGTAAAATGATCAAAACACATGATTAGAGTCTTGTATGCGGTCTGTGTTTTTACCATACAATCAAGGCCCGGATTTGATTAGAGGCTGCATAGGTAAGGCTAATTCTTTTTTTATTACTGTATGTGTTGGGAATGTTGTGCGTGCCTTCTGGTGTTGATATTGCAGCGTTATATAGGCACACACCCAAGGATGACTCAAACTATGAGCAGCCCTGTTACTTAACTAGTGGTGTTTATTGATAGATAGCAGGTACAGACGTACTCACTGTTACATGCACACTGGTGATGGAGTGGAGCAGGGTTTCATACAGCTCACCAGCTGGTGAGTGTATGCTGCAAGTGGGTAGTTTGGTCTAGGGGTGGTTAAACAAAATATCGGCTTGAGCTAAAAGAAAAAAAAAGCGTACCCTCCTACCGCTATCTTCCAACGGAATTTTTCCATGCATTACGGTAGGCAGATTCTGTTTGCCCCTCCACGGGTGTGAGCAGAATCTGTCTACTACTCTTAATTCGCGGAAGCCGCCAGGACCCATTCCGGCAGCTTTTCACAGTTAATTAAATCGGTCTGTAGGGTCAGAGGGCTGCAAGGCATAAAATGTCATCATGCAAAAATGCATGTGATGGAAAAAAAACACATTTATAATAATTTTCTATCACAGTGCCTCTGTGGCCTTGGCTGTGAGCTGACTCAGGTCCTGCCCAATACATAGGGAGTCTGCTCAGGCAATTGAAGATCTCCGGAGAGGAGAGAGGGGGTACATTCTTACTTAAGAGAGTTTCCTTCATTAATTTTAGAGACCCCTGAAGACTGTAAACATATGAATCACACAATAGAGGTTGATCAAATCAATTTATAATCTGATGCAGGTACTTGTAAGGGAGGCGTTACCTAGAAGAGCAAGGTGCTATACTGGAGGCTCTTGCATACCACACAGTATTTGACAATGTCAGATAGGGTCAAAATTGGCCCCACCGCAAGTATGCACAAACCCCGCCCTGATCTACCTGAACTCCACCCTGGTCAAGCCAAAAACGCTCCTTTTTTTATAAATACCCTGCACCTTTTGCACGCTACTTAAGGCAGTCCTGCAAATATTGGGAGCATTGGGAGAAAATTAGGGTACCTCCTGGTTAGTTACAGATGTGTCCTCATAAACCTAGCCTCAATATGCCATGCAGGACGAAACACCCGGTGCAAAATTGCTGCACCAAGCGGTGTAGTGGAGAGACTTTTTCTTTAAATTTGCATCTTATTTGCACCACAGATGCAGCGAAACAGCACTCAGCCTGTACCAGAGACACCGGGCTGTGACAGGGATTTGTTTTAATACATACCTCCCGACTTTTTTCTCTTTAAACTCTTTCTTCTTAAAAGAGGGACACACACGTGGCTTCGCTGCGTGCACTACTGAAAAGGGGCGTGGCCGTGGGAAAGGGCGTGGCTTCATCGTGATGCTGCTATTGTAAACCACGCCCCCTTGTTCATCACAGCGCTCTGTGAGCTGCTGGCATGCCCCCTCTCCCTCTGTCACTCATGAATAGAAGCTGTAAAAGCAGAGCAGCAGTGACAGGAGTCCCCCAACTGCCCCCTCCACTGCGGCCTGTGGGTGGGACAGCGGGACAGTCCCAAAAATAAAGCGGGACTGTCCCATGAAAATCGGGACAGTTAGGTGTTAATATAAATATGTACAAGGAAGCAGATGAAGCACAACAGAACTTGGCGTGAGAAAAAGCAACATTTGAATGTATGAGCCCCATATAGGGACTATTAGGGACATATGTACTAAGCCTTGGAGAGAGATAAAGAACGAGCCAATCAGCTGGTAACTGCCACGTTACCGGCTGTGTTTAAAAAATTACAGTTAGGAGCTGATTGGTTAGTACTTTATCTCTTTCCACTTTGACTCTCTCCAAGATGCCTATTCATCATCACTAAATGGCTCGTTACACATGTTTCGGCATATTTTATATTTAACGGGCCATTCAACATTAGGGGTCTGATAGGACCACCTGATACTCATCAAACTCCACATGAACAAATGCCATCTTCAGATGGTGTTTGTTCTCGGAGCCCCGCTCGTTCTTATGGGAAGCAGTTCCGGGTATGCATACAGGGATCCAGTGATCAGTGGCACTGAGCTTGCGTGACCTCAGGTTACATTAGCGCAGGAGCCAGTGACGGGGATGGGTAAGTAACGCTGCTACAGAAGTAGCAGTGTTACAGATTGCGGGGACAGCTGCTTTTTGGACCCCGATGATGAATAGACCCCCAAGGCTTAGTACATATGCCCCTTATTGTTTTAAGTTAGCATTCTTAGCAGGAGTGCCATGGAATGGTGAGTGACTAATCATATATAATTTACAATTATGTGCAAACAAGGGGCCTAATTTAGACCTAATCGCTCCTCTTCAGTTTTGCAGATGTCTGCGATCAGATAGCCGCCACTCATAGAGAGTGAAAACCAACCCCGCGCAACTGTGCGAATGCATGCGGACAACTGCAAATCCATTCGCAACTCACCATCAAATGATTTTTCCAGTCTGTGCGTAGCCCAGGCGATACAAACAGGCTGATCGGGGCTGGAGCTGACGTCACACACCCTCCCAGAAAACGCTTGGGCACGCCTGCGTTTTTCCTGACACTCCCAGAAAACGTCCAGTTACCTCCCCCAAATGCCCTCTTCCTGTCAATCGCCTTGCGTACGCCTAGCGATCTAAATTTTCACACCATTCTTTTGCAGTTTGGTCTTGCGCCTGCGCATTGCGATCCGTACCCATGCACAGTCGTTCGATAATTGCAGAACAGCGATAAGGTGTGGATTAGGGCCAAGGTTTGTGCATCTTATTTGTGTATAGAATGGAACATTCTGTGCACTGGGGGAATCTTTTAGGCTGTTAAAAATATGCAAATAGAAGTAGAGAAAAGGAACCTGTATCCTGAAAAAGTATCGCTTGTACTCAGTAGCGGATCTTGCTATGGGCACACAGGATTTTTGCCCCGGGGCGCCGCCTTCCGGAGGGCGCTGCCGCTGTGGCAAGATCCGCTACTGGTGCCCCCCGGAGCTCGGTAGATGTGGTGCTGGGCGGTGCGCGATGACTTCATCGCGCACCGCACTGCATTGTGGGAGCGGCACATAGACACTAGGGGTCATAATTGACTTCTAGTGTCTATGCGGTGCTATGGGAGAGATGTCATGACGTCTCTCCCATAGATCAGAGGAGCGGTGGCGGCGGACGGAGAAGGAGGGCAGCAGCGGTCGGGAAGCAGGAGCGGGGATGGTGAGTTATTTTTTTTTTTTTAAAGTGGTGCAACTAGGGGGCACAACTCTACAGGGGGCACAGTACTGGGGGCACAGCGCAACTAGGGGGCACAACTCTACTGGGGACACAACTCTACAGGGGGCATAACTGACCACGCCCCTTCTCCGTGAAGCCATGCCCCTATTTTTTCCGCCCGGGGCGCCCCAAAGTCTGGATCCGGCCCTGCTTGTTGTACTTGCAGAGAAAAAACAAAATACAGTACAAAAACACGTCCATGTATGTGAGTGAATCTCTGCTCATATGGTCCTGTCAGGCAAGCCACGTCAGCGCACCACTATTTGCAGATTAATTGACCACTGAGCATTAAATAAAAGAAAAGCAAAATGTAATCATGAAAAAGCGGCATTTCCGCTGTAACAGGATATAATGCTAAAAAAGATTACTTTTAAAACGCTACTTTTTGACATAAAGTTATGGCTGGCATGTACATGTATGTGGAGCGGAATTTTCAAACAAGCCACTTACGTTTCGGGTGGGATTTTATTTCCTGCTGGATCAGAGAGTTGAAATTCAAAGCTGTCTGAATTCACTTCAAATAAGGGATTTATGATGTACCGAATGGCTCTCTGATTTACGTCTTTCTGTGTAAATGTTCTCCCAACGTGATCACCTACAAAACAAGATGTTCAAAGCAACAAACTCACAGAGAAGATTTATTTTCTTTAAGTAGCAAGTTTCAATTTTGACTTTTTGTTGCTATTGTTTTACAAATCATCTCCTTTTCAAAATCTCTCTGGATGGAAAACAAGTATTGCTGCCATACGCAGACACAGGCTCTCAGACTGTCAGCATGTGATGTGATGGGGAAAGGAGGATGTCGCAGTGAATAGAGAGTTCAGAGGAGCATTCCAAAGCTAAATGTAAATGCGGCTGTGTCAGGTCTGAGACATTTGTGTTTCCGACTGTGACTCTGGTGGGCCAGTGGCGGAATCTGGCAGCTGGGAGGGCAGACCGGGCTGGGACTGAAATGTTAATACTGGAGTGCAGACCGGGCTGGAACCAGGGATGATGAAACTGGAACCGGACTAGGACTGGACTGGAGTGCTGAACGAGCTGGAACCGGGATGATGGCACTGCACCCGGACTAGGATTGGACTGGAGTGCTGACCGGGCAGGAACCGTGATGATGGCACTGCAACCAGACTAGGATTGGACTGGAGTGCTGATGATACAGACTGGAACTTCTACTAGCCGCAGGAGTCGGGAGCCCAGGAACGTAGCTCCAAGAAGCGACGTTGTTCAAGGCACCAGTACTCTGCCTGTGCAATCTTTATATTCCCCCTGACGAATGGTGATAAGAGGAACAGATCAGATGATCACTGCTAGGCCAGGGATTGGTGAAGCAGAGAACAGCAGTGGATTGGTGTGCAGAGTCATGTGACAGCTGCAGAGCCTGTGGTTGGAGAATCCACGGTCAGCTGATTGCAAGTGTTTTGGAGGGAGCCCTGAAGTGGAGGAAGTAGGCCCAAATGTAGTGGAGGGAGAGCAGAGCACTGTGGGGAGCTGGAACTGGAATTATCATGCCATACTGGGATCGCTGTGCAAGGGACTGCATGGAAGCACACATGACCTCTGCAGCAAAGTACACCAGCGTGCATGTAAGCAGTGCCATGTCTGGCGACGATTCCTGTCAGGCTGCCATGGTAGTCACATAACACTACGCCTGATTGAGATGTGGTTGGAGGTGTTATCGCTAATGCCGGAAGCACTAGTACGTATGTTAATGTAGCAGGAGGCGTTGAAACCTCCTGTATGCATTAATGATTCTAGGACACAGCATTGGATCACCTGTGACACTATTGGCTGGCTACGTGACCCATGGTGTAATGCAAGCCGGCCGCCGCAGATCCATCAAAGAGGCCAGGAATTCTCAGTCTTCCAACAGTGATTCCAGACTTCCTCACTCCCTCACAACGGTGGCGGCACGCCTATGTTTTGGGAAACAGAGGCCCTTGCTGACCTTTCCCCGCTCCCAAACGGTAGCAGCTTGCCAATCAGTGAGAGCCTGCTGCCGATCTGCGTGTTACATCGCAGACCTGTACCGCACAAGCATAGAACGGGTCTGGCGCTTTCGCAAAGTACCGAACATCGTCACTTTGTGGCACAGGCCGCAGATCGAACAGGACCTGAATAAGGCCCACTGTGCAGAATTATGAATTATTAATAGCAGCCTGAAGAAACAAACCTAGACAAATGGTAACTACCCATCTGCTTCTATATACTGCCATTCAGTATTTTAGTATTTCTCTATCGTCCTAGTGGATGCTGGGGTTCCTGAAAGGACCATGGGGAATAGCGGCTCCGCAGGAGACAGGGCACAAAAAGTAAAGCTTTAGGATCAGGTGGTGTGCACTGGCTCCTCCCCCTATGACCCTCCTCCAAGCCAGTTAGATTTTGTGCCCGGCCGAGAAGGGTGCAATTCTAGGTGGCTCTCATAAAGAGCTGCTTAGAGAGTTTAGCTTAGGTTTTTTATTTTACAGTGATTCCTGCTGGCAACAGGATCACTGCAACGAGGGACAGAGGGGAGAAGAAGTGAACTCACCTGCGTGCAGGATGGATTGGCTTCTTGGCTACTGGACATGAAGCTCCAGAGGGACGATCACAGGTACAGCCTGGATGGTCACCGGAGCCACGCCGCCGGCCCCCTCACAGATGCTGAAGCAAGAAGAGGTCCAGAATCGGCGGCTGAAGACTCCTGCAGTCTTCTTAAGGTAGCGCACAGCACTGCAGCTGTGCGCCATTTTCCTCTCAGCACACTTCACACGGCAGTCACTGAGGGTGCAGGGCGCTGGGGGGGGGCGCCCTGGGAGGCAAATGAAAACCTTTAAAAAGGCTAAAAATACCTCACATATAGCCCCAGAGGCTATATGGAGATATTTACCCCTGCCTAAATGTACTAAATAGCGGGAGACGAGCCCGCCGGAAAAGGGGCGGGGCCTATCTCCTCAGCACACGGCGCCATTTTCTGTCACAGCTCCGCTGGTCAGGAAGGCTCCCAGGTCTCTCCCCTGCACTGCACTACAGAAACAGGGTATAACAGAGAGGGGGGGCAAAATAAATGGCTATATATATATATATATTAATATAAAAGCAGCTATAAGGGAGCACTTAATCATAAGGCTATCCCTGTCATATATAGCGCTTTTTGGTGTGTGCTGGCAGACTCTCCCTCTGTCTCCCCAAAGGGCTAGTGGGTCCTGTCTTCGTATAGAGCATTCCCTGTGTGTCTGCTGTGTGTCGGTACGTGTGTGTCGACATGTATGAGGACGATATTGGCGTGGAGGCGGAGCAATTGCCTGTAATGGTGATGTCACTCTCTAGGGAGTCGACACCGGAATGGATGGCTTATTTAGGAAATTACGTGATAATGTCAACACGCTGCAAAGTCGGTTGACGACATGAGACGGCCGACAAACAATTAGTACGGTCCAGACGTCTCAAAAACACCGTCAAGGGTTTTTAAAACGCCCGTTTACTTTAGTCGGTCGACACAGACACAGACAGGGACACTGAATCCAGTGTCGACGGTGAATAAACAAACGTATTCCTTATTAGGGCCACACGTTAAAGGCAATGAAGGAGGTGTTACGTATTTCTGATACTACAAGTACCACAAAAGAGGGTATTATGTGGGATGTGAAAAAACTACCATAGTTTTTCCTGAATCAGATAAATTAAATAAAGTGTGTGAGCATTGGTGGTTCAGTGGTAGAATTCTCGCCTGCCACGCGGGAGGCCCGGGTTCGTTTCCCGGCCAATGCACCATGATGCGTGGGTTCCCCCCGATAGAAAATTATGGGCGGTATACCCTTTCCCGCCAGAAGTTAGGGCGCGTTGGGAAACACCCCTTAAGGTGGATAAGGCGCTCACACGCTTATCAAAACAAGTGGCGGTACCGTCTATAGATAGGGCCGTCCTCAAGGACCAGCTGACAAGGCTGGAAAATATAATAAAAAGTATATACACACATACTGGTGTTATACTGCGGCCAGCGATCGCCTCAGCCTGGATGTGCAGAGCTAGGGTGGCTTGGTCGGATTCCCTGACTAAAAATATTGATACCCTTGACAGGGACAGTATTTTATTGACTATAGAGCATTTCTATATATGCGAGATGCACAGAGGGATATTTGCACTCTGGCATCATGAATAAACGCGATGTCCATAACTGCCAGAAGATGTTATGGACACGACAGTGGTCAGGTGATGCAGATTCCAAACGGCACAGTATGGCCGTATAAAGGAAGAGGACTTGTTTGGGGTCGGTCCATCGGACCTGGTGGTCACGGCAACTGCTGGAAAATCCACCGTTTTTTACCCTAAGTCACATCTCTGCAGAAAAAGACACCGTCTTTTCAGCCTCAGTCCTCTCGTCCCTATAAGATCATATCTGCCCAGGGATAGAGGAAAGGGAAGAAGACTGCAGCAGGCAGCCCATTCCCAGGAACAGAAGCGTTCCACCGCGTCTGACAAGTTCTCAGCATGGCGCTGAGACCGTACAGGACCCCTGGATCCTACAAGTAGTATCCCGGGGGTACAGATGGGAATGTCGAGACGTTTCCCTTTCGCAGGCTCCTGAAGTCTGCTTTACCAAGTCTCCCTCCGACAAGGAGGTAGTATGGGAAAAAATTCACAAGCTGTATTCCCAGCAGGTGATAATTAAATTACCCCTCCTACTACAGAAAAGGGGTATTATTCCACACTATATTGTGGTACTGAAGCCAGAAGGCTAGGTGAGACTTATTCTAAAAAAATTTTTTGAACACTTACAAAGGTTCAAATTAAGATGAAGTCACTCAGAGCAGTGATAACGAACCAGGAAGAAGGGGACTATATAGTGTCCCGGGACATCAGGGATGCTTACCTCTATGTCCCAAATTTGCCCTTCTCACTAAGGGTACCTCAGGTTCGTGGTGCAGAACTGTCACTATCAGTTTCAGACGCTGCCGTTTGGATTGTCCACGGCACCCCGGGGTCTTTACCAAGGTAATGGCCGAAATGATGATTCTTCTTCGAAGAAAAGGCGTCTTAATTATCCCTTACTTGGACGATCTCCTGATAGGGGCATAGTCCAGGGAACAGTTGGAGGTCGGAGTAGCACTATCTCGGATACTGCTACAATCAGCACGGGTGGATTCTAAATATTCCAAAATCGCAGCTGATCCCGACGACACGTCTGCTGTGCCTAGGGATGATTCTGGACACAGTCCAGAAAAAGGTGTTTCTCCCGGAAGAGAAAGCCAGGGAGTTTTCCGAGCAAGTCAGGAACCTCCTAAAAACAGTGCATCATTGCACAAGGGTCCTGGTAAAAATGGTGGCTTCCTACGAAGCAATTCCATTCGGCAGATTTCACGTAAGAACTTTTCAGTGGGATCTGCTGGAAAAATGGTCCGGATCGCATCTTCAGATGCATCAGCGGATAACCCAATATCCAAGGACAAGGGTGTCTCTCCTGTGGTGGTTATAGAGTGCTCATCTTCTAGAGGGCCGCAGATTCGGCATTCAGGATTGGATGCTGGTAACCACGGAGCCCAGCCTGAGAGGCTGGGGAGCAGTCACACAAGGGAAAAATTTCCAGGGAGTGTGATCAAGTATGGAGACTTTTCTCCACATAAATATACTGGAGCTAAGGGTAAATTTATAATGCTCTAAGCTTAGCAAGACCTCTGCTTCAAGGTCAGCCGGTATTGATCCAGTGGGAAAAACATCACGGCAGTCGCCCACGTAAACAGACAGGGCGACACAAGAAGCAGGAGGGCAATGGCAGAAACTGCAAGGAATTTTCGCTGGGCGGAAAATCATGTGATAACACTGTCAGCAGTTTTTCATCCCGGGAATGGAAACTGGGAAGCAGACTTCCTCAGCACGACCTCCACCCGGGAGAGTGGAAACTTCATTGAGAAGTTTTTTCCACATGATTGTAAACCGTTGGGAAATACCAAAGGTGGACATGATGGCGTCCCGTCTGAACAAAAAATGGGACAGGTATTGCGCCAGGTCAAGAGACTCTCAGGCAATAGATGTGGACGTTTCTGGTAACACCGTGGGTGTACCAGTCGGTGTATGTGTTCCCTCCTCTGCTTCTCATACCTAAGGGCTGAGAATTATAAGACGTAGAGGAGTAAGAACTATACTCATGGCTCCGGATTGGCCAAGAAGGACTTGGTACCCGGAACTTCAAGAGATGCTTACAGAGGTCTTATGGCCTCTGCCGCTAAGAAGGGACTTGCTTCAGCAAGTACCATGTCTGTTCCAAGACTTACCGCAGCTGCGTTTGTCGGCATGGCGATGGAAAGCCGGATCCTAAAGGAAAAAAGGCATTCCGGAAGAGGTCATTCCTACCCTGGTCAAAGCCAGAAAGGAGGTGACCGCACAACATTATCACCACGTGTGGCGAAAATATGTTGCGTGGTGTGAGGCCAGGAAGGCCCCACAAAGAAATTTCAACTCGGTCGTTTCCTGCATTTCCTGCAAACAGGAGTGTCTATGGGCCTCAAATTGGGGTCCATTAAGGTTCAAATTCGGCCCTGTAAATTTTCTTCCAGAAAGAATTGGCTTCAGTTTCTGAAGTCCAGAAGTTTGTCAAGGGAGTATTGCATATACAAACCCCTTTTTTTTGTGCCTCCAGTGGCACTGTGGGATCTCAACGTAGTTCTGGGATTACTCAAATCACATTGGTTTAAAACCAGTCAAATATGTGGATTTGAAGCATCTCACATAAAAAGTGACCATGCTCTTGGCCCTGGCCTGGACCAGGCGAGTGTCAAATTGGTGGTTTTTTCTCAAAAAAGCCCATATCTGTTCGTCCATTCGGACAGGGCAGAGCTGCGGACTCGTCCCCAGTTCTCTCCCTAAGGTGGTGTCAGTGTTTCACCTGAACCAGCTTATTGTGGTGCCTTGCACCTACTAGGGACTTGGAGGACTCCAAGTTGCTAGAAGTTGTCAGGGCCCTGAAAATATGTTCCAGGACAGCTGGAGTCAGAAAATCTGACTCGCTGTTTATACTGTATGCACCCAACAAGTTGGGTGCGCCTGCTTCTAAGCAGTCGATTGCTCGTTGGATTTGTAACACAATTCAACTTGCACATTCTGAGGCAGGCCTGCCACAGTCTAAATCGGTTAAGGCCCATTCCACAAGGAAGGTGGGCTCATCTTGGGCGGCTGCCCGAGAGGTCTCGGCATTACAACTCTGCCGAGCAGATACGTGGTCAGGGGAGAACACGTTTGTAAAATTCTACAAATTTGATATCCTGGCAAAAGAGGACCTGGAGTTCTCTCATTCGGTGCTGCAGAGTCATCCGCACTCTCCCGCCCGTTTGGGAGCTTTGGTATAATCCCCATGGTCCTTTCAGGAACCCCAGCATCCACTAGGACGATAGAGAAAATAAGAATTTACTTACAGATAATTCTATTTCTCGGAGTCCGTAGTGGATGCTGGGCGCCCATCCCAAGTGCGGATTATCTGCAATACTTGTACATAGTTACAAAAATCGGGTTATTATTGTTGTGAGCCATCTTTTCAGAGGCTCCGCTGTTATCATACTGTAACTGGGTTTAGATCACAAGTTGTACGGTGTGATTGGTGTGGCTGGTATGAGTCTTACCCGGGATTCAAAATTCCTCCCTTATTGTGTACGCTCGTCCGGGCACAGTACCTAACTGGCTTGGAGGAGGGTCATAGGGGGAGGAGCCAGTGCACACCACCTGATCCTAAAGCTTTACTTTTTGTGCCCTGTCTCCTGCGGAGCCGCTATTCCCCATGGTCCTTTCAGGAACCCCAGCATCCACTACGGACTCCGAGAAATAGAATTATCGGTAAGTAAATTCTTATTTTTCCATTTATGTCTTCAGTTAATCAGTGAGTGATCTGGGAGCGCCTTTTGTATTTTTTCCATTTTTTCTTAACATTGATCAAAATGCACCAAGGGGGTTATTAAGGTTTGTTAGCAAACCAAAAAGCACACTAACGGGCAAAACCATGTTCCACTGCAGGTGGGGCAGGAGTAACATGTGCAGAGAAAGTTAGATTTGGGTGGGTTATTTTGTTTCCGTGCAGGGTAAATACTGGCTGCTTAATTTCTACACTGCAATTTAGATTTCAGTTTGTACACGCCCCACCCAAATCTAACTCTCTCTGCACATGTTACATCTGCCCCACCTGCAGTTCAGCATGGTTGT
Source organism: Pseudophryne corroboree (assembly GCF_028390025.1). NCBI lineage: Eukaryota > Metazoa > Chordata > Amphibia > Anura > Myobatrachidae > Pseudophryne > Pseudophryne corroboree. The sequence continues at coordinate 42,635,577 of NC_086452.1, read as the reverse complement.
GCCAATTATTGCGCTTTTTTGGTTTGCTAGCAGACTTGAATTAGGCCCATAATGTAAAAAAAATTGCTTTCTCGTATGTAAAAATAGGAGCCTGACACCACAAAGCAGGGGATGCTTCTGCTGTGCTGTATAATGGGAAATTGCGCAACCCATTTCGGCCCAGGCGGGTAGTTTTCTACCCAGCACTTCAATATTTTTTCATTATATTGAAAAAAAAAAAATTCTACTAGATTTTTCTTAATTGGGTCAAAATTAGTCATCCCGCAAAAAATCTTGAAAAACGGTTAGAAAACTACCCATCGGGGCCAAAACGGGTTAAACATCACAATACTGAACGGAGGAAATTGCGGGGACACTGGACAATGATACACAATAAGGAAAATGCAAGAAGCAAATTTAAGGACGCACATCACCAGGAGATGGAAGAAGACAAGGGTGGGATGAGTGTGTAAGGGGGCTCTCTGGGAAGACGAGAGAGGTGGGATTTTTGTTTTAGGAACGTTGAAGGTTGAGGAGAGTTCCATAGCTGACACGATGCACAGAAAAAGTCTGGGCTTTGGGAGCTGGTACCAATGGTGATGGAGAGGGCAGGGGGAATTAATCTGAGTTCAGAAGAACAAGTGTGTGTGTGTGTGGGGGGGGGGGGGGGGGTGTTTGGCTCAGAGCTTTGTAGACGTGGGTGATGATTTAAATTTGATCCTCTAGGCCCAGGGGATGAAAAATGACACTTAGGAGCTGATTGGGTGAAGCACCATTTAATATTTGTAACAACAAATATATCAGTGGTTGTTTGATATGCCCCTAGATATGGGGAGTGCCATGGGGAAGGTCAGTGGGGGAGAATTAGATGTGGTCACAGCAACCATGCAATAATTATAGCTTATTTATCTTTGTCAATGTTCCTTAATTAATCACCTTTATATTACATGTGACATGATGTTATGACTCCCCTTAGAAGACTATAGAGTTCCATGATTGTTACGTATAGAATGGAATGTGCAGTCCTCTAATACATCACATTGTTGATACCTGTTTTTGCATTTTCCAAGTGTCCAAAATTGGGAGATCGCAGAATAATGTAAAGAATATTTTCATCTGCGCTGTCGGGGTCTGAGGCCTTCAGGTTTCTGGCCGTGAGCTGGATGGCAGATTTCCCATCTTTCAAGGTCTCTACAGTGGAAGGGATCTCCTTGTGAAGGATCTTTGGAGGCATTTTATCCACATGTTCCACCTAAGGGTATAGCAGAGAGACAGGACATTGGCCCTCATTCCGAGTTGTTCGCTCGTTCTTTTTCATCGCATCGCAGTGAAAATCCGCTTAGTACGCATGCGCAAAGTTCGCACTGCGACTGCGCCAAGTAACTTTACTATGAAGAAAGTATTTTTACTCACGGCTTTTTCTTCGCTCCGGCGATCGTAATGTGATTGACAGGAAATGGGTGTTACTGGGCGGAAACACGGCGTTTCAGGGGCGTGTGGCTGAAAACGCTACCGTTTCCGGAAAAAACGCAGGAGTGGCCGGGGAAACGGTGGGAGTGCCTGGGCGAACGCTGGGTGTGTTTGTGACGTCAACCAGGAACGACAAGCACTGAAATGATCGCACAGGCAGAGTAAGTCTGGAGCTACTCAGAAACTGCTAAGTAGTTAGTAATCGCAATATTGCGAATACATCGGTCGCAATTTTAAGAAGCTAAGATTCACTCCCAGTAGGCGGCGGCTTAGCGTGTGTAACTCTGCTAAATTCGCCTTGCGACCGATCAACTCGGAATGAGGGCCATTGTTTTTTAATTTATTGTATTTATTTGTTTAAATCCCCCAAGGGGAGATCTGAGTCCTGTGATTCTTAAAAATAAATAAATGGGTACACATGGGGGAGCGATGACGAGCACACGTTGTAGGTGGGAAGACCTAAACTATACAATGGAAGTCTAGGTATGCTGCTGGTTGATTCAATTGGCACTTTGGGTATGGGAGTAAAGCCGGGCATGCACTGCCAGTGCCAATCATGCCGTTATGACCTTCGGGCAACCGGATCGCTTTCAGATTTGGCCATTCACGCGAAGAGTGTATGGCCAAGCCTGAAAACCACATGTTTGTATCTCGGGCCAAATGTCTGTTCCTGACAGCGCTACATCCGTGGAGTCGGCCAACCACATTAGTGATTTGTCAGGCCACACCCATTTAACTGCCACAAATTAGTCATGTGATATTGTAATTAATCCTAAAGATTTGATGGTTGTCATAGCTTATGATAACCCTGGTGAAATGATACGCTGCATTCTTGCAAACAATGATTCCATTTAAACAATGGCCGCCTCCATAAAAATATTAACTGAAGAGATCTGATAGCAGGAGCGGTATTCCGGAAACTCTTCTGCCAGGTAGTGATGGTGAAAAAAACACCTCAAAATAAAGTAGAATCATTTCCAATATTTACATACGGTATAGGAGTTTATGTAATAGCAAATAAAAAAGTGAATAAATCAGACTGCGTAGGTCATGTAATATGGCCGTAACAGCATAAACTCGCCGGCTGGGCATGCGGCACGCCTCTTAATGCATCACTCTGGCACGGAAGGGGTTACAGTTTTTGTGGGAGGAACGTAAGGAAAACTGCATGGATTGTGATTGGCTGATTCTGTATAGGGGCTGGTCTGACATACATATAGTCTTCAGACCTAGGACATCCTGCCCCTTTTTCCAGTTTATCCGTGGATGATAAGTACTACTGCTTGTCAGTAATTATTACAGTAATTATTACATTTAACTACTTTCTCTATCCTATTTCTCCCTGCCTTCTCCTCAGCTTTCTCTCTCTGTAGTTCTCTTTCCTAATCGGTTCTTCTCTTCTCCTTTCATTTCCTCCCTGCTCTTTCTATTTCCTCAGGTGTGCCTTCTGGGGCACACTACACTAATCGCAGCGTGGTCCTCCCTGCTCGGTTCCTGGACTCCTGTACGGTCCGGCCGAGACGGGGCGGGCCTGCTGCGGCTGGAGTGCGGGAGGCACCTGGCGTACGCGGCTGGGCTCGGCCGCCCGCCCGTGCTCCCTTACGCCCGCACTCTCTATCTCCGTTCCCGCCGCCAGCTGCGGCGGTGGCCGGAGCGCGGGGGGGCCGCGGGCTGCTGAGGCGGCTTGCAGGGGACGGGCTTGCTCCGTCCCTGCACCCACCGGTGGGGGGCTGCTGGCGGGTGCGCCAGTCCTGCACGGACAGGGCACTGCTCCCGCCCTGCTGGCCGGCGTTTTTTTCTACTCACTAAGCAGCTCAGTGGCACACAGGGTCTGGTCACTGATCCATGGATATATTTAAAAAAATTAATAAATAAATAAAAATATAATAATAATAAATAAATAAATAATTAATTAAATAGAATTAAAAAATATTTCAGTACTCGCTCCAATGGCGGGCGGGGGGTCGCGCGGCTGCCGGACGCCGGATGTCCGTGCAGCACGCGCGTGCTGCACCTAATTCGGCCATAACCAGTGGGGGGCGCCCCCGTATATCTGTGGCTCACATCCCCCTCTCCACTGGGCGGGCGGAGGGTCGCGCGGCTGCCGGACGCGGTGCATCCGTGCGGCGCTCGCGTGCTAATATATTGCAGGTCTGCACTAGGGGAGCCCATATTAGGCCTCCTCACGCAGGGCCTGGTGGTATGTCCCAGATCACGACCGGGTGTAGAGCTCCCGGGGCGGTGCGACGCGCCCTCTCTGCCGTTGCTGCTGGGTCAGTGCCGCCGGCGGACGTTGCAAGGGCCGTCACGCAGGGACGGTCTGCATCCGCCCGCGGTAGGATGGGCCACCTGGCCTCTCCTGACGTGGTTGGGCCCGTGGCTCCACCCCCCTTCTGGGGTTGCACGCGCGTCGCTTAGTAGTGCCGCCTCCTGTGGCCATGCGCCTCAGGCCGCTCCCAGGCTGGGGGCCCGGCCGCGGCTCCATCGCCCCCCCTCAGGGGGCGGCAAGCACAGGCGGGAAACGAGCTGTCTGTCCCACGCGGCGTCCGGACTGATCATTCGGACGCTGCTGCGGACAGCCCTCTGTCAGACGGTGCGCTCGGTTTTATCTAGTTCTGACGGCGCCCCGGTATATGGTGCTGACACCATGCTCGGGATCGGAGGATTTCGCGGCGCAGGCGGGTCAGGCACAGTTTATTGCAGCAGGACAGATATGTCGTGATACCCGACAGGGAGGGATCTCCCGGGTCCTTGCTCCCGATGTGTGGTTTGCGAACCTCCCGTGGGGCGCGGGACTCACGTGCCGCGTCTGAGCTTAGGGCGACAGCGGCCGCACCTTTGGTGGACGCCACTGTCTTGTCCGCCATTTGTGCCGCAGTCGTGTCGCCGGTGGCTCCCTTGTTCTCCACCGTACCCGGGGGACATGGCCAGTCCACCGTTTCTTTGGCTGATAGCATCGCGCAGACTCTTACGCCGCTCCTGTTCTCTGGCGGCCGCGGTACCGGTGGGGGAGCAGGGGAACAATGTCTATTTGTCTCCCCTTGCTGTGGACGTCGGGTCAGGAATGTAGGCAGCGGTGCATCCACAAGTCGTCCGGAGGCTGCTGGGATGGTCGGGGTTCCCTCTCATGCAGGTGAGTCTACATTGGACTCTGACTGGTCCAAAGGGAGCGCGGTTACCTCCCGTAGCAGCTTGGGATCTAGTTTACAGTCCCGCTCCTCTTGCGAGGGCAGCAGTACGCGTAGGGTTTCCAGAAAGCGCAGTAGACACCGGCGCAGGCGTCGAGGCACGGACTCTTCCCTCGCCTCCACGTCCTCGGAGGGTGTGTCCCCCTCCGACGGCAGTCTGCACAGGGTCAAGCGTTGCAAATGGCACGAGCGCCGGTATTCAACCCCTTCTGCCTCGCAAGTGTCGGTCAAATAAAAAGCTGACCCCTTTCACGCCAATTACGGTTGTTGTGTCTTTATTTATTAAGATAAGTGTGCTTGAGTGGCGTGCGGATGCATCTGACGTGAGAAGTTTATGAGATTTTATAATGCAGGCTGATTAATTCCATACATCTGATGTATATCATATCTTGTATGGAGCAATAGAAAATTAAATTGAAGTACTAGGTAAGAAAAAAAATAAAACAAAAATATAGAAAAGTGAAAACCTTTTTTTGGGGGGAGGGGGGGGGGCTTTGTTTGTGATTCCGGGAAACCTAAGTTTTATACGGGAGGGATCGTGACTATGAAAAACTTTTTTTCACCTGTTCGGATAATTTGTACGCCCCCTGGGAACACTCACCTTAAAGCCTCTGTCCAACTAATTAGCTGCCTCAGCGAGCGCATTCTGGATTCCTTATATGATGACTGCCTACCTGACATCTTATGACATCTGATTAGTAAACTAGGCCACGAATTTAAGAAGTAAGCAGTTTAGCCAGTCATGTCCATTAACTCCTTGTGCACCTAATCAACATGACAGCTCGGTGCATGGGGTGGATCAGCCGCAGACATGTCACCAAATATGTATATTACAGAAATACGTTTATTCACAGTCCGTTTCTAAGTAAAGAAGGAATCCTGGACATTACATCTTAGGCACAAATGCATTTGAATGTGTAAATAAAAAATCCGAGTTCTTTTATTTCCTGAATAATTCAAGGTGATTCTTATGTAACAAGGAAAACTTTAACAGAATACCAAAAGGCGGATGAGACCAATATCTGACACGAAAGAACCGGCAGTGCAAGAGTTAAGATGCTGAAGATTCCACGGTCCTTGGTGTGGGTCTCACTGGGGAGCTGGTCATACAAATCTTTCCAAAACACTGACTCCTGAACTTTTGCCAGAGGTGTCCTTCCCCAGTGGTTCTGAATGCAGAATTACCCAACATGTTAGACCTGTCAGTTCTCCGTAAGCAGTTTAGTATGTACAGTAATTCAGAGTACATGGGAAATATGAGGAAACAGCACCAAGGCGTCCGTACATTATTTATGCCAGAGGCAAACTAGAACGCCAGTGAAATATCTATCAAAGATTGTGTGTTTTAAAGGCAGCAAGTTCCCAGGTACAAAATAACTACTTGCGGCGTTGGCAGATTATATACAGTATATATATATATATATATATATATATATATATACAAAATTTTGGGTGCGTGGTAAGCGGTATGGGCCATTGCCACTATACACACTGCATGGGGTCATTGCTACCACACACCCTGCACCCATTACAGGTCACCACTGACTGCAGCTCACTGGGAAAGAGATGAAATATGATAATAATAATAACGAGATTTATGGTAAGAACTTACCGTTGTTAAATCTCTTTCTGCAAGGTACACTGGGCTCCACAAGGATTAACATCGGGGTGTAGAGTAGTGATGAGCGGGTTCGGTTTCTCGGAAACCGAACCCCCCCCCGAACTTCACCCTTTTTACACGGGTCCGAGCCATACTCGGATTCTCCCGTATGGCTCGGGTAACCCGAGCGCGCCCGAACGTCATCATCCCGCTGTCGGATTCTCGCGAGATTCGGATTCTATATAAGCAGCCGCGCGTCGCCGCCATTTTCACTCGTGCATTGGAAATGTTAGGGAGAGGACGTGGCTGGCGTCCTCTCCGTTATTGTTGAACTTGATTGTGCACTATTGCTTAATTGTGGGGACTGGGGAGCAGCTGTATAATATAGGAGGAGTACAGTGCAGAGTTTTGCTGATCAGTGACCACCAGTTATCCGTTCTCTGCCTGAAAAAAACGCTCCATATCTATGCTCAGTGTGCTGCATATATATCTGTGCTCACACTGCTTAATTGTGGGGACTGGGGAGCAGCTGTATTATATAGCAGGAGTACAGTGCAGAGTTTTGCTGACAGTGACCACCATTATACGTTGTCTGCCTGAAAAACACTCCATATCTGTGCTCAGTGTGCTGCTTTATTGTGGGGACTGGGGAGTCGGGACCACCAGTATAATATTATATAGGAGGAGTACAGTGCAGAGTTTTGCTGACACAGTGACCACCAGTATACTATATATAGCAGTACGGTACGGAAGGCCACTGCTGTACCTACCTCTGTGTCGTCATTAAGTATACTATCCATCTACATTCTATACCTGTGGTGCATTTTAGTTTTGCAGTTTGCTGACACAGTGACCACCAGTATACTATATATAGCAGTACGGTACGGAAGGCCACTGCTGTACCTACCTCTGTGTCGTTATTAAGTATACTATCCATCTACATTCTATACCTGTGGTGCATTTTAGTTGTGCGCAGTATATATAGTAGTAGGCCATTGCTATTGATACTGGCATATAATTCCACACATTAAAATATGGAGAACAAAAATGTGGAGGTTAAAATAGGGAAAGATCAAGATCCACTTCCACCTCGTGCTGAAGCTGCTGCCACTAGTCATGGCCGAGACGATGAAATGCCATCAACGTCGTCTGCCAAGGCCGATGCCCAATGTCATAGTAGAGAGCATGTAAAATCCAAAAAACAAAAGTTCAGTAAAATGACCCAAAAATCAAAATTAAAAGCGTCTGAGGAGAAGCGTAAACTTGCCAATATGCCATTTACGACACGGAGTGGCAAGGAACGGCTGAGGCCCTGGCCTATGTTCATGGCTAGTGGTTCAGCTTCACATGAGGATGGAAGCACTCATCCTCTCGCTAGAAAAATGAAAAGACTTAAGCTGGCAAAAGCACAGCAAAGAACTGTGCGTTCTTCTAAATCACAAATACCCAAGGAGAGTCCAATTGTGTCGGTTGCGATGCCTGACCTTCCCAACACTGGACGGGAAGAGCTTGCGCCTTCCACCATTTGCACGCCCCCTGCAAGTGCTGGAAGGAGCACCCGCAGTCCAGTTCCTGATAGTCAAATTGAAGATGTCACTGTTGAAGTACACCAGGATGAGGATATGGGTGTTGCTGGCGCTGGGGAGGAAATTGACAAGGAGGATTCTGATGGTGAGGTGGTTTGTTTAAGTCAGGCACCCGGGGAGACACCTGTTGTCCGTGGGACGAATATGGCCATTGACATGCCTGGTCAAAATACAAAAAAAATCAGCTCTTCGGTGTGGAATTATTTCAACACAAATGCGGACAACAGGTGTCAAGCGTGTGTTGCCTTTGTCAAGCTGTAATAAGTAGGGGTAAGGACGTTAACCACCTCGGAACATCCTCCCTTATACGTCACCTGCAGCGCATTCATCATAAGTCAGTGACAAGTTCAAAACTTTGGGTGACAGCGGAAGCAGTCCACTGACCACTAAATCCCTTCCTCTTTTAACCAAGCTCCTGCAAACCACACCACCAACTCCCTCAGTGTCAATTTCCTCCTTACCCAGGAAAGCCAATAGTCCTGCAGGCCATGTCACTGGCAAGTCTGACGAGTCCTCTCCTGCCTGGGATTCCTCCGATGCATCCTTGAGTGTAACGCCTACTGCTGCTGGCGCTGCTGTTGTAGCTGCTGGGAGTCGATCGTCATCCCAGAGGGGAAGTCGGAAGACCACTTGTACTACTTCCAGTAAGCAATTGACTGTCCAACAGTCCTTTGCGAGGAAGATGAAATATCACAGCAGTCATCCTGCTGCAAAGCAGATAACTCAGGCCTTGGCAGCCTGGGCGGTGAGAAACGTGGTTCCGATATCCACCGTTAATTCAGAGGCAACTAGAGACTTGATTGAGGTACTGTGTCCCCGGTACCAAATACCATCTAGGTTCCATTTCTCTAGGCAGGCGATACCGAAAATGTACACAGACCTCAGAAAAAGACTCACCAGTGTCCTAAAAAATGCAGTTGTACCCAATGTCCACTTAACCACGGACATGTGGACAAGTGGAGCAGGGCAGACTCAGGACTATATGACTGACAGCCCACTGGGTAGATGTATTGCCTCCCGCAGCAAGAACAGCAGCGGCGGCACCAGTAGCAGCATCTCGCAAACGCCAACTCGTTCCTAGGCAGGCTACGCTTTGTATCACCGCTTTCCAGAAGAGGCACACAGCTGACAACCTCTTACGGAAACTGAGGAAGATCATCGCAGAATGGCTTACCCCAATTGGACTCTCCTGGGGATTTGTGACATCGGACAACGCCAGCAATATTGTGCGTGCATTACATCTGGGCAAATTCCAGCACGTCCCATGTTTTGCACATACATTGAATTTGGTGGTGCAGAATTATTTAAAAAACGACAGGGGCATGCAAGAGATCCTGTCGGTGGCCCGAAGAATTGCGGGCCACTTTCGGCATTCAGCCACTGCGTACAGAAGACTGGAGCACCACCAAACAATCCTGAACCTGCCCTGCCATCATCTGAAGCAAGAGGTGGTAACGAGGTGGAATTCAACCCTCTATATGTTTCAGAGGATGGAGGAGCAGCAAAAGGCCATTCAAGCCTATACATCTGGCCACGATATAGGCAAAGGAGGGGGAATGCACCTGACTCAAGCGCAGTGGAGAATGATTTCAACGTTGTGCAAGGTTCTGCAACCCTTTGAACTTGCCACACGTGAAGTCAGTTCAGACACTGCCAGCCTGAGTCAGGTCATTCCCCTCATCAGGCTTTTGCAGAAGAAGCTGGAGACATTGAAAGAGGAGCTAAAACAGAGCGATTCCGCTAGGCATGTGGGACTTGTGGATGGAGCCCTTAATTCGCTTAACCAGGATTCACGGGTGGTCAATCTGTTGAAATCAGAGCACTACATTTTGGCCACCGTGCTCGATCCTAGATTTAAAACCTACGTTGTATCTCTCTTTCCGGCAGACACAAGTCTGCAGAGGTTCAAAGACCTGCTGGTGAGAAAATTGTCAAGTCAAGCGGAACGTGACCCGTCAACATCTCCTCCTTCACATTCTCCCGCAACTGGGGGTGCGAGAAAAAGGCTAAGAATTCCGAGCCCACCCGCTGGCGGTGATGCAGGGCAGTCTGGAGCGAGTGCTGACATCTGGTCCGGACTGAAGGACCTGCCAACGATTACTGACATGTTGTCTACTGTCACTTCATATGATTCTCTCACCATTGAAAGAATGGTGGAGGATTATATGAGTGACCGCATCCAAGTAGGCACGTCAGACAGTCCGTACGTATACTGGCAGGAAAAAGAGGCAATTTGGAGGCCCTTGCACAAACTGGCTTTATTCTACCTAAGTTGCCCTCCCTCCAGTGTGTACTCCGAAAGAGTGTTTAGTGCAGCCGCTCACCTTGTCAGCAATCGGCGTACGAGGTTACTTACAGAAAATGTGGAGAAGATGATGTTCATCAAAATGAATTATAATCAATTCCTCCGTGGAGACATTCACCAGCAGCAATTGCCTCCACAAAGTACACAGGGACCTGAGATGGTGGATTCCAGTGGGGACGAATTAATAATCTGTGAGGAGGGGGATGTACACAGTGAAAGGGGTGAGGAATCGGAGGATGATGATGAGGTGGACATCTTGCCTCTGTAGAGCCAGTTTGTGCAAGGAGAGATTGATTGCTTCTTTTTTTGGTGGGGGCCCAAACCAACCAGTCATTTCAGTCACAGTCGTGTGGCAGACCCTGTCGCTGAAATGATGGGTTCGTTAAAGTGTGCATGTCCTGTTTATACAACATAAGGGTGGGTGGGAGGGCCCAAGGACAATTCCATCTTGCACCTCTTTTTTCTTTCATTTTTCTTTGCATCATGTGCTGTTTGGGGACAATTTTTTTGAAGTGCCATCCTGCCTGACACTGCAGTGCCACTCCTAGATGGGCCAGGTCTATGTGTCGGCCACTTGTGTCGCTTAGCTTAGTCACACAGCGACCTTGGTGCGCCTCTTTTTTTCTTTGCATCATGTGCTGTTTGGGGACAATTTTTTTGAAGTGCCATCCTGCCTGACACTGCAGTGCCACTCTTAGATGGGCCAGGTGTTTGTGTCGGCCACTTGTGTCGCTTAGCTTAGTCACACAGCGACCTTGGTGCTCCTCTTTTTTTCTTTGCATCATGTGCTGTTTGGGGACAATTTTTTTTGAAGTGCCATCATGCCTGACACTGCAGTGCCACTCCTAGATGGGCCAGGTGTTTGTGTCGGCCACTTGTGTCGCTTAGCTTAGCCATCCAGCGACCTCGGTGCAAATTTTAGGACTAAAAATAATATTGTGAGGTGTTCAGAATAGACTGGAAATGAGTGGAAATTATGGTTATTGAGGTTAATAATACTATGGGATCAAAATGACCCCCAAATTCTATGATTTAAGCTGTTTTTTAGGGTTTTTTGAAAAAAACACCCGAATCCAAAACACACCCGAATCCGACAAAAAAATTTCGGTGAGGTTTTGCCAAAACGCGTCCGAATCCAAAACACGGCCGCGGAACCGAATCCAAAACCAAAACACAAAACCCGAAAAATGTCCGGTGCACATCACTAGTGTAGAGTAGGATCTTGATCCGAGGCACCAATAGGCTCAAATCTTTGACTGTTCCCAAGATGCACAGCGCCGCCTCCTCTATAACCCCGCCTCCGTGCACAGCAGCTCAGTTTCGTTAACCAGCCCAATGCAGTAGCAGGTACTAGAGACAACAATCGCTCGTAGCCAATGACACCACACACTAACCACAGGAGAGGGTGTCAGCGGCTATGCCACACCAACCCAAAGAAGCTAAGTGCGTCTGGGTGGGCGCCTTGTGGAGCCCAGTGTACCTCGCAGAAAGAGATTTAACAACGGTAAGTTCTTACCATAAATCTCATTTTCTGCTGCAGGGTACACTGGGCTCCACAAGGATTAACATTGGGGATGTCCTAAAGCAGTTCCTTATGGGAGGGGACGCACTGTAGTGGGCACAAGAACCCGGCGTCCAAAGGAAGCATCCTGGGAGGTGGAAGTATCGAAGGCATAGAACCTAATAAACGTGTTCCCTGAGGACCACGTAGTCGCCTTGCACAATTGTTCAAGGGTCGCACCACGGTGGGCCGCCCAAGAAGGTCCAACCGACCGAGTAGAATGTGCTCTAATGGTAGCAGGAGCTGGATGACCAGCCTGTACATAAGCATGTGCAATCACCATTCTAATCCATCTGGCCAGGGTCTCCTTGGAAGCAAGCCAGCCACGTTTGTGAAAACAAAAGAGTACAAAAAGAGAATCAGATTTCCTAATAGAGGAGGTTCTCTTCACATAGATACGGAGAGCCCGTACTGCATCCAAAGACCGCTCTTTGGAAGGCAACTCAGGAGAATTAAAGGCCGGAACCACAATCTCCTGGTTAAGGTGGAAGGAAGACACCACCTTGGGTAAATAACCTGGCCGCGTTCGAAAAACCGCCCGGTCACGGTGAAAATCAAATGGGGAGACTTACAGAATAAGGCACCCAAGTCCGAGACCCTTCTAGCTGAAGCAATAGCCAGCAAAATTAGCACCTTAAGGGAAATCCACTTAAGGTCAGCAGAGGCAAGAGGCTCAAATGGAGACTCTTGCAAGGCCTCCAAAACCACCGACAGATCCCAAGGGGCAACAGGTGGCACCTAAGGAGGCTGAATCCACAACACGCCCTGAGTGAATGTATGAACATCAGGTAGGGTAGCAATCTTTCTCTGAAACCAAACCGACAAGGCAGAAATGTGAACCTTGAGGGAGGCCAGACGAAGACCTAAGTCCAGGCCCTGTTGTAGGAAGGCCAACAGTTTGGCAATGCTAAACTTGAAAACATCATGATTGTGAGACACACACCAAGTAAAGTAAGCATTCCAGACCCTATGATAAATCCGAGCAGAAGCCAGCTTACGGGCCTTCAACATAGTTTGAACGACCGCCTCAGAAAAACGCTTGGACGGAAGCTTCAAGAGCCATGCCGTCAAAGCCAGACGGGCCAAGTCCTGGTAAACACAAGGGCCCTGACCGAGGAGGTCTGGTCGTTGTGGAAGTAGAAGGGGACGATCTAGCGAGAGGCCCTGTAGATCGGAGAACCAGTGCCGTCTGGGCCACGCTGGAACGATCAGAAGTAGGTTTCCTTCTTCTTATTTGAACTTCCATATTACTCTAGGCAGGAGCGACACCGGAGGAAACACATATGGCAGCCGAAAGTTCCATAGGATTGACAGAGCATCCACGAACGCTGCTTGAGGATCCCTTGTCCTTGCTCCGAAGACCGGAACCTTGTGATTTTGTCGAGACGCCATCAGGTCCACATCTGGAAGTCCCCACTTGTCCACGAGAAGTTGAAACACCTCTGGATGGAGGCTCCATTCTCCAGCGTGTATGTCCTGATGACTGAGAAAGTCCGCTTCCCAGTTTAGGACCTCCGTAATGAACACTGCGGATATGGCCAGCAGATGGCATTCTGCCCACTGAAGAATCCGAGATACTTCCCTCATTGCCATGTGGCTTTCAGTGCTGCCTTGATGATTGATGTACGCCACCGTGGTGGCGTTGTCCGATTGTACTTGAACAGGTCTGTTCTGTATTAGATGCTGGGCCATTGTCAACGCATTGAACACTGCCCGCAGTTCCAGAATATTTATCGGGAGTAGAGACTCCTCCTTGGTCCACCGACCCTGAAGAGAGTGTTGTTCCAACACTGCGCCTCAACCTCTTAGACTGGCATCCGTCGTCAGAAGGACCCAGTTGGATATCCAGAAGGGACGGCCCCTGCTTAATCGTCGGTCCTGAAGCCACCAGCTCAGTGACAGTCGGACCTCCGGAGATCTGATCCGGTGAGGCAGCCCGTCCCACTTGGTCAGAATTAACTTCTGCAGAGGGCGAGAATGGAATTGAGCATACTCCACCATGTCGAAAGCCGACACCATGAGACCTAGCACTTGCATTGCCGAATGTATCGACACTTGCGGACGAGATAGGAAGCATTGAATCCTGTCCTGAAGCTTCAGGACTTTCTCATGAGCCAAGAACAACCGTTGGTTGTGAGTTTCCAATAACGCTCCCAGGTGTATCATGCTCCGAACAGGAACCAGGGAGGATTTCTTCCAGTTGATCAGCCAACCGTGGGCTTTCATGCACTGGACTGTCAGATCGAGATGACACAGGAGAAGTTCTGGGGAATTTGCCAGGATCAACAAATCGTCCAAGTACAGTAGGATCCTGACCCCTTGACGGCGGAGTGTATCCGTAATGACCGCCATTACTTTGGTGAAAACTCGGGGAGCCATTGTCAAACCAAAGGGTATTGCCCGAAATTGGTAATGAAGATTGCCCATCACAAACCTGAGGTACTGCTGATGAGACACTGCAATAGGAATATGCAGGTAGGCATCCTGTATATCCAGGGAGACCATATAGTCCCCAGGCTCCAAGGCCGGAACAACAGAGCGCAGAGTTTCCATACAAAACTTGGAGACCCGCACATACTTGTTCAAGGACTTCAGATTGAGAATGGGCCGTGAGGACCCTGTTCGGTTTCGGGACTAGAAACAGCGGTGAATAGTACCCCTTGCCTCTCTGAGCCATTGGCACCTGTACTACCACTCCTGTGGACAGGAGGGAATGTACCACCGAATGCAGAGTGTTTGCCTTTGTCGGGTCCAGAGGAACATCTGTCAGGAAAAATCGATGAGGGGGACGATTCTTGAAGGAGACAGCATAACCTCGAGTGACGACTTCCCTTACCCATCATCAGAAGTGGTCTTCAACCATTCCTGGGCAAAACCTAGAAGTCGGCCCCCCACCCTGGGATCCTCCAGAGGGAGGCCCGCCCCGTCATGTGGCAGGCTTGTCAGTTTTGGAAGCAGGCTGACGGGCACCCCAGGCTTGTTTCGGTCTGGGCTTGGCAGGTCTGGAAGCACAAGCTTGCTTTGGGTACGCCTGACCTTTTGCTCTACCTGGAGGACGAAAGGGCCGAGGGAAAGTACTTTTAGCCTTCTGCGTGGAAGGAGCTGTACTAGGTAGGCAAGCTGTTTTAGCAGTAGCCAGATCAGCCACAATCTTATTGAGGTCGTCTCCAAAGAGAATGTCTATCTCTAAAGGAAGCACCTCCAGGGTTTTCTTGGAATCCATATCCACCGACCAAGATTTGAACGAAAGGATACGTCTGGCCAAAACGGACGTAGTAGCAGCCTTGGCCGCCAGCACCCCGGCAGCGGATGCCACCTCCTTAAGGTACAGAGAAGTCGTGGTAATATACGAGAGACATTGTCGAGCATGCTCAGATGCATTAGAAGGTAACTCCGCCTCTAGCTCCTGAGCCCACGCCTCAACAGCTTCAGCAGCCCAAGTTGCTGCAATGGTTGGCCTATGCACAGCCCCTGTTAGGGTGTAAATCGCTTTCAAATAACCCTCCACACGTCTATCCTTCAGAGAGGTGACTGTAGTTACTAGTAGAGCAGAGGAGACTACCATGCGTGCCACATGAGAATCTACGGACGGAGGAGTTTCCCAATTTTTACATAGCTCCGCGGAGAGAGGATAGTGAGCCAACAGTCTCTTATTTGGTGTGAGTTTCGTCCCCGGATTTTCCCAGGACTCTTGACGTATGTCAGCCAGGTGTTGAGAATGAGGTAAAACTTGTTTAACCACCTTCTTGCATTTAAATCTGTCCGGCTTTTTAGAGACAACCTCAGGCTCAGGTTCATCAGAGACCTGAAGAATGAGCCTGATAGCCTCAATCAAATCAGGGACATCCACCATTGACTTCCCTTCCCCATCAGAAGCATCTGAGTCAGTGTCTGTGGGATCAGTATATGCACCATCCTCTTCAGTGGATTTTTTCGGGATAGCAGTGGATTGTAAGGAGGCCCGTGTAGAAGACATCTTAGTCTTAGGTGGGCGAGAGTGAGATTTAGATTTAGTCAGTGACCAGTTCAATTGCTGTAACTGAGTGGAGATTTGATCTGCCCATGGTGGATTAATAGCAGGGTCCATAAACTGCTGCATTGGCACAGGTGGTCCCACAGGGGGCGCCAATTTAGTTACAAGCGTGTTTAACAGCGTGGATAAGGTAGCCCAAGGTGGGTCATTTGTTGCCCCCGGTGCTATGGACCCACTGTGGGGTAAGGAACCCCCTGAACCTGAACTCTCTGCTGCCAAATTTTCCTCCAAAATGTCTGCGGCATCACCACCACGTAATGTGGGAGAAGCCCCAGCTCTGTTGCCTCGTGTAGCCGACATAACAATAAGCACAATATTGGGCAACCTGGTACAATTCTTAGCAGTGATATACCTAGCAAGAACTCCCAGTGAAGTATGACTTTTCTGTCAGCACAAACCGGGAATCCAAGATATATCCAAGAGATATATGCAGGGCCGTTTCTAGACAATTTGGCTCCCAGTGCGAGATTTCAAAATCCCCCCCCCCCCCCCCCCCACCCATTGCTATAAAAAAAAAATGCGTGCCCCCCTCCCCATATAGCTCTAAAAAGAAAAAGCATGCGTGCGCGCTCCCGACAAGGGTGTGTGGCCTGATTAAAATGGGTGTGGTCTCATTAAAGTGGGCGTGGCCTCGTCTGATATCATCACGCCCACCACAGGGGAAAAAAATAAAAATAAAAAAAGTCCCCATTTTACACATTACAGTGGCAGGTGTCCCCATTTTACACAGTGCGGCAGGCAGGTATCCCCATTTTACACAGTGCGGCAGGCAGATATCCCCATTTTACATAGTACGCAGGCAGGTGCCCCCATTTTACACAGTGCGGCAGGCAGGTATCCCCATTTTACACAGTGCAGCTGTCAGGTTCGGTTTTGCTTGTGTCCCCGGAGGGGGCGCTAGTAGGTCAGTGGAGGTAGGATAGAAGAAGTGAGGAGGCTGGATTGGGTTTCTGCGCATCAGCGCAATGGTGTTTTATTAACATAAAAGTTCACACAATAAGGCAGCAGAATGACGTGCAGGAATAAACAATAAAAAGTATGCAATGGAAATGGTGCAGCTTGGAAGCTGAGAGTCTATGGAGGAAATGGTAATGATGGATAAGTTCACTGGTGTGAGAACCAGAATGGTTTAAAACGTGGAGCCAGCAGAGATGGTAATAAATGTGTAGCAAACCTGGTAGCAGATGCAGGAGACTCAGGTGGAAGTTCACAGAGCAGTTCGTTAAGCACAGGCAGCTAGCAAGCTGCTTCACAGGTGGGTTGCTGATGCTTGTAGTTCTATGGAGATGTAGCAAGGTAACGAGGAACACGGATAAACAGGAAGGTAACCAGGAACACGGAGGATCCAGGAAGGTAACCAGGAACACGGAGGAATCCAGGCACATGGGTCGCAGGAGTGACACAAAGTTCAGGACAACCACAGGCTCACCCTGCAGCTCCTGATATACCCCCTGGTATGCAGACATTGGTTGGAGTGGGAAAAGGAGGTGCGGCCAAGCTCCGGATTGGCCGCCGTACTCTGACCGATGGAGACTGTCATGGCGGCGCCCATGCCGCGGCCCGGCGGGAACGCGGCGTGCTCACACACCCGCTGTTACAGGAGCATTCCTAGGCCCAGGATGACGTCTGGCGGCAGAGGAGCGGACGACAGCAGAACGTAGGGACCCCGGACGGAGTCCGCACCGACGGACAGATGTGGCTGTGGTGAGTCGATTCCTGACAGTACCCCCTCCTTTATGGGTGGGCACTGAACACCCACGTGGCTTGGAAGGATGAGTTCTGTGGAAGACACGGACCAACCTTGGAGCATGGACATCTGACGAATTCACCCAACTTCTCTCCTCAGGACCATAACCGGACCAGTCGATAAGGTATTGTAGACGACCGTACCGGCAACGGGAATCCAGAATCTTCTCTATCTCCAACTCCACACCCCGCTGAGTTCGCACTTTGGGGCCGACTGGAAGAGCTCTTTGGAAGCGATTCAGGACTAACGGTCTGAGAAGAGAGACATGAAAGGCATTAGATATTCGTAGAGAAGGTGGTAACTTGAGCTTGTAGGCCACAGGACTGATGACTCTTTCGATGGAAAAGGGACCGATGAAACG
Organism: Pseudophryne corroboree; assembly: GCF_028390025.1. Lineage (NCBI taxonomy): Eukaryota > Metazoa > Chordata > Amphibia > Anura > Myobatrachidae > Pseudophryne > Pseudophryne corroboree. Next base: position 42,617,747 of record NC_086452.1, on the reverse strand, counting down.
TGGTGCAAATTTCATCGACGGGACTCTAAGACGGAGGTTCCGGGTGGAAAGCCAAACCTTGTCACCAGGTTTCAGGCTAGGAACTGCACGTCTTTTGCGGTCAGCAAAGAACTTATACCGGCTAGAAGCCTTCTTGAGAGAAGCATGAATCTTCCTCCAGGTTGAAGAGAACTGACTCAAGACAGCAGTGGCAGCAGGAACATCAATGTGAGGAAGTTCTTGAAAATCTGGAACACGGGGATGTTGTCCATATACAGCAAAGAACGGAGTTGTTTCTGTAGCAGTATTGTAGCGGAAATTGTGGGCAAATTCAGCCCATGGGAGCAGGTCCAACCAGTCATCTTGAGAAGACGAAACAAAGTCTTAAAAAGGTTTCTAACTCTTGGTTTACCCTCTCCGTCTGCCCATTCGTCTGAGGGTGGTAGGCTGACGAAAACTTGAGGTTGACTTGCATGGCAGAACAAAGGGCTCTCCAAAATCTTGCCACAAACTGAACTCCACGGTCAGATATAATTTCAGTGGGTAGTCCATGTAAGCGGAAAATCTCCCTTAGGAAGATTTGGGCAAGCTTTGGTGCGGAAGGAAGACCCTGGAGTGGTACAAAATGGGCCATTTTGGTAAACCTGTCAACCACAACCCAGATGGTATTGAATCCTTGAGAAGAGGGAAGGTCAGAGATGAAATCCATGGACAAGTGTGACCAGGGACGGCTGGGAACAGATAATGGTTGTAACTGACCTGCTGGAGATTGTCGAGGAGTCTTGTGCTGCGCACACTTCGGGCAGGATGCCACGAAATCTTTGATGTCAACTTTCATCTTCGGCCACCAGTATGTCTCAGAGAGGAACTTGAAAGTTTTCAGGACACCAGGATGCCCAGTGAATTTGGACTGATGAGCCCAAGACAGCAACTTGGAACGGAGTTCTGGGGAAACAAAAGTCTTACCAGGAGGTGGAGCAGGAGAAACTTGAGACGAAGCAAATACCACTGGACTCAGGATGGAATGCGGAACCGAGTCGGACGTCTCCTCTTCGGACTCCATAGATCGGGATAAAGCGTCTGCCTTGATATTCTGAGAACCTGGGCGGAAATGAAGCTTAAAGTTAAAACGAGAGAAGAACATAGCCCACCGGGACTGGCGAGGATTGAGGCACTGGGCTGCCTTCAAATAAAGCAGATTTTTATGATCCGTATAGATGTTGAACGGAAATTTGGCCCCTTCCAGGAGATACCTCCATTCCTCAAGGGCCAGCTTGATCGCTAGTAGTTCTTGATCTCCAATGGAATAGTTAGCTTCTGCAGGGAGGAATTTACGAGAATAAAATCCACAAGGGTGAATCTTCCCATCAGTTCCCTTCTGGGAGAGAACAGCTCCAACTCCTACTGTGGAGGCATCCACCTCCAACTCGAATGGCTTGTTTACATCCGGTTGAGACAGAACTGGAGCAGACATAAAGGCCAGCTTGATCTTTTGAAATGCCGCTAAAGCTTCTTCTGACCAGTTGGAATGATCTGCCCCTTTCCGAGTTAAGTTGGTAATAGGAGCGATGAGAGTTGAAAATCCTCGGATAAACTTCCTATAATAATTGGCGAATCCCAGGAATCGCTGAATAGACTTGAGACTACTTGGAATGGACCAATTGGCAATGGCTTCCAACTTTGTCGGGTCCATCTGGAGATCCGATCCGGAAATTATATACCCCAGGAAGGGTACGGAGGGGACTTCGAAGGTACACTTGGATAATTTGCCGTAGAGACGGTTCTCACGAAGACGTCGGAGGACCTCACGGACTTGCAGACGATGAGAAGAGAGATCTTGGGAGAAGATGAGGATATCATCCAGGTAAACTACGAGGTATTTGTACAGAACGTCACGGAAGATTTCGTTAACAAAGTGCTGGAACACTGCTGGGGCATTGCTCAACCCGAATGGCATTCCAGGTACTCGTAATGACCATCTCGAGTATTAAAAGCTGTCTTCCATTCGTCACCACTACGGATTCTGATGAGGTTGTAGGCACCGCGGAGATCTAACTTGGTGAAGATGCGGGCTCCCTTAACTCTATCAAACAATTCAGTGATGAGTGGTAATGGATAACTGTTTTTGATGGTAATGTCATTGAGACCCCGGTAGTCAATGCATGGACGTAATCCTCCATCCTTTTTTTTAACAAAGAAGAAGCCCGCACCAGCGGGTGAAGATGAGGGACGGATAAATCCTTTCTGTAAGTTCTCCCTGATGTAGTCGCTCATCGCCTCAGTTTCAGGAACGGATAACGGATAGGTACGCCCCCTTGGTGGTTTCTTGCCGGGAATGAGGTCAATGGGGCAATCCCACTCTCTATGGGGCGGCAGAACATCAGCGGCCTTTTCACTGAAGACGTCAGAGAAATCTTGGTAAGCCGCAGGAAGATTTGACTGGGTTTTGACTTCAGAAGACTTGATAGGACAAACTTGGGCTAAGCAGGACTGGCGACAATGTGAACCCCAGGAAGTGAGTTGTAACGTAGACCAATCAATCTGCGGATTATGTAGTTGGAGCCAGGGCATTCCCAACACGATCTCCTGGGTTGCCTGAGGAATAACTAAAAACTTTATTAATTCAGAATGCAGGAACCCGACTCCCAGAACCACTGGTCTGGTTTGGTGAGAGATATTCCCCTTGGAGATTCGGCTACCATCTACTGCAGTGATGTAGACTGGATATGAGAGTTCGCAGATAGGCAAACGAAACTTATCTACCGCAGCTTGAGTGATGAAGTTTCCTGCGGCTCCACAGTCCACTAACGCAGATGCAGACTGAAGACCATCTGTAGTCTCTAAAGTCACCGGAAGAATGAGGTCTTGGTTTGAAGGAGCTTGTCTAGAAGATCCCAACTTGACTCCTCCTTTACAAGTCAGGATCTGGCGTTTCCCGAACGCACTGTACAAGAATTGATCTGGTGACCTGCAGCCGCACAATAAAGACACAGTCTCTCACGGAGTCTTCTTGACCGCTCCTCAGGAGTTAAGCGGGACCTATTCACTTGCATAGGCTCATCAGAAGGTGGAGGCTGAAATTGTACTGAAGGTACCATTCTTGACTTGCGCGGCTCACTACGAGCACGCTCACTGTTGCGTTCGCGGATGCGAGAGTCCAACTTGATGCATAGAGAAATCAGTTCAGGCAATTCCTCAGGGACATCGCGGGTTGCCAGTTCATCCTTGATCCGATCTGAAAGTCCATGCCAGAAGGCTGCTACCAGGGCTTGATTATTCCACTGAATCTCTGCGGCTAACGTCTGGAACTGGATGACATATTGTCCCATACTCCGGGTACCTTGACGAAGCTGAATAAGGTGCACGACCTGGCTCGTCAAAGATACGTCTGAAGGTTGACACGAATTCAGCGTAGTTGTTCATCAGAGGGTCAGCACGTTCCCACAGAGGAGACACCCAACTCAAGGCAGAACCAGAGAGCAGTGAGATAATGTAGGCAACCTTGGATCTTGACGTGGGGAAATTGTGTGATAATAATTCAAACTGGATTTCACATTGGTTAAGGAACCCGCGACATAGCTTCGGACTGCCATCATATTTGCTAGGCACAGGCAGGTGCAAGCGTGACACTGGAGCTGATGCAGCCGGCGTAAAAGAACTCACAGCACTTGCAGGTGCTGGGGTAACTGGAACTGGAGTAGCAAGTACACTAGGCAGGGTTTGCTGTAGTGCAGTGATTTTCAACCTTTGTAAACTTGTGGCACACTAAACAACATTTGAAAATTGCTAAGGCACACCATCAGTTTTCTTAATCAATATAATATAAATATATAACAAATATAAACAGTAATAAAACAGTTGGACCCCGCAGAAATAAAATAAATAGCTTCACCCCCACTATAAAAAAAAATACATTGGCTCCCGTAGAAATAAAACATAGTAATTCCACACACTGTCCCCACATATTAATGGCACACACTGTCCCCACATATAAAAAGCACACACTGTCCCCACACAGTAATTCTACACACTGTCCCCACATAGATAATAATTCCACACACTGTCCCCACATATTAATGGCACACACTGTCCCCACATATTAATGGCACACACTGTCCCCACATATTAATGGCACACACTGTCCCCACATATTAATGGCACACACTGTCCCCACATATTAATGGCACACACTGTCCCCACATAGTAATGGCACACACTGTCCCCACATATTAATGGCACACACTGTCCCCACATAGTAATGGCACACACTGTCCCCACATAGTAATGGCACACACTGTCCCCACATATTAATGGCACACACTGTCCCCACATAGTAATTCCACACACTGTCCCCACATAGTAATTCCGCACACTGTCCCCACATAGTAATTCCACACACTGTCCCCACACAGTAATTCCGCACACTGTCCCCACATAGTAATTCCACACACTGTCCCCACATAGTAATTCCGCACACTGTCCCCACATAGTAATTCCACACACTCTCCCCACATAGTAATTCCGCACACTGTCCCCACATAGTAATTCCGCACACTGTCCCCACATAGTAATTCCGCACACAGTAATTCCGCACACTGTTCCCACATAGTAATTCCGCACACTGTCCCCACATAGTAATTCCACACACTGTCCCCACACAGTAATTCCGCACACTGTCCCCACATAGTAATTCCGCACACTGTCCCCACATAGTAATTCCACACACTGTCCCCACACAGTAATTCCGCACACTGTCCCCACATAGTAATTCCTCACACTGTCCCCACATAGTAATTCCACACACTGTCCCCACACAGTAATTCCGCACACTGTCCCCACATAGTAATTCCTCACACTGTCCCCACATAGTAATTCCGCACACTGTCCCCACACAGTAATTCCGCACACTGTCCCCACATAGTAATTCCGCACACTGTCCCCACATAGTAATTCCTCACACTGTCCCCACATAGTAATTCCGCACACTGTCCCCACATGGTAATTCCACCCCCCCCAGGTCAAAAAAAAACCCACTGGCTCCAACCTCAGTATACAGCTCAGTCCTTAGCATTGGGGCAGTGAGAAGCAGCACAGAGCGTTCCCTCCCTGCATCGCGTCGGAGCAGAGCACACCATGGAGAAGCGCTGGACGGGCGGGGGACGGCGATACCACGTGGAACGGGTGACCTATGAGTCATGCGGCGGTGCATCACTGCAATAGGTCACGGCCGGCCCACAGAGGTTCTCTGCGCTGCCCAAGCCTGATATCAGTTACTGCTGCAGGTATTAGTGGTGTGGCAGGCATCTCTGGCGGGCGGGTAGCGGCGGCACACCTGAGGACTGCCTGCGGCACACTAGTGTGCCGCGGCACAGCAGTTGAAAAACCCTGCTGTAGTGTATCAATCCGGGAGGACATCCCTTGCAGAAACTGGAACATCTGCTGCTGCACAGCCTCTTGACCATCCAAGCGGGAGACCAGATTTTGTAAGGCCCCTGACCCCACACTCTGACCACCGTCCGAGTCCATCGGTCCTGAACTTACTGTCAGGTTCGGTTTTGCTTGTGTCCCCGGAGGGGGCGCTAGTGGGTCAGTGGAGGTAGGATAGAAGAAGTGAGGAGGCTGGATTGGGTTTCTGCGCATCAGCGCAATGGTGTTTTATTAACATAAAAGTTCACACAATAAGGCAGCAGAATAACGTGCAGGAATAAACAATAAAAAGTATGCAATGGAAATGGTGCAGCTTGGAAGCTGAGAGTCTATGGAGGAAATGGTAATGATGGATAAGTTCACTGGTGTGAGAACCAGAATGGTTTAAAACGTGGAGCCAGCAGAGATGGTAATAAATGTGTAGCAAACCTGGTAGCAGATGCAGGAGACTCAGGTGGAAGTTCACAGAGCAGTTCGTTAAGCACAGGCAGCTAGCAAGCTGCTTCACAGGTGGGGTGATGGAATGCACCTGGAGAGAGTCTCTACTGCAGAGGCTGAAGCACACTGCGGTTGTAGTTAGGTGTGCAGCCAAATACAGATGCAGGGGTTGCTGATGCTTGTAGTTCTACGGAGATGTAGCAAGGTAACCAGGAACACGGATAAACAGGAAGGTAACCAGGAACACGGAGGATCCAGGAAGGTAACCAGGAACACGGAGGAATCCAGGCACATGGGTCGCAGGAGTGACACAAAGTTTAGGACAACCACAGGCTCCCCCTGCAGCTCCTGATATACCCCCTGGTATGCAGACATTGGTTGGAGTGGGAAAAGGAGGTGCGGCCAAGCTCCGGATTGGCCGCCGTACTCTGACCGATGGAGACTGTCATGGCGGCGCCCATGCCGCGGCCCGGCGGGAACGCGGCGTGCTCACACGCCCGCTGTTACAGGAGCATTCCTAGGCCCAGGATGACGTCTGGCGGCAGAGGAGCGGACGACAGCAGAACGTAGGGACCCCGGACGGAGTCCGCACCGACGGACAGATGTGGCTGTGGTGAGTCGATTCCTGACAGCGGCAGGCAGGCATCCCCATTTTACACAGTACGGCAGGCAGATATCCCCATTTTACACAGTACGCAGGCAGGTGCCCCCATTTTACACAGTGCGGCAGGCAGATATCCCCATTTTACACAGTGCGGCAGGCAGATATCCCCATTTTACACAGTGCGGCAGGCAGATATCCCCATTTTACACAGTACGCAGGCAGGTGCCCCCATTTTACACAGTGCGGCAGGCAGGTGTCCCCATTTTACACAGTGCGGCAGGCAGGTATCCCCATTTTACACAGTGCGGCAGGCAGGTATCCCCATTTTACACAGTGCGGCAGGCAGGTATCCCTATTTTACACAGTGCGGCAGGCAGGGGGGAAGGAAGGGGGAGAGAGAGAGATAGAGATAATACTTACATCTTCCCGCTCTTCGGGTCCCGCCGCCTCACGTCCCTCGCGCCGGCCGCCTCCTCCTTCCAGGCTTATCTCCTCTCCTCCCTCGCCCCGAGCGCTCCTGCTCGGGGGGCGGGGCTTCGTGGAATGACGCGTCTGCGTCGTGACGTCACGACGCAAACGCGTCATTCCGCGAAACTCCGCCCCCCGAGCAGGAGCGCTCGGGAAGAGGGAGGAGAGGAGATAAGGACACACAAAGTGCCGCGGCAGGCGCCCCGTGCGGTTGCACGGCTCGCCCGCCGCTAGAAACGGCACTGGATATATGGTGACTATAAATCACAAAGAAAAATACACAGCAAGTATATCTTGTGAAACACCTATATTATATAGAAAACCTGATACACTTAGCCCCCTGAGGTTATGGAATATAGGAGTAGCACAAGTGAAATACCCGATATGGCAGCCACGCAGCAGCTACATGCACACACACATATATAGTCACAAGCGTGCCATGCAGAAATTATACACCATAAAACTGTACTGGACTAGCAATACAAAGCAATACTCAGTATAGCTATATATGTTAACAATAGATATAACAAAGCACAGTAGATACTGGATGTATATCACAGGGTGTTTGTACCACACAGCCCTGAATGTATGCACTCTTTCTTAACTAACACTGTCCCACTGACAGGTAGAATACTTAAGTGTCCTGTAAAATGCACAGCGCTGGCGATAAGGCGGCTTTACAGAGGAGGATTTGCCCCAGCAGTCCTAGGAACAGCTCAGCTCCTTTGGCGGCTGACAGGGAGTGAGGGAAACATATGCAGCTCCATGGCGGGAACATTCACTGAAATGGTGCCCTTAGGCTGGGGGAGGGGCTACAGCAGGGATGGGGAACCTTTTTTCTACCAAGGGCCATTTGGAGTTCAGGGAAAATTTAAGGAAAAAATAAGGAATTAAGGAACTTCTAACCCCTGTACAGTACCACTGCAATGACTGGAGTCATTGCAGTAGTGCACTCCACTTTCAATACATATGAGAGAGACATACTGTATGGGGCCTATTTACAAAAAAACTACCTGCCCGCATTAATCAAATATCACTAAATTAAGTTAAACTGTAATTTATAAAGCCTATAACACAGGATATATTGCAAATATCTTCCGAACAAATGGTAAATTTGGACCATATCACAGCCCACATACAACGTATGGGGAAGTTACCGTTGTGCTCCAAGAAAAAATGTTTTTGGAGCTTGACTCTGATAGCTGTCGTTTGCATCCTCTCCCCAATGGAAAGGGGTTCCGATGTGCAAAGGGACAGTCATTTAGATCTCTCCGCTCCCTATGGCTCTCACAATGTGCACTCATGACCTAAGGACACACGTGTAGTAATATGTCTATAGTGGAACCGCACAGTGTAATCCTCCACCATTAGCAGGGGAAAGAATGGCTTTCAGTATTTGCCGGTGAAAGCTGTCCCAAGTCTGAGTCATTGATAAATAGCCCCACAGTAAGTAGAGGTGAATAGCGTCAAAATACCGACAACCATTGACCGACGGTCAAAATACCGACAAGGTCACAATACCGACATGGTTAAAATCCCGACATTTAAAATGTTGACAGGTCAAAAAGCCGACATGATTTTTTCATTGAAACCGACTTGTTCATACTTTACCATCCCAGTGGACCTGGAGGGGGAATATAATAGTGTGCCCGAAGCATGGCGAGTGAGCTGCGCCATGTGAGGGGCCGCGGTACACTTATACGGTGTCCATGTTGACCTATGTCGACACCCCCCAAAAAAATATAGAAAACTGTGTGTCAACTTTTTGACCTGTCAACATTTTAAATGTTGGGATTTTCACCCTGTCTGTATTTTGACCGTCAGTCAATGGTTTTTGGTATTTTCACCATCGGGACTAAACCCAGAAAGATGGGTCACTTATGGGGTGACTGACAATATCACAGGGGAGAGAGGGGAGAAGCTAAACTGAAAGTAACAAAGATGAAAGGACTGGAATAAGTAATAAAGAACTTTTCAACTTACAAAGTAATAAACTAATCAAATGCAAAAATAAACTGAAAATAAACCGCTGCCTATAAACGAGCCCACGGGTCACTTGATGAGATAAATTAATAGTGAGTGGAGCTCTGAACACACACGCACAAAATTACAGAGATAAAACAGCGCATTTAATCCAATAAACACTGAGGCACCTTCAGTGTCAGATGGAAGCAGATTTGAGGTTACTTCAAATGCCAAACCTCATATTTGCCATCAAACCACAGATTCTTCAAACAAGACGGCTGGAAGATGCAAAGGTCATAAATCTGAGACGGTGAAGATGTGTTATTTGGATATGTCGCATTAAATGAATGGCCGGGTCTATCCGCCACCCCGGCTCGCAACAGGACAACTTCTCAGCCCCCGGCCACAATGTTCTGTTTGTGCAAATCCCACAGGGCAACTTCCATTCCTCAAAATCAGATTACATTTTTTTTATTCCTTCATATCCAGACCCCAATATCCCCCAACACTTCAGAGCACCCCCCCCCCCCCCTTAAACACAGAATAAATACATATATACAGAACAACCTCCTGATTATCAAAATATGAAACTACAGAAACTTTAATGACAGTGACACAAATCATTTGAGAAGCATCGTTTCGGACTTTCCGTAAGTACTATTATATTTTTTTCTATTATTAATTAGGGGCTTCGTCAAATATTTATTAAAGAACATAGAAACATAGGTAGCGTGTGGATATTTTAGAGCCAGCATTTTGAGGCTTATAGGGGCACCTAGCAATGACAGCGAAACGCGCTAGTATTTTTATCCTCTCTTTATGACATTTGCACTAGGGGAAGGGGGGGGGGGGGGAGGGGCGGGGCAGGTTGCTGACTTCCCAGGCCGGCAGCTGAGGCGGACAACTGTCCCCCACTCATAGTATTTTTTTCTGTGTTGGAGGGGACAGCCAAGGGGGCGTGGCCCGGCCTTCTGGATTTGGTCACACTAACCCAAGTACCTGGGCCACAATCAGCTCTCGACAGCCCTGCAGGTGAACACACAGGTGATCCATTTACAAAACTGACTTTCAACTTTGACTCAGCTCCTAATGTATACTGGAAAACCTTGGCTGTAACTTCAAGTGCCTCAGGGATGCCTCAGGTTCTTTGGGCTGCAATCTCATGAATATAAGTTCGGCTTACAACATGACTATCTCCACTATGTGTTATAGATAACATTATTTTCAATATAAGTTATGAAGTAGAAAACAGCCCTACTTCTAAGTCTGGTAGCTTGTAAGGCATTTGGCCTGATTCTGCGTTGGAGTCAAAACAAAAAAAGAGTAAATTGCTTGGACAAAGCATGCTGCAACGCAAGGGGTGCAAATACACTTACAGTAGAGGGAATTCAAATGTTTTGTGGGAGCCCAAACGTAATGGGTGCCCATTGGAGCAATTTAATTGTGCCCCCGTGGGTGCGACTGACACTTGTGTGCAACTAATAGTACGGGGTTTAGCTGCGCAAACTGGCTAACCCGTTTGAAATACTGTTTGCGACGTCCATACTCAATTTTACACGCCCAAAGTGCTGACTTATCGCACATTGTCCCCCGCAGCTATTCGCGCCCAAACGGAGCAACAATTGAATTGCTCCATTGAACAGAAAAAAATATATAAACACCTAAGGGTGATCATATAAATACATGGCTGAAATGCATTGAAGGAAATATAAGGGCCCTACACACTGTGAGATCCGCCGCCGAGCTTCCCGACGGCAGATACGGCCGACGGGCGGCGGGGGGGCGGGGCAGTGATGGGGGTGTGAAGTTTCTTCACGTCACCCGGCTCCATAGCAGTGCAGGCAAATATGGACGAGATCGTCCATATTGGCCTGCATACACAAGCGACGGGGCACCAGCGATGAACGAGCGCAGGGCCGCGCATCGTTCATCGCTGGTGCCTCCACACTGAAAGATATGAACGGTATCTCGTTCATTAATGAAAGAGATCGTTCATATCTTTCACTCATATCGCCCAGTGTGTAGGGCCTAATAGAAAGATAAATGCATATACAGTATACGCTCTCGCAGGATTAAGTGAAAGTTATCCGACGACATAACCTCTGTAAGTTATTGCGACGTACAGAGTTAAATCTGTAATTGTAGAAACATTTATGTTATATATTGAAATGCGTTTTCTAATGTTTTTTTAACATTAGGCTGATGTGCTGTTTGTGGCGAGGCACGGGTGGGGAAACATGGCATGTTTCCACTTTCATCTGGTCTCACAGCAGGGTTACGGTATAATCTGTCTCAGGCCATAAGAAAGGTATTCTACATCCTAAATGACTCTGAAATAAATATACAAAGAACAGGAACCTGCGTACATTAAAAAGATACTTTCCAAACATTTATTTTGATACTCGTGTGCCAAGCCTATTTCCTCGCACCACCGTCATATGGCAGGAAACACGTCGAGGTTTCATCTGATTCACTCAACAGAGCTGAAATCCACAGATTACTAGCCCAGTGTAATGGCAGCTCTGTGGTCACGTAATATACAAAATCTTAATATAACCCTTTGCACAAATATTAATAATAAGCGTGTCTGCGATGTAGTAGGATTTCTCAGACCTTGTAAAGAAAACAGGTGGAGTTGTTGCCCATAGCAACCAATCGGATTCTAGTTATCATTTATCTAGTATATCCTTTAAAGTGATAGCTAGAAGTTGCTACAGGCAACACATCCACTTGTCCTTCTTTAGGACAGTATATATCCCCATAACTTCCTACAGGCAGGGCTGCCATCAGAAATTGTGGGGCCCGGGACTGACAAAAGAGATAGGTCCCCCCAGCAAAAAAAAAAAAAAAAAGATTCTGCCGCACCTCTCCTCCCTATGTGATGTCACACATCATGACGTTACATATAGGTGGAGCATTGCGGAAGGCTTGTTTTAAGTCCTCCCTATGCACCAGCACGCTGTTGTTGCGCTGCCTGTGCAGCTCTCTTGGTATTGGCAAGCCCCCTCTCTGTAAGGGCCCAGGACTGCAGTCCCCACAGTTCCCCCCTGGTGGCTGCCCTGCCTATAGGAAGAATGCACAACATTTCTTGGTGCAAAACATATAGTGAAACTGGGCTGAATTTATTGATAAGCCTGATTCATTGGGGTTACCGTTGGCGATAACATTGGGGGTAATTCCAAGTTGATCGCAGCAGGACATTTTTTAGCAACTGGGCAAAACCATGTGCACTGCAGTTGGAGGCAGATATAACATGTGCAGAGAGAGTTAGATTTGGGTGGGGTGTGTCCAATCTGCAATCTAATTTGCAGTGCAAAAATAAAGCAGCCAGTATTTACCCTGCACAGAAACAAAATAACCCACCCAAATCTAACTCTCTCTGCACATGTTATATCTGCCTCCCCTGCAGTGCACATGATTTTGCCCAACTGCTAAAAAATTTCCTGCTGCGATCAACTTGGAATTACCCCCATTGTTATCACCGGAAATAACCCTGATAGCGGCAAGACGATTTAACTGGGACTACAATGATACCGCTGCCATACCTATTCTGTCACCGCCATCCCAGGATGGTGATAAGGGAATGAAAGCAAATGTCCAATTGGTTGTGTACCAGGGATGGACATCGGAAGCCCGGCATTGATTTATTGCAATATTCCGGTATCAAATCTATTAGCCATTTCATTTGTATAGCCATCAATGGTTACTGTGTGTGCAAATGCAGAGGCAATCGGAGCTTTGCGCAAGAGAACATACGCTGAGCTGCGAACATCACTTCCAGGTGTGCGCAGCCGCATACAAGCCTATCAGTCATCAGATGGGCATTGGAAAGCTACATCCAATGGCTGGTAACAATCGAAAAATAATAGTTTTCCCATCGGATCGGGAACATCAATGGTTGCTAACCTTTGGATTCCGATGTTCATCCCTATTGTGTACAGGTATTGCACAAATGTACCCCATACAGCACTGAGTGTAACTAATGCTGGACATACACTAGGTCGATATCGTGTACGAATACACGACATCAACGCCTCAAACGATGCATCGTGTGCACATTGTACATGTTTTGTGTTGATTATGATGCAATGCGCGGTCCCGCAGGTAGAATGTCGTATCCTCTGATTATACGTGCAGCCCATATTATTGTATTGTAATTGTATAGACATGTCCAATGTTTTAGGCACATGCAATGCATCAAACGATTTTGAGTGGCTTTTCTCTGGATTATTTTTTTTGTTTTGTGATGCACACGATGGATTGTTTAAGGACGGGTCGTTAGCACATCGTTTGTCACTCGTGAGGGCGGGACTGCCAGGGAGCTTCCTGGGGAGTTCAAGGGAGATTGTGAGATGCCTCGCATCAGATGCGGGTCGTCCTAATGTATGGCCAGCACAAGTCATATATCATTATAATGCCCCTTTTAGGCAATTCTGAAGTTGCCGCTTGCATCTCCTACCTGTATTATAAAGACTGCAGAATCTTTCTTCAACTGACCATCAACCAAGAAGCCGACGTTGATGTCATCTGTGGCAACGAATGAGAACCGGTCGGAATCTGCCGGCCCCCCGTAGTGTCGGTAGGACAGGTGTCTGCTGATGACGTCAGCCTGGGAGAAGTCGCTCCGCTGCAGGAGCCTGCCACTCAGGTACAGCTGCCCGTGTTGGGGAAACTCAGTGATTGTGTAGCTTAATTTTTCCACCGGGCTGTCTGGGTCAGTTAGCTGTAGAACATCAGGAGAAATCACCATCATTCCACCTTCCAGTATCTGAAGGCCCTTATTATTCAGGAGCGTTGGCGGAATCCGGTCTCGGCGCTCAACCAAGAACTCTAATGACCCATCTCTTGCGTCCAGGCCGTTGCTCACAGTGAAACTATGCAGAGTAAAACATAGGAAAATCCATCATCTAAGGTTAATGATGTGTATAGTGCAGAAATGATTTGTTGCATCATGAAAACAAAAGTTATACACTATAGATGGAGCTTTTCGGTCTTCCTACGGAGATGCAGGGTCGGTCTAACAAAGGAGGAACATGACAAAATCAAGGACCTGTATATACAAGAGCAGAGCTAAAGTGTGACATTTTATAGAGGACCATAATACTATTCAAGCAGAGAATAAGTCAGAGCGGGGGCATGGAGATGTGGGCCACAGGTGACGACAGTGTGCAGGGCTGCTAGAGGCCCAAGGGCCACTTGCTGCCCATCTTTGCTTTTAGAGACGTGTGCGGTGGTCTCTTCTATAGATTCACCCAGATCCTGGCTAAGACCCTATAGGGCCATAGGGAGGATATTGGTATATTTAAGGACGCCACTTCCACTCACTTTGCTTTGTCTCCATTTATTTCTAGTTTTTTTTTTACCTTTCTTTTATTGGTATGTTCACCCCCTCCAATACTGAGTCAAAGGACCAGCCGAACAACTGATCTCTCTGCCTAGTGTGTACCCATCTTAACTGTGCACGTGGACCAACCATGTTGCAATGCAAGGGAAGCAAATACATACATTGGGGTAAATTTACTAAGATGGGAGTTGTATTTAAGATGGGATGTTGCCTATAGTAACCAATCAGATTACAGGTATTATCTTCTAGAAGGTGCTAGATAAAGGAGTAGATTCTGATTGGTTGCTATGGGCAACATCCCATCTTAAATAGAACTCCCATCTTAGTAAATTTACCCCATTAACTTTATGTCATACTTACCTACTTTTAATTTCTCCTCTCTGGGAGAAGCCCAGAGAGGATACGCTGCAGGAGACTTCGGGGGGGGGGGGGGGGAGCCGGTTTGTGACATCACCAAGCCCCGCCTCCACATCGGGAAAATGCAGCGATTAGCGGGTCCAAGGGAAGGGGGCAAGGCTAAAATGGTGCAATTTACATAATTTTAGCCCCTCCCCCACGAAACGGACCCGCGAATACCGGGGGGGGGGGGGGGAGGGGGAGCCGGTTTGTGACATCACCAAGCCCCGCCTCCACATCGGGAAAATGCAGCGATTTGCGGGTCCAAGGGAAGGGGGCAAGGCTAAAATGGTGCAATTTACATAATTTTAGCCTCTCCCCCACGAAACGGACTCGCGAATACCGGTAAGTATCTCTTCACTAGGGTGCGGGCAGGATGAGAGAGGTCTGTCTGCTCTTCCGGGGCTGCGGGGGGGGGGGGGGGCTACCCCAAATATCGAGAGCCTCCCACAACTTCCTGGAGAGTAAGTAAGTACGCTTTATGTTTACATTGCGATTTAGGTTTCAGTTTGGACACCCCCTCCCAAATCGAAATCTCTCTGCACATTTTAACAAAGTTTACGTGCTCTTACTTACTTTATTCCCAAACCAGAATCTCCACGCTTTGATATATCTCCCCCAATACTTTCATATCTATACATTTTTTGCCCATATTACAACGTGAATGCCGCCTGATAGTCCTGAATTTCCTCAGTCACGTATTTCCTTAGCCCGGCGGAGCCCAACTCATGATTCCATATTACTTTCTTTTTTTTTGTATTATTATTATTTTTTCCTCCCCCTCCCAGGGCTCACAAATCTGTGAAAATCCCTGTAATCTAATTGTGAACATCATCGTCAGGAGCGTCCAGCCCTGGCAGTCGGTCTATCTGCCAAGCGCTGACAGATTGGAGGTTACGCATGTGTTGAGCAGATGGGTAAAGTTAAAAGAAACACACACACAAAAAAAAAAAAAGCAATTTATTAAATCACCTGGAACCAGCAGCTCAATTCCAAAAATAGTGAGAATGAAATATAGCAGGGAACGGCACGGGAAGCTGGCACCGGTATACACCAGAAGGTGCCGGTTACAAAACAAGATAAACATTTTGAGAAGCCTCAGCTGTGTTGGAGAATAATGAGCCATTATTTAACCCAATAAAGCTTACCCCTAGAAATTAATTTAAGAAGGTTCGGCTTCTTCATGTTTTTCTGCTTATCTATAATCTGTATTTTGGCATCTGGTTGGCGTGATGTTCGACAAGCCGGCACCTTAGCTGCTCGGTGGAGAGTGTGGGATGTTGTTGCCGGAGTTAATGTTACTGCTTCTTAGGGTGTTGAATGCGATGCACAGATGGTCCCATCTCTCACAGATAATCTCTTTCATGCTCTCTGTCTGCTTACATCTAAGGCATGCAGTGTCCAACGCTAAGATCGGGAATTAGTCAATATTAAATGAATGCGGGATGCCGCCTGTACTGGGCTGAAGGAACCACTGCTAACATTCGCTGCTGGACATTTATGAAAACTGACGGACTGGCAGCTCTGCGAATAAAAGACAAAACTAAATATAAGCTGCCTCCATAGCAACTAGGTTACAATTGTCGTTTTTTTTCCCAAACACAGTTTAGGAAGTGAAAACAAACGTCTGGTTACCTGCTCTGGCTTCCAGCGTATGTTACTCCAGCACCTATTTGTGTATATAAATATTCCCCGGAGAGTTCATAGTTCGCCAAAGTGTTTAATTTAATGTATACAATAGAGGGCATTTTGGGAAAAAATGAATGAAGGGGTATGTGTATAGTGTAGAAAGGGGGAATGTTAAAAATTAAGAAGACTTTCCGTTAAATATGGGCGTCTATGACCACTATACGTGGCAGGGCAGGTACTCATTTAAATAACTAGTATAGGAGTCTGTGGAATATGGTCTTAATTCAGACCTGATCGCAGCAGCAACATTTTTCTGTAATGGACAAAACCATGTGCACTGCAGGTGGGCAGATGTAACATGTGCAGAGAGAGTTAGACTTGGGTGGGGTGTGTTCAAACTGAAATGCACATGGGTTGGCCCATTAGAGGAAGATTTTGCTGCTGCGATCAGGTCTGAATTAGGCCCTATATACGGAATTCCGGCAGATGGGATTCCGGCGGTCATAAGACCGACACCGACATCCCGATGCACAGAATCCTGACAGGCAGCCTAAGCCTCCCCAGTGGTGCCTAAACCTACCCCCCCCTCCACATCCTAACCCTCCCTTCCCCACAGCCTCTCCCTAAACTTCCCTCCGCAGCCTAAACCTCCCCCCCCCCCCCCAGCTAAAATCTAGGAGACCCCGCAATACTTATGTTCAGAATGCCGGCGTTTGGGATTCCAGCGTCAGGATTCCAGTTGATGTTGGAGTTCCGGCGCAGGGATTTTGCCGTGTGTTGGGATTCCGGCATGCTGACCGCATCTCGAGACAATCGCCCATTCTAATGAAAAGCATATAGTGCTGCAGATCATTCTATCACGTAGAGCCCTAGGGGGAGATGCACTAAGCAGTACCAGGTTAAACCCTGCGGGGGCCCCCAGGCATTGGATATCTCGGGGCCCCCCTCGCAAATTATCTCCTAATACGTTTTTAATTTTCCCAACCGACGGTCTATGATCCGGAAACTGTAATGTGAGTCTGATAGTTTAAGTTGTTAATGGGTACATTACATTAATGCAGAGTTTTCGCTATAGAGTCTTTAATGCAAAGTTTTCCTGAGTTGATAAATTTTTCTTTCTTTTGGAAACAATTTAAGAAAGCCTGATTGTGATTTTCTTTCAAGATCAAATCAATATTATTTTGATCTGTTGTCGCAGAGCCCCTACAAGGCGTGGGGCCAATAGACCGGTGCCTACTCTGCCTATTTAGTGATCTGGCACTGGAGATAAGCCTTGGAGAGAGATAAAGTGGACAGAGATAAAGTACGGGATGTAGTTATGATCACCGGGATCCCGACCGCCAGAATGCCGGCAGAGGGCCCTGGACTATTTCTACTTTGTTGCACTTTCCCCCCCTGTTGGCATTCTGGCGGCCTGGATCCCAGCGTCGGTGTGCTGACCGTCGGGATCCCAACCACTCATCACCCGTAGCCAACCCTAAAGTACCAGACAATCAGCTTCTTAACTGTCGTGTTACAGGCTGTGTTTGAAAAATTACAGGAGCTGGTTGATTGGGTGGTATTCATGTGACCGCCGGTCAGCTGACCGACAGTCACATGACCTCCGTGAGCCCGACGGCTCACGATCCCGATGGTCGGCATGCCGACCAACATGGACTATTTCCACTCGTGGGTGTCCACGACACCCATAGAGTGGGAATAGAACCCGTGGCGACCGCAGGTCGCCACCGAGCCCGCAACGTGGCGAGCGCAGCGTGGCGAGCGCAGCGAGCCCGCAAGGGGCTTGCTGCACTCGCCCCTCCCCGCCGGGATCCCGGCGTCGGTATGCTGCCGGGATCCCGGCGTCGGTAAGGTGACCGGCGGTCAGGAGACCGCCGGTCACCAGTACTACACCCGGTTGGTTGGTACTTTATCTCTCTCCACTTTTTCATTCTCCAAAGCTCGGTACATCTTGCCACTGTTTTGATAACCGGTATATTATGACCAGTATATAATGCAAAATGCCAATTTTAGTGACCAGTATGCCCAACAAAACATAAAGTGATAGATTTACAATAAAGAACTAGGATTAGGTTTAGGCCACTAAAAGGGAGGGTTAGGAGGCCATTGGGGGAAGGTAAGTAAAGGGAGGCTTAGGAGGCCATTGGGGGAAGGTAAGTAAAGGGAGGGTTAGGAGGCTATTGGGGGAAGGTAGGTAAAGGGAGGGTTAGGAGGCCATTGGGGGAAGGTAAGTAAAGGGAGGGTTAGGAGGCCATTGGGGGAAGGTAAGTAAAGGGAGGGTTAGGAAGCCATTGGGGGAAGGTAAGTAAAGGGAGGGTTAGGAGGCCATTGGGGGAAGGTAAGTAAAGGGAGCGTTAGGAGGCCATAAGGGGAAGGTAAGTAAAGGGAGGGTTAGGAGGCCATTGGGGGAAGGTAAGTAAAGGGAGGGTTAGGAGGCCATTGGGGGAAGGTAAGTAAAGGGAGGGTTAGGAGGCCATTGGGGGAAGGTAAGTAAAGGGAGGGTTAGGAAGCCATTGGGGGAAGGTAAGTAAAGGGAGGGTTAGGAGGCCATTGGGGGAAGGTAAGTAAAGGGAGGGTTAGGAGGCCATTAGGGGAAGGTAAGTAAAGGGAGGGTTAGGAGGCCATTTGGGGAAGGTAAGTAAAGGGAGGGTTAGGAGGCCATTGGGGGAAGATAAGTAAAGGGAGGGTTAGGAAGCCATTGGGGGAAGGTAAGTAAAGGGAGGGTTAGGAGGCCATTGGGGGAAGGTAAGTAAAGGGAGGGTTAGGAGGCCATTTGGGGAAGGTAAGTAAAGGAAGGGTTAGGAAGCCATTGGGGAAGGTAAGTAAAGGGAGGGTTAGGAGGTCATTGGGGGAAGGTAAGTAAAGGGAGGGTTAGAAGGCCATTGGGGAAAGGTAAGTATACTTACCTTGCCCTGTTGGGATTATGAACATCGGGATGCCGTGGTTGGTATTCTGACGCCGGACTCCCGAACGCCGGCATATATATGAATGTATAAAAGATAACATGCGACTTTCTAAGGTCCTGACTTTCTCCCTGAGCTGAACGTTATTACTACAACTGCTGATTGTCAGAGAAGACTTCAGAGAAGGGTTTCCTTACATTGAAATGTTGTCTTTGTTTCCTTCCAGTTTCTTGTTAGTTTGCACAGAAGCGAGAGAGAAATTTTAGAGAACACATTTTATGGAGAAAAATAAATAAATATATATTTACATCATGGTTTACTGTTGTGTTCAGGCGACATAATAGGCGGCATATGCTTATTTCATTGAAAATGACATTGCCATCTGGGAGAAGACGTCTTAGGTTTCACCTCATAATATTTAGAGCCTCTTCAAAAACAATGTTTATTTGTTTAGAGCCCACATGAAAACGGAATTGCATGAGCGTGCTTATTGTAATAATGAATATATTTATGATACTTTTTATGGGTTTTTTTTTTAAATAGTTTTTATGTGATAAATAAATGTGTTTGTAAAACAGAACTGTAGCATTTAAAACAATTATGGAAAAGTTTTCCATATGGTTAAAGAACTTATGTAAATATTTCCGTTTGTCTTCACAACCTCACAACAACGGTGGTTGGCGATATATACACTTGGAGGTTTTCACTAAACTCATTTGGAGGGACCCCCACTGAGAGTAGAGGTTTTAAAGCCTGGGGTGGGGGAGGTTATTGCTCCAAAGTTGACTTCCCCCTCGCAATTTTGGGACAAAAAATGCCGTTCAGTCCAGTTTCCATTGGATAAGCTCTAGCCCAAGTAAAAATCTGCTGATGCTGATCAACTTAAACGTGGAAATATTTTTTGGGTCTCAAACGTGAAAAAGGGAAATGAGAATATAAGGAAATACAGTATCGAATGTGAAAAGGGGAAATGGGAATATAAGGAAATACACCTCGAACGTGAAAAGGGGAAATGAGAATATAAGGAAATACAGTCTCGAATATGAAAAGGGGAAATGATAATATAAGGAAATACAGTCTCGAATGTGAAAAGGGGAAATGGGAATATAAGGAAATACAGTCTCGAACGTGAAAAGGGGAAATGAGAATATAAGGAAATACAGTCTCGAATGTGAAAAGGGGAAATGGGAATATAAGGAAATACAGTCTCGAACGTGAAAAGGGGAAATTAGAATATAAGGAAATACAGTCTCGAATGTGAAAAGGGGAATATAAGGAAATACGCCTCGAACGTGAAAAGGGGAAATGAGAATATAAGGAAATACAGTCTCGAATGTGAAAAGGGGAAATGAGAATATAAGGAAATACAGTCTCGAACGTGAAAAGGGGAAATGGGAATATAAGGAAATACAGTCTCGAACGTGAAAAGGGGAAATGAGAATATAAGGAAATACAGTCTCGAACGTGAAAAGGGGAAATGAGAATATAAGGAAATATAGTCTCGAACGTGAAAAGGGGAAATGAGAATATAAGGAAATATAGTCTCGAATGTGAAAAGGGGAAATGGGAATATAAGGAAATACACCGCGAACGTGAAAAGGGGAAATGAGAATATAAGGAAATACAGTCTCGAATGTGAAAAGGGGAAATGAGAATATAAGGAAATACAGTCTCGAACGTGAAAAGGGGAAATGAGAATATAAGGAAATACAGTCTCGAATGTGAAAAGGGGAAATGAGAATATAAGGAAATACAGTCTCGAACGTGAAAAGGGGAATTGAGAATATAAGGAAATACATGTCAGGTCCGGGTGTTTTTGTGAATCCGTTAACCCGGGACCAACCACAGGTGTAGGTGCTGGGCTATGAAGAAAGCAGGGAGGACGAAGAAAGTTCCGATTCATATATTTATTCAAAATAACAATTCAGTAAAGAGTTAACTGACAAGTTGTTAATCATCATATTATACTGAAGTATTGCAGGAATAATATGCAAGAGAAAACTCAAAAATACATAAAAGAAATGTTCATGGAAACATATGCAAAACAAGCTGATGAATAAATGTTGGATTGTCCAAATATAAACGAGCTTTGATGCTGAACTGCAGAATATGATTAACTGGATAATGCAGACATGAAGAGATAACTGTAAGGATTTGCAATGGAGTTTTGAGAGTTAACTGAGAGACTGTGAAGAATTATCCTTGTTATGACAACATAGCAAATATAAACAAGCTTTGATGCTGAACTGCAGAATGTTATTAACTGGATAATGCAGACATGAAGAGATAACTGTAAGGATTTGCAATGGAGTTTTGAGAGTTAACTGAGAGACTGAAGAATTATCCTTGTAATGACAACATAGCAAATAAAAGTACTGAATTGGGTTACTTGCGGGTTCCGGAGATCACTGTGAAACTGTAGTAGAAGACAAGGTGATGAATGGGTTAAATGCAGAGTTGAACAAACGAACAGCTGAGAGAAACAGAATCCTCCAGACTTTGAATGATAGGCAGACTGACAAGGTAACCTCATGCAGGACACTGGGAATCCAACTATTTCCAATAGGAGTGCAATTAACTGACAGCACAGCAGAGAGCCGGTGGATCTTTCAGCAGTGAAGGCTGCAGACGGACCTCTGGGAACGGAGGCGATATCTGGACCACGGGAATCACACAGGAATGCACGGAGAGAGCTCAGAGCTAGAGCACAGCTTTGATACAACAAAGCACTGGCCCAGAGTAACATAATCCCAGCCTACTTAAAGGCAGCACAAGCACGGGATTGGCTTACACCTGCCCACAGGTGTTTTCACAAGTGCTCTGTATTAGCTATTTGGTCTCCAACATGGCCACCTCCTATACAGCAGACACACTGCAGTGCCTTAGGCCATTTGGTCCCCGCACTCACAGTTCCCAGACTCTGCATTACCTGTGCCATTGATCACGCCGTGTCCCCACACGGGCGCACAGCACCGCGAGCAACTGCACTGGCAACGGATGAACCCCAGAACCCGCAGAGGTAAGAGACCGGTTCGTGACAGTACCCCCTCCTCTAAGGGTGGTCTCCGAACACCTTTGAACCTTATCAGGATTTTTGGAGAAGTATTTCTTGGAGCATGAACATCTTCAGAGAAAACCCAGGATCTTTCCTCTGGACCGTAACCCTTCCAGTCGACCAGAAACTGTAAACGTCCATATCGGGAACGTGAGTCCACAATCTCTTTAACTTCAAATTCCTCATTCTGCAAAGAGTGAACTTTAGGAGATTTGGACTGGGTAGTACGGAACTTATTGAGAATCAAAGGCTTCAGTAAAGATGTATGAAAGGCGTTAGGAATTCTCAAAGACGGTGGCAACTTGACTTTGTATGACACAGGGTTGAGTACCTTAACAATGGGAAATGGACCAATAAATTTGGGAGCAAATTTCTTAGAAGGAACTTTGAACTTGAGATTGCGTGTAGAAATCCAAACTTGGTCTCCCACTTTGTAACTCGGTACAGCTTTACGTTTTCTATCTGCAAAAGATTTATAACGAGCGGAAGTTTTGACCAAGGACTTACGTACACAACTCCAGATGCTAGATAGACGTTGAAGCTCTTGATCTGCTGCTGGAACCTCTAGGGCTGGCAATGGATGAAACTCTGGTGGAGAACTTCTTGGACTCTTATGTTGGGCACATTTAGGACATGCTGCTATAAACTCTTGGACATCGGCTTTGAGACGTGGCCACCAATAAGACTGTTGAATAAATTTGAGAGTCTTTAGAACCCCAGGATGACCCATGAAGGAAGAGGAGTGAGCCCAGGTAAGCAGCCGTTTTCGAAGACTTGTGGCGACAAAGGTCTTGCCAGGCGGAGGAACTGGAGAGGTTCGAGTCATTAAGAAGGACGTAGGATTCACAATGGCTTGATTCGTGGTAGCATCATTTAATTCAGAAGAAGCAAAGGACCGGGAAAGGGCATCTGCCTTTTTGTTCTGAGACCCTGGACGATAGGTGAGTTTGAAATCAAATCGTGAGAAGAAAAGCGCCCATCGAGCTTGTCGTGGATTCAAACACTGAGCTGACTGCAGATACAGAAGATTCTTATGATCAGTATAAACTGTAATGCGATGTTGTGCTCCTTCTAGAAGGTATCTCCACTCCTCAAATGCCAACTTGATGGCAAGTAACTCTTGCTCACCGATTGCATAATTACGTTCTGCCGGGAGGAACTTACGGGAGAAATATCCACAGGGATGGACCTTTTTATCTTCAAAGACTTGTGACAACACAGCTCCTACTGCTTCTGTAGATGCATCCACCTCTAGTAGAAAGGGACGATTCAAATCAGGCTGTCGAAGAATAGGGGCTGACACAAAGGCTTGCTTTAAATCAGAGAAGGCTTTGATTGCTTCAGAAGACCAGTTCATAGGATTTGCTCCCTTGCGAGTTAAGGCTGTGATAGGAGCAGCTAACATAGAATAATTCTTAATGAATCTCCTATAGAAATTAGCAAAGCCAAGAAATCGCTGAATCCCCTTGAGAGTTGTAGGAGTGGACCAATCCCGGATAGCTCGCGTCTCTGGGATGGATAGCGGATGAATTTGTCCCCTAGGAGGGGTCTTGCCCGGAACCAGGACGACTGGGCAGTCCCATTCACGATGAGGAGGTAGAGAGTCTGCTGCTTGCTTACTGGAAACATCCGCAAGGGATTGATACACCGGAGGTAGATCGGAAAGGCTAATTGACCGAAGAGGTACAATTGTAGCTACACAGTCCTTGGTACAAGATTTACCCCATGAAAGGACTTCCATGGTTTGCCAATTAAGTTGAGGATTATGTTTCTGCAGCCAAGGTAAACCAAGTATCACATCTTGAGAGGCTTTGGGAATCACGTAGAAGGAGAGGTATTCGGAATGGAGCTCACCAACTTTCATCTTGAGACATACGGTTCGATGAGTAATTATACCATCTGGAATTCGACTTCCATCCACTGCTGTAACAGCAACTGCTGCTTCCAGGGGCATGGTTTGAACTTTAGACCGTATGACAAAGGCTGAGGAGATGAAGTTCTTGGCTGCCCCGGAATCTAGGAGGGCTGAAACTTTCACTGTAGAACTTGGAACTTCTAATTGAATAGACAAGGTTGGCTCTTTCCCAGAACGTGATTCTAAAGTAACTCCTAGCTTAACCTCTCTTGAATAAGCTAGGAGGCGAGAGTTTCCCGGTCGGAGTTTGCAGAATTTAACTAAATGTTCGGAGGACCCACAGTACATGCAGAGGTTACCCTGTCGACGACGAAGTCGTTCCTCCTCTGTGAGGCGAGAGTGCCCAATCTGCATAGGTTCTTCAGTCATTACTGGAGACTGTGATGAAGAATCTTGTCGAGGTCTAGGATGATCACGTGGACTGGATCGCTCTGCCCTGGATTTCTCTAAACATCGCTCCCTGTAACGTAGATCAAGTTTGTTACAGAGAGAAATCAATTCATCCAGTTTAATTGGCACATCCCGGATAGTTAAATCATCCTTGATTCTCTCTGAAAGTCCATTCCAAAACGCGGCGATCAGGGCCTCCTCATTCCAGTTTAACTCTGAAGACAACGTGCGAAACTGAATAATATATTGACTGACAGGACGTAAACCTTGACGTAGACGGAGAATCTCCAAGGATGCTGAGGTGGTCCTGCCTGGTTCGTCAAAGATTCTCCGGAAGGAAGATACAAACTCTTTGTAATTAGAGAGGATAGGATCACCTCTCTCCCATAATGGTGATGCCCACTCCAGAGCCTGACCAGAGAGGAGGGCAATAATATATGCAACCTTAGAACGAGCTGATGGGAAACTGGCGGACATCAGTTCGAACTGGATCTCGCATTGATTCAGGAATCCTCTGCAAAGTTTTGGAGTCCCGTCAAACTTACTTGGAGAGGGTAACTGCAAGCGGGACGTAGGCAGCATCACAGGAGAAGCTGTAGTGGTAACTGGGACATCTGGGGTTGGAATCTGGACTTGGAACGTTTTAATAGCCGTATGAAGAGTCTCTAAACGGTCTGCCATAGTTTGCATAAACTGCACTATTTGTGTCTGTATAGACTCCTGGTTTTCCAGACGGGAAAGGATATCTGACGTAGCACCGCCTCCTGCGAATTGGTCACTTGACGGATCCATGTGGCCAGTGCTTACTGTCAGGTCCGGGTGTTTTTGTGAATCCGTTAACCCGGGACCAACCACAGGTGTAGGTGCTGGGCTATGAAGAAAGCAGGGAGGACGAAGAAAGTTCCGATTCATATATTTATTCAAAATAACAATTCAGTAAAGAGTTAACTGACAAGTTGTTAATCATCATATTATACTGAAGTATTGCAGGAATAATATGCAAGAGAAAACTCAAAAATACATAAAAGAAATGTTCATGGAAACATATGCAAAACAAGCTGATGAATAAATGTTGGATTGTCCAAATATAAACGAGCTTTGATGCTGAACTGCAGAATATGATTAACTGGATAATGCAGACATGAAGAGATAACTGTAAGGATTTGCAATGGAGTTTTGAGAGTTAACTGAGAGACTGTGAAGAATTATCCTTGTTATGACAACATAGCAAATATAAACAAGCTTTGATGCTGAACTGCAGAATGTTATTAACTGGATAATGCAGACATGAAGAGATAACTGTAAGGATTTGCAATGGAGTTTTGAGAGTTAACTGAGAGACTGAAGAATTATCCTTGTAATGACAACATAGCAAATAAAAGTACTGAATTGGGTTACTTGCGGGTTCCGGAGATCACTGTGAAACTGTAGTAGAAGACAAGGTGATGAATGGGTTAAATGCAGAGTTGAACAAACGAACAGCTGAGAGAAACAGAATCCTCCAGACTTTGAATGATAGGCAGACTGACAAGGTAACCTCATGCAGGACACTGGGAATCCAACTATTTCCAATAGGAGTGCAATTAACTGACAGCACAGCAGAGAGCCGGTGGATCTTTCAGCAGTGAAGGCTGCAGACGGACCACGGGAATCACACAGGAATGCACGGAGAGAGCTCAGAGCTAGAGCACAGCTTTGATACAACAAAGCACTGGCCCAGAGTAACATAATCCCAGCCTACTTAAAGGCAGCACAAGCACGGGATTGGTTTACACCTGCCCACAGGTGTTTTCACAAGTGCTCTGTATTAGCTATTTGGTCTCCAACATGGCCACCTCCTATACAGCAGACACACCGCAGTGCCTTAGGCCATTTGGTCCCCGCACTCACAGTTCCCAGACTCTGCATTACCTGTGCCATTGATCACGCCGTGTCCCCACACGGGCGCACAGCACCGCAAGCAACCGCACTGGCAACAGATGAACCCCAGAACCCGCAGAGGTAAGAGACCGGTTCGTGACAATACAGTATCGAACGTGAAAAGGGGAAATGAGAATATATGTAAATACAGTCTCTAACGTGAAAAGGGGAAATGAGAATATAAGGAAATACAGTCTGGAACGTGAAAATGGGAAATGAGAATATACGTAAATACAGTCTCGAACGTGAAAAGGGGAAATGAGAATATACGTAAATACAGTCTCGAACGTGAAAAGGGGAAATGAGAATATAAGGAAATACAGACTCGAACGTGAAAAGGGGAAATGAGAATATAAGGAAATACAGTCTCGAACGTGAAAAGGGGAAATAAGAATATACGTACATACAGTCTCGAACGTGAAAAGGGGAAATGAGAATATACGTAAATACAGTCTCGAACGTGAAAAGGGGAAATGAGAATATAAGGAAATACAGTCTCGAACGTGAAAATGGGAAATGAGAATATACGTAAATACAGTCTCGAACGTGAAAAGGGGAAATGAGAATATACGTAAATACAGTCTCGAACGTGAAAAGGGGAAATGAGAATATAAGGAAATACAGTCTGGAACGTGAAAATGGGAAATGAGAATATACGTAAATACAGTCTTGAACGTGAAAAGGGGAAATGAGAATATACGTAAATACAGTCTCGAACGTGAAAAGGGGAAATGAGAATATAAGGAAATACAGTCTCGAACGTGAAAAGGGGAAATGAGAATATAAGGAAATACAGTCTCGAACGTGAAAAGGGGAAATGAGAATATACGTAAATACAGTCTCGAACGTGAAAAGGGGAAATGAGAATATAAGGAAATACAGTCTCGAACGTGGAAAGGGGAAATGAGAATATAAGGAAATACAGTAGCAGAGAGAACTAAATATATAACTATAGATAACAGAATTAATGGGAAGAAAATAAGCCTGGAGAAAATGTGAGTGAAAGAAGTTGGGAATGTGGAGAGTACTGTACATATCAGCAGCTATTGTGTAGGCAATGACCAGTCCACTTAGCTTAACCAGGCTCTGTAGTTTATTGTGGCACAAGTGAATGTACAGCCGTACTCACTGTTACTGACGCACTGTTAGTTGTATCAGCAATGGAGCGGACCCTGTAGTGCAGTAAGTGTAAGCAGCTCTCCGGCCGGTGACTGTCTCCTCCTAGGATAGTGGTGCAGGGTTCTGGAAACAGCGGTTACAGCGGGGTTAAGTCACAAGTCTCTGGAGCTAAGAGAAAGATCTCTGCCCACCAGTGGTAAGATGGTGCAGCACATGTGCAAATAATCTTTCTGTTGCCATCTGGGTTAGGGAATAAAGCTTCCCCAGAGGAGCCAAATTGTTGGAGACTGCGCAGTAGCACATACCACTTCTAACAAAATATGACCTGAATTGGAGAAAAAAAAGAGAATGGTAGAGAAAAAGTAGAGAGGGGAAAATGTGGGAAAAGGAAGTGAAGGGTAAAAGGCAAGTAAAGAAATGGGGAAAATGAGAGGAAGGAAAGCAAAACAGTGTTGAAAGAGGAGTTTGCTACTGCGCATACTTAAGTCTTCCTGTCCTCAGGGAGGCTTCATACTCTATCCCAAGATGGCTACTGAGATCTCTACTGAGCATGTGCAGGGGCCATCTTGTCTACTTGGGTCCTATGAGAAACCTGATTATTAACTGCTATAGCGCTGTTCCTGCACCACTACCCATTTACATTATACAATCACCGGCGAGTGAGCTGTATGAAACCCCACTCTGCTCCATCACCAGTGTACATGTAACAGTGAGTACGGCTGTACCTGCTATCTATCAATAAACCAACACCACTGGTTAAATAACTAGGCTGTTCATAGTTTTAGTCATCCGCTGGTGTGTGCCTATCTAACTGCAATCTTAACACCTGCGCAAATATAATTTCCAATATAAGGAGATGAGGAATGCAATGAAGAAAGGGAAAGAAGGGAAGGACAAAATTAATGGATGGTAATGGGAAAAGGAGAGGAAGTGAAGGGTAAAAGGAAAATAGGAAAATGAGAGGAAGGGTAATCGACAAGAACAGAATGAAAAAAAGAAGAAAAGTGGAGTTAAAAGGGGATCAAGGGAAGGGAAGGGCAAAATGAGAGGAAGGTAACAGGAAAAGGAGAGGAAGGGAAGATAAAAAAAAAAAGAAGAAGGCCTGTACACACTAGAGTGAGGGTCAATCTTGCCGATGGCCGGATGAGATACTATGACTGTACATACTATGAGATGTAACATTATAATGACAGAACAATAACTGTTTCCATCCTTCATTACACTGCACAGTGCCACATACGATACCGTCAACCAGAAGATCTCGAATGCGACCTGCGGGAGCGCTTAATCCTGGGTACACACTGAACTATCTTCACGATTTGTTGTTCCAATGTGACAAATCGAGAAGATATTGGGGGTCATTCCGAGTTGATCGTAGCTGTGCTAAATTTAGCACAGCTACGATCATCTTCCCTGACATGCGGGGGGACGCCCGGCACAGGGCTAGTCCGCCCCACATGTCAGTGCCCCCCCCGCCCCCCCTTCCGCACAAATACAAAAGCATCGCACAGCGGCGATGCTCTTGTATTTGTGGAGTAACTCCCGGCCAGCGCAGCTCCTGCAGCTGGCGGGGAGTTGTGTGTCGCTGGCCGCAGCGGCTGCGTGAGATGTCACGCAGCCGCCGCGGCACGCCCCCCCCAACGGTCCGGCCACGCCTTCGTTGGCCGAACCGCGCCTACTAAACGGCAGCTTAACGCTGCCGTTCAGCCCCCTCCCGCCCAGCGACCGCTAGGCAGCAACGACTGCCATGCGCCGGCGCACTGCGGCGCCGGCGCATGAGCAGTTCCGACCCGATCGCTGCACTGTGACAAACTGCAGCGAGCGATCAGGTTGGAATGACCCCCATTGTTCTAGTGTGTACCCAGCCTAGGGGTGACAGAATAGGAGAGGAAATGAATGGATATGTGAAGTCACGCTTGAAGTTTCAGGTACAGTACACACGTTCCCAATAATCCTACCAGTCAGATAAATAAACCAGAATCACACAACACTGCTATGTTATAGCCGGCCACATCACAAGCTGCATAGGAATACTTACAATGCTATGGGTACTCCCCTACTAATTATTTATTAACAATGGCACAAATGCACGCTAACCCACAGCAACGAATGTACTTTCACACATGGCGCACGGTTCTAGAACAGGTCAAGGTCGGAGCAGCCAGATTCAAGAATATTAGCCAAGATCTAAACCAGTGACATCACCAAGGAACCTGTGATGTCATCCATTCCTTGTGAAATATTGGCTCAGAGCATATAATGCAGCAAATTGGGTCACTTTAAAAGTTATTTTAGCTGTACTGTAGGGCGAGCATCATTTCCTGATGTTGGAAATGTCACTGACCTGTTCCATAGTGGCCTCCTTTCCCTCATTCATGATAACACCCAAAACAGGTTATAATTCTCTATTACACCGAAGCAGAACGTTTATTCACCACCACGCCTATTGCCATAGCCCTGCACCTTAATCCTGTGCCTTACTGGCATCCTGCCACTGGCAATCCCAGGGCATTTAACCCTTTCTGAGAAGCAAGCCATCGACTAAGTAATTCCATCTCACCTGAACAAGTCCTTGCTCGCCCCACGGCTGTTGTCATGTACATAGCAAACCTTCTGGGCCGCCACATCCAACTGGCTGAAGCTGGGAATGGCTGCGCCAGGATAATTGATGTACTCAATCTGACCATGCACAGGTGGCACGGAGACGGCATACAGCAGCTTCTCTGGTTTGCCCGTGCCATCTGTTGCCATCAGAACATCTGTCATCAAGGTCACCCTGTCACCCTCTGTTAAAGTTACAGGTCTGGTGAGTAGAACAATGTCACCTATAGAATAAAAAAAAAACGGGGGTCAGGATAAGGGACGAAATAAGAAAATCATCATAAATGAAATAAAATCTAATGCAAGCAGACACATTTACTGAGCTGTTATATATTTGTGCACCACAGATTATCCCTTTAGTCATCCATAATAAGGCATCTGTCTCATTAAATGCACCAGCTTACATGCTTTGTCTGTAATGCAGATAATTTCTGTTATCCGGGAGGAATTGGGGGTGGGGTGGGGGGATTTTATTTCCCTTTGTGGAGACTTTTTGTGGCTTTTAATAAACATCAATGCTACCGGTAAATAATTCTTTGACATTGAAATCATTCCCCCCCAATATTAAGGGGAAGATTTATCAAAGCTTGGAGAGATGAAGTACAAACCAATCAGCTCCTGTCATGTTACAGGCTACAGGGCCAGATGTACTAAGCCTTGAAAAGAGATAAAGTGGAGAGTGATAAACTACCAACCAATCAGCTCCTAATTGTCATTTTTAAAACACAGCCTGTGACATGGCAGTTAGGTGCTGATTGACTGGTACTTTATCTCCGTCCACTTTATCACTTTTCAAAGCTTAGGGGGTCATTCCAAGGCTTAGTAAATAGACCCCACAGACTGTAACTTGGCAGTTAGGAGCTGATTGGCTGGTACTTTATCACTTTCCACTTTATCACTTTTCAAGGCTTAGTTGATCGCTCGCTAGCTAGTTTTAGCAGCCGTGCAAACGCTATGCCGCCGCCCACTGGGGAGTGTATTTTAGCTTAGCAGAAGTGCGAACGCTTGTGCAGCCGAGCTCTACAAAAACAGTTTGTGCAGTTTCAGAGTAGCTCTGAACCTACTCAGCGCTTGCGATCACTTCAGCCTATTCCTGTCCGGATTTGACGTCATACACCCGCCCAGCGAACGCCCAGCCACTCCTGTGCTTTTCCAGACATGCCTGCGTTTTAACAAACACACCCTGAAAACGGCCAATTGACACCCAGAAACGCCCCCTTCCTGTCAATCTTCTTGCGGCCCCCAGTGCGACTTAAAACTTTGCTAGAACCTGTGCACAACCACAACGGTCTTTGTACCCGTACGTCCCGCGTGCGCATTGCAGAGCATATGCATGCGCAGAAATGCGCTGCGAACAACGGCAGCTAGCGATCAACTCGGAATGACCCCCTTAGTACATATTCCCCTGAGTTTGACAAAGGACAGTTAGGAGCTGATTGGTTGGTACTTTATCTGTCTCCAAAACAAAACATTCTAAATAATGACTTTAAAAGATAAATAAATGAGAAACATGAAAAAAGAATCAGGCAATTCAGTATAATAGCAGTACCTACAGCCAGTACAACGTCTTTGCAATGTCAATGGGGCCAAAAAAACAACAACGTAAAATAGCTGAAAGAGAACCGTGAACTATAATTCATAGTAAATGGGTTTGCCAGCAATTATAGATCACATATTAATTAAATATGTTTCCATTTATGCTGCATAACAGTAAGGACAATGGTCTTCAAAACACGGTGTTTAAACACTCTGTCAGATCAGCCATATTTAGTACTTGTCTGTATAATTGCCAGAACGGAGGAAATTATTATTACATTTTATTTATAAGGCGCTAAAAGTGTTCCGCAGCATCGTACATATATGGCAACAGTAGGACATTACAGGGCTAGGCCGCCCGCATGTCAGTCCCTGCCCCTGCACAGCGGCAATGCTTTTGTACTGTAGGAGTAGCTCCCAGCCAGCGCAGCTCCTGCGCACTGGCAGCGAGCTAATCATCGCTGCCCGGGTCGCAGCGGCTGCATGTGACGTCACGCAGCCACCGCGGCCCACGCCCCCCCAACGGTCCGGGCATGCCTGCATTGCCTGGACCGCGCTCCCTAAACAGCGGCCAAACGCCGCCGGCCCACCCCCTCCTGCCCAGCGACCGCCTGTGCCTGTCAATCACGGTGATAAAGTACCAGCTAAACAGCTCGTAACTGCCATCTGACAGGCTGTGTATGAAAAATTACAGGAGCTGATTGGTTGGTACATTATCACCGTGAAATGTATCACTCTCCGAGGCTTGATAGATCTGGGCCATAAAATGTAATTTAGCACTCTGCGCCAAGCTGTATTATTTTGACATGTTTAACGTTTGTAACATAATGATAGGTGCGCATCTTGATTTTTGGAACTGCCGCCTGATATATGTGCCAGCGAGAAATGCAGTCATGCAGGAAAATGTAATAGGGCCCGAGTATGCAGAGGTCCGGGATTTGCTTTTTACATGTTTGCATATAAGCTTCTCATTTACTAAAGGATCTTAATCAAATAAAAGCCTCCAAGAAAAATCCACCAGTAAACCTCCCTTCTGTACAGTTGCAGATAGCCATTGGAGAGATACTCCACATGCACCTTTGTAATGGAGCAATCTTCTGCCTCAGCCAATAGCAGGACTGGGATTCAGAGTTCTCCTGGCAACGTCAGGGGTCTAGCAGTGAGAACAGTAACTAATGAAAAAGTGAACAAAAAAAAATAAACACCTTGCTACTGCTCCAGCCCCTGGCCCCTCCCAGGTCATCCCTCTGCAGTACACATTGTATAACGAAGCTGGCTTTTGGGAATCTGCAGTTCATATGTGTAAAATGCCGATGGTGGAAATCATCGATGGTATGGCATTACATAGTTTCATACCATCAATGGTTCATTGATGCAATTTATCACTCTCCAAGGCTTGGTAAATCTGCGCAGGTAGGGACTTACTCGCCAGGTGCGCTAGCCATACTTACCTACTTTGCTGCCTCCTCCTCCGGGAGGAGGCAGCGTTGTAGGTGAATGGGGGCGTGGCCGGCAGCAGGACGGGTGGTTCGGGGGCGTGGCTGGCAGCAGAATGGGCGGTCCGGGGGCGTTGCATCAGGGTCGCGTCATCGTGACTCCACCCCCCGCTGTGCTGTGCCGAGAAACGAGGCGCTACATAGCGGGGTGCGGAGCTACGATGACGCGATTCAGCGCAAATCGGGTCATCGGACCCCCTCGATTTTCGGGAGCCTCCCGGCCATTCCGGGAGGGTAGGCAAGTATGGCGCTAGCATTGCTGCTGTGCGGTGCTATCGCACCTGTGCAGCGGGGCAAGGGTATACATGCGGGGCGGACTAGCCCTGGCTGGACATCCCACCGCATGTCAGGGTGGCTGATCGTAGCCATGCAAAATTTTGCACGGCTACGATGATGTCTGAATTAGGCCCAAAGAGCTTAGGGAGTAGCAGCAAATTTGTTAGCAGTTGGGCAAAACCTTGGCCCTCATTCCGAGTTGATCGCTCGCAAGGCGAATTTAGCAGAGTTGCTCACGCTAAGCCTACGCCTACTGGGAGTGTATCTTAGCTTCTTAAAATTGCGACCAATGTATTCGCAATATTGCGATTACAAACTACTTAGCAGTTTCAGAGTAGCTTCAGACTTACTCGGCATCTGCGTTCAGTTCAGTGCTTGTCGTTCCTGGTTTGACGTCATAAACACACCCAGTGTTCGCCCAGACACTCCCCCGTTTCTCCGGCCACTCCTGCGTTTTTTCCGGAAACGGTAGCGTTTTTATCCACACGCCCCGAAAACGCTGTGTTTCCGCCCAGTAACACCCATTTCCTGTCAATCACACTACGTTCGCCAGAGCGAAGAAAAAGCCGTGAGTAAAAATACTATCTTCATTGTAAAATTACTTGGCGCAGTCGCAGTGCGAATATTGCGCATGCGTACTAAGCGGAATTTCACTGCGATGCGAAGAAAATTACCGAGCGATCAACTCGGAATGAGGGCCCATGTGCAGTGCAGGTGGGACAGATATAACATGTGCAGAGAGAGTTAGATTTGGGTGGGGTATGTTCAAACTTAAATCTAAATTGCAGTGTAAAAATAAAGCAGCTATTATTTACCCTGCACAGAAACAACATAACCCACCCAAATCTCATTCTCTCTGCAAATGGTATATCTGCCCCACCTGCAGTGCACATGGGAGGTAATTCAGACCTGATTGCTAGGCTGCGTTTTTGTACAGCCTGCGATCAGGTCTAAACTGTATATTACATGGGTACAAAGCGGTCCGCAGCTCAGCGATGGCTTTGTGCGAAGAAACAATTCGCATGGGCAATCTCAAGGAGATTGACAGGACGAGGGCGTTTGTGGGTGGCAACTGACCGTTTTCAGGGAGTGGCTGGAAAAACGCAGGTGTGTCCAAGCGTTTGCAGGGAGGGTTCCTGACGTCAATTCCAGTCCCGGACAGGCTGATGTGATCGCAGGGGAAGCAGATATAACATGTGCAGAGAGAGTTAGATTTGGTGTGTTCAAACTGAAATCTAAATTGCAGTGTAAAAATAAAGCAGCCAGTACTATTTTACCCTGCACAGAAACAATATAACCCACCCAAATCTAACTCTCTCTGCACATGTTATATCTGCCCCACCTGCAGTGCACATAAGGCCTGATCCACATGCGATCGCACACTTGTACAGCTAAAATACACTCCCCTGTAGGCGGCGACTATGCAAGAAATGCTAGCGAGCGATCAGGTCTGCATTACCTCCTATGTTCTCTACATTAAAACCTCGGAAACCGATTCGAATATAAGACCATACGAAGTGGATGGTGACGAGCCTAGAGGTTCGCGTGAGATAAAGATTCACTATAGATTATTTGCTGTATGTGATTCTGTCTATTGTGTCAGTATTATCAACATCAAGAACATAGTTTATGATGCATCATATATAAGTCACTAAATTAGCAAAACACAAGGGCAGCATGCAAGATCTTTTCACGATAAATTCTTAAAATATTCCAGGGGCCAGATGTAATGACGCCCGAGTAGGATGCCGGCCGAACTCAGACTTTTTTTAAACAGGGGGTGGAGGGAGCATGTCTTCCCCCCTCCCCCTCAATATGCAGTGGTACATTATTATTATTATTATCCTTTATTTACATGCTGGCACTTGCGACTGTACAATGCCCTGTACAATAAAATAGGCATGCAAGACTTGCTGGTACCTGTAGTGCACCAGTAAAACAATTTTATTCATCACCTAGTGCTTTCCGCATGGGACTGATTTTGTGATTGGGGATTGGCTTGACCCACCTCTAGGCAATACAGCACCATGATGACAGGCTTGGCACTGGCTGGCACTATTATTATTTATTATAAGTTTTTTTATATAGCGCACACATATTCAGCAGCGCTGTACAGAGAATATTTGCCCATTCACAGCAGTCCCTGCCCCCAGTGGAGCTTACAATCGATATTCCCTACCACATGTACACACAGACACATTCACACTAGGATTAATTTGTAAGGAGCCAATTATCCTTCCAGTATATTTTTGGATTGTGGGAGGAAACCGGAGTACCCAGAGGAAAGCCACGCAAGCATGGGGACAAACTCCACACAGTTAGGGCCATGGTGGGAATCGAACCCATGACCTCAGTGCTGTGAGGCAGTAATGCTAACCATTACACCATCCGTGCCGTCCTTTATGGCAGTGGACTTCACGCTGGTAATGTCTGGTACTGGTGAAAGAGTTTTGGGTGCACCTCATGTTATTAAACTTCTCAGCTGCTGAGGATTGTGTGTGCATCAAATATAACCATTCTAACATTAAAACCTGAAATAAAGACATGGAGACATGTATTTGGCAGAAATTGTCAGCTATTTATTTAGATTAAATATTAAGTTTTAATGCCTGAATAATAAATTAAATCAAAAGATATGGTGGCACCAAAAGAACGGCTATAAACAACCCTAACCCACAGTACAAATCCCACTCAATAACAGCTGAAGCAAACCATCTAAAAAAATAAACGGGTATCCACTCAACCTTCTTCTTGACTACCCACCCATACAGGTGATGAGGTGGCCCCCTGTAAAGGTGGTCCAACCACACTGAGTATGCCCAATCTCGACTTATCTTGGAAGCTAAGCACTGTGGCGCCTGGTTAGTACCTGGGTGGGAGACCACCAGAGAATACCGGGTACCGCAGGTATTTTTATCAAAACCTGTGACACAGGATTTGGAACTCCTTGAAACATTAACATTTCAAATAATAATGAGGCATATTATAATATAAGTGGTAAGGGTTAGAGCCTGGTGCACATTCTCTTTCCTACAATTTATCCCCCACATTGGAGAGGGGAACAATTTTACTCACTAGGATTAAGAGATCTATAATAGATAAGATATATTTTCGCTCATTGAGCCACTGCGCCACAACTCAAATTTTTATGTGTATTCAAATATATTGTTGTCCTCCACCCACTTTTTAAAGTGATAATAATAAAATGTATATTTTAACAGATATACTGTTTTGTATGAATTAACTAATACCCCTTTTCCACTAGCGCCTTAGAACACGGGTAAATGTGCGGGGGCGCGCATTTACCCGTGTTTTTCCCTAGTGGAAAAGGGTCCCCCTGCAAATTCCCGGATCAAGTGATCCGGGAATCCTACCCGGGTAGCTAGCGTGTTCAACCCGGCTAGCTGTATAGTGTGAACGGGAGCCGTGTGAAGCGATACGGCTCCCGTTCACAGTGTATGGGAGGGCGGCGCTGGGAGATCATGTGATTTCCCAGCGCCGCCCCTGCCGCGTCACCAACCCGGCAATATGCTGGGATGGGGAGCGCTGTCTGAAAGGGGGCTGTAGCACGGGTCGCAGCCGTGTCAGGCAACACGGCTGCGACCCGTGCTACTAGTGGAAAAGGGGTATTAGTGTGCCCCAGAATAGACATATAGTCTTTCTTTTTTCTTTTGGTTTTTGTGTCTATACAGGCCCGCCCCCAACCCAGGAGGGTTAACACACTATGGGCCAAATGTAATAGAGTGAGCATTTCAGAAAGTGAGAGATTTGGTAAGGTTTTTCAGGTTTTTTTTTATTTAAAGTGGCAATCATTTACACTGCAAAACCAGGTTGATCTTGCTGTGTAAATGATTGCCACTTTAAAAACAAACAAACCTGCAAAATGTTACCAAATCTCTCACTTTTTGAAACTCTCACTCTATTACATTTGGCCCTATACTCCTATTCTGTCATTCCGTTCTCCTTCCCCACAGAATTTGTCCAATATCGGGAAGGCGACCTGTGGCCCGGCATGTTATATTCTGTTGGGCTTCTTGCGACTTTGAAGACGTTTGTATTCTGAAACGCCTGGTGCCTTGGTTCTGTGTTCCAGCAGGAAATGCTGCAGACTGTTTACAGTAACTACACATAGCCAGGGGTGGTCTTCAGTATGCCGGCTCTTGGGATCCCGGCGCACAGTATACCGGCGCCGGGATCCCGACAGCCGGCATACCGACACTTATTCTCCCTCGTGGGGGTCCACGACCCCCCTGGAGGGAGAATAAAATAGTGTGGCGCGCCACCGTGCCCGTAGCGTGGCGAGCGCAGCGAGCCCGCAAGGGGCTAATTTGCGCTCGCCACACTGTCGGTAAGCCGGCGGTCGGGCTCCCGGCGCCGGGAGCCCGACCGCCGGCATATCGTAGTGAACCCATAGCCAGTATACATTGCTTTATAGTAGGTGGTTGCCTAGAGCTCGGTGAGCCTTAGGGGGCCCGTCTGCCACCTGGCACTGGTATATATCTTTTAATATGTTTTTCTTTTCTTTAAGTACAATTCTATAACCCATTTAGTGCTGCTACCCATGCTGGGTGAAGGAACGGGGCCGGGCTTGTGTAACACAGGGCACTTGCATCGCTGCCAGTGCCACCATGCGTGTAGCAGCAGAGGCACCAACTGTTACACCATTGCAGATATGGTGACACAGCTGGCAGCGGAATATCTGCAATTCCAACACTCTTTTTGGTGGGAAGATGTAATGTGTGTATTATTGGCATTTGTGGTGGGTGGGGTGGATGGACGTATTGTCGAGATATAAAATCACCGGGCAGGGTCACCAATAGAGTTCTTCAGGCCCTGGTACATAGGGGTGTGGCCATGCGCTGTTGCAAATACTTGTCCCCCTTTGAAAATCCTGCCAGTGTAGGGCCTATGGCCATCTTGAGGGTGTAGCTGCACTTCCTTGTCAAGCTTGGGCCTAGATAGGCCTGGGTACCTTGTACCCCTGCTATCTCGGGGGTCTGTTGCAGGGCCCCTACCAGTGTCGGACTGGGGCATGAAGGGCCCACCGGGGAATGCCATGGTAGGGGGCCATGTAAAGCGTGTGGTTATTTTCCAGAGGGGGTGTGGCCAGCCGCTACATTGGTCTGCCTAACCATTAGTGAGTGCATGGGCGGAGCCCCTTGACAAATATATAAATACTGCTAGTGTGTGCATGATAATGTACCAGATAAATATTGGCAATGCACTGTAGATAATACACCATAGTCCTGTGCAGTATAAGGTAACATGTATAATCAGGGCCTGTTCTAGCCCTTTTTGCGCCCCGGGTGGGAAATAGAGGTGTGGCTTCATACAGGGGGCGTGGTCAGTTACGCCCCCTGTACAGTAGTAGCGCCGCTGAAATGCTGTGCGGTGCGCGATTACGTTATTGCGCACCGCACAGCAAAGGTCCTCTCCACGAAGGGAAACTAGACGCTACGCGTCTAGTTCCCTTCACAGCGGGACACAGTGGGCAGCAGCAGCGGGACACAGCAGGCAGCGGGGGGCACAGCAGTAGCGGATCTTGCCATGGTGCGGCGCCCTCCAGATGGCGCCGGCGCCCACCGGAAGGCGGCGCCCCGGGCAAAAGTCCTGCTTGCCCGTGGCAAGATCCGCTACTGTGTATAATGTATAATTCAAGAACACAGTCTGGAACCTGATCCCTAGAGGAGAAGGAGGAGGACCCCCAGGCAGTAGGGCCCATCGGTGGTTTCCCCTGTGGGCCAGTCCGACCCTGGCCCCTACTACTCCTCTGATTCACTGCCCTTACTCTGTGAATTGAATAGTCAGCAGGATTATGTGGCATAACTACAGCCATTGCAATATATTTA
Organism: Pseudophryne corroboree; assembly: GCF_028390025.1. Taxonomy (NCBI): domain Eukaryota; kingdom Metazoa; phylum Chordata; class Amphibia; order Anura; family Myobatrachidae; genus Pseudophryne; species Pseudophryne corroboree. The sequence continues at coordinate 42,578,437 of NC_086452.1, read as the reverse complement.
ACCCTGCATTAAATATTATCTCCCTTCATTACTAAACTTACGTACGTTGCTGGGGGAGAAAAGACTGCAGTGCATGGGGTTATGTCTATTTCCCTATTGCTAAAATATTTGTTTAAAGAACATATTAACCCTTAGCCTGTATAAATTGCTGCCCGCGCTCTCCCTTTCTGTTGACCATTACTGTATTACACTCTGATGCGCACAATGATGATTTTAAATTAATGGATTATCTAAGAAAAGGACCAGTTGGCAATCGTCTGGCTATAAAGAGTGGGGGATAAAGCAACAAATGCAGCTGTTTACTAATAAATAAAGCCTCAGCTGTAAGAAAAATGAATTAGTTGCATTTAATTGGTAGGCTGATCAAGCACCTCTCTTTATTACAATGTCGCGTCTTGTGGTTCCCCCCTCTATGTCAGGGTGCGTGGCACTCTGACAAAGTGTTTATGAATCGTAGTTTGCAGATGGCGCTGCTGGTTCTCACCAGTTATAAGCACAAGTAGCATTATAGACGAAGAGGGGTGCATTTTTTGTTTTGTTTTGCTACAGTCCCCCCCCCCTTCTAGCCGCCCCCACCCTCTGGGAATTAGCTGTCTCTGGTTCTCTCGTGCCAATCTCTCGCTGGCAGAGGTATCCCACAAGCACACATTCAATAAATTACAGGCGCCTGGCTGGCACGGTCTTACAGAAATGTAATGCTTTCAGGGAATACGTGCCATCCATTTTCAATTCCGTTTTGGTTTTATGTACCAAACGTTCTCATTAAGTATCATATGTGCATAGGTTTACGGTGTTAGTGTATCCATGGCAACTTTTTCTGTTCCAAAACTTTTATCAATCACAAAGCTTCTCGTGTACAACAGCTGCAATTTATTTTTAAGTCGAGTGTATTTTCTAAAGTGACATTGAAAGAAAATCGTGTAAGATACTCCAAAATAATAATAATAATAATTGTAACTCATTTTAAGTCATTTTACGTTATATACACTGTACAGAATTTTTTAATTTATTTTTTTGCTAAATTTTGTCAGTAGTTTTTTTTTTTTAGAACCTGGTGCAAAAATAGGAAGAAAAACATTTTGCTTTTGCTTTGCAGTTCCGAATACATCACTTACGTCAGTAACTTTAACAATAGAGTTCTACAAATAGCAGTTTGAAAACCGACCATGTTTTTAATTTATTGTCATGTTTCATTAGACTATATGTCATTTCAAACCCCCCACTAACTGTATCACGAGCTAGGAAATTTGGTGCTGCAAAATTAAGGGGACTCTACAAAGCATTTTTCTGCACACGTGGGAAAATGTGATGCTATTATTGGGGATTGGTCTTGGCGACCGGTCGCCATGGCGATGACATCCCTACAGATGGCCCGTCGGAATGGTCATTGAAAACAGACAGGCGATTGTCAGCTGCCTTGTAAAGTCGTCTCCGGGATTCAGCTATGCAGATAATGCTCCCCTGGCTCATTTGCATGTCTGGAGAGTATAACTGCGCTGAGGGCTCGGGTCTGTATTTGTTACGCTCTGATGAGGCATTTTTCCACGGCCTTCATTCGTGAAGCAGCACGTAACACTGTCTGAGTTTGTAAGGTGATGGGATGCGCTGAACTTACCTTTCTCTAGGTTTAGTATGGAGATATAGAAAGTTTCGGGATCGGAGTGGTTATCCCCATCTGTTAGGAAAAATCGGAAACTGTCGTGTCCTTTGCAGCCGAGGATGATGGTGTGAAAATACCAGATATGGTTCAAGTCGAGATCCTCCTGGGTAAAATTCATGCCGGCATGGAGCGTCACCCAGACAGAGTCCACCTGGGTAAATGGAGAAGAAAATGTGACACTTATTCAGATTATTTCTGCTCTGTGTATTACTTATGCCTGTATATCAACGTAATTACATATAATAAATGCAATTCATTGTTTCCCACCTTTAGCGAATTATGTATGCCCTTCTGTAACTATGACCAAATACACAAAGAAGCCTTGTGCGTTTCAGACTTCTCTTTACACATTTAGGGGCATACCTGTATTTAATAATTGTTGCGGTCTACCCAAAATAAAGATTCTTCATAGGTGTCATTTGCAGCAATAAGGAACCTATGGGGTGATTCAGACCTGATCGATGGGCTGCAAACTTTGCTGTCCTGCTTTCAGATAGTCGCCGCCCCCAGGGGGAGTGTAAATTCACTGTGCAAGTGTGCGATCCCATGTGTACACAGAGCTGCAAAAATCCACTGTGTGCAGTGTGTGCGCAGTCCAGGACTTCCTGCTACAGTGCGATGAGAACAGGCTGATCGGGGCCGGAGCTGACGTCACACACCCTCCCTGACAACGCTTGGGCACACCTACATTTTTCCGGACACTCCCAATAAACGGTCAGTTACCACCCACAGACGGTTTCCTCCTGTCACTCCCCTTTCCATGCGATCGTACTTTTCACACCATCCCATCGCTGACCGGCGATGCCCTTTGTTGTTGTCCGACAAGTGTGCACATTGCGGTGCATACGCATGCGCAGTTAGTACCTGATCGCCCGCTGTGCGAAAACGCTCAGCAGCAGTTAAATGTACCATTACTGAGTCTCTGGGTCCATCCCTGTGATCAGTAAGTAAAGTGATTGCAAGTTACTTGCTGTTTCCGACCCCAGGTGCAGTACCGGTCATGCTCCGACATCCATCGGTGTCCGTATGAGCAGACAATGCCAAGGAGGGATCTTTAGGATCCCTTTCTGCTAAAATATGTGTTACAACAACCCATACGCTACTAGGGGCTAACGCCATCTACAGATGGCATTAGCTGACGAGGCCAGCTCCGGAATGTGGAGCTCCAGAATCTGACCGCCTGGCAGTACCCATAGAAGCCTTCAGAGGCTGCTTTACGGAAGGAAATGGAGGGCTGATATCTACTGCAGTCTCCCCATCTTAAATCCTGGGGACCCTTCAATTTCGCGGGTATCCCCCAGAACAGATGTTTTCTGGGGATTTCCAGCAACTTCCTCCCTAAATAAGAAATATTTATTTTTGTTGCCTGTTTTCCACTTTTTGAAGCAAACTGGAATATGGAAGTGTATCAGAATTGTGTTGTAACCAACAGAGAACTAGCAAACTAGCTGACGGCTACACTTGGATTGGCTGTTGTGGATTGCACCGCCACCATGCACCCCAGTAATATACAAACCTCCATGTGTCATTTTTTTTGTAATCCCAGCAGCTGATAATAGTTTTCTTCCAACGATGGGGGTCATTCCGAGTTGATCGCTAGCTACTGTTGTTCGCAGCACAGCGAACAGGCAAAAATTGGGCATTTCTGCGCATGCGTATGGGCTGCAATGCGCTCACGCGACGTACGGGTACAAGGCCCTTTGTGATTGTGCACAGGTTGTAGCGAAGTTTTCAGTCGCACTGACGGCCGCAAGAAGATTGACAGGAAGAGGGCGTTTCTGGGTGTCAACTGACCGTTTTCAGGGAGTGTTTGCAAAAACGCAGGCGTGTCTGAAAAAACACAGGCGTGGCTGGGCGTTCGCTGGGCGGGTGTTTGATGTCAAATCAGGACACGAATAGGCTAAAGTGATCGCAAGCGCTGAGTAGGTTCAGAGCTACTCTGAAACTGCACAAACCTTTTTTGCAGAGCGCGGCTGCACAGGCGTTCGCACTTCTGCTAAGCTAAATTACACTCCCCAGTGGGTGGCGGCATAGCGTTTGCACAGCTGCTAAAACTAGCTAGCGAGCGATCAACTCAGAATGACCCCCAATATCTTAAAAAAATTGTCCCATTTTGCGTCTCATATGAGGTTATCAGAAACTGATAATTACATTGGAATAAGAAGGTTCTTGTGATTATTCGAACGTAAGGCCATAAAACGCCCCCTTGGTGTGTCACCGAACACATTATACTATTACTTTCACGTGAACTGGAACATTACAAGGTGTTGTCCCAACGGCAATAAAACCAACTTTACCGACACGTACAGTACAACATTTTCCAAAACTCTTTTTATTTTCTTTCTAGTGTTTTTTTTTTTTTTTTTTTACTGTATTACTGAGACTTTCATCAGGGTGTTTTTCATCCATGAAATACTGAAACGCTAACACCAACTTGTTTTTGTTTGATTTTTGTACACAGAAAGGAGCAGACCAGGACCCCTGGGCATAACCGGGCGCTATAAGCACCCAAATATCATCAGTTTCATGGTTTATATCCTATTGCTCGATGTCAAATTATCCTGTTTTTTTTTTAATAAAAGATATAAAACTCTTCACATTTTACAGCTCGGTGGAAAAACAACGCTACTTACTTTAATATCTTACAGGGACGTTACGCAGAAGTGTCGCTAGCAGGAACGGGCTTTTAATAATTCCAAGTGACTGGAATTTTCAGGTTTTATTTGCAGCATTCTATCTTCAACCTGGGAAAGTGATCTATAAATGGGACAGATTATATGGAAGTGCCTAGCCATTGCAATACATATCAGATGTTTTTCTTTTTATTCTAAAGACTATAAAAACGCTGATCTAGAACTTCACACGTCCATTAAACCTCAGCATCTGTCGACGCCTCATAGCTATCACTCTGCGTACAATACTGCCTTGTGTTTTACAGATTATTTCTTGTCAAAGTAGGAGGGGAGATTGTCATTCACTTCAGAAGAGCACTCAGTGCAGAGGGCTGGACAGAGAAACTAATATGTCTGAGAGGCTATGCATAATTAAGATTTATTTTAGTGGCGCGATAATTAGATGGACCGACACATATTTTATGCCCACATGAGAAACATTTCTGAGATATGTTTATAACCCGTCTGGTAAAATTAGGAGAGACTCGTATGCAATTTTTCATGTTTCTTCGTGTAATTAGCTTCACATAGAGGGTCATTCCGAGTTGATCGCTAGCTGCTTTAGTTCGCTGCGCAGCAATCAGGTAAAAAATCGGCACTTGTGCGCATGCGTATGCGGCACAATTCGCACGCGCGTCGTACTATTACAGTGAACGATGTAGTTTCACACAAGGTCTAGCGAAGCTTTTCAGTCGCACTGCTGGCTGCAGAGTGATTGACAGCAAGGGGGCGTTTCTGGGTGTCAACTGACCGTTTTCAGGGAGTGTTCGGAAAAACGCAGGCGTGCCAGGAAAAACGCAGGCGTGGCTGGGCGAACGCAGGGCGTGTTCGTGACGTCAAAACAGGAACTGAATAGTCTGAAGTGATCACAAGCGCTGAGTAGGTCTGAAGCTACTCTGAAACTACACAAAATTATTTTGTAGCCGCTCTGCGATCCTTTCGTTCGCACTTCTGCTAAGCTAAAATACACTCCCAGTGGGCGGCGGCATAGCGTTTGCACGGCTGCTAAAAACTGCTAGCGAGCGATCAACTCGGAATGACCCCCATAATTACAAGGACCTCATAATGTTATCAATAACTTTTCTCGGATATTGGGGATTCTAAATATTTTTACTTTATACAAGACAATTGGCGGGAGCAACAAAACTGCGGTTTTCAGAGTTTTGCCTGCTTACCGCATATGTACCAAGCTCCGGAACGCAATACAGTACGGGGCTTGAATTCAGTGTTCTTTCCATGATTCCTCCCCCTTCTGATAGAGATTCAAGTGAATCCCTCCCAGCACCCATGAGACACGTGCAGCACTTGGCGCATGCGCAGGTCCTAAACCCGGAAGTCCTTCTATCGCAAAGGAAAGCTCTTATCAGGAGGGCCGTCCGTTCTGATTTGTGTTAATAAACGTTGTTATGCTTACGATCTTATTACATTCTATATTTACGTTTGCTTATCTGAACAATCAGAACGGCAGAGTTTGCACAGCAGCACAGAGTATATCAGGAGGTGAGTGATGTGTCAGTGAGGACAGGGCTGCATGTGACAGGGGCAGTGACATGATGTGAGGAGGGGAATGGAGGCAGCAGGAAGTCACAGACTGAGAGTTATATAGTGGGAGGAGCAGGGTCCCCCAGCAGCACAGAGTATATCAGGAGATGAGTGATGTGACAGTGAGCACAGGGCTGCATGTGACAGGGACAGTGACATGATGTGAGGAGGGGAATGGAGGCAGCAGGCAGCCACAGACTAAGAGTTATATAGTGGGAGGAGCAGGGTCCCCAGCAGAACAGAGTATATCAGGAGATGAGTGATGTGTCAGTGAGGACAGGGCTGCATGTGACAGGGGCAGTGACTTGATGTGAGGAGGGGAATGGAGGCAGCAGGAAGTCACAGACTGAGAGTTATATAGTGGGAGGAGCAGGGTCCCAAGCAGCATAGAGTATATCAGGAGATGAGGGATGTGTTAGCGAGGACTGGGCTGCATGTGACAGGGGCAGTGACATGATGTGAGCAGAGGAATGGAGGCAGCAAGAAGCCACAGACTGAGAGTTATATAGTGGGAGGAGCAGAGTCCCCAGCAGCACTGAGTATATCAGGAGATGAGTGATGTGTCAGTGAGGACAGGGCTGCATGTGACAGGGGCAGTGACATGTTGTGAGGAGGGGAGTGGAGGCAGCAGGAAGTCACAGACTGAGAGTTATATAGTGGGAGGAGCAGGGTCCCCAGCAGCACAGAGTATATCAGGAGATGAGTGATGTGACAGTGAGCACAGGGCTGCATGTGACAGGGACAGTGACATGATGTGAGGAGGGGAATGGAGGCAGCAGGCAGCCACAGACTAAGAGTTATATAGTGGGAGGAGCAGGGTCCCCAGCAGCACAGAGTATATCAGGAGATGAGTGATGTGACAGTGAGCACAGGGCTGCATGTGACAGGGACAGTGACATGATGTGAGGAGGGGAATGGAGGCAGCAGGAAGTCACAGACTGAGAGTTATATAGTGGGAGGAGCAGGGTCCCCAGCAGCACAGAGTATATCAGGAGATGAGTGATGTGTCAGTGAGGACAGGGCTGCATGTGACAGGGGCAGTGACATGATGTGAGGAGGGGAATGGAGGCAGCAGGAAGTCACAGACTGAGAGTTATATAGTGGGAGGAGCAGGGTCCCCAGCAGCACAGAGTATATCAGGAGATGAGTGATGTGACAGTGAGCACAGGGCTGCATGTGACAGGGACAGTGACATGATGTGAGGAGGGGAATGGAGGCAGCAGGCAGCCACAGACTAAGAGTTATATAGTGGGAGGAGCAGGGTCCCCAGCAGAACAGAGTATATCAGGAGATGAGTGATGTGTCAGTGAGGACAAGGCTGCATGTGATGGGGCAGTGACTTGACAGGCTTAAAGTTATACAGTGGAAGCAGCAGGTTCCCCAGCAGCACAGAGTATATCAGGGAGTGAGTGATGTGTTTAGTGAGGTTAGGGCTGCATGTGATAGTAGACAATCTGGTGCAACCAGCAGCACAGAGTATATCATGAGATGAGTGATGTGTCTGTGAGTACAGGGCTGCATGTGACAGGGGCAGTGACGAGATAAAGAAAAGGCTTCAAGAAGCCACAGACTGAGAGGTATATAGTGAAAGGAGCAGGGTCCCTCAGCAGCACAGAGTATATCAGGAAGTGAGTGATGTGTCGGTGAGGACAGGGCTGCATGTGTCAGGGGCAGTGACATGATGTGAGGAGGGGAATGGAGGCAGCAGGCAGCCACAGACTAAGAGTTATATAGTGGGAGGAGCAGGGTCCCCAGCAGAACAGAGTATATCAGGTGATGAGTGATGTGTCAGCGAGGACAGGGCTGCATATGACAGGGGCAGTGACATGATGTAAGGAGGGGAATGGAGGCAGCAGGAAGCTACAGACTGAGAGTTATATAGTGGGAGGAGCAGGGTCCCAAGCAGCACAGAGTATATCAGGAGATGAGTGATGTGTCAGTGAGGACAGGGCTGCATGTGATGGGGCAGTGACATGATGTAAGGAGGGGAATGGAGGCAGCAGGAAGCTACAGACTGAGAGTTATATAGTGGGAGGAGCAGGGTCCCCAGCAGCACAGAGTATATCAGGAGATGAGTGATGTGTCAGCGAGGACAGGGCTGCATATGACAGGGGCAGTGACATGATGTAAGGAGGGGAATGGAGGCAGCAGGAAGCTACAGACAGAGTTATATAGTGGGAGGAGCAGGGTCCCAAGCAGCACAGAGTATATCAGGAGATGAGTGATGTGTCAGTGAGGACAGGGCTGCATGTGATGGGGCAGTGACATGTGAGGAGGGGAATGGAGGCAGCAGGAAGCTACAGACTGAGAGTTATATAGTGGGAGGAGCAGGGTCCCCAGCAGCCAGGGCCGTTTCTAGACAATTTGGCTCCCAGTGCGAGATTTCAAAATGCGCCCCCCCCCCCCCCCCCCATTGGTATAAAAAAAAATTGCGTGGCCCCCCCCCCCCCCCATATAGCCAGAAAAAAAAGCATCCCGACAAGGCTGTGTGGCCTGATTAAAATGGGTGTGGTCTCATTTCAGTGGGCGTGGCCTCGTCTGATATCACACCCACCACAGGGGGAAAAAGTAAAAATAAAAAAGTCCCCTTTTTACACATTACACCAGGCAAGTGTCCCCATATTACACAGCGCGGCAGGCAGGTGTCCCCATTTACAAAGTGCGGCAGGCAGGTGTCCCCATTTTACAAAGTGCGGCAGGCAGGTGTCCCCATTTAACAAAGTGCGGCAGGCAGGTGTCCCCATTTTACACAGTACGGTAAGCAGAAATCCCCATTTTACACAGTACGCAGGCAGGTGTCCCCATTTTACACAGTACGCAGGCAGGTGTCCCCATTTTACACAGTACACAGGCACGTGCCCCCATTTTACACAGTACGCAGGCACGTGCCCCCATTTTACACAGTGCGGCAGGTATCCCCATTTTACACAGTGCGGCAGGTATCCCCATTTTACATAGTACGCAGGCATGTGTCCCCATTTTACACAGTGCGGTAGATATCCCCATTTTACACAGTGCGGTAGGTATCCCCATTTTATACAGTGCGGCAGGTATCCCCATTTTATACAGTGCGGCAGGTGCCCCCATTTTACACAGTGCGGCAGGTGCCCCCATTTTACACAGTGCGGCAGGTATCCCCATTTTACACAGTGCGGCAGGTGTCAAGTGGGGAGAGAGAGAGAGAGAGAGAGAGAGAGAGAGAGAGAGAGAAAAAGAGAATACTTACAACTTGCCGCTCTTCGGGTCCCGCGCGCCGGCCGCCTCCTCCGTCGATGGTTATCTTCTCCAGTCCTCTCCTCCTTCTCTTCCACCCGAGCGCTCCTGCTCGGGGGGCGGGGCTTCGCGGAATGACGCGTTTGCGTCGTGACGTCATGACGCAAACGTGTCATTCCGCGAAGCCCCGCCCCCCGAGCAGGAGCGCTCGGGGGGAGAGAGAGGGAGGAGAGGAGTAGTCACGAAGTGCCGCGGCGGGCGCCCCGTGCGGTTGCACGGCTCGCCCGCCGCTAGAAACGGCACTGCCCATTTTACACAGTACGCAGGCATGTGTCCCCATTTTACACAGTGCGGTAGATATCCCCATTTTACACAGTGCGGTAGGTATCCCCATTTTATACAGTGCGGCAGGTATCCCCATTTTATACAGTGCGGCAGGTGCCCCCATTTTACACAGTGCGGCAGGTGCCCCCATTTTACACAGTGCGGCAGGTATCCCCATTTTATACAGTGCGGCAGGTATCCCCATTTTATACAGTGCGGCAGGTGCCCCCATTTTACACAGTGCGGCAGGTATCCCCATTTTACACAGTGCGGCAGGTGCCCCCATTTTACACAGTGCGACAGGTATCCCCATTTTATACAGTGCGGTGCGGCAGGTATCCCCATTTTATACAGTGCGGCAGGTGCCCCCATTTTACACAGTGCGGCAGGTATCCCCATTTTACACAGTGCGGCAGGTGTCAAGTGGGGAGAGAGAGAGAGAGAGAGAGAGAGAGAGAGAGAGAAAAAAAGAGAATACTTACAACTTGCCGCTCTTCGGGTCCCGCGCGCCGGCCGCCTCCTCCGTCGATGGTTATCTTCTCCAGTCCTCTCCTCCCTCTCTTCCACCCGAGCGCTCCTGCTCGGGGGGCGGGGCTTCGCGGAATGACGCGTTTGCGTCGTGACGTCATGACGCAAACGCGTCATTCCGCGAAGCCCCGCCCCCCGAGCAGGAGCGCTCGGGGGGAGAGAGAGGGAGGAGAGGAGTAGTCACGAAGTGCCGCGGCGGGCGCCCCGTGCGGTTGCACGGCTCGCCCGCCGCTAGAAACGGCACTGCCCATTTTACACAGTACGCAGGCATGTGTCCCCATTTTACACAGTGCGGTAGATATCCCCATTTTACACAGTGCGGTAGGTATCCCCATTTTATACAGTGCGGCAGGTATCCCCATTTTATACAGTGCGGCAGGTGCCCCCATTTTACACAGTGCGGCAGGTATCCCCATTTTATACAGTGCGGCAGGTATCCCCATTTTATACAGTGCGGCAGGTGCCCCCATTTTACACAGTGCGGCAGGTATCCCCATTTTACACAGTGCGGCAGGTGCCCCCATTTTACACAGTGCGGCAGGTATCCCCATTTTATACAGTGCGGCAGGTATCCCCATTTTATACAGTGCGGCAGGTGCCCCCATTTTACACAGTGCGGCAGGTGCCCCCATTTTACACAGTGCGGCAGGTATCCCCATTTTACACAGTGCGGCAGGTGTCAAGTGGGGAGAGAGAGAGAGAGAGAGAGAGAAAAAGAGAATACTTACAACTTGCCGCTCTTCGGGTCCCGCGCGCCGGCCGCCTCCTCCGTCGATGGTTATCTTCTCCAGTCCTCTCCTCCCTCTCTCTCCCCCCGAGCGCTCCTGCTCGGGGGGCGGGGCTTCGCGGAATGACGCGTTTGCGTCGTGACGTCATGACGCAAACGCGTCATTCCGCGAAGCCCCGCCCCCCGAGCAGGAGCGCTCGGGGGGAGAGAGAGGGAGGAGAGGAGTAGTCACGAAGTGCCGCGGCGGGCGCCCCGTGCGGTTGCACGGCTCGCCCGCCGCTAGAAACGGCACTGCCAGCAGCACAGAGTATATCAGGAGATGAGTGATGTGTCAGCGAGGACAGGGCTGCATGTGACAGGGGCAGTGACATGATGTAAGGAGGGGAATGGAGGCAGCAGGAAGCTACAGACTAAAAGTTATATAGTGGGAGGAGCAGGGTCCCAAGCAGCACAGAGTATATCAGGAGATGAGTGATGTGACAGTGAGCACAGGGCTGCATGTGACAGGGACAGTGACATGATGTGAGGAGGGGAATGGAGGCAGCAGGCAGCCACAGACTAAGAGTTATATAGTGGGAGGAGCAGGGTCCCCAGCAGCACAGAGTATATCAGGAGATGAGTGATGTGACAGTGAGCACAGGGCTGCATGTGACAGGGACAGTGACATGATGTGAGGAGGGGAATGGAGGCAGCAGGAAGTCACAGACTGAGAGTTATATAGTGGGAGGAGCAGGGTCCCCAGCAGCACAGAGTATATCAGGAGATGAGTGATGTGTCAGTGAGGACAGGGCTGCATGTGACAGGGGCAGTGACATGATGTGAGGAGGGGAATGAAGGCAGCAGGAAGTCACAGACTGAGAGTTATATAGTGGGAGGAGCAGGGTCCCCAGCAGCACAGAGTATATCAGGAGATGAGTGATGTGACAGTGAGCACAGGGCTGCATGTGACAGGGACAGTGACATGATGTGAGGAGGGGAATGGAGGCAGCAGGAAGTCACAGACTGAGAGTTATATAGTGGGAGGAGCAGGGTCCCCAGCAGCACAGAGTATATCAGGAGATGAGTGATGTGTCAGTGAGGACAGGGCTGCATGTGACAGGGGCAGTGACATGATGTGAGGAGGGGAATGGAGGCAGCAGGAAGTCACAGACTGAGAGTTATATAGTGGGAGGAGCAGGGTCCCCAGCAGCACAGAGTATATCAGGAGATGAGTGATGTGACAGTGAGCACAGGGCTGCATGTGACAGGGACAGTGACATGATGTGAGGAGGGGAATGGAGGCAGCAGGCAGCCACAGACTAAGAGTTATATAGTGGGAGGAGCAGGGTCCCCAGCAGAACAGAGTATATCAGGAGATGAGTGATGTGTCAGTGAGGACAAGGCTGCATGTGATGGGGCAGTGACTTGACAGGCTTAAAGTTATACAGTGGAAGCAGCAGGTTCCCCAGCAGCACAGAGTATATCAGGGAGTGAGTGATGTGTTTAGTGAGGTTAGGGCTGCATGTGATAGTAGACAATCTGGTGCAACCAGCAGCACAGAGTATATCATGAGATGAGTGATGTGTCTGTGAGTACAGGGCTGCATGTGACAGGGGCAGTGACGAGATAAAGAAAAGGCTTCAAGAAGCCACAGACTGAGAGGTATATAGTGAAAGGAGCAGGGTCCCTCAGCAGCACAGAGTATATCAGGAAGTGAGTGATGTGTCGGTGAGGACAGGGCTGCATGTGTCAGGGGCAGTGACATGATGTGAGGAGGGGAATGGAGGCAGCAGGCAGCCACAGACTAAGAGTTATATAGTGGGAGGAGCAGGGTCCCCAGCAGAACAGAGTATATCAGGTGATGAGTGATGTGTCAGCGAGGACAGGGCTGCATATGACAGGGGCAGTGACATGATGTAAGGAGGGGAATGGAGGCAGCAGGAAGCTACAGACTGAGAGTTATATAGTGGGAGGAGCAGGGTCCCAAGCAGCACAGAGTATATCAGGAGATGAGTGATGTGTCAGTGAGGACAGGGCTGCATGTGATGGGGCAGTGACATGATGTAAGGAGGGGAATGGAGGCAGCAGGAAGCTACAGACTGAGAGTTATATAGTGGGAGGAGCAGGGTCCCCAGCAGCACAGAGTATATCAGGAGATGAGTGATGTGTCAGCGAGGACAGGGCTGCATATGACAGGGGCAGTGACATGATGTAAGGAGGGGAATGGAGGCAGCAGGAAGCTACAGACAGAGTTATATAGTGGGAGGAGCAGGGTCCCAAGCAGCACAGAGTATATCAGGAGATGAGTGATGTGTCAGTGAGGACAGGGCTGCATGTGATGGGGCAGTGACATGTGAGGAGGGGAATGGAGGCAGCAGGAAGCTACAGACTGAGAGTTATATAGTGGGAGGAGCAGGGTCCCCAGCAGCACAGAGTATATCAGGAGATGAGTGATGTGTCAGCGAGGACAGGGCTGCATATGACAGGGGCAGTGACATGATGTAAGGAGGGGAATGGAGGCAGCAGGAAGCTACAGACAGAGTTATATAGTGGGAGGAGCAGGGTCCCAAGCAGCACAGAGTATATCAGGAGATGAGTGATGTGTCAGTGAGGACAGGGCTGCATGTGATGGGGCAGTGACATGTGAGGAGGGGAATGGAGGCAGCAGGAAGCTACAGACTGAGAGTTATATAGTGGGAGGAGCAGGGTCCCCAGCAGCACAGAGTATATCAGGAGATGAGTGATGTGTCAGCGAGGACAGGGCTGCATGTGACAGGGGCAGTGACATGATGTAAGGAGGGGAATGGAGGCAGCAGGAAGCTACAGACTGAGAGTTATATAGTGGGAGGAGCAGGGTCCCCAGCAGCACAGAGTATATCAGGAGATGAGTGATGTGACAGTGAGCACAGGGCTGCATGTGACAGGGACAGTGACATGATGTGAGGAGGGGAATGGAGGCAGCAGGCAGCCACAGACTAAGAGTTATATAGTGGGAGGAGCAGGGTCCCCAGCAGAACAGAGTATATCAGGAGATGAGTGATGTGTCAGTGAGGACAAGGCTGCATGTGATGGGGCAGTGACTTGACAGGCTTAAAGTTATACAGTGGAAGCAGCAGGTTCCCCAGCAGCACAGAGTATATCAGGGAGTGAGTGATGTGTTTAGTGAGGTTAGGGCTGCATGTGATAGTAGACAATCTGGTGCAACCAGCAGCACAGAGTATATCATGAGATGAGTGATGTGTCTGTGAGTACAGGGCTGCATGTGACAGGGGCAGTGACGAGATAAAGAAAAGGCTTCAAGAAGCCACAGACTGAGAGGTATATAGTGAAAGGAGCAGGGTCCCTCAGCAGCACAGAGTATATCAGGAAGTGAGTGATGTGTCGGTGAGGACAGGGCTGCATGTGTCAGGGGCAGTGACATGATGTGAGGAGGGGAATGGAGGCAGCAGGCAGCCACAGACTAAGAGTTATATAGTGGGAGGAGCAGGGTCCCCAGCAGAACAGAGTATATCAGGTGATGAGTGATGTGTCAGCGAGGACAGGGCTGCATATGACAGGGGCAGTGACATGATGTAAGGAGGGGAATGGAGGCAGCAGGAAGCTACAGACTGAGAGTTATATAGTGGGAGGAGCAGGGTCCCAAGCAGCACAGAGTATATCAGGAGATGAGTGATGTGTCAGTGAGGACAGGGCTGCATGTGATGGGGCAGTGACATGATGTAAGGAGGGGAATGGAGGCAGCAGGAAGCTACAGACTGAGAGTTATATAGTGGGAGGAGCAGGGTCCCCAGCAGCACAGAGTATATCAGGAGATGAGTGATGTGTCAGCGAGGACAGGGCTGCATATGACAGGGGCAGTGACATGATGTAAGGAGGGGAATGGAGGCAGCAGGAAGCTACAGACAGAGTTATATAGTGGGAGGAGCAGGGTCCCAAGCAGCACAGAGTATATCAGGAGATGAGTGATGTGTCAGTGAGGACAGGGCTGCATGTGATGGGGCAGTGACATGTGAGGAGGGGAATGGAGGCAGCAGGAAGCTACAGACTGAGAGTTATATAGTGGGAGGAGCAGGGTCCCCAGCAGCACAGAGTATATCAGGAGATGAGTGATGTGTCAGCGAGGAAAGGGCTGCATGTGACAGGGGCAGTGACATGATGTAAGGAGGGGAATGGAGGCAGCAGGAAGCTACAGACTGAAAGTTATATAGTGGGAGGAGCAGGGTCCCAAGCAGCACAGAGTATATCAGGAGATGAGTGATGTGACAGTGAGCACAGGGCTGCATGTGACAGGGACAGTGACATGATGTGAGGAGGGGAATGGAGGCAGCAGGCAGCCACAGACTAAGAGTTATATAGTGGGAGGAGCAGGGTCCCCAGCAGCACAGAGTATATCAGGAGATGAGTGATGTGACAGTGAGCACAGGGCTGCATGTGACAGGGACAGTGACATGATGTGAGGAGGGGAATGGAGGCAGCAGGAAGTCACAGACTGAGAGTTATATAGTGGGAGGAGCAGGGTCCCCAGCAGCACAGAGTATATCAGGAGATGAGTGATGTGTCAGTGAGGACAGGGCTGCATGTGACAGGGGCAGTGACATGATGTGAGGAGGGGAATGGAGGCAGCAGGAAGTCACAGACTGAGAGTTATATAGTGGGAGGAGCAGGGTCCCCAGCAGCACAGAGTATATCAGGAGATGAGTGATGTGACAGTGAGCACAGGGCTGCATGTGACAGGGACAGTGACATGATGTGAGGAGGGGAATGGAGGCAGCAGGAAGTCACAGACTGAGAGTTATATAGTGGGAGGAGCAGGGTCCCCAGCAGCACAGAGTATATCAGGAGATGAGTGATGTGTCAGTGAGGACAGGGCTGCATGTGACAGGGGCAGTGACATGATGTGAGGAGGGGAATGGAGGCAGCAGGAAGTCACAGACTGAGAGTTATATAGTGGGAGGAGCAGGGTCCCCAGCAGCACAGAGTATATCAGGAGATGAGTGATGTGACAGTGAGCACAGGGCTGCATGTGACAGGGACAGTGACATGATGTGAGGAGGGGAATGGAGGCAGCAGGCAGCCACAGACTAAGAGTTATATAGTGGGAGGAGCAGGGTCCCCAGCAGAACAGAGTATATCAGGAGATGAGTGATGTGTCAGTGAGGACAAGGCTGCATGTGATGGGGCAGTGACTTGACAGGCTTAAAGTTATACAGTGGAAGCAGCAGGTTCCCCAGCAGCACAGAGTATATCAGGGAGTGAGTGATGTGTTTAGTGAGGTTAGGGCTGCATGTGATAGTAGACAATCTGGTGCAACCAGCAGCACAGAGTATATCATGAGATGAGTGATGTGTCTGTGAGTACAGGGCTGCATGTGACAGGGGCAGTGACGAGATAAAGAAAAGGCTTCAAGAAGCCACAGACTGAGAGGTATATAGTGAAAGGAGCAGGGTCCCTCAGCAGCACAGAGTATATCAGGAAGTGAGTGATGTGTCGGTGAGGACAGGGCTGCATGTGTCAGGGGCAGTGACATGATGTGAGGAGGGGAATGGAGGCAGCAGGCAGCCACAGACTAAGAGTTATATAGTGGGAGGAGCAGGGTCCCCAGCAGAACAGAGTATATCAGGTGATGAGTGATGTGTCAGCGAGGACAGGGCTGCATATGACAGGGGCAGTGACATGATGTAAGGAGGGGAATGGAGGCAGCAGGAAGCTACAGACTGAGAGTTATATAGTGGGAGGAGCAGGGTCCCAAGCAGCACAGAGTATATCAGGAGATGAGTGATGTGTCAGTGAGGACAGGGCTGCATGTGATGGGGCAGTGACATGATGTAAGGAGGGGAATGGAGGCAGCAGGAAGCTACAGACTGAGAGTTATATAGTGGGAGGAGCAGGGTCCCCAGCAGCACAGAGTATATCAGGAGATGAGTGATGTGTCAGCGAGGACAGGGCTGCATATGACAGGGGCAGTGACATGATGTAAGGAGGGGAATGGAGGCAGCAGGAAGCTACAGACAGAGTTATATAGTGGGAGGAGCAGGGTCCCAAGCAGCACAGAGTATATCAGGAGATGAGTGATGTGTCAGTGAGGACAGGGCTGCATGTGATGGGGCAGTGACATGTGAGGAGGGGAATGGAGGCAGCAGGAAGCTACAGACTGAGAGTTATATAGTGGGAGGAGCAGGGTCCCCAGCAGCACAGAGTATATCAGGAGATGAGTGATGTGTCAGCGAGGACAGGGCTGCATGTGACAGGGGCAGTGACATGATGTAAGGAGGGGAATGGAGGCAGCAGGAAGCTACAGACTGAAAGTTATATAGTGGGAGGAGCAGGGTCCCAAGCAGCACAGAGTATATCAGGAGATAATAAGTAATATGTTAGTGAGGAAATTACAGTGACATGAACCATTTAGAGGTCATGCATAGCTCTCAGACAGGGGGAGCAGCCATCTTGTGGCTATATCAACATTTGCAATAGTTCTGTCTGTCATGTTACTATGAAACAATTATAACTTTACCAGTCTGGCGATAAAAATGGGAGATTAGGAACACGATCATTATCTCACCAACCTTTCTTTTGAGTTCTCCAAAGACAGGGGAATTATTAATGATGTAATGAATAACTTTTCTTGGCGAATCTCGATCTTCAGCTTCCAGAACCACACTGGATATGATTTTATTTTCAGCCACATCCACCTCCAATCCGCTGTTTCTACATTCATAGACAAAATAGGTGTGAATAGAAGAGAGGGTGATATCTAATGACAAGAGCACAAGATGAATGGAGGCTGTTTATGAAGAGAACCCAGTGAGTAATGCAGAACATCATGGTGTTGCAGCCCCACGTCTCCATAATGTGCCCAGTGCAGATTATGGTGCACTCTACCCTGCATTCTCAGATTATGGTGCAGTCTACCCTGCATTCTCAGATTATGGTGCACTCTACCCTGCATTCTCAGATTATGGTGCACTCTACCCTGCATTCTCAGATTATGGTGCACTCTACCCTGCATTCTCAGATTATGGTGCACTCTACCCTGCATTCTCAGATTATGGTGCACTCTACCCTGCATTCTCAGATTATGGCGCACTCTACCCTGCATTCTCAGATTATGGTGCACTCTACCCTGCATTCTCAGGAGCCAACAGCACAAACTGAAAGTGCATCCTGATGTGCAGAGAGGAGAGATATTTAGGTGTGTGAGGGCAAATTTTCAGAGTGTTTCTGATGCACATTGCGAAACGCGTTTGATCACTGCTTCTCAGTAGTCCACCCAGTGGACATCAAGGTGCATTACTAGTCTCTTTGCACCTCAGTGTGAGGATAGGAAGAAACTGTTGTAGAGTTGTGCTCTGTAAGAGTATAAATGTCACATCAAATTCCAATCTCCTACCCATTAGTATCGCTCCATTCAGTCATATAAACTTTTAGCAGTTATTGTACTAAAATGCTGCACACCTGGAAAAATTAGTTTCATGGCTTCACCTCTTTTCCCAAGGTCGGTTCGGGGTTTTTGGTTGATGTTCTGTTGGTTTTGCAAACCAACCTTTTATTCAAGTCAAAATGGGAAAAAATGACCAAAAACCCAACTTTAGAACACTGGACCAACAATATAAGACAAGAATAGGATTTGTAACAGTATGACCTGTGCAGGTTTCATTAGGTTGAAAAGCAAAGAAAATGTTAATTAAAAAAACAAAATATATATATATATATATATGTTGCCGTCCCCCCGGTTTAGGAAAATAGGAGGAAAAACCAGTGTGTGCAAGGAGACACACAGTGTGGGATCCCCCTGCCATAGCATTAGCCAGCCCAGGACTGGAGTTCCTCGGAAAGTTGTGACCCCACCCCTAAAATAAAATGAGATCTCCCCTCCCGAGGAACCCCCAGACCTGGGCTGAAAGCCAGGGGATATTCCTTGCATGGCCCTGGGTAAAGCAATGCACAGGGGCTCCTTCCTTGTGCTATCAGTGGCTGTGATGTTAGGGGGAGGGCGGGGTGCTTTTTGCTGCGGCTGTCATGTCCAGGGGGGCTATCGGCAGCATCGGCTGTGATGACCGGGGTGGACTACTGGCAGAGTAGAATGTGATCTCCAGGGAGGTATGCTATCAGCGGCTGCGGTTGCAAGAGGCAGGGAAGGTGCTGTTGTCGTCGGAGGCTGTGCTGTCTGGAGGAGGAGTAGGGGTATTATTGTTCATGGGCCCTTACATGCCTGGGACCCATTAAGCCCGGTGGAAGGGGCGGCCCTGATTCCTTGCACCCCTGGTGGTGTTGAGTGTGGGGTTAATAGTTAAGAATAGATCATATTGTGCTTTACAGATGGACTACAAGTGCCAGCATGCCTGGAGGTCCACTGGCGCCTGTAATCAACCTGTCAAGATAATGTTAAAATAACCACAACACTCGCACACCAAGGGGTATATTCAATAAGAGTCGGAAACTGCCGTCTTGTTGGAAAGACGGCAGTTTTCGACTGGAATAGGTCGGAAGGGGTTCCGACCTATTCAATATGGGCACATTGTTTCCGACAAGTTTGGAAACTCTACTTGTCGGAATGCTGTCGGAAAGCAGGTGGATCAGCGGAATAGATGCCGAGCCGCCTGCTGCTGTCGGAAACGGGGCCAAATCCGACAGGTTTTGGCCCCCTTTCCGACAAACCCAATCCGACTTGAAAACAAGTCGGATTGAGGTGAGGAGACTGGGAGCGGTGCGGCGGGCTACGGGGATGATGGTACCTGCAGTGCCTCCTCCGCCGCCGCCGCACAGATCACTCCCGCTGCCAGCTCCGGCCGCCGCTGGAAGCTTCCCCGCCGGCCACCGCACACTGCCCCCCGCCACACACTGCCCCCCCGCTGGCCGCCGCACACCGCACACTGCTCCCCCCGCCGGCCGCCGCACACTGCTTCCCCCGCCGGACACCAAACACTGCTCACCCCCCCGGCCACCGCACACTGCTCCCCCCGCCGCTGCTGGCAGCGCACCCGGCACCCGCTGACAGCAGCGGCAGGACAGGACACAGGGAACGGCCAAATCCGACAGTCGGATTTGGCCGCTCTTTGAATAGGGGTTGTCGGGTCCATTCCTGCAACTGCATGTCGGGATGGACCCGACTCTTATTGAATATACCCCCAAGTGTTTACTATTTACTATCATTTTGCAAGGTCAATTAAATTTGGAGAGTACTGCAGTTTGGCGAGTGATTCTGTGAATTGTGAACGTTGTGTTGTCATTTTCTGTGTAGTCTTCTCAAAGTTTGTCATATTTTTGTTTGCTTTTATTTTCTTTCCAGTCTTGTCAGTGTTTATTTGTGTGGTGTGCTTGTGTGGAGTGTGTTGATAGTGTTAGTGTACTGTACAGTAGGTTTTCTTTATTAGTGTATCTTTGTCTTCTCTGTCTTTGTGTCATTGTTTTGCTATACAGTAGGGGTAGAGGAGAAGAAGCACAGGGGATACACATGTACCCATGCCCAGCCTCACTTCCTAAAAGGAAATTATATGACGTGCAGTTATTTGCGGACATTAAGGTTACGTTGCAGCATACTTACAATTCAAATGTTTATTTGTTTATTTATTGGTTCTGTGAGAGAAAATAATGTTAACACAACAAACAAAATCTGTTGTAAAGGTAACAAATATGGAATACTAGTTTTGTGCAATGTTTCACACAATACAGTATGTTGCTTGCAACGGGATATGGTCTCTAGGTCGACAGTAAAGGCCCATACACACTGGGCGATGTTGAGCTGAGAGCAGGTCACTTTTGGTGTGTTGAGCTGCTTTCAGCTCAAAGCCGCCCAGTGTGTATACCCCGGCGATGAGTGATGAGCGCTGATGCGCGCTCCTGCTTCATCGCTGGTGGTAATACCAGTAGATGAACGGCGGGGTGAACGGCTTTCCATAGCGTCCTGCTATGGAAAGCCGCTCACCCCCGCTGACATCGCTGGGCAGCGGGGAAAAGCGCTCAGTGGGGGTAATTCCAAGTTGATCGCAGCAGGAAATTTTTTAGCAGTTGGGCAAAACCATGTGCACTGCAGGGGAGGCAGATGTAACATGTGCAGAGAGAGTTAGATTTGGGTGTGGTGAGTTCAATCTGCAATCTAAATTGCAGTGTAAAAATAAAGCAGCCAGTATTTACCCTGCACAGAAACAAAATAACCCACCCAAATCTAACTCTCTTTGCACATGTTATATCTGCCTCCCCTGCAGTGCACATGGTTTTGCCCAACTGCTAAAAACTTTCCTGCTGCGATCAACTTGGAATTACCCCCAGTGTGTATGCACTGAGCGCTTTTTAGCCCAGCGATGTCAGCCATCATCGCTGTTCATACACGCTGGGCAAAAACGCCCAGTGTGTATGGACCTTTAGTAGGTCGACATGGTTACTAGGTCGACATGACAAAAGGTTGACATGAGTTTTTCAAATTTTTTAATTTTTTTTTACTTTTTCATACTTTACGATCCACATGGACTACAATTGGGAACGGTAACCTGTGCCGAGCGCAGCGGAGTGAGGCACCTTGCCCGAAGCATGGCGATGGTATACGGTGCACTAATTGGGGTTCCCCGTCACTCTACGAAGACAATGATACCAATTTTTTTTTAAACTAATGTCGACCTTTTTTCATGTCGACCTAGTACATGTCGACCTAGAGTCCCTGTCGACCTAGAAACCATGTTGACCTACTTACTGTCAACCAATAGTGGTCAACATAGACACTGTCGACCTAACTCTATTCTATCTAACATACCACACCCTGTTGCAACAGTCTATTTTCAATATTCTTTTATTTTTAACCAATTGCCAGAATAGATATTCATCAAGCACCTATCCTATGGGGCGTATTTATCAATAATTATTTTACTAAAATAATGTGAAAACACATTATTGTGGTATCACTTAAATGTATAAAAGGGCTTTTAAAGGAGAATTCTCAAAATTCTTCTCCGAGCCCTAAAATCTGCATATTAAGTAAGTAGTTCGCATTTTCCATACTTATCATGGTAAATACAATCTGCTCAAAATTACTAATGTTAAAATGTGAAATAACAGGGAACCTTGTGACAAAAACGTCTTCTTCAGATGGCCTTATGCAGACTTCCCTCCATGTCCCCTACTCCTGCTCTGCCCATCCTGCATGCTGACAGGCAGAGCAGAGCCAGGAGTGGGCTTCTGTGATCAGCCTGTGGGCTGAATGTACTAAAGGAAAAATGCTGGTGTTACCCTATGGAAGCCTATGGGCTTTGATTCGCAATATTCCAGAGAGGGATCCGATACGGATCCCTCCAAGCATAACCGATAGAAGCCTATGGGCTTCTTCCTGAGAAGGATCCAATCGGATCCCTGCAAGTATCCCCCGTGGCCCCTGCATCCCTCTGCACATGCGCACAAACACGGCCTGGGGGCCAAAACACGGAAGTCCCGGATTCGCAAAGGACAGCTCTTATAGGAAGAGCTGTCCTTTGTGATATTAATTGCATATGTTAGTAGTACATAACATATACGATTAGTATCATTGTGATGTTTGGCGGAATACAGTCCGCAGCCTTAGTATATTCCGACTTGTGTGTCTAAATAAACCGCAGGCTGACCACAGAGAAAATAAAGAGTTATAATAGAAAATAAATTAAATAAAACTTCTCTGGGACTGCACAGATCAGCTGACCGGTCACAGAGGAGGAGCTCACCGGTCACCGATCCTGGGGTAGGTAAGTTTTATTTCATTTATTTTCCATAATAATAACTAGAGAGGCAGGAGAGGAGGCAGTGAGCCAGGAAGCAGCAGGGGGCTGGGCTAGAGGCAGGAGCACAGTGGGAATAAGGGGGAAGGGGGGGGAGGGGGGCAGCGGGGGCAGGAACACAGCTGAAGTGAAGGGGAGGGGAGGCAGCGGGGGCAGGAAAGGAAACTTGTCGATGAGAAATAATTACTAGTTGTCTGAAGTTCTAAATTATTCTAAGCCCGTCGTTTTTTTTTTCAGATTTCACTTTAATTAATCAGAAAGAAAACAATGGAAAATCGACCAAAAGCCACAAACCGATGATTAGTAAATATACCCCTAAAACACTCGGTAATACAAGTTTTTACTGGAACACATTCAAAAAAATAACTTGTATACCCGATGTCTGGAGGCCTCGTCCAGACCAACGAACAAATAAATAAATAAAATCAGATTTGGAAACTTGTGCCGGCCAATCAGTTTTGGATGAGGTAGAAGGTAACGGTGGGAAGGCCTCAGCTGCTGCACGGCCTCTTGGGAAAGCAATCCCCATTTTGCTTCTTGAATTGGTTCCCAGATTATGAAGCACAATGGTGACTGACAGCTCGTCTCCCCATGAGATTCCGTGGCAGGTGTGGACTTTACCGCACTGGTGTCTGTGGCAGACAAACACCATGCTATAGTGGTCCAAATCATTAACATCTCACTAGCCTGAAGGGCAATTGCCCCCTGGAGGCCATTCCTGGCTTGTCTGAGTCCTTATCTCTATATTCACATTGATTGTCTCATACATAACACAGATATTTCTGCCCGGGACTAGCTGGCAAATGTTGTTCACTGAACAAAAGGATTAATTAACAATTTCCTACAGTAATCTCACCACAATTGTTTATTTAATACTTTTTTTATAACCACAGTTAGAGAAAGTGTAATCCATCTGGCCATGTAATAAATGATCACATACTGTATATATGTAGTACTGGCTTGCTATCTAGTAATGCAGACAGTAATATAACACATACTGTACTGTAAATATATATCTTTTAGCACATTATTGCACAGATATACTGTATAGCTGGACCACACTCAGAGCGTTCCCTCATGTACTTCACCTGGTAAGCTTTGGTTTCTCATCATTGACGGCCATTACATGAACATGTAGTGCCTCTTGGACTGTGTGTTTGCCATCTGTCAGCTGCACGACAAAGCCATCTTGTAGAGTGTCTGTGTCATCATGCGTATACACAAAGCCCATTCCTGCAGGAGAACAAGTCATTAATTTATCCTCCATAGAAGTGGACGGGATAGTCAACGCGACAGAAGCAACAGAATTCCCCTAATCACATTACTGGTACCTATATTCTGTGCATCCCTGAATTCATTAAGGAACAAGCACAGCCAGTATAGCAATTCATGGGATATTCACAATGCTAAACCCACAACTCCCACACAGAGGCAGCCATTTTGTTTTGGTGCGGAAATAATATTCATGAGAATGCAGGCTATTATCGCTTAGCGATGTCCCTAGTTTCCAGTGCATTTTATACTATTGTACTGGAAATAGGCTGCATTCTCATGTATGTTCTTTCAGATGACAAAATGGCTGCCGTCGCTTTGTTCCTCATGCCTCAGGAAGGTGTACAGATACTTGCATATCCCATGAATATTGATTCAGTCGGCAACATAGTAGCCTCAGTGGGTCCTTGTGAATTGATAGTCTGCATGCTCATGAATATTACTTAATCCCACAAAATGGCTGCCACCTTTCTCTGTAGGCATCAGGGACAAACAAATAGTTAATGATGTGAATGCGTTGAGGCAGCCACACTAAAAATAGTAATAGAATCCGTCTGAGGAATCAATGTGCACTCAGCCAATCGGAAGTGCCGATTGTTATTATCACCAGTACCCGTTTTGCAACAGGAATCAAGCAGCTGCAAGATTTACGGGGCGTTCCTGAGGGTTCCTGTGTGTCTTTCTAGCCTCTTTCTGTTGTGGTGAATTTTGCTAGATAGTCTTAAGGTACTAAAAACAGAATTTGCATAAATATAGTAATAAAACAGCATGTCAAAGCAGACACTTCATGACAAAAAAATGTCAGGCCCAGGGCCAGATTAACAAAGAGGCAGATGTAGCTACACCTCCAGGCCTCTGCATCAAAATAGGCCCATCATCATGACAGCATTATGAAGACAAGCTGCCCAGCTAGCCACATAGTCGGCCATAAACCATAAGTATTGTAATTCTATTTCTATTTCCTCACAAAATGTTGCAAGTTTTCTACTTTTCCGTATTTAGGGAGAGACTGGATCTGATAGAGCTGGGGGTGTAAACGCCCACACACCAATGGCCACTCCCACACAGCACTGACCACACCCACACAGCACTGGCCACACCCAGGCAGAACTGGCCACAGCTCCTCCCCTTCTCTATTATTTCAGCCCCAGGTCCATGTGGTCCTTAATGAGCCCTGATCAAACTGGTTTAAAATTCATTTATAAACCAACACTTGGGGCCAGAAGTAATGAAGTCCAAGTTGGGAGGAGGTGCAGGTTCCCGGCCCAACTTGGAAGTTTTTTTAAAGAGGCAATCTTGTACAAGGCAAAACCATGCCTTGTAAATGATCGGCGCTTTAAAAAAATGTCCGAGTATGGCCGGGAACCCGCACCTCCGGCCAACGCAGATTTCATTACATCAGTCCACTGGTATTTGATTTTATCTGCAGATAATGAGGAGCCACAACGTAGGCTGCAAGCTTAAATGCTTAATGAATGCTTCATCCTTTAATTTTGCTAGATATATACAGATTTGCATCTGTAATGATACGTTTAATGCTCTAGTCCTCAAATTTGTAATTCTTCCATTAAAAAGGTTAAAATGCATAATTTTAAGCTTGAATGGACTTGAGGGGCTTTGCAGGTGGCCGCACCTAGTAGACTTTCCCAAATTTTCGTAGCTCAATTTAATTAATATTAAATAAAATTCCAGTGAGCTTTCTCATTTTTGTACTGATTAGAGGAACCGATTTGTACCCGAGCATCTCTAGCAAGTGCTATTCGGGTATAGAGTATAACTGAGTAAGATATTAGCACTTTACAATTATACAGCGCCTAAACCTCTTATTACTGAATTGTGCCAATTGCTGGGGGCAACGACAAACTTTTTCATTTAATTTTTCCGTTGTCTTACTAAATGTACTGGCTGCCAGGAGTCCTGCCGCCATTTTTTCGATCGGAGCGGCTGAAAACAGGATGGGACCTGCGCATGCTCATGGGGGTCCCGTCACTTAAATTGCGGTCGCATCGCGTTTGCGATGGGACCTGAATTAGGCCCAGAGGCTCCATCCTATCACTGATTTGAATGGTATTTTGCTCTATGCATGGAAATTTATTGGTTCCATTTACATAAATCAATAATAATATTTAAATACGTGATGACAACAAGGGCCCTCATTCCGAGTTGTTCGCTCGCTAGCTGCTTTTAGTAGCATTGCACACGCTAAGCCGCCGCCCTCTGGGAGTGTATCTTAGCTTAGCAGAAGTGCGAACGAAAGATTAGCAGAATTGCGAATAGAAATTTCTTAGCAGTTTCTGAGTAGCTCCAGACTTACTCCTACATTGCGATCAGTTCAGTCAGT
This sequence comes from Pseudophryne corroboree, assembly GCF_028390025.1. NCBI lineage: Eukaryota > Metazoa > Chordata > Amphibia > Anura > Myobatrachidae > Pseudophryne > Pseudophryne corroboree. The sequence continues at coordinate 42,552,444 of NC_086452.1, read as the reverse complement.
TTCGTTCCTGGTTTGACGTCACAAACACACCCAGCGTTCACCCAGACACTCCCCCCGTTTCTCCAGCCACTCCCGCGTTTTTCCCAGAAACGTCAGCGTTTTTCCGCACACTCTCATAAAACGGCAAGTTTCCGCCCAGAAACACCCACTTCCTGTCAATCACACTACGATCACCAGAACGATTCAAAATCTTCGTTAGGCCGTGAGTAAAATACCAAACTTTTGTGCTAATTTACTTGGTGCAGGTGCACTGCGAACATTGCGCATGCGCAGTTTGCGACTAATCGCTCTGTAGCGAAAAAAAATAACGAGCGAACAACTCGGAATGACCCCCTATATTTACACACTATGATTAATTAAACAATTTGCCTTGCCATTTCCCCGGACTAAGGTGGTCATTCCGAGTTGATCACTAGCTGCATTCGTTCGCTGTGCAGCGATTAGGCAAAAAAAGGCACTTCTGCGCATGCAGCACAGTGCGCACGCGTGACGTACTATTACAACGAACGATGTAGTTTCACACAAGGTCTAGCGATGCTTTTCAGTCGCACTGCTGGCCGCAGAGTGATTGACATGAAGTGGACGTTTCTGGGTGTCAACTGACCATTTTCAGGGAGTGTTCGAAAAAACGCAGGCGTGCCAGGAAAAACGCAGGCATCGCTGGGTGAACGCTGGGCGGGTGTGTGACATCAATACAGGAACTGAACAGTCTGAAGTGATTGCAAGCGCTGAGTAGGTTTTGAGCTACTCTGAATCTACACAAAAAACCTTTGTAGCCGCTCTGCGATCCTTTGTTCGCACTTCTGCTAAGCTAAAATACACTCCCACTGGGAGGCGGCATAGCGTTTGCACGGCTGCTAAAAACAGCTAGCGAGCGATCAACTCGGAATGACCCCCTAGAACCCCTCTTAAGGCAGGTTACCCACTGGCATTAAAATCACACTTTAAAGCTTTTAATGCCAGTAAAAGCATGTAAGCCTCGCACCCATTTCCACTTGCCGCAGGAGCCAAAGTGGCATGGCATCTTTTGGGCACACTGGGGCAGATGTATTAACCTGGAGAAGGGATATAGAAGTGATAAAGCATTGATAAGTGCAAGGTGATAACGCAGCAGCCAATCATTACAAATTAGAAAAATGACAGTTAGGAGCTGATTGGCTGGTGCGTTACCACCTTCCACTTATCACTGCTTTATGCCTTCTCCAGGCTTAATACATCTGCCCATATGCTCTTTTTTACTTGAGCTCGTAAAGGTAGATTTGTTGCGTAAGCCGGGCTTACACACCTCATGCCAATCACGTTTGTCATGCGGTGTAACTGGCGTTTCCTTAATGACGCCAGGGCGAACGTCCTAATATTTTTATAAACATCGACTTCCATAATGTCCTTTCTGCCCAAATTAAATATAACATTAATATACGGTATTTAATTTTTATTTTTCTCCTCTGCCTAGCCGCCATGTCACTTTCTGTTCTTCACTAGAGGCTTTGGGGGTAATTCCAAGTTGATCGCAGCAGGAAATTTTTTAGCAGTTGGGCAAAACCATGTGCACTGCAGGGGGGGGCAGATATAACATGTGCAGAAAGAGTTAGATTTGGGTGGGTTATTTTGTTTCTGTGCAGGGTAAATACTGGCTGCTTTATTTTTACACTGCAAATTAGATTGCAGATTGAACACACCACACCCAAATCTAACTCTCTCTGCACATGTTATATCTGCCTCCCCTGCAGTGCACATGGGTGGTCATTCCGAGTTGTTCGCTCGGTAAATTTATTCGCCTCGCAGCGATTTTCGCTTAGTGCGCATGCGCAATGTCCGCACTGCGACAGCGCCAAGTAAATTTGCTATGAAGTTAGGAATTTTACTCACGGCTTTTTCTTCGTTCAGGCGATCGTAATGTGATTGACAGGAAGTGGGTGTTACTGGGCGGAAACAGGCCGTTTTATGGGCGTGTGGAAAAAAACGCTACCGTTTCTGGGAAAAACGCGGGAGTGGCTGGAGAAACGGGGGAGTGTCTGGGCGAACGCTGGGTGTGTTTGTGACGTCAAACCAGGAACGACAAGCACTGAACTGATCGCACTGGCAGAGTAAGTCTCGAGCTACTCAGAAACTGCACAGAGCAGTCTTTTCGCAATATTGCGAATCTTTCGTTCGCAATTTTAAGAAGCTAAGATTCACTCCCAGTAGGTGGCGGCTTAGCGTGTGCAATGCTGCTAAAATCGGCTTGCGAGCGAACAACTCAGAATGAGGGCCATGGTTTTGCCCAACTGCTAAAAAATTTCCTGCTGCGATCAACTTGGAATTACCCCCTTTGACAACAGCCAGGCGGGAGAGCCTGCAATTAGTCTACTATTCACTTCTCTTCGGAAATGTCTTTTTGACCCAAAATAAAAAGGATCCTTTGCCTACAGCAGGCTGGTTTGCAGTAGCCTTCGGATTCCAGTAGAGGACATTCACGGCCTATATATCATAGGCCGGAGTGGAGACAGATTTCCACTGGATCTCAGACAAACAAGGAAATATGAGGCACCGACAAACATGTCCCAGAGCAGACGAAAGCCTCATCTGGTGAAAGAAACAAAAAACAGCCCCCTCAAAGCCCAACCAGCAGGATATGGGAGCGGGGGGGACAGAGATTGGGGTCTCGCAGATGCAGACACAGATTAAGGCCCCACAGAGACTTTTATATCTGTATAATGAACAGGCGTAGGCAATACGGTGAATGTAATAAAAGTATGACACAAACCTTTCTTCAGTTCATCCAAGGTGAAGCTGTAAATCTGCAGGTGTGCCTGTACGTCGGTGGGGATCAGATGTTTGTCATGACCGATTTGTTGCACGCCATCTAATAACCGGCCGTGCGCAGGGGGGATTATAACTGAGAAGAGTAATACGTCTGGTGGGATATCTGGGTCTTCGGCGTTTAAAGTGGACGGGCCTATGGCACAGCTACCCCCCTCAATTACCTAGGTGGGAGGAAAGACAAAAAACAGTTTCACAAAATTAATGCCAATTTCAGTTTTGTTTTTTTTCAAAATAGAAAATGGCTGCGTGACCTGCGACTGAACCCAGAACTTGGATCGCAGTGCGGCTGGATCGCGCCTGGATGTTGTTGGAATTGGATATAAGCTTTTGGGCTGAAACGAGAACAAAACAGCCAGCCCAGGGAGACAGTGTGGCAGATTGGTAATATCATACAAGCCGCTATTACAGACGGGGCTGAGATTACTAACGCCAGCAACAAGACAATAATTCTCTGAAACCGACCGATATTACTCATGGAAAGAAAAACAGGATACGTTCAAATGATCTGTCTCTTCCCGGATTCCTTGTTTCACTGTAAAACGGTTTCTATTGCTTTATAAACATGTTACACACTAAATATAGCTGGCGTGTGTGTGGTACTGACTTCTACATTTGCAATCGATTCTGGTATTTACACCTTCTGAGAACCACACATGGAAGTTGGGGCTTAACGTGCCTTTATCCTGTGCCATGGGCGTCTGGCGTAAGACATGTTCTATTTTAGCGCGGTCTGTTTACACTTCTGTGGTCTGCACCGTTCACAGGGGACCAGTGATGATCAAATGCAAAACCGTCCCTGGACCTGCCAATGAGGCGCCCCAGCACTAAATCACTTTATTCTCCACGCTCAGTTCATCTGGCGGAGGTAGATGGCCGCACTTCTCAGCGTTGCACAGTTTTTTTAACCTTTGCAGGGGTGCGAGAGCTTGGGAAAAACAAACGTCAGGGTTATTCAACTGCAAATTTACATTCCTCCGGTCACGGGGATCTTATGGTACAGCCTGCAGGGGGATATTTATCAAAGCTTGGAGAGAGATTAAATTGTGAGAAATAAAGTACCAAACAATCAGCTCCTAACTGTCATTTTCCAAACACAGCCTGTAAAATGTAAAGCAGGAGCTGATTGGCTGGAACTTCACTGTGTCTCTCACTATTTTTTCTCTGTCTGTGCTTTGATAAATACCCCCAGTAATATAACTGCGCTACTGCCCTATGACATGCAAAGTAAACCTTTTATATTTATCAAACAGTTCTAGACTACGGGGAGATGTACTCAGCAGTGATAAAAGTGAAGAAGTGAGCCAGTGGAGAAGTTGCCCATGGCAACCAATCAGCACTGACGTAACATTTAACAATTTGCATACTATAAAAGTATACAGAGCAGCTGATTAGTTGCCATGGGCAACTTCTCCACTGCCTCACTTCTCCATTTTTATCACTGCTTAGTACATTACCCCCTTAATAATGGAATCATTTACATAAACTCTACGTGTTGTCTGTATATAGTGTATATTATTATTTATTACGTATTTATTACCAGTCATTTATATAGCGCACACATATTCCACAGCGCTGTTACAGATAATATTTGTCCATTCACATCTGTCCCTGCCCAAGTGGAGCTTACAATCTATGGGGGTCATTCCGAGTTGATCGCTCGCTAGCTAGTTTTAGCAGCTGTGCAAACACTATGCCGCTGCCCACTGGGGAGTGTATTTTAGCTTAGCAGAAGTGCGATTGCATGTGCAGCCGAGCTCTGCAAAAACAGTTTGTGCAGTTTCAGAGTAGCTCTGAACCTACTCAGCGCTTGCGATCACTTCAGCCTATTCCTGTTCGGATTTGACGTCATACACCCGCCCAGCGAATGCCCAGCCACGCCTGCGTTTTTTTCAGCCATGCCTGCATTTTTACAAACACTCCCTGAAAACGGTCAGATGACACCAGAAATGCCCCCTTCCTGTCAATCTTCTTGCAGCCGTCAGTGCGACTGAAAACTTTGCTAGAACCTGTGCACAACCACAAAGAGCTTTGTACCCGTACGTCGTGCCTGCGCATTGCGGGGCATACGCATGCGCAGAGATGCAGTTTTTTAGCCTGATCGCTGCGCTGCGAACAGCGAGCGATCAACTCGGAATGACCCCCTATATTCCCTACCACATGTACACACATACATTCACGCTAGGGTTAATTTTGTTGGGAGACAACTAACCTACCACTTATTTTTGGATTATAATGTATGTGTACTATATATTCTTGTATGTGTACTATATATATATATATATATATATATATATACCTGTATGTGTACTATATGTATGCATATATAAATAAAAGTGTAATTCAGCTTTTGACAATCAGGATGGAGTTTATCAATTGACTTCCACGGTAACACTACTTTTACAGATCTGTACAGGCTGCACATGTAACTGAGGGCAGATGTATTAAGCCTAGAGAAGTGATAAACTAGTGATAAGTGCACGGTGATAACGCACCAGCCAATCAGCTCCAATATGTAAATTGACAGTTAGGAGCTGATTGGCTGGTGCATTATCACCTTCCATTTATCACTGCTTTATCACTTCTCTAGGCTTATTACATCTGCCCCTGAATGTCCTTATTGCCCAGAATGACGCCTGGCTGCAATGTATGTGCCCGCTATAATGCACAGACAGGTTGACATGTTATTTTTTTAAACCTCAAAAGTGTCTTTTTAATGTCGGTGACAGATCCACAGTCACATTCCCTTTTCCCGTTAACTATTTATCCCCGGTTAAATATATCTAACCATTTTTTTCAAACCAGATCCTATTTTTAAATGTAGATACAGGTTGAGTATCCCATATCCAAATATTCTGAAATACGGAATATTCTGAAATACGGAATGTTTTGAGGGCCTAATTCAGACCTGATCGTAGCCGTGCAAAATTTTGCACAGCTACGATCAGTTATTCAGACATGCGGGGGGAAGCTCAGCACAGAGCTAGTCCGACCCGCATGTCTGGCCCTACCCCCCTCCCTCACACAAGTACAAAAGCATTGCCATGCGGCGATGTATCGTGACTGGACAAATGGCACCATTGCGATGTGGAAACGTGCCAATGATGTGAGAGGTGAACGTCGGCTACAAAGGTGCACCAGGGCCGACCAACACGCTACAGTGGAGCAGATCACCATCAAAATGGTCTAGCTGCTGTCCGCGCTGCACACGGCGGTTACTCTGGCTGTGACCTGCGGGTCATAATAATGTGACTCCACCGTGTATCTTTGCCCTGTTGATAACATTTAAAGCAGGGGCGTTTTAAGAGAGGAGGAGGCCCGTGTTCAGCCTCCTCCATTCGGGCCGCCTCCTCTCTGCCTGGAGCGCTGTAGAGTCTGAGCGGCGGCCATTTTCCCTGAGATTTCTCTACTGCGCATGCGCAGAACTCCGTGAAAATGGCCGCTGAGCCATTTTCACAGAGTTCTACTAGCGCTGCGGATGCCGGCGCTGGACTTCGGAGGGGTGAGTATTTTAAAAATGGGTGCAGTGCATCCATTATAGAAACGCCAGTGATTGGAAGACAGAAGCAGGATTCTGCAGAGAATTTCAGTAGGAAATACCATTACATGCTATGAATGTTGGACCTCTGATGAAGATAAATTAAACTATGTGGTAAAAATGTAATATTTGTGTTCTATTTGTATGCCTCAAGTTCAAGTACTTTGGAGTATGACATGTTTCCTAATGTATCAAGCAGAGGAATATAAGCCAAGAAAAGGCTTCCTAAAAATGGCAGCTAATCATTAGCAGCTGTCCAGTGCATGTATAATCCCGTCCCCACTCAGCAGGTGTCAGTAGTACTGGTGACACCACGCGTTTCAATGGCCAGAGATGAGAAGGAGCTTTTCCCTCTCTGCAAACTCAGCTGAAGGATTTAAGGGACGGGAAACATTATTTTCTACTGTTCCGGAATGTGCAAATCAACACTTAAGATTGTGTCCAGTGAGAGAAAGTATCTCAGTATCAGGGATAAGCACAAGAACCAAACATTGCGCAGTGTGTAGAAACGAAAGGGCCACCAAACGTAAAAATTCAAGCTATAATTGAATTTATTTTATACATTAGGATACCTGTGTTACATGTGTGACTTCATGCCTATAAATCTTTCCAGTGACACTTCAGCTAGAATCCCTGATGCTATTACACGTTACGACATAATAGTTTGCCCACCAAAAATGAAGTAATTAGTGACCTGGCTGAAATACCAGGAAAGACACAAAGCAATGTGAGCCCACTGAGGAAGCAGCTACCAGTGGCGAAACGCGTCCCACTGAATGGACCACTACAGACACAATCTGTTTTACAAATTTAATATTCATTTGAATGATTATACAATTTCCTATTTATTTACTATCACTTTTTTTACCCACCCAAAACTCTATACATTTATTTATTTATTTATTTATTCATTCACTCACTCAATGATTTATTTTGTTTTATCCATTTGCACAATCCTACCCCGTTCCTTCACCTACAACATCCTAAGCCCTGGTTTATGATGAACACCTCTGGTTATTCAGATCTAGAACATCCATGAAGTGCTCTAGGTCTATGGACTGGTATCAGTTTTACTATGTTTATTAGGGGGGAGCTCTTTATCTGTAGCACATACACAACAGCTTTCGCACAAAACGAAACACATAAGTGTCCCTGTTACGGTGGTCAATGGATGCTAAAACCTTGGACTTTCCTATAATAATCAGGAACGTCAGCTGGTATAAAAAGAGAATTCTACATTAAACTAATTTCCCCAAGTCCATCTGGCGGACGCTGCTACCATCAGGTTACAGTATGCCGAGAGTGAACTTTCTTATAACTGCAGGTACTCTCCACTCCAATGCCTGTATTTCCAGCTCATACCGTGCAAAGCCCCAAACGGTAGCACAAACAGAGGCCACACCGAGAAAACCACAAGGCAGCTAAACCAAGAGTAAGTGTTGGGGCAGAAATGGATTTAAGAGTAACCCCCAAAAACCCTCTTTTCTCCTACATTCAATCTGGGGGCCACTCCTACGCTCAGAGGCAGCTTAGTATAAAGCTCTGTGCCCAAAGCTAGCAGTAATACGGGAAACATTAGGGCAGAGAACCCCCACTAATCTCAGTAATCTGGTAAAGGAAACAGATACAGTATGTGAACTGGCTGTTTGGAATCAGAATAAGCCTGCTATATACTGGACCTGGTCTATCTGGTTATATTCTCTTTTTATCTAAGCCAATATCTTCTCTGCATCGCATAGTGAAGCAGCAGAACGGCAGTCCTCCTAATACTGAAAGTCCCATCCAGGAAAAATTTATAAGCAAGTTCACCACCTTCTGTAGAGCCAGCTGTCACTGGTCACCTGAAGAGCCTGACCCTGTTAAGAGAGAATGACAATCTCTTGAATAAGATGGAAGCTAACACCACTGGAGGTTGGAATGACCACGTTTTGTGACCCTGTAAAGAATGTAGAACCACCCTGACTTAATGAGAGTTCAAGAAGGGAGACCTGCAGGAGAGAGTCCCAATGCTGAAACCCGCCTAGCGCTAGAAATGGCTAGTAGGGGTGAAATTGGGTCTGTTTCAGGTCCCGAGGCAAATAAAAAAAGTACGCAATGTACTGATGGTCGGTACATTGGGCATGCACTGGAACCGTACTGCCCATGTGCAATACGGGTCCTGCGTTGTTTAACGCAGTATGGCTGCAAACGTCAAGTGATTGACAGTCTGTAGTCATTTGGGAGCAGCAACGGGTGCCATTTCACCAGAGGCGTCTCACCTCCGTTTTATGTAAGTGCCAAGGCCAGGGTCTCCGTCTTCTGACTGGAATTTCCTAGCCTCTGGAACGGAGCTACGGTGGCCGGTCTGTGTGATCTGATGCTGCATCCTCACATGTAGGAGGCGCCCACTTATACCAGATGCCCCCTGATACATTACCATATGAAAGCGTCGCTGCTGCTTCCAAGGAAGAAGCAACTATGCTCTATCCTTCTGCATCTGAATCAGTCCCATTGTCCGGATCAAGTACTTACATTGAACTGTTTCAAAACCTCCAAACAGAGGAAGGTGAAGAGCAGAATGGACCAGTTTAAGAATCTCTAGTGACATGGGAAGGACATGTGGAGGTTGGATGTGTAACACATCCTGCAAGAATGTCTGAACCTCAATAATCATGGTCAACCTCCTTAAAATACACAGACTGCTCCAAAACCTGAACCTGTACAGTTTGTTCTAAAGAAAGGAAGAAACTCAAAGGAGGATAAGTGGGATTCCTGTGTTCCTACCAAACCACATAAATGTTTAACATCCAATGATAGTTTTCAATAGAAACAGGCTTACGAACAGCCACCCTAATCTATGTTCTAGCCTCAGACAATTCCTTGGTTCTCAAGATCGGGGCTTCAACAACTGCGTTGTGAAAGTCTGTTGCCAAAAGTTCTTGCATAGAAATGGATCCTGAGATAATGGATCTTCCAGCAGGGGAAGGCACCCATCTGATGAAATAAACTGATTCAAAGGAGACCAAATTCCATCAAAAACCAGCAGTGAACAGATGGGCTCTGGAGATCCTGAAACACCTGGATAATCTAGATCCTGTCTCCCAGAATGAAGACCCTCTACACCCTGGAATTCTTCTGATATGGCACTAGGTTGGATTCTAGATCATTCACAATCCACCTGTAAGAGCCCTTAACCTGAGTTGTCCTATTTAGATGAGACCTGACTGGGCATGTCTGCAATGATGGAGCCAAATCGGCTACGAGAAAGAGAGTGGCACCCTGAATCTTTAGCAGAGCAGATATGACAGCAATGACATAAGGCATCCTGTCAAGCCGAACAGAGCGCTTAGAATTGTAACTGAGAATCCTGCAGTACGAAGCAGAGTAGGTGATGTCTTCCCAGATTGCAATATGAAGAAATGTGTCTCTGAAATGGTCAATGGGCACTAAAAATTTGTTGGCTTTCAAACAGTTGATCCCAACTGTTAAGGATAATGTCCAAAACTTGTCCACCCAAACTGGTCTGCAGAGATTTTAGATTCGAGATTGCAAAGATTTTCAAATAAGACTGAACATAACCTCTGAGTGTCCTGCATCTTGGGATCATCATCATATCAGATTATTGGCACCAGGCACTTCTACCTCACCATGTTTCAACGTATGCAGAAGGAAACTGATTGTTGGCAGAAACCATATTGATGAAAGGGGTCATCAAAATAACAAAACCCTGATCCCTAGGCTTGGACACTCTGTACCAAATCCCAGACGATACTTTAGACTACACTTACTGCTAGCCCTTCTGTGCCTCAGTCTGCCCGCACGTGTACCTCTGGAAGGCACAACTAGGATACCTGCAGCAAGCACAAATTAGAGGTCAGGACAGAACACTCAACCTCTCCCAGCGCAGTTTCTGAATATTAGAAACCTCAAGGAGTCTCACCAAAGATGAAGATGAATCTGCCAGTCCTGACACCGATTTCTCTAATGTCTTGGCTCACCCTGGAGCATCCTGGGCATTTGCCAATCAACATGTGGTGATTTGAGTAGGCCAACCTGTGGTTCTGGTGGCATCTTGAAAATGCCAGTGCTGTTTAATTGAAAACTTGTGGTTTTTACTGGATGCTGGCTCGGATGGCCACTTGTCCCATGTATTCATGTAATGTTTTCTTTCTGTGCTTAACCACGTACAAATAAAGAATAAAAAAAAAAAAAAAGAAAATGCCAGTGCTTCACATTGCTAAAAGGGGTTACTTCCAGTGCAGAAAGACCTTCTGTGGGGTCCACCCGAACAATACCATCTCCTAATATTTTACCTGCCTGGGAGTAGTAAATGTTGTACTAATAGTATGCATATAAGTTATAAAAATAAAGAAAATAAACTTCAAACAGGGCTGCCCCCATAGAAAACAAAACAAAAATAGTCCAACTTCTTGGGGAGAACTGGAGGAACAGGGCTTGGAGAGAGGGTATACGTTCAAGAAGCTGTTGGGATCAAGGCAGCCGAAATACAGATGCCGTAAATCCTGACACTAATCAGAACTCTGACGCTGAAATCCAGAGGAGGGGGAGGTTTGGGTTAGGCTGTGCAAAGGGTGTGTTGGGGGGGGGTGTAGGTTTAGGCACCACCTATGGGGGGGCGGGGGGGGTAAGGGTTAGGCTGCTGGGGAAGAGGGAGGTTAGGGTTAGGATGTGCGAAGGGTGGGTTAGGCATCACCGTGGGGGTTTAGGTTTAGGTACCAAGGGGGGTGGGTTAGGGTTAGGCTACGGAAAGGGGGATGTTAGGTTTAGGCCCTAAGGGTGGGGGTTAAGATTAGGCTGTGGTAAAGGAGGGTTAAGGGAGTAGGAGGTGAGTTTAGATACTTACCTCGCCCTTGTCAGGGTCTTGACAATTGGGATGCCGGTGTCGCTATTGTGACCGCTCGCATCCCGTCTGCCGGGATCGCATACCGAGGGACTGGGAGGATATGCAGCCAAGAAATATGACCCCTTTAATACTGAGTTCCTGTGCCCTCAACACAACCCCATGGTAGCAGATTAGATGGAGGAGATTCTGAGGTGGGACAAAAAGCAAAAAAATAAGAATTTACTCACCGGTAATTCTATTTCTCGTAGTCCGTAGTGGATGCTGGGAACTCCGTAAGGACCATGGGGAATAGACAGGCTCCGCAGGAGACTGGGCACTCCAAGAAAGAATTAGGACTACTGGTGTGCACTGGCTCCTCCCTCTATGCCCCTCCTCCAGACCTCAGTTAGGGAAACTGTGCCCGGAAGAGCTGACACAATAAGGAAAGGATTTGGAATCCCGGGTAAGACTCATACCAGCCACACCAATCACACCGTACAACTTGTGATAACTATACCCAGTTAACAGTATGAAATATAACTGAGCCTCACTGAACAGATGGCTCATAACAATAACCCTTTAGTTAGGCAATAACTATATACATGTATTGCAGACAATCCGCACTTGGGATGGGCGCCCAGCATCCACTACGGACTACGAGAAATAGAATTACCGGAGAGTAAAATCTTATTTTCTCTGACGTCCTAGTGGATGCTGGGAACTCCGTAAGGACCATGGGGATTATATCAAAGCTCCCAAACGGGCGGGAGAGTGCGGATGACTCTGCAGCACCGAATGAGCAAACTCAAGGTCCTCCTCAGCCAGGGTATCAAACTTCTAGAATTTTGCAAATGTGTTTGAACCCGACCAAGTAGCAGCTCGGCAAAGTTGTAAAGCCGAGACCCCTCGGGCAGCCGCCCAAGAAGAGCCCACCTTCCTCGTGGAATGGGCTTTGACTGATTTAGGATGCGGCAGTCCAGCCGCAGAATGTGCAAGTTGAATTGTGGAGCAGATCCAGCGAGCAATAGTCTACTTAGAAGCAGGAGCACCCAACTTGTTAGGTGCATGCAGGATAAACAGCGAGTCAGTCTTTCTGACTCTAGCCGTCCTGGAAACATAGATTTTCAGGGCCCGGACTACGTCCAGCAACTTGGAAGCCTCCAAGTCCCGAGTAGCCGCAGGCACCACAATAGGTTGGTTCAAATGAAACGCTGATACCACCTTAGGGAGGAATTGGGGACGCGTCCTCAATTCTGCTCTGTCCATATGGAAGATCAGATAGGGGCTTTTACAGGACAAAGCCGCCAATTCTGACACCCGCCTAGCCGAAGCCAAGGCCAAAAGCATGACCACTTTCCACGTGAGATATTTTAATTCCACGGTCTGAAGTGGCTCAAACCAATGTGATTTTAGGAAATCCAACACAACGTTGAGATCCCAAGGTGCCACCGGGGGCACAAAAGGGGGCTGAATATGCAGCACTCCCTTAACAAACGTCTGAACTTCAGGCAGTGAAGCCAGTTCTTTTTGAAAGAAAATAGACAGGGCCGAAATCTGGACTTTAATGGAACCCAATTTTAGGCCCATAGTCACTCCTGACTGTAGGAAGTGCAGAAATCGACCCAGCTGAAATTCTTCTGTGGGGGGCTTCATAGCCTCACACCAAGCAACATATTTTCGCCATATGCGGTGATAATGCTTTGCTGTCACATCTTTCCTAGCTTTTATCAGCGTAGGAATGACTTCAACCGGAATGCCCTTTTCCATCAGGATCCGGCGTTCAACCGCCATGCCGTCAAACGCAGCCGCGGTAACTCTTGGAACAGACAGGGCCCCTGCTGTAGCAGGTCCTGTCTGAGAGGCAGAGGCCAAGGGTCCTCTGAGATCATTTCTTGCAGTTCCGGGTACCAAGTCCTTCTTGGCCAATCCGGAACGATGAGTATAGTTCTTACTCCTCTCTTTCTTATTATCCTCAGCACCTTTGGTATGAGAGGAAGAGGAGGGAACACATAAACCGACTGGTACACCCACGGTGTCACTAGAGCGTCCACAGCTATCGCCTGAGGGTCCCTTGACCTGGCGCAATATCTTTTTAGCTTTTTGTTTAGGCGGGACGCCATCATGTCCACCTGTGGCCTTTCCCAACAGTTTACAATCAGTTGGAAGACTTCTGGATGAAGTCCCCACTCTCCCGGGTGGAGGTCGTGCCTGCTGAGGAAGTCTGCTTCCCAGTTGTCCACTCCCGGAATGAACACTGCTGACAGTGCTATCACGTGATTTTCCGCCCATCGGAGAATCCTTGTGGCTTCTGCCATCGCCATCCTGCTTCTTGTGCCGCCCTGTCGGTTTACATGGGCGACCGCCGTTATGTTGTCTGACTGAATCAGCACCGGCTGGTTTTGAAGCAGGGGTCTTGCCTGACTTAGGGCATTGTAAATGGCCCTTAGTTCCAGAATATTTATGTGTAGGGAAGCCTCCTGACTCGACCATTGTCCTTGGAAGTTTCTTCCCTGAGTGACTGCCCCCCAACCTCGGAGGCTTGCATCCGTGGTCACCAGGACCCAGTCCTGTATGCCGAATCTGCGGCCCTTTAGAAGATGAGCACTCTGCAGCCACCACAGCAGAGACACCCTGACCCTCGGGGACAGGGTGATCAGCCGATGCATCTGAAGATGCGATCCGGACCACTTGTCCAACAGATCCCACTGAAAGATCCGTGCATGGAACCTGCCGAATGGAATTGCCTCGTAAGAAGCTACCATCTTTCCCAGGACTCGCGTGCAGTGATGCACCGACACCTGTTTTGGTTTCAGGAGGTCTCTGACCAGAGATGACAACTCCATGGCCTTCTCCTCCGGGAGAAATACCTTCTTCTGTTCTGTGTCCAGAATCATACCCAGGAACAGCAGACGCGTCGTAGGAACCAGCTGCGACTTTGGAATATTCAGAATCCAGCCGTGCTGTTGAAGCACTTCCTGAGATAGTGCTACTCCGACCAACAACTGTTCCCTGGACCTCGCCTTTATAAGGAGATCGTCCAAGTAAGGGATAATTATAACTCCCTTCTTTCGAAGGAGTATCATCATTTCGGCCATTACCTTGGTAAATACCCTCGGTGCCGTGGACAGACCAAACGGCAACGTCTGGAATTGGTAATGGCAGTCTTGTACCACAAAACGGAGGTACACCTGGTGAGGTGGGTAAATGGGGACATGCAGGTACGCATCCTTGATGTCCAGTGATACCATGTAATCCCCTTCTTCCAGGCTTGCAATAACCGCCCTGAGCGATTCCATTTTGAACTTGAACCTTCTTATATAAGTGTTCAAGGATTTTAAATTTAGAATGGGTCTCACCGAACCATCTGGTTTCGGTACCACAAACATTGTGGAATAGTAACCCCGTCCCTGTTGAAGGAGGGGAACTTTTATTATCACCTGCTGGAGGAAAGCTTGTGAATTGCCGCCAGCACTACCTCCCTGTCCGGGGGAGTAGCTGGCAAAACTGATTTGAGGTAACGGCGAGGGGGAGACGTCTCGAATTCCAGCTTGTATCCCTGAGATACCACTTGTAGAACCCAGGGATCCACTTGTGAGCGAACCCACCGGTCGCTGAAGTTCCGGAGACGGGCCCCCACCGCACCTGGCTCCACCAGTGAAGCCCCAGCGTCATGCGGTGGATTTAGTGGAAGCAGGGGAGGATTTCTGTTCTTGGGAACTGGCTGTATGGTGCAGCTTTTTCCCTCTACCCCTGCCTCTGGGCAGAAAGGACGCGCCTTTAACCCGCTTGCCTTTCTGGGGCCGAAAGGACTGTACCTGATAATACGGTGCTTTCTTTGGCTGTGAGGGAACCTGGGGTAAAAAATAAATGTCGAATTCCCAGCTGTCGCTGTGGAAACGAGGTCCGAGAGACCATCCCCAAACAATTCCTCACCCTTGTAAGGCAAAACCTCCATGTGCCTTTTAGAATCCGCATCACCTGTCCACTGCCGAGTCCATAATACTCTCCTGGCAGAAATGGACATTGCATTTATTCTAGATGCCAGCCGGCAAATATCCCTCTGTGCATCTCTCATGTATAAGACTACGTCTTTAATATGCTCTATGGTTAGCAATATAGTGTCCCTGTCAAGGGAATCAATATTATCAGACAGGGAATCAGACCATGCTGCTGCAGCACTGCACATCCATGCTGAAGCAATAGCAGGTCTCAGTATAGTACCTGAGTGTGTATATACAGACTTCAGGATAGCCTCCTGCTTTCTATCCGCAGGCTCCTTTAAGGCGGCTGTATCCTGAGACGGTAGCGCCACCTTTTTTGACAAGCGTGTGAGCGCTTTATCCACCCTCGGGGATGTCTCCCAACGTACCCTGTCCTCTGGCGGGAAAGGGTACGCCATTAGTAACTTTTTAGAAATCACTAATTTTTTATCAGGGGATGCCCACGCTTCTTCACACACTTCATTTAATTCATCTGAAGGGGGAAAAAACCACCGGCTGCTTTTTCTCCCCAAACATAATACCCTTAGTGGTACCTGGGTTAATGTCAGAAATGTGCAACACATTTTTCATTGCCGTAATCATGCAACGGATAGCCTTAGTGGAATGTACATTAGTCTCGTCATCGTCGACACTGGAGTCAGACTCCGTGTCGACATCTGTGTCTGCCATCTGAGGTAGCGGGCGTTTTTGAGCCCCTGATGGCCTTTGAGACGCCTGGGCAGGCGCGGGCTGAGAAGCCGGCTGTCCCACAGCTGTTATGTCATCAAACCTTTTATGTAAGGAGTTGACACTGTCGGTTAATACCTTCCACATATCCATCCACTCTGGTGTCGACCCCGCAGGGGGTGACATCACATTTATCGGCACCTGCTCCGCCTCCACATAAGCCTCCTCATCAAACATGTCGACACAGCCGTACCGACACACCGCACACACACAGGGAATGCTCTGACTGAGGACAGGACCCCACAAAGTCCTTTGGGGAGACAGAGAGAGAGTATGCCAGCACACACCACAGCGCTATATAACACAGGGATTTACACTACACAAAGTGATTTTCCCTATAGCAGCTATAATACACAGTATTGCGCCTAAATTTAGTGCCCCCCATCTCTTTTTTACCCTATTGAGCCTGGAAACTGCAGGGTAGAGCCTGGGGAGCTGTCTTCCAGCGGAACTGTGAAGAGAAAATGGCGCCAGTGTGCTGAGGGAGATAGCCCCGCCCCTTCCACGGCGGACTTCTCCCGCTCTTTTATTAATATTATGGCAGGGGATTTTTACACATATATAGTTTGTTAGACTATATTATGTGTTTTTTTGCCATTTTTAAGGTAATCTAATTGCAGCCCAGGGCGCCCCCCCCAGCGCCCTGCACCCATCAGTGACTGGAGTATGTGGTGTGCATGGGGAGCAATGGCGCACAGCTGCAGTGCTGTGCGCTACCTTAATGAAGACCGGAGTCTTCAGCCGCGATTTTCTCCTCGAATTTTCCGTCTTCTTGCTCTGCAAGGGGGACGGCGGCGCTGCTCCGGGACCGGACGACCGAGGCTGGGCCTGTGTTCGATCCCTCTGGAGCTAATGGTGTCCAGTAGCCTAAGAAGCACAAGCTAGTTGCAAGCAGGTAGGTTTGCTTCTCTCCCCTAAGTCCCTCGTAGCAGTGAGTCTGTTGCCAGCAGATCTCACTGAAAATAAAAAACCTAATAAATACTTTCTTTACTAAGAGTTCAGGAGAGCCCCTAGTGTGCAACCAGCTCAAGCCGGGCACAGATTCTAACTGAGGTCTGGAGGAGGGGCATAGAGGGAGGAGCCAGTGCACACCAGTAGTCCTAATTCTTTCTTGGAGTGCCCAGTCTCCTGCGGAGCCCGTCTATTCCCCATGGTCCTTACGGAGTTCCCAGCATCCACTAGGACGTCAGAGAAAAAACAAGTACAGATGGAGCTGCGCTCATTTAGAGCGGCTCCATCGCAAACGTGCACTCCCGGCAGAACTAGCCCCACTACGGGAGTGCACAGAGATGCTCCCATAGTAGTGAATGGGGCGCATGCGTATCACGGATGCGCGCGCGGCCCAGACACTGCGATGGGTGTGCCCAGGCACAGACGGAGCCACGATTAGCGTGGCTCCATCTGTAACTTTGGGGGTCATTCCGAGTTGATCGCACGCTACAACTTTTTGCAGCCCGTGCGATCAACTAGACGCCGCCTATGGGTGAGTGTATTTCTGCATAGCAGAGCTGTGATCGCTTGTGCAGCCCTGCTATGCTAAAAAAGTTTTGTGTAGCACAAGACCAGGGTAAGAGTTACTTACCCTGTGTGATGAATCCAGCATTGCCGGTCCCGGAATTGACGTCAGACATCCGCCCTCCAACTCCCAGAAAACGGTGAGTTGACACCCACCTTGCGATCAGCTATGCGAATGGATTCTTCGTTAAATCCATTGCTCAGCAACGATCCGCTTTGTAGCTGTACGACGCGCCTGCGCATTACGGTGCATACGCATGCGCAGTAGTAACCTGTTCGCTGCGCTGCGAAAAACGGCAGCGAGCCCCCTTTGTTCCTGGAGCAAAACATGATACAATGGAAGGGGAGCAAATACAATTATTGTTTCTGCATGCAGGGTAAACACTAGCTGGTTTTGCATGTAGCCCACAGATGCTGGGCAACTTAATTTTCACACTGCAATTTAGATTTGAGTTTGGATGCAAAACACTCTGCCACCCCCCCACCCCCATGGTCTTGCAAGTGCAAAGTTACTGGCTCTTTTTTGATTTACTCATCAGCCTCATTGTACAGTATATGATCCTGCACAATATCTGTGTTGCAGCATCAGCAGGTAACAGAGAGACGGGCAGCTACAAAAATAAGATTTTAAACCTACAGGTAAATCTTTTTCTCCTAGTCCGTAGAGGATGCTGGGGACTCCGTAAGGACCATGGGGTATAGACGGGCTCCGCAGGATACATGGGCACTATAAAGAACTTTAGAATGGGTGTGCACTGGCTCCTCCCTCTATGCCCCTCCTCCAGACCTCAGTTAGAGAAACTGTGCCCAGAGGAGACGGACAGTACGAGGAAAGGATTTTTGTTAATCCAAGGGCAAGATTCATACCAGCCCACACCACCCACACCGTATAACCTGGAATATACGCAACCAGTTAACAGTATGAACAAAACAGTATCAGCCAACGACTGATCTTAACTGTAACATAACCCTTACGTAAGCAATAACTATGTACAAGTCATGCAGAAATATGTCCGCACTGGGACGGGCGCCCAGCATCCTCTACGGACTAGGAGAAAAAGATTTACCGGTAGGTTTAAAATCTTATTTTCTCTTACGTCCTAGAGGATGCTGGGGACTCCGTAAGGACCATGGAGATTATACCAAAGCTCCAAACCGGGCGGGAGAGTGCGGATGACTCTGCAGCACCGATTGAGCAAACATGAGGTCCTCCTCAGCCAGGGTATCAAACTTGTAGAATTTTGCAAAAGTGTTTGAACCCGACCAAGTAGCTGCTCGGCAAAGCTGTAAAGCCGAGACGCCTCGGGCAGCCGCCCAAGAAGAGCCCACCTTCCTAGTGGAATGGGCCTTTACTGAATTTGGTAACGGCAATCCAGCCGTAGAATGAGCCTGCTGAATCATGTTACAGATCCAGCGAGCAATAGTCTGCTTAGAAGCAGGAGTGCCAACCTTGTTGGCTGCATACAGGACAAACAGTGCCTCTGTTTTCCTAACCCGAGCCGTCCTGGCTACGTAAATCTTTAAGGCCCTGACTACATCAAGGGATTTGGAATCCTCCAAGTCTCCCGTAGCCACAGGCACCACAATAGGTTGGTTCATATGAAACGATGACACCACCTTAGGCAGAAATTGAGGACGAATCCTCAACTCTGCTCTATCCTCATGGAAAATGAGATAGGGGCTCTTATGAGATAAGGCCGCCAATTCGGACACCCGCCTTGTAGATGCCAAGGCCAACAAAATGACCACTTTCCAAGTGGGAAACTTTAATTCAACTGTTTGAAGAGGTTCAAACCAGTGAGATTTTAGGAACTGTAACACCACGTTAAGGTCCCATGGTGCCACTGGGGGCACAAAAGGAGGTTGGATGTGTAGCACTCCCTTTACAAATGTTTGGACTTCTGGGAGAGAAGCCAATTCCTTCTGGAAGAATATAGATAGGGCCGAAATCTGTACCTTAATGGAGCCTAGCTTTAGGCCCATATCCACTCCTGTCTGTAGAAAGTGGAGAAAACGACCCAAGTGGAAAACTTCCGTAGGAGCATGCTTGGCTTCACACCAAGATACATACTTCCTCCAGATACGGTGATAATATTTCGCCGTCACTTCCTTCCTAGCCTTTATCAGAGTAGGGATGACTTCTTACGGAATACCCTTTCCCGCTAGGATTCGGTGTTCAACCGCCATGCCGTCAAACGTAACCGCGGTAAGTCTTGGAACACTGCTGCAACAGGTCCTCCCTGAGAGGAAGAGGCCACGGATCTTCTGTGAGCATCTCCTGAAGATCTGAATACCAGGCCCTTCGAGGCCAATCTGGGACAATAAGTATTGTCTGTACTCTTTTTCGTCTTATGATTCTCAATATTTTTGAGATGAGAGGAAGAGGAGGGAACACATAGACCGACTGAAACACCCATGGTGTCACCAGGGCGTCCACCGCTACTGCCTGAGGGTCCCTTGACCTTTCACAATACCTCCGAAGCTTCTTGTTGAGGCGTGATGCCATCATGTCTATTTGAGGAACTCCCCAAAGACTTGTTATCTCTGCAAAGACTTCTTGATGAAGTCCCCACTCTCCTGGATGGAGATCGTGTCTGCTGAGGAAGTCTGCTTCCCAGTTGTCCACTCCCGGAATGAATACCGCTGACAGAGCGCTTACGTGATTTTCTGCCCAGCGCAGAATCCTGGTGGCTTCCGCCATTGCCACTCTGTTCCTTGTCCCGCCTTGGCGGTTTACATGAGCCACGGCTGTGACGTTGTCTGATTGAATCAGAACCGGTAGGTCGCGAAGAAGATTCTCCGCTTGTCGTAGGCCGTTGTATATGGCCCTTAATTCCAGTATGTTGATGTGTAGACAAGCCTCCTGGCTTGACCACAGTCCCTGAAAATTCCTTCCTTGTGTGACTGCTCCTTATCCTCGGAGGCTCGCGTCCGTGGTTATCAGAACCCAGTCTTGAATGCCGAATCTGCGACCCTTTAGAAGGTGAGCACTCTGCAGCCACCACAGGAGAGACACCCTCGCCCTGGGGGACAGGCTTATCTTCTGAAGTATTTGTAGATGGGACCCCGACAACTTGTCCAGAAGGTCCCACTGAAATGTCCTCGCATGAAACCTGCCGAAGGGGATGGCCTCGTAGGCTGCCACCATTTTTCCCAGAACTCGAGTGCATTGATGAACCGACACTCTTTTTGGTTTTAGCAGGTCTCTGACCATGTTCTGGAGGTCCTTTTTCCATTGGGAGAAAAACCCTCTTCTGTTCCGTGTCCAGAATCATGCCTAGGAATGATAGTCGAGTCGTTGGAACCAACTGTGACTTTGGTAGATTTAGAATCCAACCGTGTTGTTGTAGCACTCTCAGGGAGAGCGACACGCTTTTCAGCAATTGATCTCTCGATCTCGCTTTTATCAGGAGATCGTCCAAGTACGGGATAATTGTGACTCCCTGCCTGCGCAGGAGCACCATCATCTCCGCCATCACCTTAGTGAAAATCCTCGGGGCCGTGGAAAGCCCAAACGGCAACGTCTGAAACTGGTAATGACAGTCCTGTACCGCGAATCTCAGGTACTCCTGATGAGGAGGATATATAGGGACATGAAGGTATGCATCCTTTATGTCAAGTGACACCATAAAACCCCCCCTTCCAGACTGGAGATCACTGCCCGGAGCGATTCCATCTTGAATTTGAACCTTTTCAAGTACAGGTTTAGGGATTTCAGATTTAAAATGGGTCTGACCGAGCCATCCGGCTTCGGGACCACGAACAGGGTTGAATAGTACCCTTTCCCCTGTTGGACTAGGGGAACCGTGACAGTCACTTGCTGTTGACACAGCTTTTGAATTGCAGCGAACACTACTTCCCTCTCTGGGGGAGAAGCTGGCAAGGCCGATTTGAAAAATCGGCGAGGGGGCACCTCTTCGAATTCCAGTTTGTAGCCTTGGGATACAATTTCCATCGCCCAAGGATCCACGTCTGACAGAAGCCAGACCTGGCTGAAGAGTCGAAGACGTGCCCCCACCGGTGCGGACCCCTCAGTGGAGCCTTAGCGTCATGCGGTGGATTTAGTAGAAGCCGGGGGGGACTTCTGTTCCTGGGAGCTAGCCGAAGCAGGCGTTCTTTTCCCTCTACCCTTACCTCTGGCGAGGAAGGATGAGCCTAGACCTCTTCTGGACTTATGCGACCAAAAGGACTGCATCTGATATTGTGGAGTTTTCTTTTGCTGTGGGGGAACAAAAGGCAAAAAGGTAGATCTACCTGTGGTAGCTGTGGAAACCAGGTCCGCGAGACCTTCCCCAAATAAAACTTCACCTTTGTAAGGTAAAACCTCCATATGCTTCTTTGAGTCTGCATCACCCGTCCATTGGCGGGTCCACAGGGCTCGCCTAGCAGAAATCGCCATGGCGTTGGCTCTTGAACCTAGCAGCCCAACGTCTCTCTGAGCGTCTCTCATATATAAGACTGCGTCTTTAATGTGACCTAAGGTCAATAAAATGGTATCCCTATCTAGGGTATCAATGTCAGCTGACAAGGTATCTGTCCAAGCTGCAACCGCGCTACATACCCATGCCGATGCTATTGCCGGTCTGAGTAAAGCCCCCGTATGTGTATAAATAGATTTTAAGGTAGTTTCCTGTCTGCGATCAGCAGGATCCTTGAGGGCTGCCGTGTCGGGAGACGGTAGCGCCACCTTCTTGGACAAGCGCGTTAAAGCCTTGTCCACCCTGGGCGAGGATTCCCACCGTACCCTGTCCTGTGCAGGGAAAGGATACGCCATAAGAATCCTCTTGGGAATCTGCAGTTTTTTGTCTGGAGTTTCCCAAGCTTTTTCAAATAACTTGTTCAGCTCATGAGATGGGGGAAAGGCTACCTCAGGTTTCTTTTCCTTATACATGCGCACCCTCGTGTCAGGGACAGAGGGGTAATCTGTGATATGCAAAACATCTTTTATTGCAATAATTATATAATGAATACTTTTGGCCACCCTTTGGTGTAACCTTGCATCATCGTAGTCGACACTGGAGTTAGAATCCGTGTCGGTATCAGTGTCTGCTATTTGGGATAGAGAACGTTTTTGAGACCCTGAAGGGCCCTGTGACACAGTCAAACCCATGGATTGTCTCCCTGTTTTTTCCCTGGACTCTGCTTTGTCCAACCTCTTATGCAATAAGGTCACATTTGCATTTAAAACATTCCACATGTCCAACCAATCAGGTGTCGGCGTTGCCGACGGAGACACCACAATTATCTGCTCCACCTCCTCCTTAGATGAGCCTTCCGCTTCAGACATGCCGACACACTCGTACCGACACCCCCACACACACAGGGATATTTATCTGGAGATAGTCCCCCAATAAGGCCCTTAGGAGAGACAGAGAGAGAGTATGCCAGCACACACCCAGCGCCAACTGACACTGGAAAACAAATTCCCAGAATATATAGCGCTTTTTAATATAATTATGTATAAAACACTCACTGCGCCTTACAAGTGCCCCCCCCCCCCCTCTTTTTTGCCCTGTGTCACCGTGTTCAGCAGGGGAGAGTCCGCGGAGCCAGCTTCTCTGCAGTGCTCTGTGGAGAAAATGGCGCTGGTTAGTGCTGTGGGACCAAACTCCGCCCCCTCCAGCGGCGGGCTTCGGTCCCGCTCAATTTTATAATACTGGCGGGGGATTTATATAACTACTGCCTCTGCAGCCTATAATACTCATATGCCAGCCTTAGAGGTTTATATTGCTGCCCAGGGCGCCCCCCCTGCGCCCTGCACCCATCAGTGCCTGCTAGTGTGTGTAGTGTGTGTGGGAGCAATGGCATGCAGCGTTACCGCTGCGCGCTTACCTCAGGGAAGATCTGAAGTCTTCTGCCGCCTTGAAGTCTTCTTTTCTTCTTATACTCACCCGGCTTCTATCTTCCGGCTCTGCGAGGAGGACGGCGGCGCGGCTCTGGGACGAACAGCGAGGGGAGACCTGCATTCCGACTCCCTCTGGAGCTAATGGTGTCCAGTAGCCTAAGAAGCAGAGCCTATCACTTAAGTAGGTCTGCTTCTATCTCCTCAGTCCCATGATGCAGGGAGCCTGTTGCCAGCAGTGCTCCCTGAAAATAAAAAACCTAACAAAATTCTTTTTTCAGAGAAACTCAGTAGAGCTCCCCTGCAGTGCACCCAGTCTCCTCTGGGCACAGTATCAAACTGAGGTCTGGAGGAGGGGCATAGAGGGAGGAGCCAGTGCACACTCATTCTAAAGTTCTTTATAGTGCCCATGGTCCTTACGGCATCCCCAGTATCCTCTAGGACGTAAGAGAAATGCAAGGTCTAATATGAGAAATATCAATAGATGGAAAATGAGTTTTACCGTTATGTTTGCGACATGGAGCTGAGGCGGTTCATCGTTTGTGGGTTTGATAACAATGTAGAAGGGTACAGTCATAGATTTATGGATGGAATCCGTCACCAAGACCATGAAGAAATCCGCCGTGGGCTCAATACGCTCGTGATGTGACTGGACGTAGCGGATGTACCTGGTGCTGACGCTCCATAGACTGAAGGAACCTGGACATGAAGACAGAGCCGCAGAATAAATCATCCGTCGCTGTGCACTTCGGGCCTAATTCATGTTTGTACGCAATGACCGGGTCATGCGTCTGCCGTCAGCTACGAGCTCGTGCGTGCAAAAACATGGCCCCTGCTTCGCTACTGCTGTGTCCAGTCTGCATAGCCATAGGCCATTGGCGTTTCCATAATGAGTGCAGTGTGTGTGGTGCACACGGGCCCCTGAGTACAGAGGGGGCCCTCACCGCACCCATTTCTCCTACACTTGCCATTCCGGAGTCCATAGCTGACCGTGTGTGGGCACCCTACTCTCCCGTAGCCGTCACCGCCGCTGCTAGCGCACTGACCACTAGAAACTCTGGCACAGTGCCAGAGTCTACAGCGCATGCGCAGGACTCCGAAAAAATGGTGCGGCGGCCATTTTTCTGAGTCCTGCGCATGCGCTGTAGACTCTGGCACTGTGCCAGAGTCTACAGCGCTCAGAGCGCTAACAGCGGCGCAACGGCGACGGGACAGGAGGGGGCCCACACATGGAGTCTGCACACGGGTCCCCTCCTCTCTAGAGACACCCCTGCTGTAGGCCAACCCTAAGCCTCGATTTTCCTCGTTTTTGCGTATAGGCTGCGAGTGTGTACGCAATTGCGAATGAGCTGCGATTTCAATCTTGGGCGGCAGCGTCACTAGCTAACATTAGCAGCTCCGTAGCCTAGAACACTGCAATTGCATCTGCATACAGACATGAAATAGGCCCTGTGTTCTTAATACATTTTTCAGATATATTTTTTTGTAATGTATCTGCACGGTGGTGGCATCTTTGTTACAAAATCTGTCGTAAGTGGTGAAATAAATATGTTTAAGCAGATGGCACCAGATCAAACTATGATTTACAGAAATACATTGTTTGTGACACCTAATACTGACTCATATATAAACTGGGACTTTTAAACATTATCCAACTGTTCTTAGTTACTGTACGTCATGAAACATTAAACAGACATAACATTGTTATTACAGGTTGAGTATCCCATATCCAAATATTCCGAAATACGGAATATTCCGAAATACGGACTTTTTTGAGTGAGACTGAGATAGTGAAATCTTTGTTTTCTGGTGGCACAATATAAACAAACTTTATTTAATACACAAAGTTATTAAAAATATTGTATAAACCTCACACGTCAGATGCTTCCACGCGCCACTCAAGCACACTTATCTTATGAAATAAAGACACCACAACTGTAGTTGGCGTGAAAGGGGTCAGCTTTTATTTTCTGACTGAGAGGGAGGCCTATTAAATACTAAAACTAAAATGCAGACTTCCCTCTCTAACTAAAGGTGGCGAGGAGAAGAACGGTTAAACATAATAAATGTAACATGGGTGATAAACATTATAAAAAACAAGCAGTAAAAAACATATGTGTTAGGGAGCCTCCTGCCCCAGATGTTCCGGGATCGGCCTGCTGCCTCCATCACAGACATCGAGAATCAAAAATCCAAGGACAGGGGTCGACCTTCTGCCACTACCCCTGTCCCCCAACGGTTGCAGGGACGGAGGTACGCTCCGCACCTACGGGATAAAAGTGGGGCCACCGGCACCGACATCCACATATGTTTTATACTAATTATATGGGCCCACTTGTGAAAATGATGCCCGTAAACTAATTCTAAAAGATATAAATTACCTATAAATACACCCAAACTGACTAACTGTGAACTCATCATTAAACTTAAGTAACCGTTCTGAAAACCGGCCACCGAAAGCCGACACAAAGAACCCCATAGTAAAACCAAAACCAACTCTGTTCCGGTTTTTTTGGGGGCGGGAGGGCGGGCTGCGTGAAGACACTGAAAGAGGCAGGAAATGGTGGGTTAGCCACCTATATCCAGGCTGTACAGCCCCTTTCCACAATCCGGCCAATGGCCTACCAGTTCCTCACTCAACGTTCCTCCCACTACAAAAAACCTTAACCCCTTGCAGGCCAAAGTGATGCACCAAGCAGCGCTCTGCAAGCACAGACGGCGTGTTTATGCTGCTGCTATCATATTATATTCCTTACGCAGTCTTAAACCTCACACGTCAGATGCTTCCACGCGCCACTCAAGCACACTTATCTTATGAAATAAAGACACCACAACTGTAGTTGGCGTGAAAGGGGTCAGCTTTTATTTTCTGACTGAGAGGGAGGCCTATTAAATACTAAAACTAAAATGCAGACTTCCCTCTCTAACTAAAGGTGGCGAGGAGAAGAACGGTTAAACATAATAAATGTAACATGGGTGATAAACATTATAAAAAACAAGCAGTAAAAAACATATGTGTTAGGGAGCCTCCTGCCCCAGATGTTCCGGGATCGGCCTGCTGCCTCCATCCCAGACATCGAGAATCAAAAATCCAAGGACAGGGGTCGACCTTCTGCCACTACCCCTGTCCCCCAACGGTTGCAGGGACGGAGGTACGCTCCGCCCCTACGGGATAAAAGTTGGGCCACCGGCCCCGACATCCACATATGTTTTATACTAATTATATGGGCCCACTTGTGAAAATGATGCCCGTAAACTAATTCTAAAAGATATAAATTACCTATAAATACACCCAAACTGACTAACTGTGAACTCATCATTAAACTTAAGTAACCGTTCTGAAAACCGGCCAACTGCCAGGTTACAAACCTGCCACCGCCACCGAACTAAAAACCCACACAACAAAAACAGAAAAACTAACTAGAGAGACTTAATGAACTATGAACAGAAAAGAGCTATCTATAGGGACCTAAGAATGTAAATAATGTCCTCCAGGAAGATAAGCATGCCAGCCGGGGACAAATGCACCCCGTCAGACCGGTATTGTGTCGGGTCACGGTAGGAAATGCCACCGTGCGGCACAACCAGCCCGCCATGCTGGAGGACAGCACGACCAATGACCGAATTGACCCTCCTCCGAACCAGGTCAATCGCCCCGGGGTTAAAGGCTCCGCGCCAAGACCGCCGAGGAACGATGTCCGACCAGAGGATGAGGCAAAACGGCCAGTCAGCCATGAGTTCCAGTAGCTGGCACCTGATTTCGAGGCGAATGTCGAGCCCAGAGCGGCGTACCAGATCATTGCCCCCCAGATGCAAGACCAAAATCAGGGGGTACCCAAATCGGCCAACTGCCGCCCGAAGCCAGTCCCGCAGGCCATCCCAGCGGAGGCCTCTACGCCCCAACCAGCGCACAGCCTGCAGCTCCGGAAACCGGGCGGTGTCGCAAGCCAGAGCCGACACGGACAGCCAGTAGATGTAGGAATGGCCGACAAACCATAGAAAGTGCGGATCTAACCGCCGCCCTGCAAAATAAGGTGTGCTAAGGTTAGGAATGATATACATAAGGTATGTAAATGAGAAACCTGACTGCAGCCCTAACGGGGGGGGAGTGTGGGGGGGCCGCCCAATTTGACTTGAGGCAAAAACGAAACTTCGCTAGCCGGCAAAAGCCGAAATTAAAACCAACGATAAAACAAAAATTCCTCAAGGCCCCCGCAATCACAAAGTGCAACTGCGACGAGCGGCTAGTCCTCAAAGGGGCGCACTGGGAGGAAAAGGCCTGATATAGCGTCTGACTGCACCAGACCTCCACCTACCCAGTGCCCGGACTTCGACCTCGGACCAACCCGCCGCAGCGGCAGCTGAAGCAGCGCCGATGCGGAAAGAGTGAGTCCCATAGTCGGCCGGAGATAGACCCAGGTACAAAATACAACGCCCCAAAACCGACCGGAATTGATATCTGGTCAACGGGGCGCCGTCACAGTGGACGAGCCACCCGGTGGGCGTTGGAGGCCGTATGGACGAATATGCCCGGGCCGCGGAAACTGGACAAATGCCCCGCGCACGAGCCGGACCCATTCGAACCCACTGCCCCCTGCCGGCTACGTCAGTCTTGGATCGCTGAATTTTGCACCATAAACCGTCGGGGCGGATGACGACGTGGGCCTCCAGCATGGGCGAGACCGAAGCCCGAGAGACGGACACCAGCTCACCCACCCTGAACGCACCGTGGAAGGCCATAGTAAAGGCCGCCCGGAAGAGGCGAACCTCGTATCCCGAAAAGCAAATGCTCGGTAGGGATCCCAAAATCCGCCTCAGCAAAGCACCGGTGATCGGCTGGCGGGTATCCGGGAGGGGCGGGGTGGCCCGAGCCCAACCTTTCAACACCCGCCGGAGGAAAAAGGACTTCGTAAAATCCGCTTCCCCCCGCAGCTGCAGAAAGTAAGAGATACCTGCCAGAACCCTGTTAACAGACACCCGCGAAATACCGTCGGAGTACAGAACCCAGATGTAATCTAAAAGTAAATCATGAGAGGTCTTACCACACTGGCCTCTCTACCGGATGAAGCGACACCACCGCTCCCAGGCGGCCCGATAGGCCGCAAAAGTTGCAGGGGCCAATGACCTGTGGGCTAACGCCTCCATTCCGGGTGGATGACCCGCCACACAGAAGCAGGACATAATTCCCCATGGAGGAGAGCTGCAGGAGCCAAGCGCCTAAATCGCTGCAAATCGCCGCGTGACAGGGCATCTGCAATTTCGTTACGCACGCCAGGGACATGTTTTGCTCGCAACGTAATGTTGTTGACCAAGCATAACAAGACTATCTGCGCAATGACCCGCAATACCGGCAAGGACGTGGATTTTTGGCGGTTGATGGCAAAAACCACGCCCAGATTGTCGCACCAGAAGACAACATGTTTATTACGCAGGGCATCGCGCCATAAGTCTAAAGCGACCAGAATAGGAAAAATTTCCAGCAACAGCATGTTCGTAGTGAGGCCCATGCGAAGCCAGGCATGCGGCCAAGGAGAGGCACACCAACGACCCGCAAAGTAAGCGCCAAACCCGAAAGCGCCGGAGGCGTCCGTGAAAAGCTCCAGGGTCGGGCTAGACACGATCGCCTCCTGCCAAATACAGGTGCCGTTGAAACGAACAAGAAATTCGTCCCAAATGCTTAGATCCCGACGGATTTCGAGGGACAACCTGAGGAAATGATGCGGGCGTCTAACCCCCACGGTAGCCCGTTCCAATTTTCTACAGAAAACCCTGCCCATGGGGATAACTTTGCAAGCAAAGTTAAACAGGCCCAATAGGGATTGGGCCTGTTTGAGAGTGAGCTTGCCCGCGGACAGCGCATATATGATACCGTCACGTAAACGCAACACCTTGTCCGAGGGAAGCCTACAGAGACCCCTGACCGTATCAATCTGGATCCCGAGGTAAACCAAGGAGGCGGAGGGTCCCTCCGTCTTTTCTGGTGCAACCGGAACCCCGAAGCGCGCAAAGAGGGCCAGAGCCCCCTGCAGCAGGTTGACGCAGCGAGGGGAGTCTGAGGGGCCGATAAACAGAAAATCGTCCAAGTAGTGGGAAATTCCCCGTTCCCCCGTTGCCTGCTGGAGACACCAGTGGAGGAAGGAACTGAATCTCTCAAAGTAGGCGCAAGAGATAGAACAACCCATAGGGAGGCACCGATCTATGTAGTACCCATCGTCCAGCTTAAAACCCATAAACCTGAAGGCGGAAGGGTGCAGCGGAAGGAGACGAAACGCAGACTGGATGTCCAACTTACACATAACTGCCCCTGGGCCAAAAGACCGTACGGTGTCAATGGCCGAATCAAAGGACAGGTAAACGACCCTACACTGGTCAGCAGGGATAGCGTCATTAACCGAGGACCCCGCAGGACAGGAAAGGTGTTGGATGAGGCGAAATTTGCCCGCTGTCTTTTTGGGCACTACGCCTACGGGGGACAAGACCAAGTCTGGCAAGGGGGGCTCCCGGAAAGGGCCTATCATCCTCCCTAAGGTAACCTCCGCCCCTACCTTGTGCCGGAGCACGTCCGGAAACTCCCGAGCCGAACGCAGGTTAGTACCCGTCCCAGGACCCACCCGTCCATGTATCGGCAAGGGGAAACCCGACGCGAAACCTGAGTGTAAAAATCGGGCGTCCCCCAACCGTGGGTATCGTCGCAGCCAGGGAATGAGCGCGCAAAGTCTAATTGGGGTGGGAGCTGTGGCTAGCGCCGGTGGCCGCGGGAGCGCGACTCTGTCGGGGCTGCGAGCCAAAAGCACTTCCGGTCCCAGGACTGGGGCAATCTTTAATGCCGTGGCCCCCGCCACATCTGATACAGGAGTGGCGAAAACGACATCGCCCCCCCAAGTCGCATTGTGCATTATTAAAAGCAAAGCATTTCCCATGCCCCGCGCGCCCTGCGCCTCCGCGAAAGCCGGCAGAACGAGAGGCAGGTTTTTTTGCCCATCGTCTTGCCGAGCCGCCGTCATCTGTGGCGGCCGGACCTTGTGTCAGTTCAGAGCACAATTCCACGTCTTTTTTACCAAAGTTATAGATCTCCCGGCCATGTTGTTTGCGTCGGAAATCCTCGTCGTAGCGCCGCCAGGCAGACCCTTTGTACTTATGGTACAGAACGTGTATAAGAAATTGATAGCGCACCACGTTCATATGTTCATCCGGGCGCGTCTCTAGGTAACACGCCGCAAAGATCAACATGCAGCGGACCCAATTCTGGTAGGACCGCAAAGTGTCCTCGCTACCCTGCCCCTTTTTCTTAGCCGAAAGCAAGGCTTTGCGATCGTCGCTGGTAAGGGCAAAAATGTTCACATATTGGCCCTTACGGATACGGTCCCGGATCCGGGGCCTGAGTCCACGTTGCACCGCCGTATTGGCGCAGTGCACGGTGTCTGATTCCACCGATACTTGGGACGCGGACGAGGTGGAATACCGCCGCTTGCGTTGTCTACGACGCTTCACCCTGTGCAAGCCGCCATCTGAGGAGGACAGACCCTCCGAGGAAGTAGAGGCAAGGGAGGAATCTGTGCCCCGACGCCTGCGCCTACTGCGCTTGCCGGAAATCCTGCCTGCGCTGCTACCTATGCTAGAGGCGCTGGAGCGAGTACCCGAACCCAAGCCGCTAGCGCTCCCCTTGGACCAGTCAGGGTCCGAGGAAGACTCACCTGCTCGAGAGGGCACGCCGTCCGCGCCTCCGGCCACCGAACGACTCGTGGATACACCGGCGGATTCCATTGCCGATCCGACTACCGTGGCTGGGGAGACAAAAGAGACATTGTTCCCCTGCACCGCCTCCGGTCCCGCAGCCACCGGGAGCGGGGCAAAAGGGGGGGTAGTTGCCCCAGTAGACAGAAGTGGAATAAGGGATTGCGCAATGCTATCCGCCAAGGAAGCGGTGGGCCGCCCCAGTCCCCCGGGTACGGAGGATAACAAGGGAGCCACCGCTGACACTACAGCGGCACAAATGGCGGACAAGACGGAGGCGTCCACCAAGGGTGCAGTCGCAGGGGCAGGTGAAGTAAGGACGGACCTCCTCCGCGCGTCATGCGCCCGACGTGCGGTACGCAAACCTCCCGTCGGGAGCAAGGATCCGGAGGATCCCTCACTGTCGGGAATCATGGCATCACCGTCTGGCTGCGCCAGACCGCGTATAGACTGCCGACCCCTCGACTGTCTACCGACCCGAGCGTCGGCCACAGGAGAGTCGTCGCCACTAGAAGGGAGGAGTCCGACGTCGGACTGAGAGCTGACCGCGGAAGCGTCGGCAGTTGAAAAATGGATGCGGGGAGTGGGTGCTGGGTCGTGATCCGCCTGCGCACGCCGCCCCCTAGTGGGGTGATTAGCTGGCAGGCGCGACCCCGCCCGCTGTCTGCCAGGAGGCGCGCGGCCGCGGGCGGCGGCCGAGCCACTTGCCAAGGCGGGCGTCCTGGATGGGCCCGACGCCCCGGGCCCCACCACGAAAGGGGAGGTCGGACGGGCAGGCACACCGCGGGCGGGCGCGGGCCGCCCCCGTACGACCGGCCCCGCACTATCTGTAATGGATAATGCCCCCCCCGCTGGCGCGGAGCGGGGGCGACGCCCCACCCCAACGCGGGAGGGCGCTGACCGCACGGGTGGGGGGGGTAGTGGCACAGAGGGGGTATGCCTCATGTGGGCCCCCCTGCTGTGCGCCATGTTGTCCGCACGCGCAGGCAGTAATCCATCTGCCGCGCGACCCCCCACCCGCCCATTAACTGAGGCAGCCGTGTTGGGAAGTGGGGAGAGCCGCCGGGCCGCCGGGCGGGAGCTCCGCCCCCGCCCCACGTGACCCGCGCGGCCACCCGCTGTAAGAAGCGGCGGGGCCAGGG
This sequence comes from Pseudophryne corroboree, assembly GCF_028390025.1. NCBI lineage: Eukaryota > Metazoa > Chordata > Amphibia > Anura > Myobatrachidae > Pseudophryne > Pseudophryne corroboree. The sequence continues at coordinate 42,520,322 of NC_086452.1, read as the reverse complement.
ACGGTAAAACACCGTCCCTGGCAGGCCGCCTGAGGCTTCTCCTGCTCCCCGGCGCTCCGTCCCCCGCCGCTGATTGCAGCGGGGAAGGAGACGGGGAGGAAGCACGTGGGGGAGCGCGGGCGGGCGGCCGAGCTCGGCCGCGCACAGCCCTGGTCTCCATGGCAGCCCCAGCAGCTCCGTCGCCAGCCGCTGATCGCAGCGGGGAAGGAGACGGGGAGGACACACGTGGGGGAGCGCGGGCGGGCGGCCGAGCTCGGCCGCGCACAGCCCTGGTCTCCCTCACAGATACAGCATCCGCAGCAGCAGGGCTTCCCCGACCCGGCGGAACATCAGGGGAATCTAACAGCCGGGCGGGGAGGCCAGCGCTGCGTGCAGGACGGGAAGGGGGGTTTCGTAACCCCGACATGTCCAGGGGGGAGAGGAGTCACAGCAAGGGGGGGTGGGGGAATACCCAGCAATCACCTCCAATATGTTATAAAAAACAAGCAGTAAGTAGGAGAAGAAGAATAAAAAAGTTAGGAATAGGATGAATGTAGCAGTAGGAATATAGGAAAGAGAAGATAAGGAAAAAGATAAGGAAAAAAGAGAAGAAAAATTAAAGTATATTTACTGAATAAATGAACAATACTTGCACTGCCTGCGTGAAGACACTGAAAGAGGCAGGAAATGGTGGGTTAGCCACCTATATCCAGGCTGTACAGCCCCTTTCCACAATCCGGCCAATGGCCTACCAGTTCCTCACTCAACGTTCCTCCCACTACAAAAAACCTTAACCCCTTGCAGGCCAAAGTGATGCACCAAGCAGCGCTCTGCAAGCACAGACGGCGTGTTTATGCTGCTGCTATCATATTATATTCCTTACGCAGTCTTTAAATGACCTTCAGGCTGTGTGTATAAGGTGTATATGAAACATAAATGAATTGTGTGAATGTATACACACTTTGTTTAATGCACAAAGTTATTAAAAATATTGGCTAAAATTAACTTCAGGCTGTGTGTATAGGGGGTATATGAACCATAAATGCATTCTGTGCTTAGATTTAGGTCCCATCGCCATGATATTCTCATTGTGGTATGCAATTATTCCAAAATACGGAAAAATCCGATATCCAAAATACTTCTGGTCCCAAGCATTTTGGATAAGGGATACTCAACCTGTATTGCATTTTATTTATAAGGCGCCACAAGTGGTTCACAGCGCGGTGCATACGGCTAAAATCAGGAATTCATGGAAGGTAATAGAAATACTTCTAAACCTTTTCCTTAATATGGGTCTAATTCAGAGACGTACGTAAAACAGATGATTTACATATCGTATACCTGAGTATACTTACCTGGCTCCAGCAATCATGTCTCCTCCACGGCGCCATCTTCCCAGTGACATCATCAAATTTCACTGGGAAGATGGCGCCGGCCAAGGAGGAGTATCCTGCTTGCTGGAACCAGGTAAGAAACTGATCACCCCCCTCCCTCAATACCCCCCCCCCCCCCCCCACCCCCCCCCTGAAAATCTGCCCCTGGCTGAGAGGCGAATGCCCCCGCCCCGCCCCCCTGTGCAGTGCACAGTGCCACATTTAGGATTTTATATGTGTAATTTTATCCCCAAGGAGGGGATTGTGGCCACGCCCTCTGATTATGCCACGCCCCCACACTCAGTACCTGGGCCCGGGGAACCTCTCTATGCAGGAGCTATGCAAATCTGCCCGGTCTTTGCGCGTAGGATTGTTGGGTGCGTCTGAATGGGATTGCAGGTCTGTTCTGAGGTGAGCGTATGCAGAGATCTTGCACCAAATATGGGGCTGGCACAAAAGCGACCTGATGACGCTAATAATCACTCCAGTCACCTGAGGATGTGGGGAGCGGTGATTTCGGCTCACATAAATAAGGCCCACTCTGAATACAGGTGGAAATGTGCATTTATTGCCAAACACAGAAAGCAGCCGCCATTGGCGCCACATTACGTACTAGCCTGAATCGTAGGTCGCTGTGTTTCTGCTCTTTATAACTTATGTGCAGTGCGTATCTTATTACAGTGCAGCACAATCAGTTAATAATACCGCTTTCACATCGCAATGCCGGGTCCCACCCGGGATTGGAAACGGGTCCTTCCCGGGTGGAACCTTGCATTGGACCCTTTCACATTGCTTCCCGATCCGGTATATTGCCATAGCGGGCGGGGGGCGGAGGCGGCATCGGGGGTGGGGGCGGAGGCAGCGCTGGGAGATGACATCATCTCCGCGCCGCCTCTCCCTACGCTGTGAACGGATCCCGGGTCACATCGACCCAGCAACCCATTCACACTGCACCTGACCCTGTAATAACCCGGGAATAACACTGCTTTATTCCCGGGTTGAATTACCGGGTCAGGCGACCCGGGAATTTATCACTGACCTCTTGGGTAATAGAATCAATAGAATCAACGTGACACATAGAGTACTTGACTTGACGCTGACATCGGCAGCGTCCAAAGACGCAAAACCGCTCACACCGGAGGCCGTGGTGAGACGGCATCTACCGTAGTGCTAGTGCAAGTTTTGATGGTGCGACAGACGGTGAATCTTAATGCGCAAAGAGATGGATTAGCGCCGCAGCTGGTAGGAATCCTAAGTAGGAAGACTGTGTCTGAATCCGACTCAGAATCAGAGAGAGTAATGTTCTGCAGATCTCTCCTAAGGGTAGTAAACCACTTGAAATTAATATTATAAAAATAGACCGAAGTGTAAGTTTAAAGATCGATACTTTACAAAAAGCCAAATATGTGAGGGACCCTCATCTGCTTCCTGTTATACACATATAGGAGGTCACTCACTGATTCTAATCTCAGAGGAGGTCTTCTCCGATCCAGCCATAGGTATCGTGTTCTCAAGGTATCCGTACTGCGGCTGTGTCTCCATGACGAAGGTTAAATCATCAGCCAAAGTGTCAGCATCAGAGGCGTTCATGTGGTTTATGGAGATAACGGAGGACGAGCCCTCATCAACTACGAATATTTCACCTGTGAATAATCCATCATATATTAATGCATACAGTACATCCCTCTCCCTTCGTCATATCCAATGTTTCAGGCTGAAACGTGCAGTCTTCTGCGCAACAACGTAATAACAAGATTCTGTTTTCTTGGATACAATGTTGTAAAGAACTGCGCATTCTCGCCAAGGCGCCTTAGATTGTTCCATTCGCACCAAAGCAGAGGCAGTAATTGGTCCGCAGCTGCTACTACCAATCTCGGTGCCACCGTGACAGATTCCATTGCAGTATAATCACCTAACATTCCCCTGTTCCCCACAGGACAGTGTTAGGAGCATGCTCAGTACTTCAGTATTACTTTGTTCTGTGCAGAAATACAGGATTAGCTGACACTGAATCTGTGCCATTCCTGCTTCTCACAATGGTGCTGATTGCACAGAGCATGGTCATTGCATTAATGTTAAAACTTGACAGTGTGACATGAACTGACCCTTCTTGTAGTTATCAGAGGGGCTTGAATCCCTCCTCTTCTTTTATTTGTCAGGGTGGCATGATCCCCACGTTCTTCTAGCTGTCAGAGTGGCATGATCCCCACCTTATTCTAGTTGTCAGTGTGTCTTGAACCCACCCTTTCTTACAGCTGTCAGATTGGCACAATAATTACATTTTCTAGTTATCAGTGTGGCTTGATCCCAGCTTCTATACTACTTGTCAACATGTCTTTGACCCACCCTTTCTTCTAGTCATCAGAGTGATGTGATCCCTACTTTCTTCTAGCTGTCAGGATGGTATGAGCTCTACCTTCTTCTAGTTGTCAATGTAGCTTGATCCCTCAATTTCTCCTAGTTGTCAGTGTGGTTTGAACCTTCCCCTTCTCCTAGTTGTCAGTATGACTTAAATCCTCTGCTCCTAGTTGTCAGTGTGGCCTGATTCATCCCCCCCCCCCTTTCTCCTAGTTGTCAGTGTGGATTGAACCCTCCCGTTCTCCTAGTTGTCAGTGTGGATTGAACCCTCCCCTTCTCATTGTTGTCAGTGTGGATTGAACCCTCCCGTTCTCCTAGTTGTCAGTGTGGATTGAACCCTCCCGTTCTCATTGTTGTCGGTGTGGCTTGATCCCTCCACTTCACCTGATTGTCAGGGTGGCTTGACCCCCTCCCCTTCTTTCAGTTTTCAGTGTGGCATGCACCCTTTCCTTCTTATAGCTGTCAGTGTGGCTTCATCTCTACCTTTGGTCTACTTCTCAGCATGGCTTGAATCATCCTTTCTTCTAGTAAGCAAGTCTGGACCCATCCCTTACTCCTAGTTGTCAGTATGACTTAAACTCTCTGCTCCTAGTTGTCAGTGTGGTCTGATCCCCCCTTCTTCTAGTTGTCAGTGTGGATTGAACCCTCCCGTTCTCCTAGTTGTCAGTGTGGAGTGAACCCTCCCGTTCTCCTAGTTGTCAGTGTGGCTTGGTCCTTCCACTTCACCTGATTGTCAGGGTGGCTTGACCCCTCCCCTTCTTTCAGTTTTCAGTGTGGCATGCACCCTTTCTTCTAGCTGTCAGTGTGGCTTCATCTCTACCTTTGGTCTATTTCTCAGCATGGCTTGAATCATCCTTTCTTCTAGTAAGCAAGTCTAGACCCATCCCTTTCTCCTAGTTGTCAGTGTGGCCCAAACCCTCCCCTTCTCCTCCTAGTTGTCATCATGTCTTGACCCCTCCCCTTATCCTATTTGTCAGTGTGGCTTGATCCTTCCCCTTCTCCTAGTTGTCAGTGTCTCTTTAACCCTCCCCTTCTTCTTCTAGTTGTCAGTGTGGCATCAACCTTCCCCTTCTCCTAGTTGTCAGTGTGGATTGAACCTATATCGTCTTCTAGTTGTCAGTGGGGTTTGCACCTTCTCCTAGTTGTCAGTTTGGCTTGATCCCTCCCCTTCTTCTGATTGTCAGAGTGGCATGCACCCTTTCCTTCTTATAGTTGTAAGTGTGGCTTGATCCCTCTTGACATGACTTGAACCATTCTGTACTCTAGTTGTCAGCATGTCTAGACTTCTCCCCTTCTCCTAGTTGTCAGTGTGGCTTGAACCTTCCCCGTCTCCTAGTTGTCAGTGTCTCTTGAACCCTCCCCTTCTCCTCCTAGTTGTCAGTGTGGCTTGAACCCTCCCCTTCTCCTCCTAGTTGTCAGTGTGGCTTGAACCTTCCCCTTCTCCTAGTTGTCAGCGTGGCTTGAACCTACCTTTTCTCCTAGTTGTCAGTGTCTCTAGAACTCTCCCCTTCTCCTCCTGGTTGTCAGTGTGGCTTGAACCTACCTATTCTCCTAGTTATCAGTGTGGTTTATACCTTCCCCTTCTCCTAGTTGTCAGTATGGCTTGAACCTACCCCTTCTCTTAGTTGTCAGTGTGGCTTGAACCTACCCCTTCTCTTAGTTGTCAGTGTGGCTAGAACCTACCCCTTCTCTTAGTTGTCAGTGTGGCTTGAATCTACCCCTTCTCATAGGTGTCAGTGTGGCTTGACCCTCTCCTTCTCCTCCTAGTTGTTACTTTGGCTTGAACCTTCCTCATATCTTATTTGTTAGTGTGGTTGAACCTACCCCGTCTCATAGTTGTCAGTGCGGCTTGAACCTACCCCTTCTCATAGTATATAGGGGTATATCTAATTGGGGGCATATCTTCTGGGGGCATAACTACAGGGGGCACATCTTTTGAGGGAATAACTACTGTACAGAGGGCATATCTACTGGGGGCACATCTACTGGGGGAAAAACTACAAGGGGCACATCTACTGGGGGCACATCTACTGGGGGTTAAACTACAAGGGGCACATCTTCTGGGGGCATAACTACAGGGGCACATCTACTGGGGGCACAACTACAGGGGGCATATCTACTGGGGGCACATCTACAGGGGGCACAACTACAGGGGGCATATCTACTGGGGGCACATCTACTGGAGGCACAACTTCAGGGGGCATATCTACAGGGGGCATAACTACAGGGGGCATAACAACTGTCTGGGGCCAAAACTACTGACTGGGGGCATATGTACTTGGGCATAACTACTGGGGGGCATATCTACTGGGGCATAACTACTGGGGGCATATCTACTGGGGGCATATCTACTGGGGGCACATCTACTGGGGGCACATCTACATGGGGCACATCTACCCCCGGGGCACATTTACTGGGGGCACAACTACAGGGGGCATATCTACTGGGGGCACATCTACTGGAGGCACAACTACAGGGGCACATCTACAGGGGGCACATCTTCTGGGGGCACATCTACTGGAGGCATAACTACAGGGGGCATATCTACAGGGGGCATAATTACTGTCTGGGGCCAAAACTACTGACTGGGGGCATATGTACTGGGGCATAACTACCGGGGGAATATCTACCTGGGCATATCTAATGGGGCATATCTACTGGGGGCATATCTACTGGGGGCAGGCTAATTTTTAAGTTGATAATTTTTGTATGGCCCCCAGAAGGATTTTAAAAATATCAAAATGGCCCTTGGTAGAAAAAAGGACCCCCCCCCCCCCCCCCCCCCCCCATTTTAGAGGAAAGGGAATACCAGCTTAAAAAAAATCTAAATGTGATTATTTAAAACATAGATGAGGCTCCAATAAAAATCTGTCAGGACAGGCTGAGACTTTAGGTTCCCCAGGAGCTGGAAGACAAGTTGCCCTACATGATGCATAATACTGTTTATAAACATGCTTCTCACAAAGCGTACTGCCACTTGCTGATCTCTGTGGTATTTATAGCCGCCTATATCCCTGTAACATGTGGTAAGGCCATAACATGACTGTGACGGATGCACCCAGATAGCTCCACCGTGGAATCACAGCCTTGTTAGTCACACTACACTTACCAATGATTATTATAGGCAGCTGATTATTGATGGGTCTAAGGGTAATATTCAGATCATAGACAGGGAGGCTGGTATGAAGTGGAATTGGAGGGGGAAGAGGTCCTTCAACACAACAGGTGTCAGCCGTGCTTGATTCCTCATCTGAGACTATCAGTGTAACCGTATCCGTGCAGGCATGGGCTCCAATCTCGCCTCCTTAAAGAGCAAGAAAACATGCTAAGTACACAGGAATTGTGACACGTAGACCCTGGATGTCTGTCAGAATCCACAGTTATCCAGAACTGCTTTGCACGTCGTAATTAACACTCACTGATTTATAATTGTATTTTGCTTAGAACTAGATTTTAATTATTATTCCAGAACCAAGTTACAGGATCTTAGTCTATGCTGCGTGTATTTGATGTCATTATTCCGTACTCCAAATAATCTTTTCACATTAAGTTAACTATTTGAAGCATCTGTTGGGCTGATTCAGTCGGAGACTGAGGAAATGATTTAAGCAGATAATTATTATGTAAGGAAGAACATTTTGGAACGTTAGTCTCTGACCAAGAAAACGTGGGCTTATTGTTTTGGAAAAGTAAAATCGTAACAAAACCGATTACTGCTATTAGGTTTATGGGCTGATGTAGAGTTGTTGGCAAAATGGGCCCAAATTACTCAACCCCCCTCTCTATCCCCCCAAAAATAGATCAGACGCATGAATAATAAATCGTAGATAGCCACACAATCTAACATAGGGCGGCATTGCCCCTTTGGCAACCTACAGCAGTGAAGGGGCATGGAATTCGGGTCTGGGACTCAGGGTCGACAGCACAAAGGTCGACACACCTTAGATCGACGCCAATTGGTCGACACACCTTAGGTCGACATGGACAAAATGTCGACATGGACAAAAGGGCGACAGGAACAAAGTCGACATGGAAAAAGGTCGACATGAGTTTTTAATGTTTTTTTGGTGTCGTTTTCTTCGTAGAGTGACCGGGAACCCCAATTAGTGCACCGCGTCCCCTCGCATGGCTCGCTTCGCTCGCCATGCTTCGGGCATGGTGCCTTCGCTCCGCTACCCGCTTCGCTCGGCACACTTTACCGTTCCAATCGTAGTCAACGTGGATCAAGTATGAAAAGGTAAAAAAAAAAGAAAAAAATCGTGAAAAACGCATGTCGACCTTTTTCCATGCCGACCTTGTTCCTGTCGACCTTTGTCCATGTCGACCTTTTGTCCATGTCGACCTAAGGTGTGTCGACCAATTGGCGTCAACCTAAGGTGTGTCGACCTTTGTGCTGTCGACCTGGAGTCCGGATACCATGGAATTCATAACATGGAGTGTCT